>NC_047659.1:16554916-17154916 GCF_011762505.2 Arvicanthis niloticus
TCTATGGTGTGGATACCCATATGCTCACTTTAGTGATGAGGAAACACCCAGAGTCCAGAGTAGCTGGTTCTCTGCTGTGGGTATGTGTGCTTTGAGGAGAACCACAGCAAAGGGCCTTCTTCAGAGTCAAGGGACAGTTGTGGCCCTTTGGAAGTGCCCACTATGTGGGCTGGGAGAGGGTAACCAATTCTGACCTTCCAAGCAACTGGAAGAAACATCATATACCATGGTTCTATGCTGACAGTATACAGTATCAGTTGTCTATTTCCTTCAATTGGGAATGTCATTCTGTAGTGCAAGACTTGGTGTGTGGCCACAGCTGTGTCCTCAGAACTTGGCACACAGTAAGAGCAGATATTTCTGCACACCAGCATGATGACATGGTGTTCAAACATTTCAAATTTGGGGACATTTCAGATTTTCAGATTAGGGTTATTCAATTGGTAAAGTCTATGCAATATTCCAAAATTCAGTTCTGAAATCTGAAACACAAGGCTGGAGAGATGATTTCGTGGTTAAGAGCACTGACTGCTCTTCCAGAGGACCCAGATTGAATTCCCAGCACCCACATGTCAGTTCATAACCATGTGTGACTCCAGTTCCAGGGGATCTGACGCCCTTTTCCATTGACATCAGACATGCAATTGGTGCACAGACATTCACGCAAGGAAGAAATCCATACATCATACACGTAAATAAACAAACAAATAAAATTTGAAACATTCCTGGTCTCAAGCATTTCAGATAAGAGATACTTACCCTACGGGGGGAACCTAACCCTAGAACAGCTTGTACCTCCCGAGTTAGGAAGTCTCCTTCCTGGAACACATCTTTGTTCAATGACTGTACACGAGGGATTGGGCAGGGGCACATGCCTCTCAGAGCTGGTTTCAATTTTGTTGGGGGTGCTGGGAATTGCACCTAGGTCTCCTACACACCATGACAGTTACAGTCCCAGCCTTAAATAGTGTTTCCTGTCAGGTAGGCTTCATTGTTTAGAGGGAGTGTCCTTTGTGAGGTGGCTTTGAGAAAAGGGGGGAGTTAAACTCTCCTGTGCAAGTTCTAGAGTTGCTGATCCCTAAGTGGGCGTGATCTCCAATTCTGCCTCAACCAAGAAATGGAGGAACCTGGCGTGATAAGAGGAAGCAACCATCTTGTCCATTTGGCCTCCGTGGGTGTCTACATGGCAGCAACTCTGAATACCACACTGCAGCAGACAGCAGAGGCAGGAAGCCTATCCTAGGGGCTTGTAGGATCCGGCCAGTCCCCTGAACTGATTTACCCAGGACCTTAAGCATGCACACACTCTCTGGCTATGATGCAGAGTGTCTTCCATGCATGTCTTGTTCCTCTTCAGGAGGAATCCCACTCATTCTTTTTATTTGTTTTCAATGCCAGCCTCCTCAGCTAGTCTATGAGAACAAGAAGACTCAAGTTTTGTCTGTGCAGAGTCTGGGACAGGGTTGGGACTATGGTTCTTGGAGCCAGCCTGGTGGTGACAATGTGGTCTGTGGTTTTCTGTGAGACGTGAAGGACAGTGGGCCTTGTGCTGCCCTAGACTTGACACTGGGATCTCCCAACAGGCAGGTTCATGGTGCTGTTCAACCCAGGTTGGAAATAGCCACCTAGGGAAACACAGGGGATCAGACACGTCCCTCTTTCCCTCTTCCTAGGAAATGCAGAGAAAATGATTGTACCCTTAGCTGACAGCTGTCTTTTATACATACTTTTCTGGTATTCTACATCCTCAGACATTGATCATGTATAGGTTAGGCAGAGGGTGACCCCACTTTTCTGGTCTCTTAAAGGGCAGTGGTATGTTAGAGTATTTTAGTGTTGACTTGGGACAGGAGAGGCAGTCCTAAAGAAGCATTCAGCCTCTGGCATGTGAGTTTCTGTATCCTCTGATGGCTTGTGGGGCAGTGTCTTTTAAATCACATACTGCTGAAAATTCCTGCAACATATGGCCACAGTGATGTGCTAATGTTAGCAATCGTGATACTTAATTACATAGGAAAAAAAAAACCCTTTCCTACTCACAAGGGCTTATTGGAGAGCCTATGTCTCAGGCCTGAGGGTCCTGCACAGTGTAAATCAGACTGGCAGATGGAGTATCGTTATCATGTATGAATTTATTATCTAATAATTATTTTTTAATCTGGTCACAATTTTATCTGGCAATTTCCTTAATTGTCATTTATCCAACTACATTGGCTCCATCCTAGTTTGTGCTTGACCTGATACTGGGACTCCAGGACAGAAGGAAACGGGAGTCAAATGGCCCTGAGTCTTTGCTGTGTACCACAGTACCCAGGTGGTGCTATGGGCTGTGGGTGAGTCTGCATTTCCCAGTGGGTACTGTGGGAAGTATACACTTCCTACTGTGCGCACATCCATAGAGATGCAGGCGTGTAGACCACTCAGCATGTACGAGTTTGATGAGTTCTTTGGGGCCTGGCTGTCTTCTTGTTATGATCAGCTTAGTCAGCCACTGCTCACACGCCACGTGATGATGTCCCCTGAATGAACCAGAAACAATCCAGATGCCCCAGGAACCGATGTGAGAACAAGGCACCCCTTCACACATCGCGTCTCAGTTCAGCGTCTTGCCACCACCCAGCATTTTGAGACAGAATGTGAGATCTCGTGGTTGGCTAAATACATAAATATTTTATGTCTTGATATTCTGAAAATGAAGCCCAAATGCACAGAACTGCTGCACATCAGTGCTATGGATCATATGTTATAATAATCTGATGACATGTTGTTTAAATATTTATGGACTGATGCGACATACAATGGGGGGAGAGGGGCGTCTGGGAGCAGAGTCATGGCAGATGCTAGAAAGGAAGGAGCATATTCCCTCTATCCTGAGATACGTCACGTGTCGCTGGGGTGCGGGGCAGTCGCGGCAGCTGACATTTACCGGTCATTTGCTGTGTGCTGTACCTGTCAGTGACTTCATTTTATTTCATCATCACAGTAACCCTCAGAGGATGGGACAATTAATAATGCCGTGTTACAGATGGGAAACTAAGGCTCAGGGTAACACATGCCGCTAGTGAACGGCTAGGAACAAGCCAGGGTTGACCTGATGCTGGCTGCACTCTAAGGTCTTACAACTGTGTCATTCTTTCAGGTGGTGACGGGTCCCACCAGAAAGGCTCCTTACCTGCCCCTTCCCACTGCTCGGAGGACGCCCTTACTGTGCTTGTTGGACTTTCCATGTCACAGGAAGGGATGGCTATGTCTGTAAAGTGACAGACAGGAATCAAAACCACAAGCAAGGATGGGATGTGTGTGCCCAGGACACACCCTCAGATGCTCTGAAACCTCATGTTCTTTTCCATTCTTCATTCCTGGTTCTACAGTTGTTACAGGAGGGCTCTCTGCAGAGGGTATCCCCTGGTGTGCTTAGTCCTGGCCCTTGCTTTGGCCTTACCCCTTGCTGCAGGCCAGTAAGTAAAGTTACCAGGTTCTCACTTCCTGCTCAGCTTTGTCATCCCTGCCTCCAGGGAGCCACCTGACTAGACCAGCCAGTGAGATCATTCCCTGGTGACATCTGTTGGACATTCTCATGAGCATCCTGTCCTGAGTTAGCTTGTTTTCTTCACCACTCATTGTCCAGGAAGCTCCCTCCCTCAGGGCACAGGCCTCGAGGTTGTCACCTCACTGCAGGATGCATAAACAACCAACTGAAGCTCAACCAGAATTTCAAGCATCCTCTTGGAGGTGACAATCTCAGGTAGTGCCTTCCACTTCTTTCAGGACTTTGGAGGTATTCTACAACCATAAGGGTCATGTCAGGGTCATATAAATGGAAGAGGAGGGGTGACTGTGTAATTTGTGAGGCCCAGTGTAAAATCGAAATGCAGACCCACATGTTAAAAAGAATCTAGCATGGACTAGGGTCTATCCGCAGCTGATACACATTTGTAATTACAGTGTTCAGGAGGTGGAGGCAGGGGGATCAGGATTTTGGGGTCATCATTGGCTACTTGACATACCATGTTGTGGACAGCCTAGGATGCATGAGAACTCACCCCCAAAGGCAACAAGGATCAGAAAACTGGCTTTTCCTTTCTTTGGTATTTACCTCTCTGCCTGTCATGATTTTTATTTAATGTTTACTTCTTGGGCACAGGGACTCTCAGGGTTAAGTGCAGACCCTGCCCTGTTGCTCCCTGTGGGGACTGCCTGACTCCCACTCTCCTATGGGTGACAGTGATGAGCAGTCTCACTGGGCACCTGTCCTGTGGTGGCAGGACCAATGTGTGCTAAGGTTCAAGGCCCACAGCTGCCCCAGGGTTCTCCCAGATATCACAGGTAATGCCAATAGTGAATGCAGGGTACGACAGGCCTCACTTGGCTTCCTTCTGCGGACAAGGCTGATTAACCATGGTAGTTTCATAACAGTCTCTCTCAAACGCCATCTTGTCCAACAGAGAAGGCCCCCTTGTCAGTTCTCCCAGACCATTTAGAGGAAGTGACCTCTTCATGCAGACCACCGATCCCTGGAATGGCCACTACTATTTAGCCAGCTGGCCTCTCTTCTCCAGGGCTCGTTTGCTAGACAGACCGTAGAGCCAACCATGGCTGGGTATTATTACATCCTGTCCGCTTTCCTGTCCTTCAGTGACAAGAGTTAGCAGTGAAACATCCTGGTTGCTGAGGTGATCAGAATTTGGGGGTCATCACTGGCCATATATCATCTCGTGGACAGCCTAGGATTAGATTCTGTGAGAAGCAGCACTTGGGAGGCAAAGGCAGGTGGATTTCTGAGTTCGAGGCCAGCCTGGTCTACAGAGTGAGTTCCAGGACAGCCAGGGCTACACAGAGAAACCCTGTCTCGAAAAACCAAAAAAAAAAAAAAAAAAAAAGATTCTGTGGGAAGAGCACCAAGCCAGATGCCCCTTGAGACCCAAGACATCAGGAAGCTATATCTGATGCCTCTGCTTACAGGGACATGTTTTTAGTCCTGCAGTTAAGGGAGTTGAGAACAGGTAACTTGGGGAGCAAACGTTTAGCTTCTCAAAGGTCTCTGTGTGAAATTTTGGAGTGGGGAAATAAAACTTCCTTGGTTTCACCTATGCAGCCCGGGACCCAGCCAGATGCTGTGTGGGTTTTGCCTTCATTTCATTGATTAGTCCTCCTGATCATGCTGCTGAACCCATGTTTCAAATTAGGACAACTGAGGCTCAGTATCACAAGGAAGCCTTGAGCCAAAGCTATAAACCAGTCCCGTGGCTTTATGCTCCCAGCATGCAGCTCACAGTTAACTGCTGGCATGGCCTCCCATCCCTGCATCCTGCCGTGAGGCTTCTGCTCTGTTATGTCTCTGAGTTCTTACTCTGGCTCCCGGGCAGGGAGCAGATTCCAGGGGTAAGCTCCAGCTTCAGCCATGCAAGACTCAGCCTGATCTGCAGCCATCCCTGCCCAGAGACGGAGGAGGTGGGCAGTTGATTTGGATAAGGCTGTTGCAAACCACGTGTCCCCATTTTGCCCACAGTAGTCTGTCCCTTCCTCCCAAGGGGCTGGAGTTTTCTTGTTTGTGAAGCCAGGGGTTTGGCCTTCAGTTCCATGCCAGGTAGTGGGCAGGCCCATGACTTACTGTGTTGGCAAGCAGTGTAACCAACTTACTGACTGACTCACTTGGTAAGAGTACCACTAGACTAGAGCTTAGTGGTACTTACGGTGCTCAGGTTGCTTTGAGACACATGGTAGGTCACTCAGCCTTACCCCCTCCCCTGCCCCACCCCTCCCCACCCCCACCCAGCCTCCTTTAGTCATTTATTTATCTGAATAAGCAGTGCCCTGTTCCACTGTTCAAAGACTTGGTCGGTCGTGAGTCATGGGGACAAAGTCCCTGCCTTCAAGCAGCTGGTGTAAGGAACAACGCTGCTGCCTTGAACACTGGGGAAGTTCTGAAAGGGAAATGTCCAAGGGAAAGGCATGCTTTGTTTGGGACTGGTAGGATTCCCAGCCTGTGGGGTTGGAGTGACAGGGGAATGTGGGATTTTCTTACCGTCTTCCAAGACTCGTGATTCCTCATCTAAGGGCCACTGGCCCTGGGCTGAGCTGGTAGATGGCCACACTGAATCCTAGTTGTGACTTAGCAGATGATATTACTTCCATTTGCTGACTGTAGCTGGGTCATTTGCTCAGTGCCACCCATTAGGGCTTCAGCCAAGCCAGGATTTGAACCCAGGCCCTGGGCTCCAGACCTTCCCTTCTGACCTCTTCATACCTGTATCTGTGACTGGCTTTATTACTCCAGGTGGCAGAGGAGCCACAGGTGCTTCTCAGGGCAGTAGGTGCCGTGCGAATGTGTGGTCAGGAAGAATAGGGGCAAACCATGGGTGCTGAGAAGTGAACATTCCTGCAATCCAGGATTGCATTAGCTCCTTGTTGCAGGCTGTTGGGAGGACGGGGTTGCCCTTGTGCTGGGATGAGGAGGCTGAGGCCCAGAGAGGTTCCACAGACTGCTGAGGTCACACAGCCTCTTGACCTATCCCTGGGTCTACACAGTGCCTCTGCACCAGCATCGGCTTCTACCTTCAACTCCCGTTTGGAACTGAAGTGTGACAGACACCTCAGTAGCTTGTTCCCAAACTGAGAGGGTGGGTGTATGAAGCAAGCTCTTCGCACAATTGTGGAAAAGGACACCTATGCCACTACAAAAACACCTTTGAAATGCTGCTGGTTGCTGGGGCAGTTGAATGACGGCATTCTGCATGTGTGTGTATGATGGCAAGGGGGCTGTGTCAGGTCCCCCTGGGACTGTCATCGGGGTACACTAGGGCTTTATGGCATCCGGAACAAACAAACCTTTTAGAGGAAATTGTCTCCAGGGCCATCCTATCCCACTGTTGGCAAACAGGCCTAAAACAGCCGAGGAAGCTGTGTTGGGTATTCACAAAGCGGGGAGCTGGCATTTAGATGCACTTATTTAAAGCAGGAGTCAGGGAGACGAAAGACTGGGCTGCTTGTCGCCTCACTGCAGCCTGGGAGCTGAGTCTTCAGGGTTTTCTTACCATTTACGGGTTTTGTTGTTGTTGTTCTTGTTGTTGTTGTTGTATATTTGTAAAATGAGGCTTCTGCTGGCAAAAGCAGGTTTTAGCGTGTGCAGTGGCGCTTTCAAGACCTAATAAGGCCCCAAAGGAGGATGAGTTCCAGCCACACTCTCCTCCCCCAACCCTCTGTTCCATCTTGCCTCATACACCGTGGGCACAGGGTACCATTCATCTTGCTTCCCATTAACAGAATTACTGCCATCATTTCTGCAGGACAAGATGGGCCCTTTGGAACTGCCTTGGGGACAGAGGCAGGATTGGCTTAGGCTGGGAGTGAAAGAGCAAAGGAGAGTAAGCATGGACAGAACTCCCACACAGCATAGACGCCCTGCGTGATAAGGACTGCAGGGTTTAGAGAAGGGGACTATCTGTTCATGCACCCTTAGGGGTTGTGACAGGGCACGAGATAGCTTAGGTGTTGCACAGATAATGACCCTGCCGAGTGCAGAGGGAGGGAAGGAGAGCATCCACCATTTATGGGGTGCTCCTACACCCCCCCCCCCACTGTACTGGCCACCTTGGGTAGGTCTTGGGGTGTGGGAATTTTTGTGCCCATTTTCCAATGAGCAGCAGAGGCCCAGAGTTACATAGCTCCTGAGTAGAGGTTTTGGGATATGACCTCCCCCAACCCCCCGCAAAAAAAAATGACTTTTCCATTTATGAATACCCTTCCTGGAGGTTTCAGAGAGTAGCAGAATGGGACCTCACCATCTGACTGTCACCAACCTGTCCCATCTCACCCTGATTCCTTGTGCAGGTGAATTGACGTCTGGGCTCACTGTTGTGCCAGTGTTGACCCAGGACCATGCTAAACTCCTATAGTCTATTTACACATCTGAGGGGATTTCAGAGTGTGAGACCCTTGAAGGAAGGAATAGAGAGATATACCTGCACCCTAAGTACCCATTTGCTACAGGAGTAGCAGTTATGTCACAGTGATGCCTGCTCTGATAGATTGATTGAGGTTGCCTGATATACCCAGCTGAGGTGGCTTTCGAGACTGGAGTTTTGATTAGTAATGTCTGCTGTGGCTCACCAGAAAGAAGAGAGGGCCTGGCACTTTTACTGGACTCTAACCTTAGGGGCACTGTTGTTCTCAGTCAGAACTCCAGTTCTGTGTGACAACCCACAGTTAACTCCAGGAGAGAAAGGATGACCTAAGCACACAGTTGGAAATCTATGGGTACTAGAAGGAAGGAAGGATTGATGAAGGCGTCACAGTCCCTGAGGGAGCCATCAGATGGAATTCTTATACTGTAAGTGTTTGTAAAAAGCATTTTTAAACTTCTAGGGATAAGGTTGAAGTGCCTGCATATTTAAACTGTGTGCTGTGTACCACACTTATTTCCTGAGTGCCTCTGAGCAAAGACTGTAGCTCTCAGTCTCCTCTTTTAAGTGAATCTCATTCTCCACTCACAGAACAGTGATGAGGGGTGTCTCAGGAGATGGAGGACTTGGAATACAGATCCATCAGTGACAAGTTGGTATTTCGAATCAGGATCTGCCCTTGCACCTGCCTTGTGTCAAGAGTTCTGGGCTCGCCGGGCAGTGGTGGCGCATGCCTTTAATCCCAGCACTTGGGAGGCAGAGGCAGGTAGATTTCTGAGTTCGAGGCCAGCCTGGTCTACAGTGTGAGTTCCAGGACAGCCAGGGCTACACAGAGAAACCCTGTCTCGGGAAAAAAAAAAAAAAAAAAAAAAAAAAAAAGAGTTCTGGGCTCCTGTGCTGGTCTTGCGTCTCAGGAATTTGGCTTAGGCAGTAGTGCCCTGAGGTGGACTGAACAGGATAGTCCTGTACCCTTCTCCTTTTGTGCAAACCTCCAAGGACTAGGGGCTCATCTATAGCTAGGATAAGCCTGTGTGATCCTGAACGTAGCCTGGTGCAGCTTTCCATGACAGTCCCCAAGGAAAGTAGCAGTGTATCCCAGGCCTGGTTTCCAGATGAACAATTAAGCTTGGAACTCTTGCCTCTACTCTAAGAGTAATAAAAATGAAAGCCCGAGACTCAGCCTGGAGGCCCAGCCGACTGGGGTGATATAGTACTGTAGGTGATATAGGCTATCATCTATCCTACCACACTGCCACATACCCAAAGTGGACCCTATGAGCCCCTGGCATTGTCTAAGACACTCCAGGCCAGTGGGGCTGGGGAGTGGGGATGGATCGGTGACCCTGGCCTAACCCCAGCACATGCAGTAAGCAAAGGTGGGTGCTAAGGTGGTACAGCTCATAGCGTCCCACTACTGTACTTGGATTTACAGGGGAGTCTGTTTTTCTGTTTTTGAGAGAGGGTCTCACTGTGTAGCTCTGATTGGCCTGGAACTCACTTAGTGGGCCAAGCTGGCCTTAGACTCATAGATCTGCTGCAGGGAAATTCTTTAGAGGAGAGAGTTGGACTCCTGTTCCAATCTGTAGTGAAAGGCCATTGGAAGGGTTTGGAGCCAGGGCATCATGGTCTGTGGTAACTGGGGGCAGGACAGGTAGGGGACAGAGCTGGTCTGGAGTAGCGGGTGAGTTGGGAAGTCTTTGGCCCCTGAATGGGACTACAGATCACATCCCATGTTTTCCTGTAGTTTTCTCACCCTAGGTCTTGGGAGAGTCTTCTGTCCAAAGGCATAGGGCCAGTGATGGAGGGCATTGCGGTCTCACCTCAGGATGCTCCTTGCCTCTGGATTTGGGTAAGTCAGGTGTCCACAGGGAGTCACAGGGAGAAGGAAATGGAAATACAGTGATACAAACCCCTATGGCGAGTCAAAGGGGCCATGAATCCCCAGCAACAGCACGAGCCCCATTGTGTGTCCTGGAGTGTGTCTAGAGGCAGGGGAGCCTCCACCGGACACCCCACAGTTGACAGCTTTCTTAACAGTATGCTGTTTGTGTATCAATATTTGCTGTATTTAAACCATATCAGCTTCTCCCACTATTGTTAATACCTTTTTATCAGCTCATCACCAGGGCTTTCCATATGCTATTGGTTGGTTCTCGGCTCTAAACAGCCTATTATTTAGTTACGTGTTGTTTTGGGGGATAAGGTTTTGCCGTGTAGTTTAGATTGGTCTGGTACTCACTGTATGCACTGGCTGAGTGTGAGTTCACAATTTTTTATTTAGTGGTATTAGGGTATTGGGGGTGGGGGGTGGCATACCATAGCATGTATGTGGAGGTTGGCAGACAGCTTGAGGAGCCAGTCGGTTTTCCCTTCTGCCATGACACCTCACCAGCCTGATGCCCAGTCTTTAAAGTGAACCCACAACTGAAAGAGATGGAGTAATTTCCTAAAGCCACACAGCAAGAATGTAAGCCCTCGCCTGTCTCCTCTGAAAGACCCTGGGCTACTACTACCTTCCAGAATCAGTAGCTCTAAGCAGGTGCAACTTCGTGCAAAGACCTGTCAAGCAACCCGGGATGCTTGACACCTGAGATGGGGCCATATAAGTAAGAGGCCTTAGGTGTTGAGCCCAAGAGTGACCACTTTATCTGGGGGCCTAATAGTCCATAAGGGAGAGGTGTGAGCAACATAGGGGTTGGGGTAGGTTGTGGCCTAGCCAGGCTATGTAAAACCAATGTCCAGAAGCCTGTTTATGACTGAGGCTGCTCTCACCATCTGGGTGTTGGGTGGGAGGCCCCTCACCTCAGTTCCCTCAGTCACACTCCGCTTTCCTGTGAAAAACAAGGTCCTCTCTGACTTGCTGGGGACCATGTGAAAATAACTGATAAAATATGTAAAACTGACAGCAAAGGGAAAGAAGTGCCATGGATGTGTTATTTTTCCTAAATCCGGATTTCTGCATGTTAACCGCCCCCTCCCCCCAACTCCAATCGTGGAAGCTGTTTTAATTCTGAGGAAGAAGAGAATCCAGAGCTGATGGGAGCGTGTCAGCCATGGCCTGGCCTGGCCATGCAAGCCACCTGCCACTGGGGCATTTAATTTTCCTGGTTTCCCAACTGTATCACCAATCCGCAGGCACCCCTAGTCTGCTGTACCTCCAGGGGAGCATACCATGCAGTCCTGGTGATTGAGTCGCAGCCTTTCATATTTATTGTTTGTCTCTAGAAGAGTCTGAGATCATGCTCTCAGAGCAGTTGCTCAGGGGCTTAGTACCCACCTGTGCTTACTGCATGTGCTAGGGTTGGGCCAGGGTCATCAATATTCCAACTCCCCACCCCGCTGGCCTGGAGTGTCTTAGACAATGCCAGGGGCTCACAGGGTTACTCTTCATATGTGACAGTGTGGTAGGATAGCCTGTTAGGATAGTCTTGCTGGTGAGAATGAATGATGCTGAGAACAGTGTTATGCTGTTCTGTGTGCCTGCTACATACAGGGACTGGAACTTCTGGTGGGCTAGCCTCGGGTATGGTGCTGGAAAAATAGCATTCCTACCAAGAAGTCGGAGTCTTCTGGTATTAGGCCGGACTGAGGTCTCCCCCTGGGTTCCCTGGGATACAAGGAGACTAGTTGGACTCCAACCTAGTCCACTCAAGGGACCTGCTCCTGTGTTGTGTCCCATTATGTCCTAAGTTGTTTGCAGCATGATCTGTTTAACTGTCCCAGTGACCCTGTGAGGCTGGGTTCTCCCATTTCCCCCACCTGACTCAGTCGCTGTCCTTATCTCCCCCTGCCTGTTTGAATGACAATGTCTGTTGGCATCTATTGTCTGTCTCCCTCTGGGAAGGCTGGAGTACTCTCCACCTCTTCCACAGTGTGTCCCTAGCCCCTCAGGCATGATCCCTTCAAAAAATGCTCAAGAGAAGGCAGAGTTACATATTGTCTCAGGAAGAACATTGAACCCTCTCGGAAGACAAGTGACCCCCAGCCGCATCTTTAGGGTCCCATGGGAGCCCTTGCCTGTCTAACCTCAGCTGCCCCTCCCCTGCCCAACTTTGAGCTTGGAATTCTGAGTGTGCCTGCATGTGTCCCCACACTTTCACACTGCCCAGAGAAACTTCCAGTCCATGCTTGTGGCTTGGTGCTGCTCTCAAGAAGTGTGTCTGTCCTGTGACTGCTGCAAGAATCTGGGCATTTAGCCCAGAAAAGAGTGTGTTTCCTGGCTTCCTGAGAAAGGGGCCCACCCTGCCCCTCTTGGGGCACATAGAGTAGAGGGGGAGCAGATGGGCTTTTGAACCCTGGGAGGCACTGCTGCACCAGACCTTATCATATGAGGCCACCTGCTGCCCTGTGCCCATTGGCCCCAGCTGGGGAGTGTGTCCTGGTATGGGAGCATCCAAGGAAGAGAACACGGTTCCCTTTGCTCTCTGGTTACTGCAGGGCAGACGTGGGTGTGATGTTCTCAAAGCACAGGGTGACCCTTGTCCATTGGATCATCAGGCCATTAGGGCCACATGTTTTGAGAGCTCCTCCCTAGCGCAAGGCATCTGGTCCCACGCTCTGCAGGGGCCAGGCTTGGGTTTACGAGGTGAGTTTGAATGGAGCTGGAGATGCTGGGCCCTTAAGTCAGCACATTGTGAGATTTCACAGTTGCTTCTTGTCACTAGAAGGGCTCATGCTTTTCCTTTTTCTCCCCCCATCCCCCGCCTTGACCTGGGGCTGTCTCTTCCTTGGTGCTGGGACATTGCCTGTGGCAGAGGGCCTTTGCTGGAATTGTCACAGGTTCCAACAGAGAACTCATCTTTGCTTTCTCACAGAAGGATGGACATGAGGAGGCCCAGCCTCACCCTCCTCAGCCAATGTTGAAGGGAATCTCTGGTACAGTGGCTTAATTTCTTGTATGCTGAATCCAGGGCCAGGCCAGACCTGGAACTGTGGAATATGTGTACCCAGCCCCAGTCAAATGAGAGAACAGAAGGATAATCCTGGCATTAACAACTTTCTGATGTCAACTGTCCTTTCTCCTGAAGAATGGTGATAATGGATGGAAATTTAAGATGCTGGAAAATGCTGGCAGCCTTATGTCTGTCTTCAGATTTGGGGGGAAGCATTACAGGCCTTTGACATTCCCTAAGTCCAGGAGCCAGTGCCTCAGCTTTGTGGCAAGCCACATCACATATGACCACCAGTCTGCCCCGGTTTCCTAAGGCTGTCTTAACAAGTAAGCTCAGACTGAGTATAACACAGTAGTCTCATATGCTCACTCTTGCAGAGGCCTGCTGTCTGGAACCAAGGTTCTGGGGTTGCTTTTCTCTGGAAGGAGAGTTCTGGCTTCTGGTGAATGCTACCGATGCCGAGCTGTAGACCTATTATGGTCTGCCTCTGTCATGTAATATTGTCTGCCTGTTTGTCTCTGTCTCTGTCTTCCTGTCTCCCTCTCTCTTACTCTCTCTTACTCTCTCTCTCTCTCTCTCTCTTACTCTCTCTCTCTCTCTCTCTCTCTCTCTGTGTGTGTGTGTGTGTGTGTGTGTGTGTGTGTGTACATTCACATTTCCTTTGTAGAAAGACCTACGGATTAGGGCTTATCCTAATCCTGCACTGCCTCAATTGTAGTGTAAAAAGCCTATGAATATATCTCAATTTACAATCCAGATAAGATCTTCTTATCTGCTGCTGGACAATGGTGGCACACACCTTTAATCCCAGCACTTGGGAGGTAGAGACAGGAGAATTCTCTGTGAGTTCAAGGCCGGCCTGGTCTACAGAGCGAGTTCCAGGACAACCTGGACTACACAGACAAAACCTGTCTCAAAAATAAAGCCAAAAAAATAAATAAAATTAAAAATTAAAAAATTGAAACACCTTAATTCAAACCCACACTGAGTCCCTCTAGCCTTCTGGCACGTTTTCACACTGCACCCCATAGATGGACGGTAGCCCCCTCAGGACCGTGGGACTGATGGGCTATAGCTGTGTCTGCCTTGCCTTCTTAAGATCTCAGACTGTGTATGGCTAGTTTGGAAATAGATTGAAGTTAAAAATCATAAGTTAGATTTCTATAGACTGCTTATCTATTTTGTACTATTACAGAGTCAAAAAGTCCAGTCCTGGGTTTGAATTATGCTTAAGTAAGACGGCTTGTACTTCCAAAGTCACATTCTCAGGTTCCAGGTAGATACGACATTTGAGGGATACCATTCTGTAAGGACAGGGCACATCTGGAATGAGAGGAATCTCCAGAGCCTGCTGCATTCCTGTGGAAGAGACAAGCATATAAGGACCCAAGCCTTGGAGGGGGGAGGGGAGGGAGGGAGGGAAGGAAGAAGGGCCAGGATCACACTGCAGGGGAAGGATACTCCCTCTATCCTCCTGCCTATGGAGTGGGCCTGGCGATTCAGGAGGTCCTAACTCCAGAGCCTGTTCACTGTGTGCCTATGATAGGTGCCCAGCACACACATCCACCATTAGTGCAGCCTCCTGCATGGTTTGTCTTTAACACAGGCCATCATTTAACCCTTTGGAGGCATCATCTGGGGTGATTGAGGACCCAGAACTTCCTGGAGTTTAGTATCAGTCCTACCTTGGCTGCTCAGGAGGAGGAATTCCTCTCTGGAGAGTGACAAGGCCCTACCATTCTGTTCCCTTCCCAGCGCTGGCAGCCAGCAAGGCTTCCCCTACTGTGGATAAAGGAAGGAAGGGAATCTGGCTCAATTTGTTTATCAGGGATCCTTATCTCTGTGGTCAGGCAGTTCCGGGTATCCCAGCCGTGACACCTCCCAGAGAAATCTTGAGCAAGCACACACATCCTGTACCCAGACTAAACTTCACCTCTCCTCCCCTGTGAAGTAGAAGTAACATTCTGGTCGTGCCCACATCAGGAAGAGAAAAGTAGGTAAACTTGAGGGTGTGAATCCTTCCTGTACCCAGTAGAGGACTTGGGCCTGGCACACGTCAGATAGCTTATAAAATCTTGCTGAATAGAAACTTGCTGCTGTCAGCACTAACACCACGCTGCTCCTGGGTGCCTGTCGCCAGGTCTCCCCACGGAAATGTTTTTGTGTTGTTCCACGAACATGCATGCCTCCATGAGTGGAGGCTCATGGAGTGAGCAGCCTTGAGCCCAGGAAAGGTGTTCCAGGCTTTGAATGCTCTCATGACCCATCGGCGTATACCAACACTTGGTGCTCTGTAAAAGCACACCAGAAGGAGAGCCGGGGCATTGATCTCTGCCCATCACGTGGCTAACTGTGTGCAGATAGACTGGGGCCCTGAGTCACAAGCTTCTGGTTTGCAGACCCAGTTCCATTGCTATCACTGTAGATTCTGTCCCCAGCATACAGCTGGGTCTTCCTAGCCTCTGAGCCTTTGCACATTCATTAAATACCCATCCTGCCTTCCACTCGCAGGTACTTCCTGTTCTGAGGAAATACCGTAGCCCCAGGGCCCCTTCTGGGGTCTCTGATGAGACTGAGGCTGTGTGTAAGTGGATGGAGGGTCATCTTGGCTCCTGAGAGGAGTAGGAAATGCAGGTGGACTTTTAAAATAATTATTCTGTGTTGATAAAACCAAGAAAAGAGCCAGGAGAATTTCCTGAGTGCTCCCCACAGAGTTCCCTCTGTAGATTAAGGAACAGGACACCTAGGAAGGGGATTGCTGGGTAGTTATTCCAACTGGCTTTGGACCTGCCTGAGTGGCTGTCCAGATTACACCCTACTTCAGTGTCCATTCCTAGAGGTTTCCAGATGCCTGTGAAGGGAGCATGTGTGCACCCAGAACTTTCCTTGCATCTCCATTTTTGATGAGGGTACCTCTTAATTTCACAGGCAGAAGATTTTGCTGGATTCACTTCATACCTTACAAAGCCATACTGGATTTGTATGTGGGGCCGGTGTCAGTGTATGTACACTTGTTTGCTGTGGACACACCGGTGGGGGGGGGGGCTGGGGAGCAGTCAGAGGAGGACATCAAGTGTTTTCTGCCTTCTTTGAAATGGTCTGTCACTGAACTTGGACCTAGGCAGGCAGCCAGTAAGCACCCATAATCCTCCAGTCTCTGCATCCCACAGCACTGGGGTTATAGGCATGTGTGGCCACTCCCATCTTTTTTATGCGAAAACTGGGGATTAGAACTTATATTCTCATGTTAGCACAGCAGGCCTTCCGATCTACTGAACCTCCCTGGATCTTAGATTTTTACTTTGCTCTCTCCCTGCTCTCTCTACAGAGGTCAGTTTATACCTCTCTGAACCTCAGTTTCTTGTAGAGACAACAGTGCTAGCCTCATGGGGTGAGTTGATTCATCCACATACATGACCTGGGGAGGCAGGGGGAGGGGTGAACATGTGATTTAGTGGCAGTTTCTTCTCAGCATGACTTTTCCTTACTCAAGAGAGTCAAGAGAAACCAAATTGGCTGGCTATTTGTTTAAGCCAAAAAATGTTGGAAGAATTTTGTTTGGGAAGACAGGCTTCGGTTTTCGGTCAGAACTATGCTCCCTCTGGAATTGCATGGTTGGATGTCCAGGCATATTTTAAAAGCTTGGTGACCACCCAAGTCTTTGAGCCTTCCACGTGGATGCTCCGAGGTCACACTCTTCCGGAATCCTTCACACAGCGGGTCTGCTCATTGCGTCAGGAGTGGCACTTCCACAGAGCAGTGATGTCTAACTATGAATAGATGTTTTTTCCTCTCTTTCTTGGACACATGAATGGCAGTCGCCCTCCTGCAGTCCCCGAGGCTGACCTGTGTGGAAGTCTCCAATACGGACATCACAGTAGGGTCATCCATTTCTGTTTGCATGGGCTCCTCTCAGCGAGGCTCAAAGAGACAGGTCGATTGCTGCTGTGACTCAGGGGGCCTCCTGAGGGGCTCCTGGGCCCTGGTCTATAAAGGCTGCTAAGTGTACTGAAGGAGTTGGACTTCACCAAAAAGCAGCGGTAGCTGAGACTGTCTCCAAACTGCGGCTGCTGCCTAATCGGGGCCTCTAGTCACTGTGCAGAGTGTTCTCTTAAAACAGGAAGAATGCTAGGGACCAGCCAGCACCCGCTTCAGGGTGGGGCTGAGCTGTCTGGTCAGGTCACCTGACTTTCACCTAGCTCAGGTCGCCTGCCTCTGCGCTTCAGCTTTCTCCTTTTGCAAGATGGAAATATAATGGCATACCTGTTTCTCAAAATACTAAAGGGATCCAGTTAGTTATCATTCAAACTCACAGACCTGTGCTTGGTACAGAGTGGATAAATGAGGGTAAACTGGGGCCCCAAGAAGGCCAGGGACTCATCGATGGTCACGTAGCTAGCCAGGGCTGCAGCACATGATGTACTGTCTCGTGGACACGTCCCTTCCTTCCTGCTCAGACTTTCTCAACTGTCTTCTCTGCAGAGGAAGTCGCATGACCCTCAGCCACAGGAATTCTAGCATCAGTGTCTGGAGTCTCCTTGGCTGCCTGCTATTCAGTTGCTGTTTTTCCATGTCTTTCTCATAGAGCTTTGGAGGGTCTCTCCTCTCTGTGCAAATAGAAAAATTAACCTTTTGGACAGGAGTCTGAAGACTTAATGTGTGTCCTTCCGTGTGCCCCCGAAACAGCCTTCCCCCACCCCCCCTGCAGCCTGTTGTCTTGCCTGTTGTCTGACCTGTCCACCTGTGATTGCTGCAGAAGTAGGCCAGCCAGGTGGTGCCCCCCCCCCCCAACACAGGTGGCTGTGGATGATCAGGGTAATAGCTGGTTAAACAAAAGCCCATGACGCATCCTTCTAGGAAATGAGGCACACCCCCAGAAATGCCACCGCTTCCTCTGTCGTGCTGCCTCAAAGGTTGTTTGAGTCATCAGCACTTTCCCCAGTCCCTCAGCACACTGAAGTGCACTGCCACCACTCTCGAGCTGAGGCTAGGTGGCTGGGTGTCACCTCTGTGGGCACTAAGGCATCAGGACTGAGTAGCTTCCTTGTTTCTACCACGCATCCATAAGCTCTGACAACTCCCGCCCAGGGTGTGGGTATGACTCTTACGGGGTGGCGGGGTGGGAGTATGTGTGTGTGTGGGGGGGGAATGGTGCCCACAGACTTTCCAAGCTACAGTTTCCACATTTGTGAAACATGCAGACGGAAAAGCCAGCAGCAGTGTATGGGGGCCAGCCCATGTTCAGTCCTCTGGACTTTTTACCTGAGAGACCCTGGCTATCACCTGGGATCACACGGGGCCACAACAGTTGTTAATATACTGTTTTGGGGTTTGAGGGTGGTATGGGTGACTGCCCCTCTGCAGACCATCAGAAGTGCCACATACAAACAAACAAACAAACAAAAATGTTATCATTGGTTACCAGAATGTGCTTATGTCTCTGACCCATACTGTCCAATAAGAAGAGAGTGCTCTTCAGTGTTGAACAAGTGACAATAGCCAGTTTGTTAAACACCACCAGGGAGCTTCCTGTAAGGTATGATAACCCTCTCATACCCAGAGCTTAGGTGTGTGCCCATGGTTACAGAGGGAGGCCGGGGCTCAGAAAGGGAAATAATATACTAAAAGACAAACTGTACAGCAAGGAGTCCTCAGCCCCTGTGTCTTCCCCATGTTCCTGATGGTCTGCTAGAGCACCCCTTTTGTCCCTAGAGAATGTTGAACAAAGTGATCTGGGGGGTCTCTGTACAAACCCTTGGTTTATACTATTTGCTAATTTCTTCCCATGGTTAGGTTCAACTGTCTCATCAAATCCCTAAGAATTTACCAAGAAGCGCCTCAAGCCAAGTAGTAGTAGACAACTTAGCACACTTCCATGCCCTACCCTGGCAACGTAACA
This sequence comes from Arvicanthis niloticus, assembly GCF_011762505.2. Taxonomy (NCBI): domain Eukaryota; kingdom Metazoa; phylum Chordata; class Mammalia; order Rodentia; family Muridae; genus Arvicanthis; species Arvicanthis niloticus. The sequence goes on from NC_047659.1 coordinate 16,573,609, forward strand.
GCCCCACCCACCCTACGCCCACCAAACCCCAAGGCCCTAGAGCCAAGAATATACCTGGGCTTCAAGAGATATCTGTGTCTAGATGCCCTTAGATGTCCCCCTCACCCAGGTCCTGTAGTCTGTGTATCACACAAAGACCTGGCAGGTGGATGAACCCAGAGGACAGCCTGTAGCTAGGATATGCAGGCCCACCAGCCCCTCCGTGTGCCATATTCCTGCCAGGCCCGGAGCAGAGCCCTGTAAATGCGGGATATAATGGACAATAAAAGTCGTCGGAAAATAGTGACTCTCCTAGGACCACAGTCGTCCCTGCCACAAGCTGCCTGCCAGAACCACGAGCCCTGTGATCATGAGGCACTATCGTCATGTAAATATATAGGGTCTCTTGCCAGTCCCAGCCAAGATTTATGTTACTGAGGCAGTGGGGGAAGGGCAGCTTAGACTCATTCTGGTAACTTGTGAAATGCTGTCGCCATCTCTAATGTGTTCCAGCTTCAGGAGGATGAAGAGGGGAGGGTAGGAGGTGCACCAGAGGCCCCGAGTGCCCTGGGGCCTGGGGTTCCTAGGAGAGTGAGCAATGGCTTTACGGTAAAAGATTGTTTGCAGAATTTGTGTTGCAGACATCTGTTCTTGAGTAAGCACTGTTTGGCTCTGAAATTCATCCTCACAGTGTCGCAGTAACCATACATGAACTTCTATGTGAACTTGGGTCCTGACCGTCTGCAGCAGGTGTTTACCAGCATGTTCTCACACAGTCTTTCAACAACCCCATAGGGCTGGTCCTGAAAGGCCCCTGTTTTCAGAAGACAGAATTATAGACATGGATGGGGCACTGGCTCACATTCAGGTAGCTGGACAGAGACAGCATGGGATTTGAACCCAGAGCTCTCAGACTCCAGAGCCTGGACTGAAGAAGCCTCCTTGATCCCTCCAAACAGCATACTGAAGCACTTTGTTCTGGTTGTCCCTGACCCCTCACTTTGGCTTCTCAGAAGGCAGCGATGCGGTTCACCCAGGAGTGGTCACAGGCCTGAGCTCTCAGCCAAGCTCTGCTGCTCCAGCTGGATATAGTGGGCAAGGCTGTCCCATCATCTGTAGGTACACGAGACTGCCTTGCAGAGTCACTTTGTGAGCATACTCACTGCCAGTGTCCTCAGCTGGTTTGGCCCAGCTGCCGGCAGTTAGGGGAACTCTGGGTGTAGTGATTTTTCCATGCAGTACGGCCACTGTGGATGTGTATGGCAGCCCACAGCAGGCTTGGGAGCCCCCACATGGCCGTGAGTCTGGCAGCAGCATGCAGAAAGTGTCCTCAGACCAGAGAACAAATCCTCTTTGCTTACTAGGCCTAGAAGAACTACTTTCCTCCTAGAATCGAGCATGTGATTGGAGATGAGATCCAGCTGTTTCAGAGTATCCCAGTGAGTCCCAGACCCTCCGTCACACAAAAAGGACCATCCCCAGACCCATGTGGTAGGTGGGGAATCTGAGGCCCAGAGACAGTCTTGGACTTTCCTGTGACAAGCAGCCTTGTGAGCACTCAGGTTGTACCTCCTGGGCTACCATACCTGGTTGTGTGCCACGACCCAGAGGCAGAGTCCCTCAGGTAGAGTTAAAAGTGGCCACCCATTAGGGGTTGGAGAGATAACCCAATGGATAAAACATTTACCAAGTAAGTATGAGAAACAACATCCAGATTGCTAGCACCTAAATTAGCGCCACACCTGAAGCAGTGTGGTGGTCTAGCTTGGGAGGCAGACACAGGGTTCCTGTGTCAGTGAATGAAGTGGAGAGTAGAGAAAGATACTGAGTACAAACTCTGGCCTCCACACACATGTGTGTGTGTGAACATGCACCCAAACTCACACATGCTGTACCCTCACACATGCAAAACAAAAACTTACCCTTTGGGGGAAAAATGGCTACTTGTTCCAGATCTAACTCAACTCAGGTCTTGCAAGTGTCTGATCAGGAGAGACACAGGAAACAGCTGCAGAGCTTGTGATTAGGTGGCTGTGTGAGTGGACAGGATTGGACTAAGGAGCTAGTGTCATTGGAGATTGTGAAGGGAGCTCACTGTCACTCTCAGGAGGCCCTCACCCACCTTGCCTGGAATCTTCTCTATGAACCAGGCTAATAGAGTCATAGAAGACACAGGTCTTTGAACACCTCCTCCTTGGGAATCATATACCCCCAGACCTGGCCTTGGAGTCCAGCCTCTATGGCTGGCTGGCCTGGGCCCAGCAGCTGTCACCAAGGGAGCCAGCAGTAGGCATATGCCTGACAGTTGGGGCCGGCAGGGAAGGTGTATTGGCAGGTGGCCGAGCCCTTGTGCCAGAGTCTGGCACAGCATGGCCTCTAGAGCTTCAGCTGCCATATGCCAGTGTCAGTCCTCACAGCAGTGATACTGCAGATGGGGTGCAGGGTAGAAGTGGCTCTTGTTCTGGAGGAGGCAGGTGTGGTCCATGGAGTGAAGAAGCCTGGAGTAGGCCTGGGGGCAGGAGATGCTATCCTCTCTCCCTATAAGGACACAGAGGACATGGTGGCCAGTGGAAGGGCCACAACTTGAACCCAGCCTGCCACTGTGCCTTTGACTCTTCTGTGTCCTCTGCTGTGAACCCCTTTTCCCTCAGTCCAGCCCTGCCCACCTGTCTAGCTATTGGGTGTTGGGGGATGGAGGGGTACGAGAAGCTGTGTGTGACCACTCCCGCCTCTTCTCGAGGCACTGTTAGATACTTTTCTGGCCTGTGGCCCCAGTAAGAACAGGGGCTTTTTGTCTATGGCATCTTGGGTTTCCCAATTGTCAGCATGGTTTCTGCGTCGAAGAGGCAGCTGGAAGGACTTGGAGAAGAGGGGGGAGGAGAGAGGAAGCCTGGGAACACTCTAGGGCTGCAGTTCCTGGACCTGTGGCCTTGTTTTAAAGAGCAAAGCACAGTAGGACAGTAAGGATGGAATCAGAACAAAACAATGATCCCACTGTTTGGGTGTCTGTTGGGAGGCAGGCTCAGAGCTGAGCACTTCTGACCCTTGTGATGTCATATAGTCCTCTAGCATTCTGGGAGAGTAGATGCTGTCCTTGTCCCCATTTAACCTATGAAAAGACCTGGGCACATAGTGGGAATGTGGCAGATCCTGGCCTCAAGAGCAGCATTGGTGTTTGACGAACCCTCTTTCGTGGCCAGCAGATAGGCCTTGTCCAGCATGCAAATAATAGGAAGGGCCAAGCTTTCATTTATATTAAAAAGTTGCCCCCTTATGTATGTTAGTGCGTCCATGTGTATGAATACATACGGGGCTCCGGAGGATAACCTCAAGGGTTAGCCCTTGACCTTATTTGAGTCTCCTGTTTGTGGCTGCATGCACTAAGCCAGCCGGGCTGCAAGCTTCCAGGGATTCTGCTGCCCTGACTTACCGTCTCACAGAAGGCGTGCTGGAGTATTGACAGGCTATGGTGTCCAGCTGACTTGGGTTCTAGGGGTCTGATATCATCCTACTGTGTTTAGAGTCTCAGGTGACCTCTGCCTCAGTGTCCTGGTGGATAAAATGAGGGGCTGACCAGGCCATCTCAGAGAGTGGGTTTTAAGCTACCTGCATTGGCTTCTGTACCGGCTGGTGGCCACTGCCGCCAGCTTGTACTCCTCGGTGGGCAGGAGGCTCTGTGGGGGTTGTGACAAGTTCCATTTGCCATGGAGGTGGCAGTCCCAGCTATTTTTGGCACAGTGCGAGGTGGGGGAGTTTCCCTTTGGTGGTGTCTGGGGACAAGAGTCTTGGGAAGGGGAAGTCCTCAGCACAGGCAGAAGGGGCCAGTGTCCCTCACCTGTGTTGGCACACAGAGGCCATTTGGATCCCTGGAGGCTTTGGACATCGTACCAGTCCTCAATCCTCAGCTAAGCAGACTTGGCCTAGGGCTGCTCACTTCAGGAGGTACCAGACCAGTCAATCTCCTTTCCCCCTTCCTGCTTCTTGTACTCCTGAGGCCCAGCTAGTGACAGGAGCCAGACCCCAGAGACCTCCAGATCCTGAACTCAGAGGGTTACCAGACCTAGCTGCACCTCTGCTATCTACTGCTTCCTCAACTGCCTGCCAGCAGGGGCAGCCAGAAAGGATTGCACTGCCACTAGCCTGAGAGACCCTTGCCACTGCTGTGGGGCATGGCAGGTGCTGCCGGCCAGGATCCTGTTAAGCAGTCCCCAGTCTTTGCTAGAACTCCTGGGGTAGTGGTGGTGACAGGTGGAGCACATGACCCTGGGGTGGAATCTGAAGCTAGGGGTGTCCCCTAGGGAAGGCTGACACTCTGCTGGGCCGAGGGACAAGCTTGGGACAGACCTTGAATCTGGAGCCCCTTGGGGCTACTCTGCTGGCTTTCTCCACGTTCTGCTGTTGGTTGTAGGAATGTTAGTGTCTGAGGAAGGACTTGGGGATAGATGGATTTCTACTCTTCAAGACTCTGCCCTGAAATGTGGCTCTGTGGCTCTGTGGCTCTGGCCAGTCTCTTCTCTTTTGAAGCCACTGGTAGCCTTTATCTAACCGTTCTCTGTGCCCACTGAGCCCTGGGGGTGAGTGATTTGGTCTCTACTTTTGAGGGAAGGGAAATTTCACAAAGGACCAGAGCCAAACTACTAGCGACACACTGCAGGCAGGGGAGGAAATCTGGGAGTTCTGCCTGGAGGCTGTGCAGTTGGGTATTGGGGTAGGAGTGAATTTTGCCAGGAGACCATTTACTTCAGATATAGAAAAGCCTGCCAATATCTGGAGGAAAATTTATTTCTGAGGTAGAGGCCCAGCAGGAATCACTGAGGTGGTGGGTTTCTTAGGAACCCTGGGGTATGAGATCCTAGCTTTTGACTCCTGGTGATTTCTAAAGATCATTTCAGACTTTGGAAAGAGAGTCAGGGCTGGGGTCACACAGGTCCCATTGTTTACCAACTTGGTAGGTCATTTAACTTTCTTGTGCCTCAGTGTCCTCATCCATTAAATGGGGGTTGCAGACATCCACAGGAGAGAACGTGTGCAGAAGACACACTTAGCAGATCTCAGCTTTATCTTGAGTAATTTAAACCAGGACCTTGCCCCATAGGACTCCACCCTCTCACTCTTTCTCTAAGAAAAAGGTGGGATCTTTGGATCTTTTCCTTGTTACCTAGGAAAGGTGAGTGAAATGTGTCCAGGAGCTAGTGTTGATTTTTACAAGTCCTGGGAACTTGTGTCTGTGTGGTATAAGGTTTGTTTTGAATGATAACTTCTGTCTGATCTTCTACCATAGGGATTACAAGGCTTTGGGGTGCTTCTTCAGCTGCCAGTGAGAGTTCATCTAGTCAGCTCTCATTAGGTTCCCTTTGTGCCAGACCTGGGCAAGGCCTGGTGGTGGTGGTTGGGTCTCTGTGACCACCATGGTCAGCAGAGTAACAATAAATGAGAGGCAGGAAAGCAGTTTGGTTCAACCCGATTCCGCAACCAGCTTTGGGTCAAACTTTGAGCGTCTGACCCAAGAAGTTTATTTTAGGTATAGTCAAGTATGGTACAATTTGGTGAAAATTTTCCTGTGTGCACGATAAACCTTAAGACATGACTGCATGGAAACTCTTTGTAAAGTGCATATGAAATCTTCGATAAAGGTGGGTTATAGATTGACCTGCTCTGGATAAGGGTCTGGGGGAGGACCTGGTGTGGTTCTCTCGTGCAGAGGCCACCAGGCTATTAACCACATCTGCCACCAGCAGTCTGGGCAGATAACAGATTATGCATCTCTGCTTTTGTGTTTTTTGTGTTTTTAAGCCTGTGTGTTTAACATTCCTGGTTCCCTCGGTGCATATCTGTGTGCACAAGAAACTCTGTGCCTCCCACAGCCTAAAAACTTGAAAATGACACTAGGGTTAGTCTCTACTCTCAATGGCCAGCTTCAGAATGACAAAGGAAGCAGTCCGTGTCCCTTAGTGTCGGTTTTAGGGAAAAATCATGTGGACCTTGTCATATTGGGACAGAAAAAGTTACCCTCATTGCTACCCAGTTGCTTGCTATATCCTCAGAAAGCACCTGGCCACCCTGGAAAGGTATGCATGCCCCTTTTTTCTACAGAACTTTGAACTCAGAGAAAGGATAACACTCTCCCAAGATCCCACAAATACCTGAGCCTGGGGCAGGCCAGAGACTTGACCAGGTAGAGGGTGTGACCATGTGAATTAAGAGGTCATTGATAGGTCTTTTGGGTAAAGGCTGGTACATGGAGAAGTCTGGAAGGACTGGGGTGTTGTGTAAGGGCAGGGAAGCTCTGTAGTGTAGCTGGGCTGCCAGGGTCTGGGAGGGTGGGTTATAGTGGGCTGGCTAGTGCCAGCTGGGCATGACTTGGGAACATCTCACTCTGACCTGTGGCCTTTGCCTGGGAAGCCTTGCAGACTGTTAAAAAATACCTTCAGGGTGGGGATGATGTTCAGTGGGTAAGAACACTTGCTGTGTAGGCATGAGTTCACCCCCAGCATCTGCATGTATAGTCATGTCTATAACCATAGCATAAGTAGGGGCATTGGGGAGAAGGAGACAGGAGAATGGCTGGGACTTGCTGGCTACCATCCTTGTCTCAGGGAATGAATCAGAAAGTAGAGGACACCTGAAGGCCTCCTCTGGTCTCTGCACATGTGTACATAGTCTACATACCAGCAGACACACAAAAATCAGAAAAGAGAACCCTCCAGTGTTAGGGCCAAGGGTGTTGGACTGCAGGATCTGAGAAGAGTTGTGTCTAGGAAAGGACTTGAGTGGGGACACTTGGGAGGTAGAATCAACAAGACCATTCAGGCCTGCGAGTGAAGGTGAAGCTCAGGGTGGAGCCTGGTTCTGGCTGAGATGAAGACTCAGGAAGGGCAGGCCTTAAGCTGGTTTGAGCAGTGTCACTGGCTATGCCTGGATCTGGAGTACCCCAGAGGGATCCTAGGCTGGCAGGAGGAAGATAAAGGTAGTGCAGTGGGCAGGGGTGCAAGGAGGGAATAGGTAAGGGAGAGGGAGGGGAGAGGAGGGGGAGCCCTGTGCTCCAGGGATCTGGCTCTGTGTCTCTCAGGCCCATCTTGGGGTGGCCCCCACTGCCTGAGAAAGGGGCCCATGTAGGACCTCACTGTGACATGCACCAGGTGTCCACTGACTATGGTGCTACAGAGTCTGAGTAGTGTGTGTGGTCTGGAGGGGCGAGGTTGGGAAGGGTTACGGGGACAAAGGACCAGTTTGGAAACTAGACATCATCTGTCTTTTCCAGCCTAACCAGCCCTCAGAGTTCTGGCCTGAGCCCTATTTCCTGTCCAGTGAAAACCCATTAACATCTGCTTAACCGAGACCAGTGGGGAAGGGGCACTGGCCTGGGAGAGTACACAGTAGCCTTAGCTGCATCCTGCGGTTGGATTCACTCAGTCACTCTATCCTTGTGTGCTCTTCCAAGGCTGTGTGGATGGACATAGGAAGACTTGGTTTCAAGTGTCAGTTGTTCCTGCTGCCTCCTGTGTAACTTTGGACTGTCACTCAACCAGTCTGACTTTCATTTCCTCCTCTGTATGTGGACTCTAGCAGTCACATGGAGTATACATAGTACCCACCATGTTACTATCAAGTTCCCCAATAACTGGTCCATATGTCACACACTCCAGTCTGCCTCTCACCTGCGGGACTTCTTCCTTGCTTTGAGAAGCTGGGCAGATGGTGCCCTGATCATTTTGTAGGTTTACTTTGACAAGACATGGTCCTTTTCGGAGCCTCAGTTTTCTCATCTGCACAGTGGGGAGAGTGGCACCTCATCTTAGGAAATGGTAAAGACCTGTGGATGCTGTCTAATGCTGACGCTGTGCCCGCTTGACCCCGTAAGTGTCCAGGAAGCGGGACCTGCTATGTCTCCTTGCTGGGCCTTGGGCCTCCAGCCCTAGGCTGCACTTTGGGTAGTGAGCACCCAAACTAGGTTTCTGTCATTAGGATCTAGGTGGACACTAGGTAGACTGTGCTGCTCTGGGCATGGTTATCTCTCACAGAGACAGCGTCTAGGACACACCAGCCTCGTGAGGGGTGATGTTCAGTAGCAGATCAAGGTAGACCTTACCCTGAGATGAAGTCCCCAGAAATTGGGAGGCAAGTCTCAGGTGGCAGTCCTGGGAGAAAGGCCAATTGGAACATCAAGTCCAACCTAGTACAGCCTCCAGCCTCCAGCCTCCTCTGTCTCCCTAAGGTCCCTGCCACATGAGAGAGGGATCCGTCCAAGGCCAGGCAGAATTGCCACAGTTCACATGAAGAAAGACACATGCAGTGTGACTTTGGGCAAGTGTCTCTCCCTCACTGAACCTTAGCCCCCATGATACCATTTGTGCAGGCAGGTACCCTCCATTACTCTTGGAGGGTTAGCATAAATAATGCTTGCAGTGGTCAGAGCTTCCGGCACTTTACACGGAATGGGTGATCCACCAAGTTACTCTCAGAGGTCCATCTGCTGGTTTACCCATTTGCCGTGTGAGGAAGCAGGCTCTAGTTGTAGGAAAATGGGGTAACATTTTAACACGGCGACCAAGCTCTCTAGTGTGTCCCTCTTGAACCCCAAGTTGTTCCAGGTTCATCGCTGGCTGCCTGGTAGACACGTGACAGTTCTTTGTTGCTTTAAGCACCAAAGCCAGGAGCCTAGGTGAAAGGTCACATGGTGTGTGCACGTCACAGCACTTCCAAGCACAAGCATTTGCTCACTTCAGAGGAAAGGCAGGCTGAGATGGTTCAGCAGGGCCTATGGCTCTGGGTCACATTCCACAGATTTTTGACCCCTGCCTTGGGCTTGGCAGCCAGTGACTCATTGTTCTGCAACTTGGCAAGGGCTGGAAGATCCTGGAATCCCCAGGGTGGTTGGGCCAGGAGACTCTCCATATTACTCAAAGCATTCATTCCCTCTGGTCTGTCCCTGCACTCCATGTCTCCCTCCAGATGCCCTTACCTGCATCTGACTCTGGAAGAAACAGGGTTTTTGTAGAAATGTGCAGTGTGCGGAGGTTGGGTGTTATGGAATGCAGCTCTCTTCAAGTCCTGCCTTCCGTGACTCCCTGGGGACCAAAATCTCTGGAAGGAGAACCACTGAAGTCTGAACCCAAATTCTCATCTGTAGCTTGTTGGACATATGGCTTTGAGCCTCAGTTCCCCTACCGATTATGAGTTTCCCAAAGCCTTGAGGACAAGTGGGAAAGACCTGGCCCATTAAGAAGGGCCCGCTTCCTATTCCCTGCTGGACTCCTTCTGTCTGCAGTGTTCCTCTTAGTCCTTGTCAAGCTGGGCTGTCTTCCTCTCCACCCGGGGGAACACTGAGTGGTAGGCATTCCTGGACTCTGCATGGGTCTGCGTGTCACTGATTGAACGTTGAGGGTTGGGGGGCTTTGCTGGAAGAGTTAAATGTGGATGGTGATCTGGTGTTTGATCTGGAGCACAGTGCCTCTGCAGGTTCTGTCCAGTGGCCTCTGTTGGACAAAAGGCTCCTCGTAAGCACTGGCCCTACATCATGGCTCTTGTGTGGAGACAGGGCTCGTTCTACAAAGTGCCACTGAAAATGATGACAGTGTGGTAGCCTCAGAGGATGCCACTTTAGGTCTAAGTCCTAGCCCTCCTGCGTCTCCATGTGAAACGGCAAGCCTTTCAACCTCCTTGTGCCTCAGTTTCCTTATTTGCTCAGTAGCCTAATTGCAGTCTTAGCTCATGGAGTTGTGTTCAAGTTTACAGGATGAAGGACATATTAAGGGCCCATGCAACAATTGTCATCGTTATCTGTTATTTCAGAGGTGACTTGGGCCCCTTTGTCATAGTCCTGGCACCTCAAGTAAGGTCCACATAGCTGTCTGGAGGCCTGATCCAGGAGGGGCATGGCCTTCCTAAACAGCTGCCAGGCAGCTCAGTGAGATTTACCCGGGGTCCTAGCTAGTGTGTGAAAGAGTGCAGATTCACATTCACGTGCCACACCCCTCCCCCAGCAGCCCCAAACACCTGGGGGCTGGAGCTAGGCGAGGCAGGATGAGGGAAGGGGACTTCAGAGACAGGGTCCAGACAGGCAGGTAGGCAGAGCAGATAACACGCACGGCCAGGACAGAGCAGCCTGTGAGCCCATTCTGGAACCTTCTAAGATAAAGATGGAACCTTCTCCTGAAGACAGTTCTCCAACTTTTTCCCAGAGGTCCCCCTAAGGGCAGAGGACGGTGAACATGTCACCCTGAGGGATGCAGGGGGTGTTGGCCGAATCAGCTGCTAAGCCTGCGGGAGCCTCTGGCTTCCTCTTCAAATTCATGCGCATTTTACATCTGGCTCACTCTTATGCCCAGTTTGTTGTCACAGGCTTTCCCCTTGAGTAACAACAGCGCCTGAGGAAGCTTCTCCGTGCTTATCTGTTTATCCTGGGGCTTTTTGTACCCAGCTCCTCTACCATGTCACCCTGGGGGGGGGGGGTTTGCTCAGCCAGACGATGGGAAGATGGAAGATTCTGAGAGCATCTGGGCCCATCTGCATCCCCTGTAAGACCTGTACTGAGGGACTCGGGGAGGGAGAGACCTACCCATGATGCTATGTATCCTCAGTCAGACACTGCTCCTGTGTATCTGTAGACATGAGGATAAGCCACATCAAAGGTGGTTGATGTCACAGACAGTAGAAATCTACATGAACTGTGCTGGTCTTGGCAGAGGTCCTGTGGCCTCACTTTCTGTTTTTGACTTTATATACCTGTGGGGTAGATAAATGCCCCCAAAGAACAGTGAGGGCCTGGGGAGATAGCGTGATTGGTAAAGTCCTTGCTACACAAACATGAGGACCTGAATTCAATCCCTAGCAACCAAATATAAAGAAGGGAAGTTGTTAGTGAGGACACCACTGTCAGTCTCTGCTCTCTGCTTGCACAAACACATACACACCCACACACATCTGTGGCCACTCAAAGCCAGTGGAGGTAAATGAGTGCCCAGGGATGCAGGAAGAACGATGCTGGAGGCCAGGGATGCAGGAAGAACGATGCTGGAGGCCAGGGATGCAGGAAGAATGATGCTGGAGGCCAGGGATGCAGGAAGAACGATGCTGGAGGCCAGGGGTGCAGGAAGAATGATGCTGGAGGCCAGGGATGCAGGAAGAATGATGCTGGAGGCCAGGGATGCAGGAAGAACAATGCTGGAGGCCAGGGATGCAGGAAGAACGATGCTGGAGGCCAGGGGTGCAGGAAGAACGATGCTGGAGGCCAGGGATGCAGGAAGAATGATGCTGGAGGCCAGGGGTGCAGGAAGAACGATGCTGGAGGCCAGGGATGCAGGAAGAATGATGCTGGAGGCCTGGGATGCAGGAAGAACGATGCTGGAGGCCAGGGATGCAGGAAGAACGATGCTGGAGGCCAGGGATGCAGGAAGAATGATGCTGGAGGCCAGGGATGCAGGAAGAATGATGCTGGAGGCCAGGGATGCAGGAAGAATGATGCTGGAGGCCAGGGATGCAGGAAGAACGATGCTGGAGGCCAGGGATGCAGGAAGAACGATGCTGGAGGCCAGGGATGCAGGAAGAACGATGCTGGAGGCCAGGGATGCAGGAAGAACGATGCTGGAGGCCAGGGATGCAGGAAGAATGATGCTGGAGGCCAGGGATGCAGGAAGAACGATGCTGGAGGCCAGGGATGCAGGAAGAACGATGCTGGAGGCCAGGGATGCAGGAAGAACGATGCTGGAGGCCAGGGATGCAGGAAGAACGATGCTGGAGGCCAGGGATGCAGGAAGAATGATGCTGGAGGCCAGGGATGCAGGAAGAACAATGCTGGAGGCCAGGGATTCAGGAAGAATGATGCTGGAGGCCAGGGTACCTGCTGTAGTGGACTAGGTGCCCTTGATGCACTCGGTAGTTATAAACACACCTAGCATTTGGTTCATGTGGCTGGTAACTGGCTTAGAGGGGTCAGGGAGTGACTTACAGTCTGACCAGATCTGCAGGATATCTGTTTTGACAACAGCAATGGTGCTGATTCTTCTTACTGCTGGTGAGAGATGTTGGGACCTTTAAATGGTAGAGCTTAGTTATGAGGTCATTAGATCACAGGGGCACTGCCTCCAGGAAGGATTATTTCTTATGAGATTAAATTGTTTATAAAAGCTCAAGTCTGACCCCTGAATTTCTGACTGTCTGTATTCTTGACTGGCCATGGGGTCTGTCCTTTTCCCAGGAGTCTCTGCCAGTGTCCTGTTAGCTACCAAGAGGTTCCTGCAAGTGCTAATCAGGCCCTTGAATCTCCAAAGCTGTAAGCTCAGTAAAACTTTTCTTTATAAAGTTGTCCAGACTCAGGCATTTTGGTACAGTAACAAAAATGAGCTAGTCTTAACTAGGGCCTTGCAATGTGGGTTACATGAATGTGAGATAGGACTGACCAGCTTATGTGCTTATTCCTTTGAGATGATAGGAAGGTCATTCATGAACCATAGGGGCGTCTGGCTCTCTAGGGACTATAGTACAGCTGCTAAGGAGCCTGGTCAGGACCCCTGGAGTTCAGACTAGAATTGGGGCAGAGAGTGGGTCTGTAGATGCTTCAGGGTTTTTCTACTTACCTGAGCTACACTGATGCCTCTGTATATGCCTCATATACAAGTGCAAGCCTGGCCAGTGGAAGGCGTTAAAGACATATTATGGGGTACATGGCAGGCTTTCCTACATAAGAGAACCATTCTCCTAGCCAGAAAGCTCCCGTGTATGTCTTGGTCTTTGCCACAAAGAGGCCAGTGTGATGGGCCTCTAGCACTAGGAGTAGAAGACACTCTCCCAGGAGTAGGAAGACATTCAATTGCCTTCTGCTCATAATTGGGTGCATAGTGTGGGCATTATCAGGTCAGTCCTGGACATGAGAGCTAACCTGTTCAGAGCCCTGCCTGGAGGTTCACAAGAACCTGCGCCCTCCAGTGTCACTGTGTCTGCTAAGTACTGCCAGAGTCTGGCTTTGTTCTCTTGGCCACTCATGCTGCCCACTTGGGCTTATATAGGGTGTTGGGGACAGCAGAACAGACCAGCTCCCTATTGAAAGGATGTAGAAAAATGTCTGGTCGTGAGGGTTGAAGCTGAAGTTTGTGGTGGTTTGAATGAGGCTCAGGTTGGTGCTGCTGTTGGGGAGGTTTAGGTGGTGTACTTTGCTGTAGGAAGTACATCACTGAGGACAGGCTTTCAGATTCTATAACCTCACCCTACTCTAAAGGATGTTCTGGCAGCCATGTTGTCCCTGCCGTTATGGTCTCTTAACCCTGTGAAACCATAAGCCAAAATAAAGTCTTTTCTACAAGTTGATTCTGGTCATGGTGTTTTATCTCAGCAAAAAGAAAGTAAGTGATTCAGGCCTCCTTGCAGGCCTGGAGTGGACAGTCCTCTTTTCCCTGCAGAGTGCCTCTGTTTCCCCTCTTCCAGTAGACAGTCCTAGCAACTGAAACAGTACGACCTTATATACAGAGAGTACCCTCTGGAGTGTTATGTCCTAGACTGGTCACTTGTGGACTAGGTGACCATGAGCAGAGTAACATCTGTACCCTCTGCTCTCCGATCTGTAAAATGGAACTGGTGGCCAGGAGGAGAAAGTGACCAGGTTCCTATTTTCTGTTGCAGCCTGTGATCTCGTGAGGCTGGCATGCAGGATGGCAGGACAGCCCAGCCACATGCCTCATGGAGGGAGCCCGAACCACCTCTGCCATGCCCTGGGGCCTGCACCCCCTCCAGACCCACAGGTAAGCCCTCCCCTTCTCTTGGGTCCCAGAACACTGAGGAGTCCTCGTTCAACCTCCCCTACCTGTAGGGAGCTGTGTGGCACGCCTACACAGACATCTCCTTGGATGCTTCCAGGCCTGGGGTGAAGCCCTGTACTTAATTCACAGATGCTTGGTTTCCATTGATGAACAGCTCCATGTCTGCAGCTCTGTGCAAGGAGAAGAGGGACTCAGGAATGGACAGGAAGTTCTTGTGTATCCTGGGCCACCGCCAACCTCTGTTTTGGCCTGCATTGTGTTTGGCTTTCTTCAGTCTGGTGGTCTAGATGGTCTGTGATTTCTTAGAGGGCTCAGGTACCTTCAGTTCTGTTCTAAAGGTCTCCTTGAGTGCCAGACACACTCAGTGCCTTTGCACACTGTTCCCTGACCTAGAATGCCCTTCCCAGTCTCCCTCCAAGCCACAGTTCCAGATACTACTCTCTGAGGAGACCTCCTACCCTTGACCCACAGCTGTGTGTGTTCCCCGCACCCACATACATTCCCCCACACCCCACATGGCTCTGGCTTTAGGATGTTCTCTCCTGCAGGGGTCTTCTATGCCTACTAGATGGAGGATGTCTCTAGCCCCATACACAGAGGCATGCTCTATACCACTGAGTCGGCAAAATACGTCTGTATTTCAGAATACATCCTTAATGTGCAGTGGACCGCCTAGGGTGTGGCTACATGAGGCATGCCCAGGTCAGCTCTCAGGGAACACTTTTAATACCCAACAGAAGGACCCCCTATGGCTCCAGAGGCTCTAGCAAAGCAACTGAGAGGACAGACCTCTGTAAGAAAGGGACGGACAGGCAGTGGCCTGGAGGGTGGCAAGCTTGGTGCCTGCTACCAACACTTTAGGACCCAGCTCTTTCCTCGAGGCTATAAGACCTAAGTCAGAGAGAGATTGAAGACAGCCATATTCCTTCTTCATGAGAGACTGTCACAGCTTCTGATACTCTAGTTCTGGGTGGAGGACTAAGGGTCTGTCCATTGTGCAAATTTTAAACTGCACAGACAGCTGTTCAGGGAGCCAGGTGGGTTTTGAGTTTGTATTTGTTTGCAGCCTTGCTGTGTTGTGATCTATGGCATGGGGCTATGTCAGCCCAAGAGAGGGTCCTACCGCAGACCCACACGAAGATGACACCTGAGCTCGTGGACAGTGTGTGCAAGTACGCAGACCGTCCTAGGACAAGTATGTTGTTGGCCCTGGATGCTGTGGTCCATTTCCAGGTAGAATCTGGGGAGGCACAGCTCCAGGTCTGGGCCAGGACATGATGCTGATGGCAGGGGCAGTGGGGCCTGCTTAGGTAATGTAGCCATTTGTCACATTAAGTCATTCACTAACAATCGAGTCCCCCTTGATTAATCTCCCAGAATTAGCCAGTTGCATTTCGAGCAATTAGGGTTAATTACAGGCTCATTTGGCAGAGGAGAGAGGCCTGTAATTATTTCTCGTGCGAGGCGAGGCGAGGCGAGGCGAGGCGAGGAGGCAGCGGTGACAGTGTCCTCGGCAGCTTGTCGCACATGTTGGAGTGGGTGATGACATAGTTAAGTGTAATTAGATGCAATCACTCAGTGTCGGCTGCTCTGGGCAGTGGCTGTCAGGCAGAGGATGCCCTAGTCCCACCTGTGCACCTGGCCAGGTTTGAAGACTTGGGATGCATGGCTGAGTATGCTGTGCCAGCCCCAGGCTGGGATGGAGATGGAGGCTGATCAGGCACATCTTTAGTCCTCTCAGTGCCTATGTCTTGACCCCATCTGGAGAGTGTGGCACAAGCCTGTCCATGGCAGCATCCTGAAATGCTTAGAATGGAATGGGGTCATGTCTCTTTGTGGCGGGAGGCATGTGACCCATCAAGCCATCCTTGGAACAAGGAATGAGGCTGTACCTTCTCTGAGGATGAGGAACAAAGTGTCTCAGCCTCAGTTTTCTCATCTGTAGAGTGGGGATAATGCTAGCACCACCATCCTGAAACATCTAAAAAGTATCAATGACATCCAGCATGGAACCCAACACCATGTATGTCAAGGAAATGCCATGTGTAGACCATTTATTCATCCGTTCATTTGTTTGTTTAATTTTTGTTTTTTTAAGACAGGTTTTTTTCTGGCACTGGCTATCCTAGAACTTACTTTTATAGACCAGGCTGGCCTCAAACTCACAGAGATCTACCTCCTGATTGCTGGGATTAAAGGTGTGCCCCAACATGCCCTGCTGTAGGCTTTACTTTTATAATTGAAAAATTATTATGAATTATTTCAAAGTCAAAGCTCTCACAGTTATATTTACCTTCTCGAGGCAGAAAGGTCAGGAGCTCCTAACAGTTGCCTGTGGCTTTGTTAACATTCTAGGCCCAAAGCTAGTGGGTTTACAGAAACTAAGAGAGCGAGCAGCACATGGAAATCTCTTTGCTGAATCCTACCATTGGCCTGTGAGGTCCACATAAACTGAGAAAGCCTAGGCTTTAGCTGGCCTTCCAATGAATGGACATATAGAGTCAAGAAGGGGAAACCCGTGCAGAATGATGCAGATTGTATAAAAGGGAAAGGTTTCCTTGTGTGAGAAGTCCCTGCTGACATGTCTTCAGAAACCTGCTCTGGTTTCTGAAGCTGAGCTCACTTCTATTTGGAGAGAAGCATGTGCATACTCTGCAGGGGTCTGGGGGGCAGCTGTCCATGGATGTGTTTCACAGACCAAAATTTATATGCAAACCCTCCCAAAGAGGTGATGGTGGGTGAGTAAAGTTTAATGACCAAATACTATCGGGTATTGAAACTCAAGGAGCTGGGAAGATGGCTCAGTCAATAGTGAATTTGCCATGCAAGCATGACCCGAGTTCAGGTTTTAGCATCCACATAAAAGCTGTACACAGTGGCATACTTCTGTAACCCAGCACCAGGAAAGAGGGAGACATGTGGGTCTCCGCGGCTCACTGGCTATCCAGCCCAGCTGGATAATTTGGT
The DNA here is from genome assembly GCF_011762505.2 of Arvicanthis niloticus. Taxonomy (NCBI): domain Eukaryota; kingdom Metazoa; phylum Chordata; class Mammalia; order Rodentia; family Muridae; genus Arvicanthis; species Arvicanthis niloticus. Next base: position 16,590,306 of record NC_047659.1, read on the forward strand.
GAGCTCTGACTTCAGTGAGAGACCCTATCTCAAAATGTAGAGAATGATTGATATGCACTGTTCATGTCTGTGTGTGTGCGCGCACACACACACACACACACACACACACACCTTCAGCCAAAAGCAGAGAACTAGTGCTTGATCACGTGAACTGAGACCATAGCAAAGGAGGAGCCCACTGTGGGTTTTAGAAAGATCCCTGGTGGCTGAGGCCTGAAGCTCAAGGAGGGTAAAATGGGGGCCTGGTAGGGGAGCAGTGTCCACAGGGAAGTGACAACTGTAGGAGATGGAGGTGGAGAAGGACCTCCAGGCTTCACCTTCCAGCCTTTGCCTGGCAGTGCTCTCGGCTGCAGCTCTTACCCAGCTAGGGTACCAGGACCATCCCACGGAGAGGGTACTACAATTTGGATGTTTAGTGTCAGTCATTGTGTCTCTATGCTACAAGCAATTCCTTAGTAAGTCTGTGAGCTGATGGTCCATGAAGCCTCTAGTAGGCTCCTAAGCTGGAATGACGGCCATGATGAATCGTGCTGACAGTGCCGTCTCAGAGAAGGGGAAGTGGCCCGTGCTCCGTCTCGCAGGGAGGTGGACTGCTGTCTTGCTCCCGAGGGCAGTAGGAATGAAGGCTGGCTTTGGGTTTGAAATCGGCCACTATTCTGAGCGAGGTTGGCCTTGCAAGGTGTCTGACAATGTGGACTCTTTGTAAATTGAGCCCTTTTGTGCAATGCATATTTAAAACATTTCGCTTCGTAGAAACCCAGTCTCCTGTAAGTCCCCTATACACATGATGTCAGATGTCTTTAAAGGTGAAATTCGTTTACAGGAAATGTCATGCTGATGAAGTGTGCTTTTTAAAATCATAGAAACAGTTGCCTTAAAATTAATGATGCATCACCAGTATGAGGGAGAAGAGGCCCATCCAGTGTAAAGATGATTAAAATTCAGGTCAGAAGTCTGACTTAGTCAGGCTAAATTTTTTAATGAGATTTCAGAAAATTAATTGGGCGAATGCATTTTTATCCTTCTAACGTGTAATTTTATGTTCCTGTTTAGGGAGTGAGCATAGGGGAGAAAAGGGTTTGTCAATGGCCGAGGCATATCGTGGTTCAAACATTTTAAACTCAAATTAGCAAGGGGGTGTGGAGGGGGGGGTGGGTATTTCTGGCCTAATTTGATCTGACTTGGAAAAGAAAGCCTGGGTTTCTCTGGTTTTCTGGGGTAGGATGAGTGTCCTAAGGGAGTCATCTCCCATTATCCCCTGGATGTCCTGCCTGGGCCTCAGAAAACTAGTGACATTTCTAGGAAGGATACAGTTGGGGACAGTGACCGTGGACTTCAGCTGTCTCCTTGACTCCTGTCTACCAGACGCTCCTGCTGTCTGTGGTCATGCTTACAGAGACTGCTCCCTCCTCCTCCTCCTCCTCCTCCTCCTCCTCCTCCTCCTCCTCCTCCTCCTCCTCCTCCTCCTCCTCTTCCTTTTCCTCCCCCTCCCCATCCTCCTCCTTTTCCTTCTCCTCCCCCTCCTCTTCTTCCTCCTCCTCTTTCTTCTCTTCCTATTCTTTCTCTTCCTCCTCCCTCCCCTCCTTCTTCTTCTTCCTCTTCTTCCTCCTCCTCTTTCTTCTCTTCCTATTCTTTCTCTTCCTCCTCCCTCCTCTCCTTCTTCCTCTTTCTCTTCTTCCTCCTCCTCCTGGTCCACACCATCCTCCCTCTGCAGCTCAGGCCTTTTCCTTGTTGCAGGTCAGCAGCCTGCCTCTTCATAACCCAGGTCAACTTCCTGCCTCTTCTGCCTTTGAGGGACAGCTGGGCCATCCCTCCCCAAAGGAGCCAGGAATGACTTCCCATTGAGGCATCCCACCCTGCCCACAATGCAGCCCTAATGAACAGATGACAGGCTCAGAGTCACTCCGCAAACTGGATCATGCTGAGGGTAACCCGGGCTGGGAAACAGGCCTGCTGAGGCAGGGCAACATACAGACCTGGCCCGGAGGGTAAGAAGACTCTACATCCTCCCTCTCTCCTTGGAGTTAAATCAGGACTCTGATGCTGAAGAGTCCTGTGTAATGAGATGCCCAACACTTGAGCAGAGGCTGCCCCAGGAGCACCCTGCCTAGTAGTTTGCTGGCATTCTCCCACTCCAGTGGCCTGGACATGCCCCCCAGTGCACAGCACAATCTTCACTATAGGAAACCATTTCTCTAGTTGGGATGAATGAAGTGTGACAGGAAATGCAAATCTGGGTCATCCATATGCAGATGTGAGCTAGAACCTTAGCCTCAGTCACCCCACAACAACCTCCTCACATCCTTCAGACTTCTGAGCCACCGATGAATTGGGCAGTGTGGCCTCCTGGTTGGACAGACTGTCACAACCATCTTCAGCCCACAGTTCACCCACCCATCCTAATGAGAAGAAGGCCTGTCTGTGTTCACAGAACAAGTAACCTTGGTGATCACCCTCACTCCATCCTTTAGTGTACCAGGAGGATGCCGAGGCCCAAGGGACCACCATCAGCACAGCCCCGGGGTCAGACAAAGAATTCAAGTCCCTGCTGTAGTGGCCTAGGCCTGCAGGAAGAGCCCTTCCATAGGCTATCAGGAGGCATTCATAGCAACTCTCAAGAAGCACAGAGTAGGTACTTTATGCACAACAGCACATTGTCACCTCCACAGGTCTACTTCCATCCGAGGGCCCAGGAGCCACCTTGGTTCTTTCCAAGCATGACTTCAGCTGTGCTCCTGAAGTTGGCAATGCTTTTACTCCTTCTGGAGCCTTGGAGGAGAAGAGAGTAGGAACTGTCTTTCTGCACCCTACCAGCCCTCACTTTCCAGCAGTGGGGAAGCAGCAGGGCCCCACTTTGGTCTCTCTGGGGTGGCAGCTGAACCGTGTTGGGCATAGTGCTCAAGGGAGCTTGGCCTCTGAAGTGCTCTCTTGGTGGGTAGGTAGTGTATTGGCAATTCCTTAAGAGTTTGCCTGGCGGACACCATCTTCCTCTGGCTTGAGTCTGCAGTCAGGGATCTCTTCAAACCATCTTCCACCAGTGCTCAAGATTTCAGAGTCAGGTCAGCCCAACGTTGACCTTACTGAGGGAGGCAGGCAGTGTAATCATGGGCTGGCAGGAAGTTATCCACAGTCTCCTTGTGTTGAGGTTTCATCTGTTGCTATGTGTTATATGTTAAGTATGAGTCCCCAAGGCCTGGTTGCCCCAGAGACAAGGGAGTCCCAAGTAGACCCAAGTGATGCTATGTGAACTTGCCCTCAAGTTATTTCTGGTTGGTGAGTAAAGATTCCTACAGCCTATAGCTGGGCAGAATTGAGATAGGCAGGGCTTGGGGTTCCCAGGCTTGGGGTTGGAGGAGACCACGAGGAGAGAGGGGAAGATAGAGAGAGGAGAAGCCACCATGGGGTAAGAATCTTAAAATAATGGCCATGTGGTTCGGCTAGTTGGAGTTAAGAGCAGCCCAGACAAAGCATGGCAAGTTACATAGTGGAAGTATTGACTGGAAAATAGACATAAGAGCATAGAGGATAGATATCTGCCCAGCTCTGCTGCTGGTGAAGGCCTATTATAAATATAGAGGTTGTGTGTCTTTTATCCATGAACTGAATGGTCAAAGGCAGGGCAGATACCCAGGACTGAGATTAGATATTTTCAACAGCATCCTTGGCCAGGTCCCTCTGTTCCATCACGGCTTTCAGCGCTGGTTCTGCAGTCTCCACAAAGTCTGGTGTCTGTGTCACTGTGAGGGACCAGTTGTCCAGAGAAGCTCAGATGTAAGCTGCACACCGGCAGCTTGTGTCCCTTTCTGATGACGAATGGCTGTCCTGGCTAACGGTGACTGACAGTGTCAGGACAATGACTATGGTGGCAGGGGGGTGGTGAGCCTAGGGTGAGACTAGAATTGTTCTGACATTTATCACACACACTACCTGTCAGGCCTGTTGTTGGGGGTGGGGAGTGAAATCTCTTCTTTGTTAGAAGGTATTACTGGGGTGCTGGGGTCCTATCGGTCTAGCCTTAGGCTTTTCTCCTCAGCCTAGCTGATCACCAATGCCTGTATCTCCTACAGAGGCACCCAAACACCCTGTCTTTTCGCTGCTCGCTGGCAGACTTCCAAATTGAGAAGAAGATTGGCCGAGGACAGTTCAGTGAAGTCTACAAGGCCACCTGCCTGCTGGACAGGAAGACGGTGGCTCTGAAGAAGGTGCAGGTGAGTTCAGGGGCAAGTGGCTTCACTGTGATCCTAACCTCGTAGGGGACTCAAGTTTAGCCCGTGGCAAAACATGAAGGAAAAGAAAAGTATGCACACGTTAGGCACCTACTGTGTCTGGGGACGTGTTCAGATACGGGAGCCTGACAGTAGCCCCACTGGGATTATTGTCTCATTTTTCAGATGAAGAAAACAGTAGCAATTCACTAACACTACCAACATCAGGCTTGGCCTCAAAGGGGCCAACCTGCCCTATGTGAGCCTTGTAAATGAAGGGGAGGCATACAGCAGCAAGGTCAGGCTGAGAAGCACACAGCATGTGCTGTGCCTAGAATCCCCACTCCCCCACCCCCACCCCAGCTGCCTAAACTCATTATTCTGCTGCTTCTCCTACCAGGTAAGTGCCTTGGGCCCAGGAGACCCTGAACAGGGAGGGTAGCTTAGCCAGGCACCCATGGGAAAGGATGGGAAGACACTGGCTGCATAGTGTCAGCATTGACCTGTGACCCTCACATTCTTTTTGGAGCGCTAGGACATCAGGCTCCTGCAGTTGAGATACTGTCTGCTCTTGCCTTTCCAGAGGCATTCTGGGCCATCATCCTTCCCTTGCATAATGGCTGCTGTGCTGAGCCATTAGCAATCGCTGCCTTTGGTCTGTCCCTACAAGTCTGATGCTTCAGGTTTCCAGTGAAGGAGCACTGATAACATGCCACTTATCAGGGTGTGACCTCAGCAAGCCTCAGAGGCTGTGGACCTCAGTCCCGGCTCTGTGAGCCGGACACAGTGACTCTCACCACACAGGAGGCGTCATCACACAGTCTCTGCTGTTGCTGCGAGTGTTGGGACTCTCACTCCTCTGGGTCCTTGGCAAGGAGCAAGGGCTTGCTTGAATCCCAGCATTGACACTGGTTTTAACTGTTCTGTTTCTGGCTTCTTCTTGGCCTAGATCTTTGAGATGATGGATGCCAAAGCCAGGCAGGATTGTGTCAAGGAAATTGGTCTCCTAAAGGTGAGTGGCCTGGATCAAGCCAATCTTGGTTGACCAGCTGTCGGGGTTACTGCAGGTCAAGCATCCTGGGCCTATCATGATAGCATGTCTGAGCAGCAGGTATGTCTGAGGTAGTTCCCTCCTTCCTAGTGATCTCCATGTTCATCTCTCCAGAGCCAGAGATAGAACTTTCTGGACTAGACTTGGGCCCCAAGTAGGAGGGTGAGAAAGTAAGAAAGACTTGGGTCACACTCCTGATGTCTTCCTTTTTAAGCTATGTGACCCTTCACAAGTGGCTTTAAGGAGTAAAGGAAGCACTTGACATGCAAGCCACCTGACTTCAGTTCCCACATCCATGTAAAGACAGAACTGACTCCACAAGATTATCCTTTGACCCACACACAGGTACCATGGCATGCACACGTCACACACACACACACACACACACACACTAATAATGAGGAAAAAGTGTAGGGCTGGAGAGATGGCTCAGCAGCTAAGAGCACTGGCTGCTCTTCCAAAGGACCTGGGTTCAATTCCCAACACCCACATGGCAGTTCACAACTATCTGTAACTCCAGTTCCAGAGGATCTGACACCCTCAAACAGGCCATACATGTAGGCAGAACGTCAGTGCACATAAAATAATAATGATGATGAAAATAAATAACAAAACGTTGTAATGCTCTCTGACCGCAACTGAAGCTGGCGTTAGCCCCCAATGCCGTTCTCAAAACAACCACAAAACAATTCAGGAGACAGAGAAGAGTTTGAACAGGGTGCTGGGACAATCTGGATCTGCTGATGAGAAAGAGTGAGCTGTAACCCCTACCTCACACCATTACATACATGGCTGTAAAATGGATTAGTCTGAAAATAAAATTAAAGACCAAAGTCAGGAACAGTTCTGTAGTTTGTGAGCAGATGTGAAAGTTAGAGCTAAGCCAGGTGTGGTGTCATCCACCTAAATTCCAGCATAGAGGAGAATTGCCAGTTAAAGGCTAGCCTAGGCTACATAGTAAATACCAGGCCAGCCTGGGCTAAGCTACAAAGTGAGATCACCAAACAAAACACAAGCTAAGGCTGTAACTGAAAGTTTGTAGAGGAAAACTTCAGGGATTCATCATACTTAGAGGGCACAGAGGTGTCCCCAGATACAAAGGGCATTAGCCATAAAAGAAGGCTAGAATGGTCTGTCCATCATAGCCACCATTCAAAGATGAAAATCCAAGTCACAGATGGGAGACAAGGCCAATACACCTTATCACCTCATCAACAGAGCTATGCATGCGGACAGATCAATATGCACACAATCCAGGGTCTAATCCAGTCTGATCTGTTGAGTGTTTTCAGAGTTCCAGGATATCCAGGTTCTTACCTCCACCTTACCCATGCCCAGTGCCATTGGCTTCTAGCACCCCCGAGATGTGCTGGCCTCTCCTAGACGGCGGGATCCTTGCACAAGCCACACCAACTCAATCTTTGGCCTCAATCATTAGACCTGAGAAAGCAGCTTTTCCTGCTGGTTCAGACTAGCTGGGCGCAAAGACTTCTGGAGCATTTAGAAAACATGCTGTCAGTCAGATCCTGGCTGTCCGCTGATGTCTGAGCAGTGCCAACCCCACTGTAGTGGTATTAGGAATCCTCTCTTGCTCCCCAAGATACAGTAGCCATGTAGGCACAGTGTCACCACCAGGGAGGGTCCTCTTGGAGATGGAGCTGATTAATCTGCCTTGCCTGGGCTCCACTCACTTCCTCATCGTGGAGTCCAGACACCAGAGCCGGTCTGAGAGTCAGTCAGAGGCTCTTAGGGTGGGAAGGATAGTTTCCAAGGGATGGCTGAGACATTGAGGAAGCACAAAAGAGCAGCAGGACAGCTTCTGTGAACTTGAGCTGAGCCTGGGCAGAGGCTCAAGGGGTGTGGAGGGCGGGGCAGCACTGGAGCCCCACCTCTCACCACTGGCCACGCCCTCTTGTGGTGCAGCAACTGAACCATCCGAACATCATCAAGTATCTGGACTCCTTCATCGAAGACAATGAGCTGAACATTGTGCTGGAGTTGGCTGACGCGGGTGACCTCTCACAGATGATCAAGGTCAGGGGCCTGGAGTGGGGCAGCCTCCTCTCATCGTGCTTGGGCGGGGGGGGGGGGGCGGGGGGGTGTTATGGAGGCTTCTCCATGTCCCCGAGATAGCTTGGTCTGGCTCTAACCTCAGCACCTATATGGGGTATCCTTGTCTTCCTTTCAGGCTTGAGAGGATGCACAAAACAAGGTAGAATGATGCCTAGATAGGATGGTGCCTGGGTAAGGGCTATGGTACACAGAAGGGACCTGTTGGGCCAGCCACACTGCTCCAGCCCAGAGCACTTGGGGACACTTTTCTCCACAGAAGGAATAGGAACAGTCAACACCTCCAAAGGTCAGACTCTATATGTCTGCTTTAGGGTTACTATTGCTGTGATGAAACACCAGGGCCAATAGCAAATTGGGCAGGACAGGTCTTATTTAATTTACACTTCCACATCACTGTTCATCACCGAAGAAAGTCAGGACAGGAATCAAACGGGGCTGGAACCTGGAGGCAGGAGCTGATGCAGAGGCCTTGGAGGGGTGCTGCTTACCGGCTTGCTCTTCATGGCTTGCTCAGCCTGCTTTCTTGTAGCACTCAGGACCACCAGCCCACAATGGGCTGGGCCTCCCCCCATCAATCACTAATTAAGAAGATGCCCTACAGGCCTACAGCCTGATCTTCTGGAGGCATTTTCTTAACTGAGGTCCCTTCCTCTCAGATGACTCCAGCTTGTGTCAAGTTGACATAGATTGACCCCTTGTCAGCCTGGCACACAGCCTTTCCTTTCTCATTCATCCTCAAGATCACACATTAAGACCGACATCATGATAGAAAACATTTTACAAACATTTAAAAAAAAAAATTCCACCGTCTTTACAAATTCAAACACTTTAAAAATTGGTCTCTTTAAAAAAGTTTAAAGTCTTTCAACTGTGGGCTCCTGTAAAATAAAAAGCAGGTCAGGCACTTCTTTACTTCAAGGGGGAAGAACCAGGGCACAATCTGAACAAAGCAAAACAAAACTCCAACTATATAAATAACTCAAGTCCAATGTCTGGGATCCACACAGGATCATCTGGGCTCCTTCAAGGGCTTGGGTCACTTCTCAGGCTCCGCCCTCTGCAGCACACCCAGCTGTCTTCTAGGCTCTGGCTGGCTCCACTCCACTGCTGCTGCTGTTCTTGGTGGTCCTCCCATGGTACAGGAATCTCAAACTGTGGAGTCTTCTGCTGCAACTGGACTGTACCAGTAGCACCTTCTGGGCTCTCTTGGTGCTAGGTCTCAAATTCTCTTCATGACCCCCTTAATTCTGAGGCTTTAAATGCTACTCTGGCTGTACCTTCACCAGTGGCCTCTCCTGCCCTCTCATAGTGCCAAGCCTCAGCTGCTCTCCATGTCCCCTGCGTCCCTTTGAAGCCACCTGGGTGGCTCCACATGACTAAGTTTGGGTGCTAGCACAAGGTACAACCTTGGGTACCTCTGAACACATCTCCTGTGTGCTGATCTTCAGAAAACACTTCCAAGATTCTGCCTCAGTGATGCTGGTCTCTTCTTAATCACTACTAAGTTCTCAGCTCCAGCTGACCAGCAAAGCGAGGTTTCCCTTTAGCGGTTCTGATCTCTTGTTAATCACCACCAATTTTTCAGCCCCTGCTAAACAGAACCATAGATTCTTAATTCAAAATATGCAGTGGCCCATTAAATGGCATGTCCGATGGTTCCAGCTGCCACTTCCTATGGAAGGAGAAACAGGCCTAGAAATGCTGCCTTGTCTGAGAACACCCAGCGCATGGAACTCCAGCTGTGTTTACCAGGCCTGGCACTGGTTGGAGGTCATTGTCTTCACACAACCTACACAGCCTTTGGACAGGTGGTCTCTTCATTATCCATAGTGAGGATTTCATGCCTGCTCTGTGAGGGACTGAGCAACTTTAACCTCTGAAAACCCAGTGCCGTATTCTCTTGATATTCCTAAGCTGTCTTGTCCCCACCCCAGGACTCTGGAGTGGAACTACCATAGGTTTGGCTTCAGGGACGTGGCAGCTCCATTGGGAGAGTGCTGCCATCAGCCACAGCCATACTAAAGCACTGAGTTCAGAGAGGTTTAGTGTCCACCCAAAGGTAACACAGCCTGTAAATGGAAAAGCCCTAACCCATAGCCTCTGATCCTGGCTTCTCCCTCGAGGCCCATATGTCCCTGATGGCATGGGTCCTCATCTCTATCTCCTAAAGTGGACCCCCATCACCCGCCTCCCCCTAACCTTGTCTGTGGGTCCTGAGTCAAGCCAGGCCATGCTCAAGCCCCACACTGAGCTCCCAACTGTGTTTGGTTATGGCCGGCATGGATTCTGTCTTCCCAGCAGGCACTGGGGATTGAGCAATTGTTTATCAGTTGCTCTTCAGAAATTCGGCCCCTAGGAATATGGTGTCACTGGGAAGCGGCATTACTGAGCCGTTATCACCTGCTTTTATATTTCCGTTGACATATTAATGCATTTGCAGGGGTGTTAATCTCCACACGGATCCCTGGTGGGAACAGACGTGATACATCATGTCTTAGGCCTCATCACTGGTTTCTCCTTCACTTGCCATCCCCTCTACACACACCCCAAGGATACACGCAGCTCTCTACCGTCTCTCCATACGCCAGCCCCCACCTCAGGCTGCCACCACTGCTAGTGGTGCCCCTAGCCCTTGAGTTCTACCAGGAAGGCGGGCTCCAGAGTGAGTCAAGGTCAGGGCCTGTGGAATCAGAGGGGGCTTCCTGGAGGAGGTGTTTCCTGAGCTGAGATGATGAGATGGGAAGCACCCAGAAGGCTTTGATGCACTGTGGTCCAGCACCAGGTGAGGTGGTGACCATGGGGTCAAGTCTTGCTGAGTTTCTCAGTTGAGGCTCAGGATTGGGGACTGTGCTGAGTTCACAGCGGCTTTCTAAGGCTCCTGGAGGGAGCAGAAACTATGAGCCTTGTGTTTGGAGGGCTGGGTGTGGATAGAGTAGAAGCAGAGGTCTGGATCCCCACCCCCACTTACCCTCCACTTCCCCTGCAGCCCATGGATCTCAGACTCCCCTGTAACCTCTCAATCTTGGAATGGAGTTGGAGGCTGACAGCCTTGGGGGAGAGGGGAACAGTGCTAGGCAAATGCTCTCCTCCCTGAGCTCTAGTGCCGACCTTTCCCGGTTACCTTTTAGGAGACAGGATTCTGGAAAAGGGCTGTAGGCCAGACCGATTCCTTCAGACTTAAAGAGACAGGCTGGGTCGCCAGCCCACTGGTTTTATAGCCAGTCTGTCCGTGTGTCCTGAGCTAGCTTTGGCTCAGGGTTCAGGTGGGTCAGGCTCCACAGAGAACTGAGTTTAGGCAGTGTAGACGACATTCCTGCCCCAGCCTCACCCTCCATCCTCCCCAGCAGACGCTCTGTTTTTCTCCCGGCCCACAACAGCTGACAGCACAGGTTCCTCACAGGGCTAGCACTGCCGCAGCTACAGCCAGCAGGGGAACTGGGGGCAGTGCCCTAGCTGGACACACCTGGGACAGTTTAGCAGGCTTCTGTACCCAGTTTCTTCCTACCCCCAAAAGGTGCCTGGTGCCTGGGAAGCTCTGTTGCCACACCCTTCTCATTCTTCTCTAGGTATCCAGGGGAACCTAGGCTTTGCAGCCCCAAAACCGGGTCACACCACAGTGTTCCCACTGGCCTTAGAGGTCACGGGTCAGCAGGGCTTGTGTCTGGAGGGCTTGCAGCCTCAGGAGCCGGTCAACCATGGTGCTGGCATTATTTACAAGGCTGGTGAAGCCCAGAGCTGCCACTGTCTGAAATCCACCAGAGACTCGGCGCCTTCCTACTAAATGTCAGCTGGCACTTATAGAATATGACATTTAGAAAATCACCACTCTCGGCTGCACACGTCCCCACGTAAACACTATAATGAGGACCAAATAACATTATGGTGTAAATAACAGCCCGCCCAGCCTGGCACAGAGGCCTGGGGGTGGCCCAAAGCAGAGGTCTTCTGGGAGACCAGAACAGCTAGCTCTCCAGCTCCTCCTAGAAGGGCCTCGAGAGAGCCTCAAGGGGTTTTACTTCCAGGCCAGTAGCTTGAAGCTATCGCGGCCTTGTGTCGGGAGGTACTCAGCTCTGGATCCCAGCCTCCGTGCCCCTGATGCTTAGCCATGGGCCTGAGCCTCTCTGGGCATGGTCCCCGTCACAGATTCTCAGCGTCATTAGATGTGATGAGCTCACAAGGCCTAACCAATCTCCATTTCGTAGCCCTCGGGGGCCTTTGTGCTGCTTGCTGAGGGCCCAGCACCATGGCTGAGCACGGCCTTCTTCCACTTCTGTTTCCTCTCCAGGTTGGGCAAGCACCCTAGCAGTTCCTGGCTTCCTACACGGGAGTAACTGCTTGCCAGTGAGCCACAGTGCTGCCTCTTGCCATTAGAATCACAGCTTGGTGACCAGGCAACTGAGGTGCTACACCTCAGTACAGGCCTGCTGCCCAGCCATTCACACACACGTGTGACACGCACGTGTGACACGCACGCACACATGCACACACATACACGCAGACACACAGACACATACAAACACACACACAGACAGACACGCAGACATGCACACACACATACACACATACACACACAGACATGCACACGCACACACAGACAGACACACAGACATATACACATACAGACAGACACAGGCGGGCGCATACACACACATACACACACACACACACACACACACACACAGAGTTATCTCAGCTCCGCCTCAGGATATGTACCTGCATTATCCTTCCAGAACTTTCTGTTTCAGTTCTCTTTCAGTGCAGCCTGGGGAAGTTGTTTCTTGGCTTTTTTTCTTTTTTTCTTTTTTTCCTGGGGCTTAAATGTGGTTTACTAGGTGTCCTGGCTAATTTTAAGTCAAGTTGACATAGGCTAAAGAAATCTGAGAGGAAGAAGTCTCAATTGAAAAAATACAGCCATAAAATTCCACCATGGGTAGGCAAGACTGTAAGGCATTTTCTTAATTAGCGATTGATGGGGGAGGCCCAGCCTGTTGTGGGTGGTGCTGTCCCTGGGCTGGTGATCCTCGGTTCTATACAAAAGCAGGCTGAGCAAGCCATGGGAAGCAAGCCAGTAAGCAGCACCCCTTCATGGCCTCTGCATCAGCTTGTGTGTCCAGGTTCCTTCCCTGACTGCCTTCCATGACAGACTGTGTGATATGGAACTAGCAGATAAAATAAACCCTTTCCTTTGGTCATGGAGTTTCATCACAGCAATTGAAACCCTAACTGAGACAGTAGACAAGGAGGTGGATAAATGCCCACTGAAACCAAGGGTCTATTTGAGAAAGTTAAGCCCATCTTCTCAAGGGTTACTGTGCCTTTAACAGTCATATGACACTGTGACTTGATGACTCTGAGGACATGGGGACAATAATGACTATCCCTCAGGTCTGGCCCTCCTCCCACACCAGGCTCAGACTGATGGTGAGAGTCCTTACTCTCCCCAGACCCCTCTGAGCAGATCACTGGGAGACTCCTCCTTGGGGATTCCTCTGGCCGGGCTTCTAACCTCTTGGTGCAGCTCATCTGGGGCCCCCCAAGCTCTGCTGGGCTGAAGAGAGGTGTTGACACAACATCCTACATGATCACTGTGCCACCCTCGCTGGAAACATGCTCACCCAGGCTGGCTGGCTGTCACCCCCACAGTACTTCAAGAAGCAGAAGCGGCTTATTCCTGAGAGGACCGTGTGGAAGTACTTTGTGCAGCTGTGCAGCGCTGTGGAACACATGCATTCCCGACGTGTGATGCATCGAGGTGAGTGCCCTGTGTGGCGGTGGCCTGAGACGCCAGCTCTGATTTCTCGATTGCCCCAGGAGCTGCCCTGAGAACGAGGCCATTTAGTGTTCCCCATGCAGGGTGTCCAACAGCTACACTCACATCTGTTCCATGAGAGGAGCCACCTGTGAGGGTAAGGGAGTCCGACTCTGATGCCAGACCGCCCTCACATAAGCTTAAGGGAATGGGGCCATCGCAGCATGCCGACACCACTTGTCCCAGATGTGGCCAAACCTGATGCTGAGGCCAGTTTTGCACAGAGAAAGAAAGTTTCCCATGGGCTTTGATATCTTGGTAGGCATTGGCTGAGTGAACTGTACCCTCACCACACCCCAGAAAGTGCTTGGGGAAGGCATTTCAAGTTTTGAGGAAGCCTGTCTAGAAGGTGTCTTTCAGTTGGTATCCTGTGTGTGAGGCCCTGCCCTGGTCAGTGCAGTGCAAAGCTTGCTGACTGTCAGACCGTGTCTGTTGGGCGGTTGACAATCATCTGGCACCAGGGAGGCAGCTGTACAAGGGGAGAGTATAGAAATCTCTGCTCCCCACTCACAGCCAACCTGTGACAAAGGGGAAGATAGAGTCATGTTACAGATGAAGTAAATGAGGCTTCGGGAAGCAACTGTCCCACAGTGAGCGGCAAGCAGAGTCACAGGGTAGCCTCCCAGAGAAAGGAACCCTTCTATGGGCTTTGATGTCTTGGTAGGAGTTGGTTTTGCCCTGAGTGAGGGCCTACCCTTCACTAAAAGGTCCTTCATGGTCACTCCCAGGCCCTCTGCCTCCTCCTGTCCCTTCTAAGCCTGCTCTCCCCACACCAACCCCATGTCCTCCCCTGCAGACATCAAGCCCGCCAACGTGTTCATCACAGCGACGGGCATTGTGAAGCTTGGTGACCTCGGCCTGGGCCGCTTCTTCAGCTCAGAGACCACTGCAGCCCACTCACTAGGTAAGAGGACTATGTTCCCCTGTAGCCCGTGTAGGCCTGGGTGACCTGGCGGGAAGTGCATATATTCTCCTGGAACCATTTGCATGTGTGGAGAAGACCTTTTTTGAGTCTTAAGAGTTCACTCTTGCTTTGGCTGTGAAGGGAGTCTTGGGAGCTGAGGCTGGATGGCTGGACTGTAGAGGAAGGGCAGCTGGGAAGGCCGAGAAGGAACCACATCTGGTTGTGGGGACTGTGCATGAGCTTGGGTGATGCTACTGAGTAGGTGTCTGGGTGTGGGTACAGGCCTGATGTCCCTATTGAGTGTGGAGAGGGGCCTCAGGTTAGTGGGGCTGTGTTGGCTTCAGAATCTGTGTCCCTGGTTTGTAAGAACAAGAAGCCAGAGTGATGGAGATGGAGCCGCTTCCCTTTCATTAGTTTAAAGGAGCCAGCATAGCCAGTGGGACACAGAGACAGCTGTCCTGTGTTGTTAGCCCGGGTGCAGCAGGGTCTCACCAGGAATCCATGAGAGGCCGGTGTCTCGCTCTAGTCAGTTCCCAGCATCTCAGGGCTCACTAGGAGAGACAGAAGCGACCCGGAGCCAGCGTGTCTGTGGCCACCTCCCAGGAAAACCTCTGGCTGTGTTCATTTCCGTCCCACTCCACAGCCACAGTCCGGGTGTCTCCCATCACCCATCCCATCACCCCACACTTGGGTGCCTGCTGTTAGCCAGCCATGAGCCAACAGCAGCTTCTGGTGGAGGCACAGGTGCCCTGTGGGAAACCTCTCTCTGCAAACTGCTGCTGTTCATTCAGGCCATGATGACTCAAACTCAAGGCGTGCACTTGTGAGAAATGAGCCAGCTGACGGCTGATGTGCTAAGCTTGGGCCTCCACTCAGCCCTGGGAATACCTGTGTTGGCCTCTCCCTTGACTCCCGTGGTTTCTTCACCATACCCAAGGACCTAAGGATGCTCTGTCACATCTCCACTGGCCTTCAGGATCCACAGGACCTAGAAACTGGAACCCCGGGGATTGGAGTGATTTCAAGGTCACAGGGTGTCCCTCAGTGCTGCAGTGCCGACTTCTTCACAAGGACAGGGCTCGGAGCCTCCATCAGGAATCCCCAGCCACTGACTTTCTAATGAGAAGGAAGCCTCAGTTTCCCAGTCTGTTCCAACCTATGTACTGAGTTAAGATGCTTTTTCTTTGTGGCATCCGTGACAGAACCCAGGGCCTCCCACAGGCTAGGCAAGTAAGTGTTCTATCCCTAACAACATACCTCAGTTCCTGTCTGGTGTAAGAGTTTGGAAAAGGTCGGAACTCAGAGGGAAACTGTCAGAGAGGAGCAAAGGTGCTGCCTCCTGGGCCTGTCAGTCAGGCCCAAGTCCCACTCTGTCCTGTCTTGGAGAAGATGGCTGTGGTGGCTAGTCAGAGCTGGTTAGGATCGCCTTGTTAGGGATGACAGAGACCCGGCTCCTCCGACAGTGTGATTTTATCTGCTAGGACTGCTGCACGTATTACATTAATGAGAAGGAACTGGGACTTGGAGGAGGCTAGCCTCACATGCCCGACACCTCCTGAGGTCTCCTGAGCACAGACCCTGCATGATGGGTGCAGGGTGCCTCCCGGGCCCATCCCTCCCCAGGCCGTGTACACCAGACTCCAGGAGGCGCCATGGAGCTGAGGGTGCTCCACCAACCTGCACTTGCTGAACCAGCTCTGGCAGCTGAGGCCTGTTCTCTATACCTACCCTGGAGGATGACAATCAAACCCACAACCCAGGACCAGAAGTCTCCAAGCTCCAGGGGAAAGCACCCTTTTACTACCAGTTCTATATACAGCTAAGTGCACACAAGTCTGTTTGGGCAAGAAAAGAAGCTAATTGCTATCACACCATGACACAGTAAGGATGTAGGGGCCCTTCACACCCTGTGTGTGACTATGAATTATTCATCTTCTCCATCTAATGTGCACCTACTATGTGGTGTGGGGATGCTGGGGCAGGAGCCACATTGCCCTGGCAACCTCATCTACTGAAGCTGCTGACCGGGAGCCGGGCTTATGCAAATCTCTTCTCTTCCTTCCCTCCCTGGCCCCTCCTTATGCTTGTATTTGCTAACAGGAGGCTGGCATGAAAGGGCATTAGTCAGTGCCATGGTCGGGCTGACAGGTGCGGTACCCAGCGGTGGCAGAGTGGCTGCCTCGGTGTCAGGAATAGGAGCCGTAATTAGAGCTCGGAACAGAATGAGCGTCAGACGAATTACCAGGCAGCAGATCATATTTGTCAGGAAGGATTGCATACATAAAAATTAAGTGACAGTACACGCCGGCATAATGAAAGAAAAATGAAAGATTTGCCTATACACAGCTCACAAGCTACAAGCAAGTGTCTCGCTCCAAGCAACGGCAGCAGCTTCGAGACAAATGGTGGGTCTGGAGAGCAGGAACGCAGGCCCTGTGCTTGGCAGCGGTGACAGTGGTGACAAGGCGCCTCAGGCTGAGACTGGACGGGGCAGGAAGGGAGGTTGTTCATACCCAAGCCCCTTGTGGGGATGCCTGGTCTCTCTGGGATTGGGGAAACAGAGCCCATTGAGGATAACCCCATAAGAGACAAGCAAGCAGTCAAGGGGGCAAGGCCTGGCTTGGTCATGGGCTTGCAGACCTTTCTTTGGCCCTATGCATGCTGGGATGTGTGACCCACCTTTAAGGGACCACAGATTGGCAGAGGTGAGCTGGTCAGATGGGTGGATCACTTTCCCAAAAGCCAGAGTGTGCATGCAGATGTCGGCTGTGAGAGTCTAAATTCCAGCTGGGGGAGCCCAGTGTCACCCAGGATCTACAGCCACCCTGTACTCAAGTGTCCACTCATTCACTGTAGGGACAAATCAGAAGAAGGTGGGGCTTTAAAAATATTTAAGAAACATTTTGCTTTTCTAAGATGATGTCAAGCCCAGGATTTTCTTCTCATTTAGCTGAGAAGACTGAGCCTGAGAGAAGGGAGATCACATCAGCATGAGGGCAAGAAATCATCCCGTATCCAGGAGGCCTTCAAAAAAAAACCGCCAATGCACAGTGTGGCAGTGGGCTTGGGTCGTGGATGCCAGAAGACAGGTGGGGAGAAGATCCCACCAAGCTGTGTGAGGCAGGGACACCTGGTGGGGAGAAGCAGAGGTCTCTTTGCCATATGCCAGTGCCACGATGTGCACAACCCTGCTGTGCGTGACCACAGCGTGCTGTGAGGTGGATTTGTGGTCCACACAGACAGACATCCCCAGGGGTATGCCCTCATTAGTGAGAATTCATCACGGACCAAACTTGGTTCTGATCCTTTCCCACCTCCCATTGTCCAGATGGGAAAACCAGCTGCTAAGCATGAGGTGTCACTGACAAGGGACCCAGGCAGAATCACCGTGGCCTTTGGCTAAACAGTGGTCAGAGCAGGTCACACACACAGCTCTGCCTGCATCCATCCTGGAGTCCAGGCTTCGGCCCCCACCTGGTGGAGGATGCCACAGTGGCTTTTCAAGGTGTGTTACAGAAGCACCACCTGGGGAAGGGCAGCTTGCAGACAGACACCAGCCTCTTACATGAAGTCTGCCTTTTTCATGTCTAATGTCTCAGACAAGTGAGCCGGGTCACTTGTGTGCTTTGACAGGAGTTGTGGGAGGACTCTTTGGTCAGCCTTCCACTTTGGGCCCATGTTCTATGGTTTCTGCCAGTTTTACAATCTCCATTTCTGGGATAAAGACTCAGGTAGGTCAGGTTGGATAGACTCCTCTTTCTTCTGCACCGTCTGTCCCCCTGCTCTGAGGAGGGACTGAGACCAGTCAGGGCCAGCTCTGCTGTACCTGTGAAACTGCTTGGTGCAGGATGGATTGTGTCTGCTGGCACAGGGCCACTGTCCAGGGAGATACCTCCTCCTGCCAGCTTCTCTCCAGGCTCCCCAGAATCAGCGTCCGTGGGGTCTGGAGGCCTCCTCCAGTGGCCTGCTGCAAGTTTGGGTCTCTCTGAAGTCTGTTGTTTAGTCTGTTATGCACAGTGATGCGTCATGCTCTATTGTGTTTGTCGTTTGTAGAAAATCCAGGTAAAGTGGCAAAGCTGGAGGATGAGCCGTGCTCCCTTGGAGGATGAGCTGTGCTCCCCAGCTTCATTCTCTTCCACAAAAGTTGTACAACCCCTACCTCCATAGTATCCCACCTTTAAGAGGCACAGACTGAGGAAGCCTGGGTCAGGGGACCAGAGGGTACAGTGCCCTCCAAAATGGGCCAGACTGTCTTCAGCTGTAGTTCATGATTCATCTCAGGTGATGCAGAGAGGCAAGTAAGGCGTGGCTGCTCCTCTCAGACTGTGGCAGTTGTGCTCCCAGAATTTTGCAAGAGAGACAAGAGGCCAGACTCCAGGCCTGGATACTGCTGCTTAGCTGGACCTTCCTGGTGGAACTCTTCCTGGTGGTTATGCCAGGATCTGCCTAGTACAGACTCATGATTAGCTTTCCCCTGCTAGACACATCCTGGGATGGGCAACTCTCACCTGAGAGTCCACCAGAACAGGGTCAGCTTGGGGCTGCCACAGCTCCGCTAATACTACGTAGAGAAAAACGGGAAGGCAGGTGTAGGGACAGACCGATGGATGTGCGTGTGGATAAGATCAGTGGATAGTCAAGGACAGACAAGTGGACAGATGACATGTAGGAGGCATCTTGGAAGAAAGTTCCCTGGGCATGGTGTATACATCTGTAATTCCAGCATAAGAGGCAGAGGCAGGGGGATCATAAGTTCAGGGTCAGCCTGGGCTGCCTGGTGAGAAGCTGTTTTACAAACCAAGGGCTGGAAGTAATAGTTCAGGGGTAGAGCAGTCACATGGGCGAGGCCCTGATTCCAGTCGCCACACTGCGACAAAACAGGGAGGGGAAGCTGCAGGTGAGTCTCTTGAGTTCAAGGCCAGCTTGTTCTACATAGAGGGTTTCAGGTCAGCCAAGGCTACACAGTGAGACCCTGCTTACAAAAAAAGAATTTTTAAAAAAAATTATACCAATTTTAAAATTGGCCAGCAAGAGGTGAGGGGGGACAAGCACCTCTCTTGCCTCTCCCGCAGCACCCCTGCCTCTCCCTGCAGGCTGTAGCAAGGACCTGCTTTACAGCTCACCAGGGCAAGCTGTTGGCCCGCCTTGCTGAAGCTCCCCAGTGCACAGGCACAGTGGGACAGAGCTCGGAGGTGGACAGACAGCAGCTAGAACTGGTCTTGGGAGATAGATATAGACTAGCCCAAGATGCTGGAACCCCTCACCTTCAGACAGGTCTGACTCAGGCTTCCTGCAGATTACCTCACCCTAGAGTCCCTCTTGCCCAGATCTAGAGTCAAAAGGAGGCCAGAACAAGTGGGAAGAGCCAGAGGCAGCCAGTGGGGCCTTACAGTTGTGGTGCAGTCTTGCACAACTTCTGGCCTCTGGCTCCTGGCCAGCCCCATACTGTTACTCTTGTATTATGGGTACCTCCAATTGTAGCACCTGGGTGCTGAGACCCAGTAGTGCTCGTCCCTAGGTTCCCACTACTGACCAAGATCTGTGGAGTCTGCTGTGATTTGGCTCTAATGCCTTTAGAACTTAACACCTGGCCACTGGTTTGGTTCCGTGCTCTCATGACTGGGGGTGCACATGTGTTTATTCGTGATATCCCACTTGACCTCATGAGGGTCACACAGAGCTACATGTGTTGGCTGGCAGCCCTTTTACTCAGGAGACAGCAGCCCCTGATTCCAACCATAGTGTATGCATACAGGATAGGAGGTCAAATTTTCAACCATGTCTTTGAGTGATGGCTGCCACTGTAATACAGCAACAGTCATGGTTAGACTTGTGAGTTCATGGGGACCACAGCTCACAGACCATTGTCTATTGAATAACTGGAACATTAGGCTGCAAAGAAGACAGGAAAGACATGCACAGCCGGCTACATAACATACCCATAACTCCCTTGACTACTGCTGTGGACCAGAGCTGTCCTGCCCAGGGCGTTAGGAGCCACAGCTCAGAGAAGTTTATAGCCCCCCCTCCCCAAGTCTGGGGCAAAACAGAGGTTGTACAGCCCTCCCTGAAGATCCTGTCACTTCCCAATTATGCCATCGGCTAGGGACTGTTAGCATATAGTTTTGGGAGATGTTTCAGACCCAAACCATCTTGGTAGGCATCAGTCCGTGGCAGGTAGACCCTGAGGTGGTTTTCTCTGTCCCTGTGTATTACTTTCTTGTTGCTGTGAGAAAATACCAAGACCAAGGCAACTTACAGAAGAAACGGCTTATTACAGAAGGCGTATTCTGGATCAGAATTCCAGATGGAGAGTCTATCCTGGGGAAGCAGGAAGCTGCTGGCTAGTTTTATGTCAGTATGACACAAGGAGGGAGCCTCAACTGAGAAAATGCCTCAATAAGATCAAACTGTCGGGCATTTTCTTAATTAGTGATTGATGTGGGAGAGCCCGGCCCATGGTGGGTGGTGCCCTCCCTGGGCTGGTGGTCCCGGGTTCTATAAGAAAGCAGCCTGAGCAAGCCAGTAAGCAATTTCTCCATGGCCTCAGCTTCTGCTTCTAGGTTCCAGCCCTGTTTGAGTTCCTGTCCTGATTTCCTTCAGTGGTGAACAGTGTTGTGGAAGTATAAGCCAAAGAAACCTTTCCTCCCCCATTTGTTTTGGTCATGGTGTCTTCACAGCAATAGAACAGTGACCAAGGCAGCCACAGCCAGCCAGAGCGGGAAGCTGGGCAGGCATAATGAACTGAGCATGTGTATGATGGGGCTGTGACCTCTTACATCATGTCCTCACTGGCATCCTTCCTTCACATGGTTGTACTGTGAAAGGTTCCATTACCTCCCCAGACAGCACCATCATCTAGGGATCAAGTGTCCGTGTACTTAAGTCTATGGAGGACATTTCTCATTCAAACCGTCACATCCTGGCGTGCCATTGAGCTCTGAATGGTGTTTTTGGTGAACTGAAAGATTCGTCATCATGAAGCTGATCATTTTAATGGCTCTTGCCTTCATGTAAGCCTCTTGACCTGCCTGAGTGTCAGCTTTCCCTCATGTGTCTTGGTCAACTTGGACAGTGCTCCTTTTCTGTCGAGAGCTTGTTCTAGACTATCCCAGATACCAACTGTCACCTAAAGGGACAGTAGTCATTTGCCTCTCTGCACTGAACAGTCGCTTTGAATCCTGGCTATGTGGCCCCCAACCAGTTTTTAAATCGAGGGATGCTGGGGATCCACTTAAAGCTCATGGGGTCCCAGGTTCATTTCATTGCCCTATTAACATGGGCAGCTGTCTCCGCTGACCAGGGAGGAGACAGGCCATATCTCTTCTCCCTGAGGCCCAGATCCTAAGTCCCACCACTTGCTGTGTTGCAGTGGGAACACCGTACTACATGTCACCCGAGAGAATCCATGAGAATGGCTACAACTTCAAGTCAGACATCTGGTCCCTTGGCTGCCTGCTGTATGAGGTAAGTCTTTGACGTGCAGAGACTTGGTGGCCTGTGGGGACTTCCATGGGGGCACAGGTAAGACAGGCTCACCCTACCAGTTTAAGGGAGTACCAGTGTTCCACATACTCACCTGCAGACTAAACCCTGCAGTTTCAGGACCCTTGGGGAGCAGTCCTTCACCCCTCAGCAGACATGGCATTAGTAATGTCATCCAGGCAGTGGATGTTACTCCCCTAAGGAGGTGCCCTGTTTTTCCATGTCCAATAATGTGGGTCTCATTGCAGACTTTTCGCCTCCCTAGCTGTGGAACGGGGCCATCCATGGCTATTTACAGATCTGGTAGCCAGCCTAGAGCCAGGCACAGGATTGTTGAATCTCAGTATGCTCAGAATGAGATAACATAAGAAAATAAGCTCCATCCATCTCAGCTACGGTGGGAGGGTCGGGGGTTCCCGGGAATGGGTCTGGGGGAGCACAGGCCACCAGGAAGAGTGAAGCTTGGGCCATCTGATGTCTCCATGTTGGTAGCTGCACCGAGGACCCACTACTGGGCATTCCCAAGACTCCACTGAACACTGGCCACCTGTCCACAACATTGGAACCCTAATATACAGGATGACAGACAGGCAATTGATTTAGGATTAGGACTGGAACCCCATCTGTCTTTTGCTTCCCTGGAGCTGATGAGGGGTATGGGTTTGGCTTGGATTAGTCAACCTGAAGGTCAAAACTCAAAATCTCTTTACAAGGTATAGTGTTTCTTGTCTTTCTTTTTGAGCCAGGAGCTTGAGATTCTTGAGGGCAGGCACTCCATTCTTCTTTTTTGCAGGGGATGGGGTGGGACCAAGGCCTGGTATGCCAGAGAAGCATTATAACTGAGCTGCACCCAGCAGATGATGATGCATTTTAAATGTCTGGCTAGAAAGGATGTGCTTGTAGACTGGCTGGGTGGGCCTCCTCCTGGAGCTTAGTAGCCCAGTGGCAGGAAGGCCTGTGGGCCTTTCAGGCCAGAGCAGTCAACAGTGAGGCAGGTCAGGTCTTTTTGAGGCTCTGAGCATCAGTTTCAGGAACAGACTTAATGAACACCTGAGTAGGGCCTGAGGTCAGAGGGATTCAGAGACTCCTCTGAGAGAGCGTCACCCATGTGTGTCAGGTGCTAGGGTGAGGGGACAGCTGTTCAGGCGCTCCCGAATACTCTTTAATGTGTAAGGTCAGCAAGATGAAGCCAGTTTGACTTCGTATTTGTGAGCATGTCCACAGAACTCTCAGCTATTGGGCCTCCCAGGGGAGAGATGCAGTGTCTGGCAAGAGCTCAGACTGGGCAAGTCAGCCCCTACCCCATTGGCTCCAGCTGCCCCATGTGTGGGATGGAATCTCCCTGCCTTGTAGAGGAGTACACGAGGCCCTGTGATTGAGGCACCCAGATCCAGACACTCCGGCCTCTCTGTGAACCCACCGACCAGCTGAGCTGTGCAGCTGGCATTCGCTGCCAGTCTTTAGAAGCCCAACAGCTTGACACATTTCCCTTTTTGCTTTGGCCAACAGGAGGTCTCAGCACAGCTCAGCTTGGGTCCCTATGGAGGGAGTCCCCTTTGACCTATTCTCATGTATACTGTCCCTAGTCCAGATGGCTTATCATTTTCTTTTTTCATCTTCTGTTGTGTATTTTCAGAAACTGCTTCCTGTCCCCTTAAAGTCACAAGTGTCCCTAAACATAAACAAATACAGGCCAGTCTGCCTGAGAGAAGAGCTCTGCATGGCCCAGGGCCGGTGGAAGATGACAGCTGGCTCCCTCTGTTCCTGCCAGCCCTGGTCCCTGCCCAGGCCTTTGTCACAGCTCCTCAGAGGCAAAGGCAGCCCAGTCTTGGTTTGCACTGAGCCCACAATCATAGCCTTGATGGGTTCCCAGCCAAGCAGGCTGCTCTAAATCCTAACTTGGTGCCTAAACACATACCTGAGGAGGTGGCTTCCAGCCCGGTGGGAGGGCTCAGCCGAGTCAGTTGATCTAGTTGTTGGCAGTGTGTCACTCCGCGCCTTGTAGCTATGCAGGAGCAAAAGGCAAATAAATCCACCAGTCCTCTAGGGATATGCGCCACAAGGACAGGACAAAAGTCGGCCATGGCCATTCCCGGGCTGCCCTCAAGGGTGGCAGTGGGCTCTGTTGAAGCTGGCATCCCTCTGCACCCCTGTGGTGCACCAGGGAAAGAAGTGTATATTTTCCCAGCAGACAAGGAGGAGCCTCATCTGGGCTCAGGGTTGGGTAATTGGCAAGAAGTGTCCTGCAGTCATGGCTACCACCTCCCCAAGACCACCTGTGGTGTCTTCCCGTGGAATCAGCTTAAAGAGCTGGGACAAATCACACACACACACACACACACACACACACACACACACACAGCCCTTCCTGCTTAACTCAGACCATTGAGGATTCATGTGGACCCCCTGGAACATATGCCATGCCAACATGACCTGGGGTGCAAAGTGTACAAGATCAGAAACAATCCCCTGGGCATCCTTTCTTGAACCCTGAGAACTGATTGAAGCCCCTGTGCACTTTGCCTCTGGAGGAAATGGAGTGGCAATGAAGCTGAAGGCTCACTTGTTTTCAGCCCCTTGCAGTGGGGACAGAGACCCAGCAAGACAGCGGGCTGGGGGAAGCTGCTTTGGAATTCTGGCTTAAATGGTAGCATGGCCCAGAAAGCCCCTCCCTCAGAGAACTGGGCTGTACGTCCTCTCTTGATCATCCTTCACTCCAGGCTGTGCTTGGGAGAAGTTTGGTGACAGACAAAAGAGGTATTTGGGGTCCTTTTCTTAAGTCGGGTTTCCTCCCTCCACACCTTAGGTTCTTTGAGACACAGACACATATTCCTTAAACTAGGACGAGAGCCATGACGCTGGTGGTCTGGAGGTAGCAAGTATCTGCCCCCCAACAGCAAGCCCTTTGCTCCAACCTGCCTGGGGCTGGCTGGCCACCGGTCTGAGTAGATCTTGCCATCCTGGGTAATCGTTATAATCCCCATGTCGCCAGCAGGCCCTCAAGTTACTTCACAGTGTGCTGTCCTTATCAGGGTGGCAGGCCCATGGCCAGCAGCTGGACAGTGAGTAGTTTGGACATGGCTTCTGATAGAACCTGCAGCTTAGGATGGAGAAGCCCTGGTAGCAGGGAAGGGTCACTGCTAACCCTGTGCACAGAAGCTCTCTGGGATGAGGGGAAGGTGCTGGAGAGAAAGGAGATGATGGCTCACCCCTTGCCACATTTTTCTGAGCCATTTGGAGTTAGTTGCAAAGGGCCACATTTGTAAAACTCCAGACAGATTGGCCTGCTGAAGGGCAGTCAGTCCCTCTCCCAGGCCACACATAGCCATCAGCAGAGACAGCATTCGCGGGCTGACAGTCAACACCCTGTCTATCCACAAGCCACCTCCAGAATACTCATCTGGATCTTCCAGCTGTGCTTGAGGAGCCATAGCTGTTCCCCACGGTGATAGCAAATGTCCTTTTGAACTTGTCCAGTAATTGCTGGCACCAATTGTGTTCATATTTTGGAAGCATGTCACCCATGTCATGCCATTTTGTAGGCTCCATGGCAAAACCAGCTCCTCAGTGTGGGTGGGGCCTCTGTACACTTGCCACTCCCTGTCTTACATAGGTTATTGCAGCCTTATTATGAAGTGGGGTGCAGCGCGGCACATCAGTAGGGAGAGTCAAACACCCAGACTGGGGGTGGGGGGGGGGACAGGCACAATTACCCAATGGCCCTTCACTAGCAGGAAGGATTGGCTGTCATTTGGCAGAATGCATCAGTGGGCAGGAGTCACAGCAAACACTTGAATCCCACTACTGTCAGCAGATGGGGCCCTCTGGTGCCATGTTGGGCTGTCCATCCTCCAGCAGGCCTTCTCTGAGGCTTTCCCCAAATGCTTTGAACACTGGGTGGAGAATCTGCGTACTTCAGGGAGACCTGGAGGTTACCTCCCTGGATGAAAACATAGTAGGACCACTGTCCCAACAGACCTGTCACCAGTGCCCTGCCTCTCTTCAAGGTGTCCAGGGTGGTATCTGAACTTGCCACATCCTGCATGCTAGAGCCTCCAGTGTAAGACAGCCAAGTGTAGGTAGGGCCCGGCTTCTCTCCACCCTGGAGCTTCATCTTCCAGGCAGACAAGTTCCCGAGAGTGGTGTTCCCACTGTTCTTTAGATAAGTTGGTCAGAGCCAGGTATGGCAGCACTTGCCTATAATCCAAGCACCCAAGAGTCTGCGGCAAGTGAGCTACATTATTAGTTACAGGATAGCCTGGGATACAGAGCGCCTCAGAGAGATAAAGCTGGGCTGGAAGAGCTCAGCTGGAAAGTGTGTGCCTTGCGTTTATAAGGAATTGAGTTGGAATTCCCAGAATCCTGAAAAGGCCATGTAGTGCAAATGTGTGCTGGGGAGGTGGAGGCAGAGTGACCCTGAGGTTCACCAGCCAGCAGCTTAGCCGCCCTACTTGACGAGTTTCATGTCAATGAGAGGGAGAGAGACCCTATCTCAAAGGACAGTGTTCCTGAGGAATAATGCCAGAGGCTAGCTGTCCCCTGAACCACACAGACATGCACAAATACAAAAGGGGGGGGGGACATCTTTTAGAGAAACTGTCAGGCCCAAGCAGAGTCTGGTGAACAGCCAGTCCTTGGGAGAAGGGGCCCTGAGCGAGCCTCAGGATTCAATAGCACTTCCTTATTGCAACCCCAACCTCCCTGCAGTGGGGGACCAACCACTGGCTACTCTGGCTTCTGAAATCCTTTTAGACTTTGAGGCTGTATTTGAGCCTCTGTATTCCTTCTCTTGCAGATGGCAGCTCTCCAGAGCCCCTTCTATGGAGATAAGATGAATCTATTCTCCCTCTGCCAAAAGATTGAACAGTGTGACTACCCGCCTCTCCCGGGGGAGCACTACTCTGAGAAGGTGAGCAAGCTGGGGGCCGGTCCTGATGTACTTCCAGGAGGGGTGGGTCTAAAGTGCCTAAAGTTTGTAAGATGCAGCAGCACACAGATACCCTAAGACCTATTGCCAGGCTAGTGGAACCGAGTACCAGGCAGGTCAGAAGTGGCCACCCTGGGCTCATGGGTTGGTCTCTTGCTCTGTGTTAATAGGCCCATAACTCTGGAGTTTTGACTTTCATATTTTATCCTGGACAGTTACTGGCTGTGTGATGCTCATCCTCAAATCCATCATCTTTATAGATGGGTTAAATTCTATCTCCCTCATGAGTAAACTAAGAAGGACAGCTGACAGGTCTCATGGCAGAGTCATGGCTCAGGGTACAGGCAGACATACCAACATACTTCCTTCACTGTTATTGAGTCTCGGTTTCCTCATCTATAACATGGGGACAAAACTAGAATCTCCTGTCCAAATTCAAGATAAAGGATTAATGCATGTGGCATGCTTAGTAGAGCCAGGCCAGCATCGGCCACCATCAAAAGTAGCAACTGGAGGAGACTCAGCTCTGTGTAGATGTTTGCTGAGCATCATCTGTGACGTCTGTTGACAGTGGATGCTGAAGGTGAGAGTCTAAGAGCTTCCTGGGACCTCTGCAGGACCCTAGGCCACTTCGTAACTCATGAAGGCACTGCCTCTCAGCCTGGGGGATGGATGTCAAATGACCATTTCACAGGGATTGCATATCAGATATTCTGCGTATCAGATATTTATAGTTCATAACAGTAGCAAATTTGTAATTATGAAGTAGCAACGGTTGGGAGTCACCACATAAGGAACTCTGTATTAAAGGGTTACAGCATGAGGAAGGTTGAGAACAACTGTACCAGGGAAAGTCCATCATCCAGATGAGATGAGGCTTTACAAGAAGCCTCCAGGCCCACTGGCCTCCCCTGTGCAAACCGCCACCTGAGGTGGGGAGGTCACAGGGTAAAGAGAATTGTACATCACCCTTCTCTTCCACCATCAGCTCCAGTGGAAAAGTATCTGTAGTCTGGAGAGCAAGCTGGCAGGAGAGAATAGGTTGCATTCTTCACAAAGTTTGTTTGTTGCCCACTGGCTTGTTCCTTTCCTTGTTTAGACTACAATTTCTGCACTACTAGAAGACATGTGACTTAGCTCTCTCTAATCAGTTCTGTGTTCCTATGCCAGTCTGCCAGTGGGTACCACCCACCCCACTTCAGTTGCAAGGCAGAAATGAAGAGCCCAGAGCCCTTAGCTTTATCTCCTAGGGCAACCATTCTAGCTCACTAGACACCCCCGCCCCCACAGGTGGCAGCTCCAGATCCTGCACAGGGTCTATCCCTAAACACACCCCTCTTAGAGTTATTATCATGCTGCACTGGTTTGTTATTTTTTGTTGTTTCTTTTTGACTGCTTCTAAGTGATTGTAGGGTAGACTTCATCTTGACCTGGTTTTCAAATTTTCACCTGATGGGTCAGCCATGGTTCCCTTCCAGAACAGCTTCAGAGACCACTGTCTGTAGATGATCGTGGACTCCAGACATGCTGCACACACCACCTTCATCAGCTCATGGATTCCCAGTGTTTTACACAGCAGTAGGAACACAGAATGCGCCCGTTTAGGCAGCTCGGTGCTTAGGAAGTTCAGAACTGACCCCCTAGCCTGAGGCCTCTGGAGCATGCCTAGGCCCTCCTCAGACTCTCTCCTGAGTCCCCAGAACTCTGTGGTCCAGGACTTCCCCTCTTTCTCCTTTTCCTGGTGACCACCAGCACCCCCAGCAGCAGGCACTGAGATGGAAAATGTTGCAGCCAGCCCAGTGTTGCACGTTTAAGACCCGGGCTTTTTAAGGTCATTATTTTAATTACCATTAAAATAACTAGCACTCTGGCTATCAGATCGGAAGGGATCAGAGGCTTAAGGCGCCCCTCCCCCACCCTGGCGGGCAAAGCCTTCAGTGTCTGGATAATTAAAAGCGTGTCTTTCATGAGCACAATGAAGAGGCCAGGGGGTGTGCAGACTGCAGCCTTGCTGCATGTTAATGCATTTATTATGATCAATAAGCCCTTTCCTCGAGTTTTCTCTGGTTTGGGCTTTTGTGTGACTGACAGTGGACATATATGCGCACAGTTAAAAACTGAAGATTATTTGAGAGTAAAATTCTCAGGGTCTCAAAGCGTCATCACCTTTGGAACCAGGCAGGAAGGACTGTGCATGCATGCATGGGATCCGTGTGACCATGTGACTTACCCTGAAAAGCATTGTTCACTTGAAAGGGGACAACAGCACCATCCGAGGTGCACTCTAAGACTAACAGAACTGTCTTTCCTTGCAGCTTCGGGAACTGGTCAGTATGTGTATCTACCCTGACCCTGATCACCGACCTGACATTGGATATGTGCACCAGGTGGCTAGACAGATGCATGTCTGGACATCCAGCACCTGAATGCAACACACCTCATCCAAGCCAAAAGTCACTTGTCTTACTTGAGTCCTCTCCCCAAGTGGAACCTGGAAGCCCCCACAGCCAAGACCAGAGGACTCTCAGCTGGCTCCCCAAAGCGGCTGCCTCTGCCACTGAGCTGAAAGCAGCGGGGTTATGGTCAAACTCCAAAGTCCTTTCTTTGAACTGTTGCAGACAATCTGAGCTGGGCTATTAGTGGGAGAAGGGGCTTGGCAATCATGGAGACCCCTTGTACCTACTGAAATGTGAACCTCTGCCTGGTTGCTTCCGACCTGGCCAGGCCCACACTGTCAGGAGACTTGAAGAGAGCTGGGTGACTGGTATGGGCGACTTTGCAAATGGTTACCACCAGTTGGTTTAGTTCTTAGTACCTTTCCATACAATCAGGCTGTGTGCTTCATTTACTCTCTTGTAAAGAGATACAATGGAAATAATGGTTTAGAGTAGAGATTTCGCTAATATTTTCTCTGCATTTTCTAATTTGATGAGTGACAGTGAGGAGCGACTAGCATCGGGCATTTCAATGTAAGAGGCATCTGGGAGGTCGGAGGGTTCTCCTCCATCTTCTCAGCACTGCCATGTACAATCAGTCATCTCCTGCTGGAATGCTATGGCTCACTTTAGGGTCAGTGCGCGGCACTTCATCTATCCAGCAAGAAAACTCCAGAAGCTTTGCTCTCACACTGCTCTTTACAAACTCTGGTTCTGTATCTTCCTAGTGACTTGCGCAAGTTTGTTGGCCTTTCTGAGCCTTTGTTTCCTCACCTATAAATGGGACTAATAAGGTATCTATCTTCAGGTGGCTGACAGGAGTTAAAACAAAAGAAGTTACTTAGTTATGGCAGCCTAAGCTTGTTATCCCAGCATTTGAGAGGTACAGGCAGGAGGCTCAAGAATCCAAAGTTGCCCTGGGCAATACAGGAAGTTTGAGACAGGAATGGACTACATAAGAAACAAACAAACAAACAAACAAACACCAAACCAACAGAGAGATGCAAATCAGCTAGCAGGGGCAGGTGATCCAAAAGTACGGCCTGTCGTCCCTTCAGAAATCTCAAGTCATGGACCATTAAGAGTCAAGAATTAAAATACAACTGTGTTATGTGCAGGAAAAGCAGAAATATGTTCATTTACTTTTTGTTTCCAGTAGGATTAACTGTGAAGACTAACTTATAAATGTGAATTTAAGGAAACTTAAGTGTTGGAGGAAACAGTCTGAATTTTGTTCTTCTATACCAGAGGGTCTCAATTTGTGTAGAGACCTCCTTGACAAACCTGTCTCCAAAAACACATTACAACTTGTAACAGTAGCAAAATGACAGTTATGAGGTAGCAATGAAAATGACTTTATGGCTGGGAGTCAGCACAACATGAGGAACTGTGTTAAAGGGTCGCAGCATTGGGAAGGTTGAGAACCACTGGTCCATGCACTATTCAAAAAATACCCACTCGGTGCCAGGCCAGTGCTCCTCTGTCTTGTCAGGTAATGTCAGGTAATGTTTATCTCACTGCTAGATGAACCCAGGGTTCTGCACAAATAAGCTCTCTGGCTAGCCACCACCCTCTGAGCAGGGCCTGCACTCCAGATTCAGCCTCTGCTTGGTCAAGCTCTCCATAGTTTAGACTGCTGAGCAGCTCAGGGTAGCCCTGACTCCATGTCAGTGTAGTCTCAGACTGCAGACCACACCCAGCACATAGCACCAGCACAACTTCTTGAGGTGCCTTTAGAAACAACCCGTCAGGCCCAAACAGTCCAAGTAACACCAGTAAGTTCCCCCAAATCTGACACTCATCAGGTAAGCTGCTGCCCTCAGTAAATTCTCTGTACCCTTTCAAGCAGTGTGCACAAGGAAAACCTGTCTTCCAGTGTCCTTCCCCAGAATACTCACTCTGGGGAAGGATCAAAGTCACTGTCTCCTGCCCAGCACTAACTCCTGAAAGGTTTCTATCTGTCCTTGGTACAAGCAGCCTCTGCAAACCAAAGAAGTTAATTTCAGCACTCTATCTACCCACTGTCCATACCAAGAGAACCATCTGCCCGATAAAATGGCCCTTGGGATATTCACGGTCTCTACCAATCACTATCCAGAGAAGCAATACAATGCTATGTTCCAATTACTGCAAAACAGCAAGCATCGAGTACTCCTTTGGTTGTCACGAGAACTGCTGGAATGCAGCTCGCCAGTCTCATACAGCCATGCATAGGCAAAGTTTCCATCCATCTTCTGGACCTGAGCATGTACAGACTGAGAATTCAAACTGAAGCTGTGTGTCCGGTGTGTATGTGAGAATACTAGGGACGTAAACTTGGGGTCTTGTGTATGCAGAGAAGCCATCCACTGGGCCACATCACAGCCTGAGACTCCCTTGCCACTGTTTTCCACTTGAGGTACACGCTGTTAGGACAGATGCCTGGATTACCCCAGTAAAGATGAAGTAAACAAACACAGGCCTTGCCCACATACTTCAGAACCAAAGAACCCAATCCAGTTTCTGGCCACAAAGAACTAATCAGTTTTAGAGGGACACACCACTAACACTCCAGAAAGATCTGGAACATAGAAAGAAAAGTTGGGTTAGTAGGAGCCCAAACCCACAGTTCCCACGTTACAGCCACTCACTAAGGTTTTTTTCTTTTTTTAATTGAGCAGTAGCTGCATACATGTTTTCGGTTTTCGGTAGAGTAGGGTGAGGTTAGGGGTGGTGTGTACCCCGTGTCATCCAGAGAGATATCCAACCACCCACAGCACCATTCACGAAGTATCCATTGTTTGAACAGTCTCTTCTAGCACCTCAATCTCCAGAGGAGTGACTTTCTCGGTGAGGACAGCGGTAGTGCCTTTCTCACATCTGTACCGGCCAAACCTAATGAGAAAAATAAAAGCAATTAGATTTCTGCTCAAGTGCCCAACTGAGATCAGGACAGAGACATTCTAGCCAGACAGCAAGAGGCTTGACTGGAGTCCTGACTCTGGGGACTCCACCTCTGTGGCTTCAGGGAGTCAATCTCCCTTCACTTCCAAATGCTACAAACAGTACAGTTTTAAGAGGTATGTATGTGTCAGACAATACTTAAGAGATAATAGAAAAAGCACTGGTTTTCAATTTTCCTTATACACTCCACCATCCTCAGCAGAGCTAGAAGCTACTTGGTCATGTGACTTGAGGCTTCCACTTCCTTAAAGTGATCCTGTGCATCAAATGTGAGTGATGTAAATATGGCCTTCTGCCCCACACCTCTAGAAGCACCAGCAATACAACACAGTCCACAAACAAGTTCCATGCTCCTCACTTCAGACAGCATTCAAGGTCACCTGTCCCTGCACGGCACAGTGGATTACCACTAGGACATACCCCAAGGAGGCGTGTCTCTAAGCACAAGGTTCTCACCCTGATCCACAACTTCTCCAGTCCTGAGTCTGCCAAAATGTGGTACTAGTCAACTGTTCCTGTCATGTCCCGCTGAAGTGATAGATAGTTCCGTCAAGCTCGTATCCCACCAATGGAAACTGTGCCATTATCACATGCTCCTAGAAAATGTGTCCCTTCAAACAGGCCTTTGAGCTCTAACAGAGCAGAAAGCGGGTACATGACAGCTCAGGTGGACTTTAGGAGAAGGTACACTTTTTCAAAACACACCTGTCCTTGTTCCCTTAAAGTTTAAAAAGGTCTCTTGGCCCCTACCTTGCTGGGCCACTGGCAGTTAAGTGTTGCCTTGATACAATGGCCCAAGTGGCTAACTCATTTGACCTTTATGCTGTATTTAGGGGGAGTGGACACAAGGGCCCTTGTACCTTTTGGGTAAGGCTGTTGGTCTTAGCAGCATGCAGGGCAGCAGCCAGGTCCATGATGGTGACAGGCATGGAACAACTGGCAAGCCTTTGCCCTCACCTGTTCCTTCTGGAGAGGGTTCCCTCATCCAGGCAGCATTCTCATAACCACTGACGAGTTTAAAGGACAGTGGGGTTCTAGAGTGTGTCGATATTGGAACCACTCCAAGGCAGATTAGTGCATACCAACTATGTTTAGCGCCCCCCCCTCCAGTCACTTTGTTGGATCCATCCCCACCCCAAAGGCTAGGAAGGGAACCCAGAGCCTCCCACATTCTAGGCAAGTGTTCTACCACAAAAACCACATCCCTGGCTCTACAGAGCTACCTTTAGCACAAAAGTTCCTTTTGCAACCACACCCACTTTTCGAGGATGGCTTTTAGAACTCTCTGCCTGGGTGAGTATCATTCAGCCCACATGGAAGAGAAGTACTCCCTAGTTCTCTTCCCACAGGATCAGCATCCTTCAATGGAAACTGCTTTCCCAACCAGCCCTGTATCTGAGAGCTTCCCTTTTTACTAGGCCTGAGGAAATGGGACCACACTAGCCTAGCTTCATCATTTCAAACACAGGGCTGATATTCAGAGCCACCATGCCAGCCGGTGGCCATCCCTGTCACTCACCCCAGAGCTGTCCGACACTGTTTCCACAAAGCTGAGAACAGCCTACAACGAAGCACTATTAGCACTGAAGACACATCCTTTTCTTGTGATCTAGAGCTAGGGCCCCTCAGTGGGTATAGAAGCAAGCCTTTCAGAAGTCCTGTGCTACTAAGTGCTTAAAGTAGCTGCAAGTAGCACCCAGAGTGCTCAAGTAGCTGCAACTGTCAATTAGTGAGCTACAGGTACATGCAAACACCAGTTACCAGGTCTTTTGGACCTAGAACATCACAGCTCAGATCCTGGCTTGCACCACTGAGGTAAGGCATCCATTGATGTAGGCCACAGTTCCAGTGACATGACCGTAGCATAAACAACACTGGTACATACCATGGCCACAATTCAGAGGCTTATAGCCATGGGATTAGAACTTTTAGGATGCGTTGGGCCAGCCTGAAGAAAAGCTGTGGGCTGGCTACCATGAAACCTAAACACTTCACAAGATTCCATATAGGACTTAAGATAGATGCTGAAGAAATCACAGGGGTGGGGTGGGGCAGGGACACATACTTCAATGTCTCAACTCAGTCTGAAGCTCTCTCTTGGACCCATTCCACTTTTCCCACCAATACACGACAGGTTGAGACACTTTTCCATGCCTGACCACCACTGGGATCATAACGTACCCCTGACTCAGAGGACTGTTACATAAGCTGCTCTGGGACACGTGGCTTTTCTCAGTGCAGGAAAGCATCCAGAGAGTCCAATCTGGCATGGAGATGCCAAAGGTGATAGACAGGAACAATGGTATCCCTTTCACTTACCTGGTCCCTTTCTTGTTGGGCACTGAGTATGGACGAAGAAAGTCCAGCTTGCTCTTGCTGATAACACACAGATCAATGTTGCTTCCAGACCCCAAGTCATTAAAGATGCCAGCTGCAATAGCTTCACTCACTAGCTTCTTGGCTTCTTCCTCCTGAGAAAGCAAAAGGCAGCCATGACAAGTTATGCCCGTGGAGAATGGCAGCACACATAACAGTTCACAGGTCTGTTTGTTCATGGGTGCTGCTTAAAACCTCCTAGAGCCGGGCAGTGGTGGCGCTTGCCTTTAATCCCAGCAGTTGGGAGGCAGAGGCAGACAGATCTCTTTGAGCTCCAGGACAGCCGGGGCTACACAGAGAAACCCTGTCTTAAATACCACCACCACCTTCCTAGAACTCCAATGGCTTGCCTACAACTCTTCGGTGCTAAGCAGGGGCCTGGACTTTTCAAACCTGTTGTGCCCATGCCCCTTTTTCACTACAGTGTCTTCCATTATATGCTATCAGTATCTGTCATTTAAAAAAGGACTCAGTTTTTTCTAAGGGCTGGGCAGTACATATTTTAGGTTTCAGGGCACATTTATTGTCTGTTACAACTATTCAATGCCAACACCCAGCATATAACAGCCAGAGACTATGCATAAACAGCGTGATTATCTGTCCCAATAAAACTTTATTAACAAAAATGGGTGTTAGGCTGGATTTGACTCCTGGACTTGCTAAATGATCAAAATATCTTAACATTGACTCCAGGATAGAATCCTCCTATCCAATAATGGGTAAAGACAAAGCTGCAGTTTATAAAATCAAGGAGTAAGGTGAACAGGTACCCTCCCCCAAAAGAGAAGAGGAGGAGAGGGGAGGGGAAGGGAAGGGGAAGGGTAGGAAGGGGGGAGAGAAGGAAGGGGGGAGGAAGGGGGGAGGGGAGGGAGGGAAGGAGAGGGGAGGGAAGAAGGGAAGGGACAAATAGAAACAAAAAAAACCTATGGAAACCAACTTCTTGTAACACAATGGACAAAATCAGCACTGTGAGGCTGAGACAAGCTGATAAGAAAACACAATCACAATTCTGGGGAAATGCTGGCACAGCCAAACTCGAGACCACTTGTCTCCACTTAACCTATGAGACTACAAGTTTATTAAAGTGACTTGCTATTTCTCCCCCAAATTTCTCCATAACTTATTTAATTAAAATAGTCATCATATGCCAAGGGAGACACTAGGACCACAGACAGAGGTCCCAGAACTTCATCCTCTTGGGATTTTAAGAGTTCACTGGGAGCATCAGGCCCATGTGACAGCTCCAAGGCATGTCAAGGGTCAAAGGCTGAGTAGGAGGGACAATAATAGCTGCCTCTGCAAAGCTTCAAGGAGAGCTGAACGCAGGCTATAAACAAAGGCATCCAGGAAACAAGAGTAATACAGGCAGCACGGCAGAACATGGACCCACTATGCTGAAATCCTTTATGAAACAAGCAGAACTGAGCCAGCCTTTCCTAGCATGTGCTGCTGCTTCCCAACAGCAAGGGTACAGATACTTGAGTCCAGCAAAAATGTGCATCTCAGTAACACCACTTCCAACTTCAAGCCCGTGCCCGGACTGCTCCAAATTTGGTCTAAGAACCTTGATGGGCAGATTCAAGGCTTCAAGTTGTGAGAAGATCTGAGCCAGGTTTGAATACTAGTGACAGGAGTGCCCTCTACAGACCCAGAGGAGGATAGAGAGAGCTCTCAAAGAGTGGGAGGGATCTTTAGCAAACCAGCAGCCATCCAGCTTTGTGAGAAGCAAGTTACTCTCCTGTACCTCTGCAGTGCTGTGAATTCACCTCACAGGATCATCTAATCAGGCACTCGTGTTTCTGAACAGTCCCACAAAAGCCTTACCAGAAACAAGGAAAAGGTAGTATACAGGAGACGGTAGTGGAGACTGTTCCCACATAGAAAGCAAATCCCAATCACCAGCTTAACAAATGCAACCTCATTCCATCTCTGTGTGCTAACCAACCTTAGATGTGCATGTGCACGCACGCTGGGAGTGCCCTGCTTGCTCCCCTGTTCGAGGCTTCCGACCTTCTCCCCTTCTCTTTTCTTCACTTAACTACTGCCTTTGTCTGTTCTCGTCCCTTTAGCTGGTGCTCTGAGTGAGGCACATGGGACAGAAAAAAATACCCAACAGGCTGCACTTAGCACCACAGACCTTAATTCCCAAGGGAGGATGACATTGAGGGCATGGAAACAGATGAACTGTTGTTACACACGCCTGTCTAGCCTGTATTCACTCATTCACCTGGGCAGGAGGTGCTACAGAGTGCAGGTGATTCTCCCTCTGCTTTGTAAACATTTGGACATGGAAGTAAATCCTGGCAAAAGCACATTTCAAAAAGGACAAAAATTTGAAATGTATTATGCATAATTTGATCCACTTGTAAAATCATCATGTATACAGATATGTAAAAGCTTTTACAAATTGAGGAAACATTTAAAGCTTCTTCACCAATTCTAGAAGATGACTGTTTAAGGAATTCCCCCCTCCCCGTCCCCCATTATGAAAACTTCACATTGAGTACCTGCCATAATATGTAAAATACTGAGCCAGGCACATGGATAATCACTATCCAGTTTTACTCTAATTCCCAAACATCTACTGAGGCTCATACTAATCAGAACGTGTGGCTGAGAGGGAGCCCCAAGGTCACACAGCTAGCAAACAGTAAATAGTAAAACAGGCTGTGGTAGCCACAAACCATATCAGCTAAGAAGCAACCTTCTTGGGCTCTGGGCTCTTCACTAATCGGGGACACCAAGGCTGTGTCACCGTGAGCCTTAATACCTAGGTTAAGTTTAAGGACGGCAGCTACCAATTTCTGTCAGGCTTGCCAAGAAGCAGCTCCTCTGGCAGTCATCTCTATTAGAGTAGCAGGGGAGGGAGCCTTGTGCTTCCCCCTACACCCACAGACTACCTGATGAGGGCCTCTCTACTTTCCACAGATGGAGTAATGTTCCCACGATGTCCTGTCAGGAATCTATCAAGATGAAGGTCTTAGCCAGGCAGTGGCATACCTTCAGGAGACAGAGGCGGGCAAATCTCTGAGTTCAAAGCCAGTTTGGTCTACAGAGCAAGTTTCTGGACAGCCAGGGCTACACTGAGAAACTCTGTCTCAAAACAAAATATAAGATGGTCTTACTTCATGTTCTTCTCACCAAACTCTCTCAAAACACAAGGAAGTTGAAATGACTACTGTCTACCCATTCCGTACGTAATACTTTCAAGAAGTATTTTCAGAGACCTATTTGAGGAAGTCCTTTTTATGCAAAATGCTGTCTTTGAACACTTTACAAATACTTTACAAATAGACTTCTAGGTACAGCTGCACCTATACTACTAGGCATGTTCATGTTTTCTCTCTAAAGTTTCACAACTAAATAACTTGTTTTTAATATGTGCTGCTGTTATTTTAGAAAACTATCAAGAAAATTTCAGAGGGGTGGGAAACACCACATTTTATCATCTTTGGCCCACAGAATTATTCAGAAAATAGGTTTCCACCTCTAGGAGTCATCCTTTCTAGCACTGCGTACCTCACTTTTCTGAAAGAGCTGAGGTGACCTGGGTCCTGAACAACATCTGCCTGGGACAGTTGCTGCTTAGGTTAGGGGCTCTGACCTAACCCTGCAGACCCTGTACCCCCAGATGGCTCACCCCAGGTGCTCTGCTCTCCCCTACTGCACCAGCATCCTTCTCCAACCAGCCAGCTGCTCGTGGATTTACACTGCTTATCTCAAGGGAACTTGGAGATTTAGTGTTAGAGCAGCAGGGTACATCCTAGCTACTAGAAAAACAGCCCTTCAGGATAAGAGCAGCTTCGAAACACTCACACAGAAGACCACCATGACCCTGGTGACAGAAAAACCTGAGGGTCTCAGGTCCCAGGTCATCTGGCAGGTGTGGAAGCAAGCAGACAGAACTGCAACTTCAGACTCATACTTCCTGCTGTGTAGCTGAGAGCAAGTCACCACTTCTCTGAGATGTCTCTGTAATATGATAGTAAATTCTACCTCATAGGTTTGCTGCAAAATGTAAAAAATACAGAAAGTACCTACTATAGTGACTGGTGCATGGCAAATGCTTAATGGCGGGCAGCTTATTTAATAAAGCAAGCCAGAGTACCCCTAGATGCAGTCCACCTTTCAACAGCAACTGCAGGTGCCAAACCTCATGCCTGGAAAAGGTGGTCCAGACAATCCTGCTGACACACCTTCACCCAATGCCATGGAGAAGTCCCTCTAATAATTAATCCAAGCAAACCGCACTCCCTAAAAGTTCAGAGAATATAAAAGGAGCACTTCCTGCTTTATGGCTACAAAGACCAAACTAACTGGGAATATCAGTCCCCTGGGCCACCCTGCTTCTTAAATGAGATTACAATAAGAGTGATGTACTGTACTCCAAGTCAGCTGTGACAAGCAGCACTTTATAGAGCTATCTGTTTGTCTCCATCACTGCACTGCACAATGTGTCCCTGGACTCCAATGTGCAGCTCCATTTACCGCTACATGACAAATGGGCAGCACTTGTAAAAGGCACAAAGAGGTCCACATCGGCCATGTAATGGTCACCACAGCTGTACCCGAGTGCTTGAGGGGACAAAACAGACCCCCAAGTTCATTAAACTGACCAGTAATGGATCTTTCAAAAAGTGCCTTAGGAATCGTACAGAAAAGGCTAAAATAAATAACTCAGCATGGAAGGCTAATCTGAAATGGTGTTTGATAAATTATTTATACCACAGGCGATTGTCTGCATTTAATATTGGAGCTACTAGTAGCATCTTTAAAAGATGATTTATGTGTTGTAACGCTATTAAACTTTATATTGGCCCACTGCTAGCTATAAAGTCTGCTGAGATTTAGAGAATGAGTTTTAAACTGTCACTGCAACATCATAGGAGATGGAGACTGTATTAAATCTTTACTTTAAACCTGTTATCTAGAGAGTTGTGTTTTGTAGACACTCACAAACTGATAGATTACCTCAGCACCGCTATAGTGTGGGTCCAAAGAGCACTGCAAAGAAACTTCTCCACGTTATCCTATCTAGAGCTACAATCCAATTCCTCTTCTCACTAAAGTGATTTCCAGATAGGCAATGTCACGAGAGTAGAACGTAGGTCTGCCAGCCAATGGGCACCCTGCACAGTTCAGCCTCAAATTAATTTGTGTGTGTGTGTGTGTGTGTGTGTGTGTGTGTGCGCGCGCGTGTGGCTAATCATTTAAGACAATATATTTGTAACTAAAAATTTTAGAATTAAAAAGAAACAAAACTGGTTATTTACAGAAAAATACCATCTGGTATTTTTAGACTGAAAGGGGAGAAAAGGGATGAATGGACTCTCATGAAGGGCAGAGCTCTCTGTCTACTGTGTGTTTTACTGGCTGGGAACAGGGTACGGCAATATGTGCATGGGGAAACCACAGGATGATGTTAGTACCTTCCTCAGTTGCTCTCCACACTTTTTTTAAAAAAATCAATTTATTTATACATACATTGGTGGTTTTGCCTGTGTACTTATCTATGTGAGGGCAGTGGATCTTAGAGTTACAGAGAGCTGTGAGCCAGCCATCTCTCCAGCCCACTTCTTTTAAGATAGGGTTACTTACTAACTGGCTACACTGGATCAGCCAGCCCCCCATCTCAGTGGGCCCACTGCACTCATGTCCTCAATCTTGTATGGTGTACCAAGCACTCTACTGAGCCCCTAGTTTCACTATTTTTTCAGAGCACCACAGAAACATCCCTTTGCCTTCTACCAGGAATTGGAGACAGTTGGCTCTTCTCCTTGGTTTCCTCTGGTGATAAGGATATGAGATAGCATGGTACCCCAATTCTCAGATAGCTTCTATCCCTT
The DNA here is from genome assembly GCF_011762505.2 of Arvicanthis niloticus. Taxonomy (NCBI): domain Eukaryota; kingdom Metazoa; phylum Chordata; class Mammalia; order Rodentia; family Muridae; genus Arvicanthis; species Arvicanthis niloticus. The sequence continues at coordinate 16,630,360 of NC_047659.1, forward strand.
TTTCTATTTGCTACTGATCTACATTTACCCACATTAGTTGCCAAAAATTTGCTCCTTTATTGACAACCTATATATAACTCCTTAGAACCAAGTATGAGATGTCTGGGTGGATGCTGGTCACAGGATTCAAAGTTCAGTAAGAAGGGATGGGATCAAGAGACCTCCTGCATTACATGACTACCACAGATGATAGAACTTTCTTTGATTTGGAACAGCCTACTGTTGTACACTGGAGGTAGGGATCAGTGTTTGACTGCCTTTTGGACAGCGGCCCTGAGCTCTACCATCCTTAGCACCATCACCAAGTATGATTCGAGTTTGGATTCCAAAAAGAGAAAACCACACTTCTGCACCACACACCTCTTCCATCTTTGTATCCCAGGACGTCAGTGTGCAACATGTACAGCAATAAATCAAGGAACAATTTCAACTTCAAACACAGACAGACACACACACACACACACACACACACACACACACACACACACACACACACACACAAATATGAAGCTACAGAACAGGCCAATCCAAAGAGAGAAATTCCAAAAATTATACCAGTCTCAACTGGAGACCAATCACAGACAATTAACAGTAAGGAAGAAAGGGGCTTGAACATGATATTTTGTAGCGACCTGTAAATATGCTGAGGTCTTAACTATGCCATTGATGAGGCCTAAAATTTAACTGCTGGTAGGTGAATAAAACTTAAAGAGTTCAAAGGAGTATTTAAAAGAGTCCCCCCCCGCCCCCCGCAGTAGGCTTTCTGCACAAATCTAATACATCCCATGTGTGGCCATATCCTTTTTAGTGGAAAGGCTAATTTGTTTTTCAGACTGGGGTGGGTAGCAAAGTAAAGACATCCAATTCTGGGTCTGGTTTGAGCTCTTGAGTAAAAAGGCCCGCCTGTGGAACACATGGAAATCACTGTGTAGAAATGAATTGCAACTGTGCCTTTAAAGTTAACAGTGAGCCAGGTATTTCAGCAGATACCTATAATCTAAGTCCCTGGGAGACCATGGCAGGAGGATGATTATGTTCAAAGTTGGCCTGGGCTCAGGGAAAACCTTATCTCAAAAACAAACAAACAAACTAACTAACTAACTAACTAACTTGGGGGGGGGGGGGGGCTAAAGAGATGGCTCAGTGGTTAAGAGTGATTGCTACTTGCAAACGACCTGACTTCAATTCCTAGCACCCATGCTAGGTAGCGTGTAACTCCAGTTCTAGGGAATCTAACGGCTTTGGCATCTGTGGGGACCTGAACTCATGTATGCAAATACACACACACTCACACACACACACACACACACACTCACACACACACACACACACACACACACACACAGCATTTAAAACAAAACTTTTAAAAAACTTAAAAAATAAAGAAGCAAAGGCGGAGGAATGTGTCTCTATGATTGTAGAGGTGAAAGCTATTCTCTTGGGACAGGTCAGTGTGCTGCCCCCTGTGGGTCCAAGAGTGCACCAGGATGTGGGTGATACAAGTCATCAAGGAAAGCTTGTGGTGAGTGCAGGAGAGAGTGTAGGGGTTCTTAGAAAGGGTGGGAAGGCCCAACTGGGCTTTCCCAGATAACTCAAGCAGGGAAAGCCTATCACAGCTACAGGCTTGGAATGCACAGAGGCTACACAGTCATAATGGGCCAGAGAGCAAAAATAAAGCTCTAGATAGCCGATCACTCTCTGAGCTGTAGGCTGCAAGAATGGAGACAGCGCCTCAGCCAAGAGCTATGAGGAAGAATAAAAAGACAGGACTGTCCTAGGTGCATGTGCTTACGAGTCTATCGGTGAGTTCTAGGGTAGAAGAAAGAAACTGGAGAATTGCTGTGCTAGACACTCATGCTTACCCAGCCCTCATCTGCTTCTGCAGGTGAGGACACAGGGGTGTACACAAAGCTTGGCTGATGCTCCCATAGGCACTCAGCTATGTGTGAAAAGAGCCAAGAATTTGTGCCAACCTAGTGCCTGGCACCATCAAAGTCTCTCTCCCTATCCTACCATTAGGAAAACTGGTGGCGGGCAAGTGGTTTTGCTGGAATCTGTGAAAGTGAATGGAAAGAAAAATACCTAAGCTTCCAGAGGGAAAAGGACCAAAAGAGATGAGAACATATTGCTTTCCACAAGGAGAGAAAATCAGTGTTCACAGCACAGTATACACAAATATACATTTCCAAGGCTGCAATGAATCAAATGTAAGGAGAGAAAAAGACAAGAAAGTCTAGGTTTAAAAGGAATGTGAGAAATATGCCCAGTCATTCTCAAATCTATTATGTCTTTCTTGAAATAAAATGGCCAGTTCTACAAAAGCACAGAGTCTGTAAGTGAAAATGGTGAAGGCGGCAGGGAGGCTGGACCTTGGGCTGGGGATGTAGTTCAGTGAAGGAGTAAGTACAGCTTACTGAGGCCCTAGGTTCAATTCTCAACACAAAAAGAGAGAAGGGAGGGAAGAAGGCCAAAATGTGGTGGAGAAGGAGACAGAAACAGACAGGATTCTGTACTACAGGTCTCAGCAAAGATGCAGGCCCCAATCTGTGTTCAGGGCCAATGCAGGGAGTGTCCTCTACACTGTTCTTGCTTCCATGGCCTCAAGGTCTAGGAATAATGGGCAGAGAGCCATGGTTAGTTAGAGAGCATACCCTTGTTCTAGGAAACAGTCACAACAAATAAAGCAAATTTCAAGTGATACAAAATTGTTCACAGAATGTGGAGGTCTGCTCAGCTCCACATGAACTCATCCCTGGATGCAAGCACATAGTGCAGGCACCACTGTGCCAGTGATGAGGTCTGCGCAGAGCCTGTCAGAGAGGAACAAGCCGTAAGGAGAAAGGGATAGGTAATCTTACTATGGCAAAGTAAGAGCTACCAAAAGGCAGGCTTGGCAATGAAGTTGTGGGTAGTCAGAGGTTTCATGAGTCAGGTCATGAAGACTGGGTCAAGTCTGAGACAGGTGAAATCAAGTCAACACAAAGAGCAGAAGTGGTGCAGGAGAAGAGTCAGGACCTGGGAGTGAGGCGGGTAGTTCAGTGGAGCTGAATTCCTGAGAACCTTCTATATCACACAGCCTCAGCTCTGCTAAGCACTGGGAAGCTAAGGGCTGATATAATTAGATGTGTGTTTACAGTAGAACCTGGAACTGGAAGCATCGGAGAAGAGACCAAAGCAGGAGCAGGTCCTGGAGAGGACAGCCTGGTCCACTGGTATGAAAAGAGGAAGAAGTGAGCAAGTTTTAGTTCAGGAAGGGTCAGGAGAGGGCGCTCACCTTGATTTCTAGCATCTCATGGTCACCACTCCTCTGAATGAATGCAGCCTGTACACAAGGGATCTGTATAACTTCTTGGCAACTATTTTTTCTGGTGGGTTGATAGAAAGACAATAATTGATATAATCCCTACATAATAACAGGCTTCTATAATAGATTCCCTAAAAGATGTCACCAGAAAGGGAAAAGATCAAGTTAAGGTAGAATCACTGAAAGTTTACTGAACTTACAGGAGAGGGGTGACAAGTAACATAACAACAAAACCCCACCTGGGCAAGAGTCAACTTGTAAATGTCATTTCCCATCTCATGAATGGCAGGACTATGAAAAACTTCCATCTGGCCCCTAGAGTACCACTGAATGAGGACAAAGGATTGGTTAACTTGGGCACAAGAGATGCAAGTGTGTAGAAAAAAGCACCAAGGGGCCACCATAGGCACGAGGATGGCGGCCCTGTGTGAGGTCAACATATAAGGAAGGAAAAGTAGAAAGGCTTAAGAATGGTAACGGGTGGAGTGTGGTGGCATACATCATTGCTACCAGGAGGCAAAGGACCTCTGTGAGCTCAAGGCCAACCTGATCTACCTTGTGAGCTCTAGGAGCCAGGGATGCATAGTAAGACTGCTTGAAAAACAAAACAAGAAAGAATGGTAACCTGGGTAAGGGCAGGGAAGAGGGACCAACCAGAAGAGGCTAACAATGAGGACCCCTCTAAGGACCAAGCCAATAACCTTTTACTGGGCCCCCAAAGAAAAGTCTTCATATAGACTCTCAGTTCCTTAAGGACAGAGAAGAGATGCTTCTAAAAGGGTACAAAGAAGCCAGATGTGATGGCAACCCTTCGTATCTCAGGATTCAAGAGGCAGAGGCAGAGGCAGGAGGTTTGTTCCAAATTTGAGCCCAGCCTGGTCTGCATAGTTCCAGTCAATCAGGACTACGAAGTGACTCCCTATCTTGAAAGAAAGGAATGAAGAAAGGAAGAAAAGGAGGAAGGGACAATAAAACTTCTAGAGTTTGGATATGATAGGCATATTTTAAGAACTAGAGAGTATGTTTAATTTTTACGTTTTTTAAATGGAGGGGTGTCAATCTTGGTGACAAGCACCTTCACTGCTGTACCGCCTTATTTAACCTTGACTTCAAGAACATACGGGAATAAAGACCAAGCATGAACCCAGCCCTGCTAATGACTAGCTGTGTGACCTCAGTGGTTTCATCACACAGCAGTTTTAGGTCTTGTCTACAAGAGACCCAAAGCTAGCACAGCACCTATGGTTTAAAGTGTTATGTGTTCCTGTGCAGACTCTAATTATACAAAGTTCTGAAAGCACAGTGGAAGTTGCTAGTTCAGTGCTCTGCTTGACTCTTGCTTTCGCTAGCCTTTGCCAACAAGGCAAAGTCTTACTCTTCCAGAACTGATAATAACAGCACCCAACTCAAAGCCAATAAATCAATTATGAAAGTAGCCATCATACTGCAAGTGAAATTTGATATGAAGTCTTAAGTCTTAATTGCCAGTGCGCCTTCCATATAGAATTTACCTCTGTATTTCAGAGGTGGACCAAAAAGCACATTCACATTGCTTCCTCTCTTTTACCAGAAACTCCTAAACAAGGTAGAGAATGCACATCCAGTGTGCACTACACTATCTATGCACATCCCTTCCCACTTACTCTTCAAGTGCCCCCACCCTCACACTCATTTCACAAATGCAAGAAAAATCAAGCAGCAGAGGGTAATAAACCACCCTCCAATGGTACATGACCAGACAGACACTGAAAGGCCTGAGAATAAAACATTTGGTCTGACCCCAAAGTCCATGCTTTGTTCACCCAAGGACACAGAATTTCCAAATAATCAACAAAATACTAACAGTGTTTGTTTTGTCATTATTTAGCTGGAACTGACCAATACTTACAGGTCTAAAGCACTTTCCCTCTAAAATTATGCCATTATTGTGGCTTAGTTCATGTAACTCTAACATCCCTCCTGTATCCAGCTGGTTACATCTGGTAAAAACTGAGACCCTCCTGATGATGTCACTGTCCCATCTGTCCTCAACAAATCTTATATGGAAGCCTGTGAGATCCACAGGCTCATTTTCTAAAATACAGCTCTCCCCAAACAGAAGGAGTCCAACTGTTCCCTGGACTCTAAATCAGCAATAAAAAGAGCCCGTCTAACTTTGTTTTCATAAGGCCATTTATTAACTGTAAATCTTAACTAAAACAAAACTAAAAGGCAAGGACATATGGGATAAGAGGCTAGAGAGAAAGTTTTTCAAACACCTATCAATTTAAGTACCTGGTCTTCCAAAGGTCCCCCTTGAAGGGCTGGTTCCAACACACATTAGAAGTGAATTGTCTATTTTATTAGCAGGCCTATGCAGTTACAGGAAAAGCAAAGGTCAAGGAACAAGCAGGCCTCTTCAAAATGTATGCACTCCACCACACCAGTCTCAGTGCTCCTTTACCACAACTCATCTGGGTTAAAAAAAAAAAAAAAAAAAAAAAAAATAATAATAATAATAATAATAATAATAATAATAATAACCACCTTTTTCAGGGCTGTAGAGATGGCTCAGCAGTTAAGAACATTGGCTGCTCTTGTAAAGGATCTAGATTGAGTTCCCAGTACCCATATGATAACTTTCAACAGTCCCTCCAGTTCTGGGGAATCCAACATGTTCTTCTGACTGCCTGGCTACAGATACATACCACATGGTGTATACGTATACATGCAAGAAAACACTCATATATATGAAACAAGGGGTTAATGGGGGGAGGTGTAAATGAGATAGAATTTACTAAGCAGTTCAGACTATCCTCCCCCGCCTCAGCTTCCCAAGTGCTGAAAAGGAGTGTTGCTCAGCTTTCATCTGAGTTTAAAAGCCAATGTATCTGCCAAGAATTCAAAGTCAACAGTCCATTATATTTCTTTAATTTTCTGCTATCATCGCAGTTCCAATTTTGGGAAATAATTTTCCAGTGCTGTAACTACCTGTATGCTGCATTCCAGAGACACAGTGCTCCCTGGAAGCATTTTCACAAAGCTATACTAACCAAACAGCATTTGCATTCTTGGGGTGTGTGTGTGTGTTATTTAGAATAACTTGATATCAGTTTTAGTTTCTGCACAGCTTCAGGGCTAGGAAAAGAGTGATATAAATTATCTCACAGAAAACCACAAGTAACATTATCTGTGAAGGTTAAAACTTTAACTACCTTCCTGAGGTATGCTGCTGGGGTCTCATTACAGCCGGTGATCTCACATTTCACAATACACAATACACTATGTACCAGCATCTCCCAATTACACTGCCACATAAATCTCAAAGGACATCTGAAAAGTCTACACAGCTCCTGCACCCACTGCTCCAACACAAGTACCTCTAATGGAACATGGCAGCTTTCTAAACTTAAATATTCACATACAGGGACAGGGCTGCTAAGATTGAGTCCTAGCACACGGTGGAGAACACATGCTAATTAAAAGGCCACACTAACTCAAAAAATGACCACTCAGACAACTTTTGACATAGTACACGTCTGAAGTTTTATTTTTCTATTCCAAATATGCTAAACCTCCAGGGTTACAAATGGTAGAGAGCCTCACCAAGGACCTTTGTACAGAGTAAACTCCTCTTTGGGCGGGTGTCCTACTCTTCCACGAACCCCAAGACAAGCTCAGAGTCTCCTGGGGAAATTCCAGCAGTGCATCATCCTGTGTTGTCCCCAATGACCCCAACATTTTACCTCCAAAATCTGCCTGCCCCTTGTATGCCAATTTCTTGTGCATTTCTCCACATACTTTCAGTAGTTGTTTGTTTGTGGGCCTGTCTATACACTAGACTGTGAGTGTCACAGACCTGGATCAATAAGCCTTGTCTGAATACAAACCCAGCCTTGTCTGAATACAAACCCAACCTCCATATTTCTGAAGGACTATTGCCTGTCCACAGCTTGCATAGAGCTTACATACATCAGAAACACCCATGGTCACTCAGCTTTTCTTCTGGGGCTGTAGATAATGGCTTATCTTTGCCAAGCTTGCTGTTTAGGAGTTTTCGAGAATGGTACCTTTTAAAAAAAGTCTTCGCAGTAAGCTGAAGGTATGACAGTCACTCTTACTATCATTTCACCACTTCTAGAACTATTTTACTTCAGCTACCAAACTACCACTTGTATAAGCTGTCATAAAAAAAAAAAAAAAAAAAAAAATTATCCCAAAGACAAAAGAGGTAATGGCTTTGAAATACCTCATCTAAGACAACTTGAGTTGCACCCTCTCTTAAGAATCACCAATTCCTTCTAATATTGGCAGCTGTTTGTTCAGGTATTTCAATACATGAAATCTGCTAACTTTTCCCATGAGGAGACAGAGATATAAAGAAGAGGCTTTCTTTCTTGTTCTTAGAAATGAAACTTCTCTGCCTGTGCAAAATACAGTTTTGTTTTAATTTCCCCGGTTTAGATCAGAAGGTAAAAACAACACAGATGCAATTTAAAACTTTCTAGGTCATCAAAGCTGACCAATGACGCAGTAAACTCACTTCAGGCCCTCTAGGCCTCACTCTTGTAAGTAGAAGTCTCTGAATGCTTAAATACCTGTGTACTGTGCTTGCCTTTTTTATGCTAACCAGTATGTATAACATAAACCTATACAGACACTACATTTAAATGTTTAGCCCCCAAATGTTATTTTAAGCATAATTTCTCCACAGAGCCACTTCATTTTTAAAAAAAGAAAGGGAAAAAACAGAGGGGAGATTTCCTATAATTCCTAATCACACTTCAGTGTGTATTAGTGGATGTGTAATGTTGGGCTGCTTTACACGCCCACATGCCCAGCACCTCCCCCTTCTGATATCACACACCACACAAGTATAATAAACCATGTTAATATTTCATACCACTGTGAAATATGCTGGAGTATCAATTCAACATCTGCTGTCTTTAGGGCCCGGGAGTCCCGCAGAGACACTTTCAATTTGTAATTGAGTTCTATGCTGAATTAATCAGCAGTTTATCTTTTTTACTAAAATAACATCTTCACCACTAACCCAGATTTACATTAACAATTTATGCCAAATTACCTGCCAAGGCAAACTTACAGGATTCTATGCTACCATCCAATAACACTCAGTCCTATGCTTCATCTCTTCTATTTCTCTAATCCACACAAAAAAAGCAGGAATCCATTGTTCGAAAGGCTACAAGCTTTAGACCACAGGCGGCTCCTCGGATTTGTAACAGAGCCTGATTTTGACTGGAATCTGTGCTCACGCCCCACACCCCAACAGTCACTGGGACGTAGTTATGACTCACAATTCTTTACCAGCTTCTTTTATTCTTCTCCTAAGGAACAAACACTTATATCCCAAATCTTGGAGTCACCTTAGTACCAGGAAGATAAAGGGATCATTTTTAAAACCTTAAATTATGTGAGACTCAAGTCAACAGAGGCAACACTATTAGACAAGAGAAGACACCACTTACTCTGTAACATCACAACAAAGCATAGCATTTAAGCAGAAGCATCTTCTTACTCATTCTACCTACACAGGAATGTAAGCAAACACTAGGCACCCCCACATCTGGCTTCTGCCCTCTGAACACACAGTCCAGATACACTAAGCCTTATTTTGCCTGCTGGATTTTTGCCACATGTGCAGACAACAACACACTGTGAAATATTTCTCCTACATGGTACATGTCTCTCTATACTTCATAGCTACAGGAAATATATGAAGCAAAAGCATTTCAAAAGGAGCACCTGCTCCAAAGAAATGCATCACAAATAATTACCTATCGACTGTGGTGTAGGAGTCTTTACATCTGCTGTGCTAATGGCTGCACAGGAAGTCTCCACTACACTCAGGATGGCCTCTTCCAACAGCACTTCTGGCCCAGTACCATGTGCAGTGTGTTGCACTCAGCTGGCACCAGCAAGAATGCTGAGTGACTACATACTGATTCTTTAAGAGTATGAAACGCAGCACAGATTTTTAGCAGAAAAACTCTTTAAAAGTCAATGCATTTGCCAGGTCACTATTTGTAAACATCCTCTAATTATTCCTCAAAGAATTGGAAATAAGATGCCCTTAGGATTTACATAGTCACTTTCCTAAGATTTATTGAACCTTGAATTCCAGAACCTCTCCCCCACAGAGGGGATTTGGGAATACTGACTCTTTCCTCTGAGCTTCTCTTCCTTTGCTTCCCAAGATTAAACAGAAGAACAGGACAAACTTAATCCTTCATAATCCCATACCCCAACTTTCAACTTTTATTGAAAGTAGAATATAACAAGGGTAGAAAACCATCCACTAACAGTAAACTGGCATTCTGGAGAGAAGGTTGAGAAGACATGGACTTGCCAGAGGAATGGACATCTAAGCATCCACTTCTAAGTCAAGAAGACTCTAGAATTCCAAAGAAACAAAGGGAGAAAAACAGTATCTTGTCAAATCCAAATGCTATATGCAAGGAGGAAAAGTCCTCCTCCTTACGCATCAGACACAAAACCAAAGCAAATTTCGCCCTCTAAGATTCCACAAGAACACTGATGTGAACAGGGAAAACCGGAGAGGCGCCTTAATTCTGCCTCTCCAAGGTAGGCTGCTGGTGGGTTCCACCTCAAGAGAACAAACTCACTTTTTAGGAAACATTAGTTTTACTTATGATTGTTGTGTTTGAAGTGGGGGGACCTCTGAGCACCCATATACCATAATGTGTGTGTATGCTGGTCAGAAGACAACTAAGGAGATTCATTTCTCCCCTTCCATCAAGGGTTCCAGGGATGAAACTCCTGTCACCAGGCTTTCGTGGCAAGTGCTTTTGACATCTTGCCAGCCCATTTTGGTGTTGTTTTCAAAGATTATTCTTTTTTTCCTTCCCCCAGTGCAGAAGATAGAAACTAGAGCCTTGCATCAAACTCTCTTTTTAAAAGAGAACCAAGTTGACAAGCCTCCCACTTTAGAGTCTTCCTACTCTACAGTGCAGACTGCAATCCCTTCTCTGACCTTACCACCTCTCTCTTTCCCCTAACTCCAACTCTGCCATCACAATTTTATAAAAGGGAAACTATTTTAATCTGAGCTGGTGGGTGGCTTCCCATTATCATCCTTCAAAAGAGTTAACGGGGAATTCCCTCAAATCGCCCACTAACCCATAAATGCCGATTTCAGTATCTATTTATTGCTAAGCTTCACTAATCAATTCCACTGGAAAGCACCACTATAAATAATTCTATGCAGGGCTAATGGGAGTGTATCTTGGGGGGTTCTGACACCTCGCAGACCTAAAGTTTTAAAACCAGAGAAAAAAGTACTAAAGAATTAATGCATTTTCTTTATCGAGCATAAAGGCACAATTTTATTGCACCTAATGTCTCTGCTCTTAAGGAAAACCAGTAAGTAAGAATTATTATCAAAGGGGAAACAAATCACAGAAACAACCTCCAAAAGAGCCTTGAAAAGGGACCTTTTACTATTTAAAGAAATACACAATCAGCCCTATCAATGCCCAAAAGCAGAGTTCAAAAGCATATACAATATTAAACTGTTCAATCTACACATTTCCACAGTCACACTTGTTCCTAATAAGGGGGCTATTAAAACTGAAGACAGATTCCAGATTCCATTCACCCTTACCTGAATAACTGTACTCAAATGACAGGTGGCAAGCACTGGGAAGGGCTCGAAGCAATCAAAACCTTCCTATGCTGCTACCGACACAGAGATTGCGGAAAGATCTGGCAGGACCATAAAAGGTTAGTCCCGCTCTACAGATGTACAAGAGATGCTCACAGTATAGTAGCCAAATAGTACAAACAATCCAAATGTCCATCGACTAATGGATATACAAAGTATGCTATGTCCATACAATGAACCATCCCACCAGTAAAACAATGAAGTGCTGATACCTGCCACAACATGAATGAAACATTAAAATAAGGACACACACACACACACCCAACACATACAGTAACATCCAAGACCAGAACATGTGGCTTGGCAGGAAATAGGCAAAGACACAATGCTGCTCTTTTGAATCAGAGGCTGTTTGAAAATATTCTAAAACTGAATGTAGTAATAGCTGTACAACTCTTATTAACACAGTAAAAGCTGCTAACTTATACACAAGCAAACTGTATGGGTGTGAATTATGTACATAAATGAACTTGTTACTAGATAATAAGAAATCCAAGGTTTCTAGAACATGGTGACCTAAAAAAGGTCAAAATACTTAATGACATGTCGAAAGTCAATAAATAAATCCACATTCTAGTTTTTTTGGGGGGAGGGGGTGTTGTTATTGTTGTTTGAGACAGGATTTCTCTGTATAGCCCTGGTTGTCCTGGTACTTGGTCTGTAGACCAGGCTGGCCTTGAACTCAGAGATCCATCTGCTTCTGCTGGGATTAAAGGCATGTGCCACCACTACCCAGCTACATTCTAATAATTTTTAAAAGCAAAAAAAAAAAAAAAAAAAAAAAAAAAACTCATAATAAACAAAAGGGCCAGCACTGAAATAATCTTGGTTTGAATTGCACATTTTTCTCCAGACATATAAGACATTTAAACTGATGTAGCCACCACATAAATACAAGCTTAAAAGTCAAAATCTGAAAAACTAAGTCAAGTGAAGCTCACAAAACTGACACCATTTATACTATTTGTTAAAGGTCAGGCCTTTTTTTTTTTTTTTTTTTAAATTACATTTACTTAAACCTGTGTTTGATGTCAATGGGGTTCAAGCTACACAGAAAGGTGCTCTGCTAAACACCCATAGTCCTCCTTGATCACCAGTCTCTGTGGTGTGGATTCTGCCAGCAAACCTCCCAGTCAGTGGTCACCTTCCTATAGAGTCATTAAACCTCTTGGTGTCAGCTGGGAGAATGAACCAGCAGCTCCCACACCTGAGCCCCTGTGGCAGGGACAGAGGCATTAGGATCAAGATCACTAATGAATACAGAATTCATATGCTGCTTGTCAGGGTCCTGAGCTCAGAGTCCACAGATGCGACCTAAATAGGATAGCGGACAGAACAATTGTTGACGAAGATTAAAAAGTTTTGGCAGTTGGGGAAGAGAGAGCACCTCATTATTCAAATGCAATAGTCTTGCTTTGCTTTTTTTTCCTGTTCCAGTTATCTGTGACTTGCCTCAAACAGACAAATGCCACTCACCAGCATTTAAAGAGCTCTTAGTCTCATCACTAAATCTGAGGAGGATTATATCATCTGTGCATCAACCACCTAGAAAAAACAACTCTCTTGTAAATAAATATCATCAGAAAACTTTGGGGAAGAAAAAAAACATAGAATATTTAGAATGGGGGACAAATAAAGATGAAAACAAGGGGAAAAAACTTTTTACAAGAAAAGCAGCAGGGTGGAAGTCGCACAAGCCTTTAATCCCAGCACTTGGGAGGCAGAGGCAAGTGGATCTCAAGTTTGAGGACAGCCTGGTCTACAGAGTACGTTCCAGGACAACCAGGGTTACACAGAGAAACCCAGTCTTAAAAAAAAAAAAAAAAAAAAAACTAAACAAACAAAAACAAAGAGAAGAAGAAAGCTCTGCATAGTCAAATGTATTTTCTCCTTTCCCCTGCCCCTCCCACCTCTCTCTCCTGCTCTGGGCTCCCTCCTGTGGCTGAGCTCACCAGACAAGTGATGTCTGTGTGCCCCCTCTGACATATGCCTGACTTTCTGTTGTCTTCACAAGACCTAGCCAGAGGGAAGGAACACTCTGAACTGCCCTACCAGTAACAAATCTTCCCCTCTATTGTCAGAGAATTACTCACTGAGCAAAGAGACATAACAACACAGTAGTTGGTTCCAGCAAAACAACTCCAAAGTCAGTCATACTGGTAAGAGTTCAAATTCTGGCCTCACTGCCGCCCATGCGTGTAACCTCACATAGGTTACTGATCTTCATACAGCCCTGTTTTCTTTCCTTCAAAGTGTGGATTACAAAACACTGACCTCCAGTAAACACCTGAAACTACAGACACCCCATTCACTATCGTCCCCCCAAAAGCAACACTTCCATGACACACAGACTTGTGCTATACTCATGTCTACCACACAGGTCTGTCTGTGAGCTTTCAGATGGGAAGAAGTCTCTTACCTCTCTATACCAGAAACCACTAAGCCTAGCGTGAGATCCTCTTAGTGGCTGTTATGTGACATTTTCCACCTACTACTAACCAGAAGACATTCACCATGTTTTAGAAAGCCAATTTTATATACATTACCATAGAAGGTGTTTTATTGCCGGCATCTAATCCTCATCTAAACAGATTTTTTTAAATAAAAATAATGCAGATTTCTGCCACTACTGTCTGCACAGCAGATATGAAGTCTGCAGCTTTGCTTCTGTTACTTAAAGAAACACACACACAATCACTTCTAAGATTTGCTGTCAGAGCAGCATATTGATATCAAGTCTTCCATTATTTAAATAGATCTATAGCTGCCCACAATGACAGATTAATCCTGTTTCTTCAGGAGCTAGGTGTTTGGCATCACGTCTGTGAGATAACCACAAGCCTTTAGGGCGATCGCTGCTCACATCTTTAGCAATCTGCAAGGGCTTCTCTAGAGGCCAGCACTGGTCGAGAAATAAAATATGACTCCATAAATCAGACGGCTGAAGTGGCACTTGTATGCGTCACCATCTATCTTCCCGCTTTCCCTCTGAAGGGTACAGGGTAAGAGCTCATCACTCGGGACTGCAACCACAGAAAGGGCCATCACAGTGGGCACTGACAAAGCATGTGCTACTTAAAACTGAAGCCACCCTAAGACTGGGGGAAAGATCCTGCTGGTGTTAGCATGCCTCAGGCAGTGGTAGAAGCTTCAGCAAGTCATCTTCAAAAGGCAGAGAGCCAGAGCTCTAGAAACCTGCAAAAAATTGGCTAAGCCTGCAGTCTTCATTGCTTTAAGTTGAGCATCTTCAAAGTCTAGAATTCTAACTGTAGGGCACAGCAGCTGCCACTGCAGATCTGATCCTCTCAGCTTTTGGCAGCTCTCAACTTGAGATTCTAGCAAAAGAATTTTTCAAGTTGCTATTATTGCCTGTCATAGATTTATAAATATTGTGCACTATCTGCTGTGGCATGGCTCTCATGGGACGTCAGAGCATGCCAAACGCATAACAGAATGAAAACAGTTTCTATTCTTCAAATAAATGCTAATTTTTTAACTGTGCTCACAATGTGTTTGGTGACCAGCTCCAATGGTACAGAATACGTATGGGGGTGGGGGGTAGCTGACTGTCTTCTCCAGCAGCATTCAGCTGCTGCTTTCATTAAGCTTGTTTAATTAGATTCCAGATGCTAATTTGCAAGTCGATACCAGAGGGTGCAGGACAGTTTGCCTTTGAATCCACTCCCTGTGATGTCAGGGTCCTGCCGCACACCACTAGCCTTCGGCGGCCCTCGCACAGTATTCTGACAATTAGTGCAAAGAGGGGACAGTATTGATCTTGACAGACTAAATATTAATCTTCTACCCATTTTAATGAATTGTAATCTTCAAGAGTTGAAATTTCTCACTGGGCCAAATGAAAACATTCCTTCTTATAGAGAAAGGGACTAAAAGGAGAGGTGTCCTAAGTTAGCTGTGCAAGAGCTTCATTCTTTCTCACCCCAAGGCAAAGTCTGCACTTCTGGACTAACAGTATTTTCATGCACATTCCTTAAAATTGAATAGGAAATGATCTGAAAAGCCACAGTATGATTAACACTAGAGTCCCCATCCAGTTACCAGTTACCCCGTGGATAACAATCACTATCGGGTTTCTTACATAAGCCTTAACAATCAAGAAAAGAATCAGAAGGCATGGCAACATGCAGCTTCCTATCATCAAACACCTCTCAAATAACTGACCTTGGCATCATTGTTACCCTTCAGATTTAAAACCCACTATTCTAATACAATGTCTAAATAAGCTCTTTTTGGTAATTAATAACAAAAACAATAAAAATGTACTTATCACCAGTAAAAAAAAAATCTACCTTGATAAATTTTTCCTTTCTTTTCTTCTTTTTGAGCACTATGAACACCAAAGATAAAGTCTACAGGCTGTTTCAAAGGGAGATGAACTTGAGCACAACTTAGTAGTTACTTTTGGCCCATTTGAATCTACCTATCCACAAATACTGACTGACTAGGTGTGTGCCAAACACCTGTAATCCCAGTAAAGAAGGCAGAAAAAACGAGCAAACGTTTAAGGTCAACTTGAACTACAAACTGGGACCCTGTCTCAAAGAACAACAACAAAAGTGGCTAAATCTCCATTAGGTACCAATCCTAAGACATGTAAGGAAACAGAATAAATAAAGGTAGTCCCAATCCTCAGTCCTCCAGGTTAACAGCAAGGGAAAAAAACAAGACTGTGAAAATTACAAGACTGCTCCAAGCAACATTCAGGTATCAACTAGCTGAGGGTTTTTGTGCATTTTAATGTGCCTTAAATTCACCAGCTAGCTACTTGTTTCTCTGAAACTCTGAACTAAGAGCTTTCACTGGAGGCAAGGCCAAGGCTCAGATGACTACAACAGCAGAGGCGCATCTCAGGGTGCTTAAGAGTCCCAGCTGGGTTGACAGCAGCTTTTCTGGACTGTTCCTTCTCAATGAGTACTTGCTTGCCCTGTGCCCCATCTTCTGCCCCTGGGCACTAAAAGGGATGTCTCTAGCACTGTAGAAGTATACTGGCTATCTTCCTGTTGTCTCAAAAGTACATTCTGAACTTTCCAGACAGAAAGGAAAAAGTCCCTTTGGGTAGTCAGGTGGTTTCTGATGACTCAGATTTAGCGTTAACTCTTGGTCCTCCTGCCTTGACAAGCAAGTACTAAGAGCTGAAAGCTTAAGAAATTGTCTCATCACCTATTGCACTCAAGATACTCCCACTCCTTGACAAGTGAGAAAGATGCCCCTACAACAGCCACCAAACATGTAGAACAGAGGTAAAGATGGAGCACAGAGACATACATGCACTTACTTTCCAGTGTCTTAGAGAACATTAAAACACATAATACCCAGGATTTCATGATACTAACTGTACAGCTATATCTAGAAAGTAAATCTGAGACAAAATAAGAGGGCCATGGGAAAGCTCAAGAAAAAGCTGAGTGCAAAGGGACACTGGAGGCAAAGGACCGTCAACATTTTGATTTAACAACAGTTACCTGTGATTACAATGCTAAGGCTCACTGACTTTAACTCTACTTCTGTGCAGTTTATGACATGTAAACTATATCAATTTATTGTTAAAATAAAGAATATTTTAGAGAAAAATAACAGCCTAGGTGGTACATGTACAAGGCAGAAAAATAGCACAATACACAAATGACAAATTCAAGACCCAAGACTAGATAAAGTCTCCTCAATAAACTTTTCTTGTTGTTATTTATTTTTTGTTTTCTGAAACAAGGCTTCTCTGTGTAGCCCTGGTTATCCTGGAACTCACTCTGTAGACACCCATCCCTGCCTCCCAAGTGTCAGGATTAAAGGCGTGTGCCATGACTCCCTGGTAAAAACTTCTTAGATGGAACTCACTCTGTAGCTCCACCTAACCCCACCTCCCAAGTGCTAGAATTAAAGGCATGCGCCATGACTCCCTGGCAAAACTCAGAGTGCATTTTAGATAGGAGCACGTGAAATACCTTTACTAATGTTTCTATTTAATTGACATACTTAAAATGATGTTACCTATGTGTATTGTCGGGTAAGAGCAGACCTCACAATAGCCAAGTGCTCTACTCCTAAGCCACACTCCCAAATCGATTTTATATATATATATATATATATATATATATATATATATATATATATATATATAGTGTCTATTAACATGAATGCAAGTTTTTATAGTATTATCTACTAGCAGCTGTTAAGACGACCATTTGGGCTTTATACTGATTTTCACTAATTGGCAGTGTTAAATTTCAACCTAAAATTATAAATTTATACAATGGGAATTACTTCAACCTGTCTCAGGGTCTCAAGGTAATACAGTAGAACATTAAATGTTTCAAATACAGGCATATTAAATCTAAAAAATGCTCTCTCTTCAGAATGATAAAAATCCCAAGTTTTACTGAAGGGAGGCTGATATTTCCTTCTCTCCAAATCACATCCACCTTTGAACTATTTAAGAGTTCAGACTTGACACAGTATAAAAATTACTTTAGTGAAAAATCAAGTCACTTTTAATATGCCTCAGACTTTAACTCTTTCTGCAGTTCTCAGTTTTCTTTAACATATGGAGAGTCTAATTAGTTGGCAAAGACAAAACTTCCAAGAAAGTCTGAAAAGATTAATGTGGTTTAAAGAGGTGCTTGACATTCAGCCTTTTTTTCTGTAGAAAACTAGAGGCCTTGGTTTTTGTTCCTCTCCTTTTTAAGTGACCTAGTATACATAATTTTTCCTCTATGTATTTAAGTACACCAAACAAAAAAATAATGCTGATATAGGAATAAATTTTCACACTGAGAAATGAGAACAAAATTCTAATTTCATTTACAGTTTTAAGTTTTACACTTGGCCCTGTTTATTCTTCTTAATTGGAGTTCAGATGCTATCATTTTTAATAGAAAATATCTACCTAGATTCTATATGTTTTAATTCCTGTAACTAAGAGAAAAAGAAGAAATGGAGCTCACGGAACACATGACTTGTATGTTATCTTCATGTTCTGAGGCACAGGAGACGCCTGTCCTGGCTGGTCAGTACCACAAGCCCGTGTTCTCTCACACAGAAACTGACCTAAACCTAAGGGCAAAGAGAACTTTGGAACTCCATGACATTTACTGCTCCAATGACAATGACAGAATGAAAACAAAGTATTTTTAATACGCCATCTTCCCTCAAAGAAGATCAGGCACAAAACACTGTCAAAAAGTTAATTCTCACCAATGTCTTTCCTTGGGATTCTAAACAAAATACAAAATCAGACAGTACAGAAAAGATGGGGTAAGACACTTGTAGACTTAATCAAAAGAGTTGACACTCTCTATCAAAAAATTAGCAATGAAGACATCAAGTAGAAACAGTGAAGACTTTCCCTCAGGACTCCTGCTCAGCACTGGTTCAGAGGTGCAGAGAAAGTGCAGCCGGGGATGGGGCAGGGGCGGGGAGGGTAACATTGGTACCACAGACACCCAGTACATTGACCATACCTTTGGAAGCAGTAAGAGGGATTTCTTTGGGGAGGCTTTCATGGTGAATGCATGTATCATTAAGTAAACAGGCCAAATGTCTTTCATAAGATTCTATCTCTTCTAATACCAAAGAAAATATCGTGAAACAATCCTTTACAAATTAACACCCTGAGAGTGAGCACAAATTTTGTCCCCACTTCTGCCAGAGACTGCAAAGTCCACAGAGATTTTAAAAACTGACCCATTTTTAGGTCGGGTCTGTGTGACATGAAAGACATACATAGTTGCTCTATTTTTAGTGAGAGAACAGAAAAACAGGTTGTTCTGGTATCCTGACACAGAAATCTCAGTACACAGGAAAATGTCCTACACTGCAAGAAGCCTGAAAGAGCCCAGAGCAGGGCCAAGTCCAACAGCACTAGCTCCTCCAGCCTAGGGAGAGCACACCAGAGCTACCACAAAGGATGCTCCCCAAGAAGCGGGTCTCCTCAACAAACCTGTGCCAAACACAGTCCACCAAATGACAGCATTGTGCAAGCTGTAAAGGAGGAATCAATCTGTAAATGTCTGACGTACAACAGGGAAATATCTAAAAGAAGGAAACTGCAGGAGCTTACATACCTCCATATCTGGCCTAAACTTATCTTCAAACACAGCCATTGCTGCCAAGGAGCCAGAACCTGTAAGAAAAAGATGCACTTTTAGAGTATTTTACCAACACTCAGTTCTCCATCTTGAGTTTACCTTGGGGCAGCAAAAACAGTCGAACATGCCCAGTGTCACATTCAAGTGTAGTGTAAGTTGAGAGGCCACATCCAAGCAAAAGCCAGTATTCTTCCAAATTATAGAGCCACTTACTACTGGGTCAGCTAACCTTGCAGCTGGCCCTCACATCAGTGGCAGGGCCAACCCTGCATCAGTTGCAGTGAAATGCTGAAGCTAAAAATGAGGTCATGGAGAATCTGTGCTTTTTCAAGAGGTATGTGCCCAGTAATTTCCTCTATCCTATGTGGGAAGCCTGTGTTCCACACTTGCCTTAGCAAGCTGCAGGACACAGTGCTAAATACCAAACCCGTTAAGAAGACAATGCTTTAATGAGCTGGCCCTGGTAGAGTCACCTTGGCGCATAGGCAGGGAGGAAGACACAGCACCAGCAATGGTAATGGGACTTTGGCTGTGCCACCAGGTTACCCAGCTACAACTGTGAGACACTGCATTCTGTGGCATCTATTTGGAGCTATTATTTTTAGTTTGTACTTTGAAGAGTAAGAGCTGAGTAGACAAAATGACAAAGATACAAAAATTTATTACAACAATAGCAAATGGCTGAAAGGTTATACTGTGCAGATAACGGAGCAAATTTATCCCTACCAAGGTTGGACGTAAAGGCATTACAAATAAGCCTGGCCTGAGTGGACACAAAGGCAGCTCAGCATTATCTGAAAATGTAAGCCTGCTTTGTGCAGAACCAGAGAATCTTTAGGAATTGTCATCTATCTATACAGGGCTCTGGCATTATTTCAGGGCACTCTACTTTTGGAGAGAGGATACAGCTGCCCACAATTTTTTACTCCAATTAGAAGATTTTTTGGCATTTATTACTTTTTAACTTGTTTTGCATAACACTATCTATTTAGCTGGGTCACAGAGAAAACCATATTTTCTATTTAAAATGATTTGTGTACATCGCTTGACCACCTCAATGGTTTAGCAAAGGAAAAAGGCGGCGATTAAACAGTTTCAAATGAGGTGTCCTGCTGATTTTATCAAGTCTGCTGAATGTATAATGAAAAAGGAGAAGCTGACAGCAACACTGCACTGAGGAAATACAGACTACCTTATCTGAACCATTTAAGGAGGTCCAATTATAGATCAAATTTAAAGGGTAGAAACGGCAGATTTACAGACACAAATCAATGAACATGGTAATCCCGATGAATATGACAGATACTCCTGTTACAGAATATTGCTGTGGTTGAGGATCATTACCTTCACAGTACCGGATACATCACATCCAAAGCAGTGGGAAACGTCAAGTGTAGACCAGCATCATAAGCAATGACTATTCATTTAGGTTCTGGGAGCAAAAGGCAACCCCATTTCCCCCTCTTGCATTTTTTTCTCCTTGGGGTTAAAAACAAAACCCTAATATGGTCTAAAGGAACATTAAAAGCCCTTTGGAAAGGAGACAGACATTAAACATATATAGAACTGGTGTATTCCAAAACCAACCCAGCATATGCAGGGGCAGGCTCACCAAATCAAGCATCTGATTTCAAAATAAACATGTCCTTGAAAAATGTGGAAAGAGGGTCACATTCCACCAATGGTTTTATTAGTTCTCAGCTCACCAGGAGATTCAGGAGTCAAAAGGAAAAAGAAAAAAAAAACAAAAAAACAAAAAAACAAAAACAACAAAAAAAACCCCTTGATTTCTGTTTCAAGGCACAAGTAGAAACCTAAATTCTCTAGGTCTCGCTAGGAAAAACCAAGCTGGTTTTGTGTGGAAAACAAAGGACAGCTGTCAGGAGGAAACAAGAAAATTGCAAATGAGGAAATCTCTGAAAAAAATTCTTCTAGATACAAACCGTTCCTGCAGAGTGGCCAAAGGCAGGCTTGCTTTCCAATGTGTCCAAGATTATCTATCTTGAGGAAGAGCCCAAGGGTAAATGGACTAACAGGCTCGAAATCCACATTTAAAAAGGATACGAAAAGACAGGGTATTTACCCAAGAGCTAACAACTTTGTAAAGAATGGAAATGAATTATTGTTAAAGAAACAAACGGAGCTTAGCTTAAAGGCATTTTTCCTGGGGGTGGGGGGGGGATCGATGGCCATTTTTTTTTTTTTTTGTCTTCTGGCCCTCCTTTCCTGGCACTTTCACAGTGAGTACTTTTACTCTAGTCTCTCCTAGGCCTGCATCTGCTTCTGTTCAGCTTCATTCAATATTTTAATGGAAAAAAAAAAATAGTTTCCACCCAACCAAACAATTCTTCCTTGATCAGAAGCTGTTTCCTGCTTGGCAGTAACACCACAGATGTACTTTCTGTAAGTAGAAAAGATACACCAGAACCCTCAACTACTGGTTCAATAAGGGTCTGTTATAGTGTAGAGATGGTAGGTGAATACAGGACGAACATGAACAAAATACTTCTGCTTTCCTGTCTATTCCTCCATCTTTGGCACACAAAGTAGAAGACATTCTCTGGAAAGAGCCTCCTAAACTATGCTTGATTCTGCTCCCTTTGAAGCCAAAGACAAAATGGTTCCATTCCAAAAGAAATGTAAAAAGAAAAAGATTCAATCTCAAGAGAATTTCTACATCATTTGCAATTAGCGTAGCTCCTACCCCAGCTTTCAGGAAAGGAGGGCTCTGGCGCCTCCTTTGCATGAGACCATAGAAGTGCTAGGAAATGGCATAGTCCCTGTCAACACATCTGCTACACACAAAGTTTGGGTAACAATTCACACAGGAGTGCAACTGTCAAAGCCATGAGAGGGCAGAGTAAAATTATCACAGAACTTCAAGGCAATGTAATGAGAGGCACAAGAAAAAAAGAACTGTCAATTAGAAAGAAAGAAAGACAGAGAGAGAGAGAGAGAGAGAGAGAGAGAGAGAGAGAGAGAGAGAGAAGAACAAGAACAACATCCCTAATGTTTAGTCAAGCTCCCAGATCTTGGTCCTAGCCCAAAACCAGATACAACAAATCATCAGACAAATGCCATACAGATGCAACCATCATGTGACCTACAAAATGTTCAAACACCACATCTCACTTTCCCCATATGCCATTAATAGACGCCCCAAGACATACACTGCTTCAGCTTCCAGCCACCTGGCCAGGCATTACCATACACAAAGCTAGGGCAAATTCTTTGAAGGACCATTTACACTATTTTCTATTCTAAAAACATGAACACCTCTGAGTTCCAAATTATCTGGTTTCCCATACGGAAGGAATATACAGAAAGGGGGAGGACATAGAAGACACTGTGCTTTACACACAAGCCCGTGCAGCTAAGCAGCCAGATGCTAATGACACCTGCTTTCCATACGTGGGGCTCTGTGACAAGGCATACATGGACAGTGCTCCATGAACTCCCACCCTAACAGAAAGGAGCGCACACCCGGGGGAAGCAAACAGGACCCAAATGGTGAGCACCAATGTGCCACATGTAATGAATGCCTATGTCACTTAGTTGTTCTTATAGCAACCCACTGTAGTGGTGGTAACCATCTCAGCCAGGATTACAGGCTCAACATGCACAGCACAGAATTCCATAGCAGCTGCTATCTTATGTGGTCTTCTCACATATATGTCTATATGCATACGACAATTCAGAAAGAATACACAAGACTGGTCATGACCCTGTCTTACTACTACCCTCAGGCCCTCCCTTCCCTTCCCCAGTGCGCATATGTCACAGTCTACTATCACTTCCCAAATGCCTATGCTATTTTCAGCCTTCTCACCTTGGTATGTGGCAGTCCCTGAGCCCCTGGACAGTTCACAGCACTCCTAATCACCTTCAAACCCCAGTTGAGATACCACTTCTTCCCAAGAGTCTTCTTTGATTACCACCCACCCCATGAGAGCTTACCACTCTCCTCCAAGACCTGTCCACTCTTCCACAGCTACAAACATACACAAAGCTAGCATATAAGCACCAAACAGATCCATGATGGATTGTACCGTGATGAATAGAAAATGCAACTGGCCAGGAGCCAGGGAAACTGAACAGGTTCTAAGGAGGAACGACAGCAATCAACATCTTACGAGGTGTAAAAGAACATTTACTGCCTGGTTCCTAATTCACCACACCAGGATGAATAAAGGCAATCAGATTTAACCCAAGTTCAATTTTCAAAAAGATGTCTTAAAGCAACAAACCTATATCCAATTCCTGTCCTAACACGGCCAAGCCTCCCACGGCCACAGGAGTGGGCTACCTTCTTGGGTTTCTGCATTCTACTCGTGAAGCTCTCGATCATCAGGAGCTTCCATGTAGTTGCTCCTTAGCAACCTGCACAAGTCTGCCTTTTTCAGATCACCCACAGTGACTGAGTAGCCACTGCTGCTTCCAGTACAAAGCTCTTAAAAACAGAAAAGTAAGGAACAATTCAGTGATTGGCATTTAGAGAGATGACTTTGTGCAACCCTGGAATGGCTCCATACATACTCACTCCCTACCTTAACCCCCAGGCCCGCTGTCCTCCTTCGTGTCCAACCCTCACTGATGCAGCCTCTCTTGATACCTAACACACCGAGAAGCCAGGCTGTGGAAAGACAGACATAGGAGAAAATCTACATCTCAGGGAGCTGGCACTAGCAGGGCCAGAACTGTGCTCTATGTATTTTGAATCCGTGGCAGCCACTCAGGTGGGCACTGCCTGGCTTTGGCTGCCCTAACAAGATGCTCATTAAAAGACTCTTCCTGCAAATGACACCCTGCAAAGTCCTTGGAAGAGGGTGCTGTCAAGCCTATCATTGTTCCACCTACAGATCTGAGAAGACACTGGGGAGCCAACCACATCTGCTGACCTCCACAAGGGGCTCATGCACTCATATGCAAAGGTCACATCTTCACCCAACATTTTAAATGAAATTATCTGTTCTTCTAAGTCCTAAGTCACTGGCTTAAAAAAAAAAAAAAAAATGTTGTAATGTAAATTATAAGTGTTGAGACTAAAAAAAGGTGTAAAATGCAGAATATTAATAATAGAAAAAGCTCACACAAAAACATCATTTCAAAAGATACAGCAGTTTATAAGCTGAGAAGACAGAGATACACAGTTAGAAACACTTCATTAGTAGCCAAAGAAAAGCAAATTAAAATAAAGCAGCCATTGTCTGCCTTTAAATTAACAAAGATTAAAAAGAGTAACAACTAGCATCAACAAAAATGTGGTACAATGGGCACTAAGGCATTGGAAGAAGCAAAGGGGACACAACTTTTTCTGTTGGTAATTTGGAAATCACAAGTTGTACATCCCCCAAGCCCTCCCACAAGGGAGTTGCTCTAAGAAACAAAATCATATACATAGAGGGGTCACTGTTTAGATCAGCAAACAGCAGCAACAAGACAAAAACCTAGAGAAATCTAAAGTTCTAATAAGCAAGAATGGAAGAAATAAATAACACAATTATTATACGTACAAATCAATTAAACACGTCAAAACAGAAGTATTTTCATTTGCAATACAAAGGGTCCACAGAGAACCTTCAGGAGAGAGACCATCTACGGCAGTATGGTAGACGTGTTTCTGTAATACAAATGACACAAGGCTGCAAACCTATGAATCAAAATAGCCACCTACTTCAGAATAACTATTTCTACTGTTTACTTATATTTTAAATTTTCTCTTCAAAAATCACACACTGCTTGTAATTTTAAGGTATAAACCTGGAGAAAATCCAACATTACAAAAGAAGAAACAAAACTAGCAAACCACCAAGACCTTGCTATGACACAGGCTGGAAGGTCAGTCCATGTGTGAGTCAAGAGGACTAAGAAAAGGTAGCAGTTAGTCACCGTTAAGTATAACTGTCTCTCTTTACCTGGTCCTAAGGAGACCTTCTTAAGGACCAACTGACTCAGAAGAAGCCAGCCATCTAATGAAGTCTAGAGCACACCAGCACTCATCTAGAAGCAGACGCTGGCAAACAACAACAGCAACAGACACATGGTCATAAGCAATTCCAGGGCACACTGACATCCACTGGCTTTGTGGCTCTTCAGACACGGCACACTGTACTGGTCCCACTTTTTAAACAGGGAAGAGTGACACTCGGAGATAAGGAACTTGATCCAAACTCATGGCTCATGCTTGCAGCACATCAACAATTTTGAAGCCAAATTTTGGTTTTTTTTGGAGGGGGGGAAGGCAGGGGGTTGCTTGGTTTGAACAGTCTTCTTCCATAGCCTAGACTGACAGTGAAAAAACGATCCTCCTGCCTCAGTATCGTCACCCCCTTCCCAGTCTCCACCTCCACTTTTCTTCTTTCCTTTGTTTGTGTCTGCGGTACTGGACATGAGACCTAGGGCCTCACACATGCCAGCGAGCATCATGTGACTGAGCTACACCGTCCTCTTGAAAGTCGAAGGGCTTTCTCCCTTCCACCACTTGCCTCTTACACAGGAAAGCCAAATGCTGAAGTCAAGATCAGTAAGTGAGCCTAGAATTGAGCTAATTCTCACTGTGAGCCTAATTACCACACATCTGAATACAATCTGTATTGCTTTATAACTTTAGTTTTACTTAAACATTTAGAAAAAAAAATTGAATTTTAGTCAATGTTTTACTGTCTAGCACTGACAGATATATGTTCTAGGAGAATTTATATTACAACAGCCACATTTTTTCAGAAACAAAATTAGTCTTAATTTTCTGAAACCTCAGAAGGTACTTAACAGCATTAGTGCGGATTGAATAGCCTTTATCCAAAATGATTGAGATCAAAAATAATTTGAATTTCGGATTTGGAGAAATATGCATACATACAATTATAATGAGATATCTTGGGATGGGACCCAAGTCTAAACATGAAATCATCTGCTTCATATGCAACCTATACACATAGCCTGAAGGTAATTTTATGCAATACATAAGGGGATCTCTGTTCCCGCTGCAACCTGTCACATGAAGTCCAGTGTGGTATCTACCTACAGAGTCAAGATCCCCAGTTTCACACTTCAGAGCTGAGATGCTCAACCTATGGTTCAGCCTAAACCTGTTTTTCCTTAAGAATTCAGAAAAAAAATCTGAAATGTCTTGTGAAAACTCACACCCTCTTACTTGCTCTGTATGCTTTAAAAATGCTTGCATTAACACAGCTTGTGTGCAGTTTTGGTTTGGGGGGGTATGTAGCATATTCTTTTCATATATCAATGTTTGTTTAAATACTAAATCAAACGTGACCATTCTATAATCACTGTTACTAGACAACTGAACAAAATCAAAACTGAACTGCTTCTCCACAATGTACTGCCTACCCAAGCTCTAAGAATTTGGCAGGAGAAAATCTGCTTCATCTAAGACCCATGCTTAAACTCAGACTTGGGGCGGGAGGGGTGGGGGAAGGGGAATATTTACTGATGGTCCCAAAGTCCTCAGCCCTGAAACCGTGAGTAGAGGATAGTCCCCATTTTAAAGACTAGAATTGATACTCCACTTGTTTCAAATGATTTTCCTACAGCACAACAGCTGATAATAAGTAGACTGAAGATTTAAACCTAGGTCCAGAGGCTAGGAAGCCCAGGCCCGACTCAAAAACAACCTGGGACATGCCAGTTGCCCAAGCTCTGTAAACACACAGCTACTCAGGTAGGGCACAGGTCTGGACTCCCTGGTCTCTCTGGGTAGATCACTCTGAGCACAAGGTACCACTGCCTCAAAAACTGGGATGTCCAGTGAACTAGCTGCCCTGGCTTCCTTTCCCCACACAGTCAGGATGGCAACAGCTCATGTTCGATCAGTGACTCCAGCAGGCTGAGGAAGACACTGTGTACAAAGCTGAATGTTGGAACATAGTAAGAGCTCAATGAAAACTAGTTATTGTAATGACTCTGGGACAAGCTCCCTGTCCTCCAGCAGTGACTTGATATACTCATTCTCAACAGGTCCCTGAGTGGCAGCTTTAATGGGAACCAAGGTGTTCAAAATTTCTTTTCTCAATGTCGAGAAGTTCTAAGAGACAGCAAGAAATGGATCCCCACTGCTTTTCTCCAAATCAATTTTACCAGATCTTCACAGGAAAAAAGGCTGCCTCTGCTAAGGAGCAGTCTGTTTTAAGCACCCAAGGACCTGTCTGCCACTGTGGTCTGCCAAGGTGGAAGATGTATGCAGCGATAACGGAGTCACCGCAGAACTTTCTAATCCATCAGTGTCAGCTCTTCCTGACAGAGCGCTTACTCACATTTGCTCATTGTTAGTCAACTGGCCACTCTTCCTGCAGAAAACCTGGTGCTTTCCACAGACCCATGGATGGAGGTCATTTTTCACTCCACTCCTGCCTACAAGGCCTCGTCTCCTGGTACTGGTGCTTGCACTGAGGGCCAACAATGCCAGTGTGTAAAAAGCTGATTTATGAATATAAAGCAATGCTGGTGCCAGGGGACTGCGCTCAGCCACTAGAGAGCAGTGGAGCACCTCTCCAGGCTCAGATAGACTAAGCCACAGACTTGAAAAGGTTTAATTGTATGCATGCATTTCATTATAAGCCTTGGCCAAAAGCTTTAGAGGCAGGCGGCAGGGCAAGCAATCAGACAATCTTGCATGGCTTGCTGAAATCCAGATTTGTCCTTTGTCAGCATAAACAGTTTAATTTGATGTTTTCACTCCTGAGTAAGCACTGAGTATTACATCTAAACCCTCGTGAGGGGAAGAATGCTTCCTTTTCATCATCAAATGTACTTCAATGTCAGGGTCTACTTTTAATTCCCAATAAATTATTGGAAATATATTCCCAATTAATTTGCTGGAAAATATATATTCTCAATCATCCAACATTTTTCACTAAAAACCTAGTATCTCAAGCAATGCAGCTCCTTTACACATAATTTTAAGTAAATATTTAAAACACCATTTGAAGGGAACATTTTCCTCATAATTGTAACTGTAAGGTTTCACAGACCTGACAGGTTATAAACACTCCTAGGAAAAGTTTAAAATCTGGAGACATCTAGGCTTAAAATGTGAGAAGTTTTCTTATTAATGTATTGTGGTGACATGTCACTAGTTATGGCAAGAAACATCCTCTTAAACCAGAGGGCCACCTAAGCCCACGCTTAGGGCTAGGATGGAGGGGGAAAATAGCTACCAATGTGCCTGTCCTAGTTACTGTACTGCAGGTCAGTCTGCTTTGCAAGTCCTTCCCAAGCTGCCATGACCCTCAGAACCATCAAGAACAAAGAGGGCAAAGGTTTTTACCAAATTATAAGCATACCTGATTTTAATAATAAAGTATTATGCAAAATAGAAATCCTACTTACTAAAAAAAATGGACAGTTGCAAATCTTTTTGCATTTAATTCATCTGTAGCTTCTTTTCAGAAATAGAAACAATGTACATTCAGAGAGGTGAAGGAACCTACTCAAAGCTGCACAGCTGGTGATGGCAGAATGGAACACTGACCCTATCTATCTCTGGAGGTAGCACCACCCTCATCCTATGAACTACCCAGAAATACAGAAATCGACTTTCCACTTAATCTGACCGACCTAAAATCAGAGTAAAAGAGCAGTAAGCACTAGGTTGTAAGTACAAAGACACTTTGCTTTTAACTAGTCCAATTTTGAGACAAGAACAGGGAAAGAGGAATTAGTTAACCTCAGTCTCTCTGAAGTGGGATTTAAAGTAAAAATCGTAAAACTGAACACTTTGTTTAACCGATCTAAAAGTACTCCTGGCAAGGGCTTTTATTTGGTTGTGGATAGACTGAGTACTGAACTCAAACTCAAAAAAATTTCATAGGAAAATGTCAAAGCTAAAAAAAAAAAAAAACAAAAACAAAAAAAACCCGAAGATAACATTAATTTAATACCTTCAGTATTTTACCGACACCTTTATCTACCCCACAGAACCAAGAACAAAGTCCATTCTGGTCAGAATAGGTTAAGACCGTCAAAGGCTAGCTGTACTATATTCCATTTCAGGTAACGGCATGAATCTTACAAGGAAAAGTTTTCTCATCTCTAGCCTAAGGGCACCATCTATTGGCTTAGTACCACCTTTACAAAAACCAGGAAGCAAGATACAGAATTTAACCTGCAGGGACTTACAGCTCCCAGCTGTTCTCTTTTTGGCATTTCATAGCTACAGAAATCTCAAGATTCAAAATCCATGTGTCACACATTTCAAATCTTCTAAAATGGACCTTACTTGTACTAATCAAAGCTTGGAACAGTGCCAAAGAAATCTTAGCACACAGAACTGCATAGAAAATGTGTTGGCATTAAAATGACTGCAATACTACACAAACATCCACAATGTGCTTCCCAGCAAGGGTGACACTCAGAGTACCTATGGCATCTTCAAGCCCCACTCAAGGAGACAGGACCTTTAGCCGCTCCTGGTTTTCTTTTATCTCCTAGAACTCAGTCTGGCCTAGAACTCAAAATCTAGCCCTAATAGAACTCGCCCACTTCAGGTCGAGGATTAAAAGCATACAGCCCCACCGTTAGCTTCTAGCCACCATTTACAGCAGAAATCAAGGTTCATAGCCAGGGAATTCTGGGCTTAAGATTTAAAGATACACTGACTCTAGAACTTTTCACAGCACCTCAAAAAATGGCAGAGGGCAACACTTGCAGGTAAAAGTGCACAGTGCCCACACAGTGTGTTCACACAGATATAACATCTCAGCGCTCTAGATCAGAAGCATTAATAGGTATGGCCTTGACATTCCAAAGATTAAAAGGCAAGTTCATTCATAGACCTGCCAAAAATAAAGATACTATACCACATCAGCGTCTTAAAAAAAAATATGCAAAGAGGGTCTTATTCTGTAGAAGTCCAGCATGCTGGGGTCTCCCATTACCAAGATAGAGAGACCCCAAAATGAGCTCACAGGCCCAATTTATAGCTCATTAGGGAAATTCTAGAGAAAGTGGGTTTTGTCTTATTCATGGGGCCTGCTGGAAACTGCTGACCTATTGTCCTTGCTTCAGGCCAGGCCAGGTGATGGGGCAGTTTCTGATGGCAGGGCAGTTTCTGATTAGCTATCTGAAGCCTGGGTTCTTAGGCCTAATTTCCTGAACTGCCAATTTGAAGTCTGTCATGGAATCAGCCTAGCCTTCTCATTCCCCCTTTCAGTAATGGGCCATCTCGAATCCTTGAGGTGTTTCTGAGGCCCCTACACTAGCAGCTCCAGCCAGCCCTATGTCAAGGAGAGAACCTAGTAACACAGAAGAAATGGCCACCTTGTTGAAGACATTAGCTTCATTTTTAGGCGTGCGCCACCACTGCCCGGCAGCTTCATTTTTAAAATGACAGATCTCAGGTTCCAGGATTCTAGCTCCAAGCAGAGCCAGGCCTAAAGCCAGGATTTCCATGGCTTCTTCCAGGGTTCTAAGTTACATTTCAGTACTTCCCAAAAGAGACCTTCAGGGTCACTGGCTGTCTGCACAAAGCTTCCAAGAATGAAGTTTCCTGTACTGGCACAGATCCTGGTTGCCTCTGACTCACAGGATTCAGGGTATAGACAAAATCATAGCAATACATGATTCTAGGACTCTCAATATAGCAAAAAGAACTCCCAGCCATGCTTCAGTGATGAAGTCCATAGACCAATCTTCTGAGAAGTTATCCAAGAAAGCCAAAGAACTAAATACAGCTGCAGCTAAATCCATCCCTGACTCAGGAACTGAAAATGAGGATGGAAAAAACATTTTACCATCCTGAGGCATGATAATTTGGTCTGACACAGGATAACTTTCAAAAGCAAGTCATGTGAAGACACCATGTCTGCACGGCAGGCACAGTTGCACATGTTTGTCATTCCGGTACTGGGGAGGCTGAGGCAGAAGATGAGGAGTTTGAGCCAACATGGGGTACATGGCAACCCTCAAAATAAATTTATTAATAAATAAACAAATAAAAGTGGGGGACACAGCTATATAATGGGTGTGTAAAACACAGAAAAGGTGATCCTCAACTTCTCTGTATGTGGTGGTTTGAGTAAGAATGGCCCCTCGGGTTCTTGAATGCTTAGTCATCAGGGAGTGGCATTATTTGAGAAGGACAGTAGCTGAGGCCTTGTTGCAGAAGTTTCAAAAGTCCACACCAGGCCTGGCTTTTCTTTCTCTTCTCTGCTTTCAGATCAGGACATAACTCTCAGATACTTCTCCAGTATCATGCCTTCATGCCACCATCTTCCCAACATGATGATAATGGTTTAAATCTCTGAAACTATAAGCAAGCTCCCAGTTAAACGCTTTCTTTTATAAATGTCATCTTGGTCATGACATCTCTTCGCAGCAAGAGAACAGTGACCAAGACATCATCCATGTTCCAGTTTAATTTTAGGATTGATCTGTCTGTAAGACGAGACACTGGTTTGTTTCTGCCTCTCTGTCCCTATCTTCTAAACTGCTCAGGGCCCTGGAACTGGGACTTGGTAGGTACATTCCAATAATTAGGAAACTGTGTACTCAGTTTATCTGGATAGACTTTACCTCAATGGCCCTCAGAGTGACCCCACATCTTCCCTAATGATGCATAACAATGTTTATTCCTTAAGTTAGTATTCCTAAATTGTCCAAGGGCCTCATTTCCAGGAATGTCATGCTTGAAATGTATTCACATTAATTCTCTATGTGGATAAGCAGGCAAAATAAAAATTTTATATACCATGCCAATGTTGCTACAAGGAACACTGCCAACCTAACGAAAAGACAGTCCCCAAGCTTCTCCTGACATGACTTCAGTCTGCCTAATAAAGGAAAGCTGGCAAGTTCACAGCATAAGCTAATTAATCTGAGAATTAAGTGCCTGTATTTTGTCCATCTAAAAAGAAATGACTAAAACCTTATCTTTCTTATTTAAAAAAAAGTCAGAGACTCTTGTCCAGCTTTCACAAATCACATTAGCAGTCTCTTCCAAATTAATTTTCTAAAAGGGATGTCAGTAAGCTAAGTCTATTATATTCCCTTTTCTAGGTTATGCACTTCCTTGCTAGGTGGAGAAACCTTTGGGAGCCTCTCTCCACATCTGAGGGTCAATCACAGCAGTAGTGAAGTATCTTGCACAACTGTGCTGCTGCAGGGGGCTTGAGTGTTATTGTCACTGTGGTCAACATGATCAAGACAGGGTTGGTCACCATATTCTTCTCCCAGTAAACCCTCTGAAAGACCAGGCTTTAGTGAGACATCCAGACCAGTGTCAGGAGATTACCTGTGCCAGCTGGCCAAATGAAGAAGACAGGATGGGTGATCTATTTAATGTAGAAAAATAGACTTTGTACACCTTGCTGGTTGCCCACACTATCCTGTGAGCAGGCAAACTTTTGGTACCCCTTTCTATCAGTGTTCACTGTCAAATCAACAAAACTAACAAAAAGAAAAACAAAAAAGCCCACCTCATTACAAAGTTTGACTTCTACTGATAATAAAGTCAGTTTAAATAAAACAGAATATAGATGAGGTATTCGTTTTCTCGAACTATGCTAGCAGAAGGCAGAAATCCCCCAGGTCGCTCACAACCCAGGAGAGCATCACACTGAGGATGGCCCTCGCTTATGCCATTATTTGAGGTTTGGGCTGTTGCTCATCCAAAATAAGAAACGTGAATTAAAACAAGGTTCATCAAATACTGGCAATCATAGAGCTCTCCCTCAACACCCAGCTCCCCATCTCCTCAACAGGATAGAAAGGGGAGAAAAGGAAATCAGCAGAATGAAGACACAAAACCAAACCACCATAGAAATGGAAGCCAAGCTAGGAAGGAGACTCCCATCTAGCGCCTGCCACAAAACAAGGCTAAGAAAGCCCAAAGGCACAGATCAAAGCCCAGGGCACCATGAAACTGAATTTATATGCTTTTGAAAAGCTCTCCTTTTCACAATGGACACAGACTGGAAAGAAACAAAAAAATAAAACCATGTTGCCTTAAGGTCATAGAATTATGAAAAACTGAAAATTGTTTTGATTCTATAAAGCTATTTCAATAAATACTTGGTTGTTGTTGACATGCAAGGTGGAAAATCTACACAAGGAACAATAAAAAACACAAAGAGCAAATAAATATCCTTTGGGAATTTGGACAGATACTTTCACTATTCAGAAGCAAGGCTTAATGAGACAACATCTGTGACATGGTGATATCACAGCAGCAGTGCTGTACTGGGACTTGCTAGAGAGGGACATCAAAGGTTCAAATCCCAGCTTTGCCACTTACCAGCTGAGTGATAATAGCTAAATTGCTACATTTCTCTAAGCTTCAGGTTTCTCATCAGTAAAATAGCAATAACAGAATCATCTGCACAGATTTTAATAGAAAATAATTTAGCAGCACCCAACAGACTGTGACATAGAGACACTACATAAATATGCTTTACTTTTAATAAATTTAAAACAATACTAGATTCAATGATAACTAAAAAGAACCAGTCACATGAACACTGCTTTGTGTTTTCTTACAGTTAAACTGGAGCCATATACATAGAACAGAATCAATGCTAACTGTACTCTAGAACTGCAAAACTCTGGTCCACAGTAGCAACAGCTGAAGTTACTAAGTTCCATGCATTCATTGGTACCAAGTTACAGAAACAAGATTCTGGCAGGTTCTTAAGATTCCACTCTTACATATCACAGAATTTTTGCAGAAGACAAAGGGACAATGCCAGGGAGTGGCAGTGAGAATCTGCTCAGGTGAGAGCAAGGGGCTGCTGCCACAGAGGTCCAGACTATACACAGAAAAAGAGCTGGAAATGAAACTAAAGAAAGAGCTGCCCAGGTAGAAGAGTTACTGCCACCCGGCAGCTAACAGCAGGCAGGCAGTGGCACGAAAGACGACAGTCAAGAACTAATACCAGGAATGTAAGCTCGGCCTGTGGTTTGGCAAACTATTAAGTGTGTCCCACAATGACAAGGTCACCCATCTCTCTTGGCACCAGGCCAGTCCATGGTCTGCACATGCCTGGTCAGAACACCACCTACCTTTCTAAGCCTCTTTCACGTCAATGCTTCTTTTGGATGTCAAACTGATATGGCATAAGCAAATCTAACCCAATAAGACTAAGATTGCCTAGGGCTGAGAACACCCAAAACAAAAACACCTTGGCTTGCAACATCTAGACCCCATTTTGCCTCACCTCTGACCCTCTGCTGGGCCCCCTAGATAGAACCCTCCCCTCCCTCAATCCCCAGCACTGTTCCTGCCTCACCTCCAGTGAAGCCAACCTACACAGCCTGGATCACCACAGGGGCCTATGAGTCTTCCCTGTGGGCACAGTGAAGCGGCAAACTTCTTCCTGATGTTTTCCCATATCAAACTGGCAAAAAGATCCAGTGTTTGAAAGGCAGCTCCAGAACAACATCTTTGTGTTCTCCTGGTGAGAATAAACTAGTGCCATCTATTTAGAAGGCAATTTGGCAATGCCTCTTGAAAGGTAAAACATCCAATACTGCTTGTCATCTATTACTTGTGGGGGCCACCTACCCAGCAGCTGTGATTGGGGAAGTCCACCCTCACATGCACAGGCTGAGCTTCACCTTCAGAAGCACCCACCCTTTCCCCATGCAGCTCTCTGGCAGTGTGAAGGACTGCAGCATCAGCACAGACTGTCCAGCCACTGCTGCAACAGCTCTACACATTACCGTGCTCACCACAGCCCATTTCTAAATGGGGATTCTTTTCTTTCTTTTCTTTTTTTGGCATGCTCTTGGCCGCAAACCCAGTGTTTCCCCTCCTAGGAAATCACATGCTATCAAAAAAAAAAAAAAAAAAAAAAAAAAAAAAAAAAAAAAAAAAAAAAACAAAATACCTCTTCCTCAAATCATGCAATGTATTGCTTATAAAAGAATTCTGACAGAGACATGAGTACATCATAATCTAGGGACTTATACAAACCAATCCATATACTGGTAAAACTCTGAAAAGCAAACTGTTCATCAGACAGCACATGACTGTCCTGTCATGTGCATCCTACTCTCTCATCAGACACTGTTTCAGTGTCACCTGCTCAGAAAGGACTCTTCAAACAACACATACTCCTTCCTGCTATTCTTTGTTACTGTGTTCTTTTAGAGTTGCATGTATTCGCCTGCTTAACGCCATTCTGAGCCACAAAGCAACAGGCTAAGAGGTGGCACTGTGCCGAGCACTGTTCTCAGCACCAAATCCAGATCCTAACACGGCTGCTGCCAAAGAGTATCTGTCACATGAATGACAAGACTCCTTTTAAGACTCAGGTAAACTTTCTCTGCTTCACGACAGTTTAGACGTGACCCTTTCTCCCAGGGATCCCACTGGCCTTTGTACCCAGCCTTTGCAGACATCTACTACATGCCTCTCTGCAAAGACTATGCCTGTCTTGAAGGTAAAGAACCTCTTATAAATCTCACTCAATAAAATAATTGAGAAACTGACAGGAATGGGCATACACCTTTAATCCCAGCACATGGGAGCTGAGGATCTGTAAGTTTGAGCCATTCTGGTCTACATAGTAAGCTGTAGGAGAGCTGGGGCTACATAAAGACTATGCCTAAAACAATAAAATAAAAATCTAAACAAATAGCTGAGGAACAAATGGGCAGATGAATAAACAACACTCAAAGTTAACAACCTACTTGCATTATTAAATCAGACATTAGTCTTAATTCAGTCCTTTAGGACAGCAAAAGCAGACAGTGTAGAGTAAGTGGGCTAAAGAAGAAATGTCTTACACGCTGGGCATGGTGGTAAACACCTTTAACCTCAGCACTCAGACAGCAGAGTTAGGTGGATCTCTGTGAGGTCAAGGCCAATTTGGTCTACAAAGCAAGTTCCAGATCAACCAGGGTTATAGAGTGAGTAAGAACCTATCGCAAAGCTTGTGTGAGTGTGTAAGTGCGTGGGTACATGTGAGTAAGAGAGAGAGAAAATATTCTACAAATTCAGTTATGGACCTGTTGTACTGAACTCAATTAAGTTCATAACAGCCTAAGACCATGGCAAGCCAGGACAAAGCACAAGCAAAATAGGCACTTGACTGCTTACTTCAAACAACTTTCTGTAAAGTCAGCATGTGGTAAACCACTACAGTTCAAATGCAAGCGAAGAGCAGTCTTATTTCCCATTTTAAAAATGCTTGGTATCAATGTTAAATGTCCTGCCAGGCAGTGGTAGCACTCACTTTTAATCCCAGCACCAAGGAGGCAGAGAGGCAGAGAGGCAGAGAGGCAGAGAGGCAGAGAGGCAGAGAGAGAGGCAGAGAGAGAGGCAGAGAGAGAGGCAGAGAGGCAGAGGCATTTCTTGAGTCTGTGGCCAGCCTGATCTACAGATTGAGTTCCAAGACAGCCAGGGCTACAGTGAAATCCTGTCTCAAAACAACAAAAACAAGTGAAATGTCCTGAAACTGGTGGTTTGTATCAGGGTGTTGGAAAAGAGCATCTTGAAGGATAGGGTAAGGGCATATGGAGGCATAAGAGCCTGCCCACACAGGAGTATACTGACAGTTGAGTGAAATATGGCTTCCCTGTGCACTGTAATTTTTCTCAAGTTCAAAATCTTTCAAATAAAAAAAAAAAATGAAACCAAGCCTGGTATGGTGGCACAGGCCTTCAATCCCAGCATTCCAAAGGCCAGTATCTTGAAGTTCAAGGCCAGCCTTGTCTGCATAGTGAGTTCCAGAACAACCAGAGCAATGCAGAGACCCTGTCTCAAGCCCCAACCCACTTTAAGAGAAAAGATGAAGCTGAGTTTGATGGCACAGTTTAATATTCCTAGCTACTCAAAATACTGAGGCAGCAGGATCACAAGTTCAAGGCCAGTCTAGGCTACAAAGTAAGTTCAAAGCCAGACCAAGCAACTTTGTAAGATACGATGATGTCTCAAAATAAGAAGACTGAGGCTTGGTACCTAACTCAGTGATAAAGCACTCACAAGCATACTTGAGGCACTGTGTTCAAACTCTGGTACCACCAAAAAAATAAATAAATAAAAATAAAATTCTCCCTTTATAACCCTTCAAGGAATTAGAAGGAGAGAAATAAAAGCACTTCAATAGAAAAAATTGTAATAAATCACTTTAGAATAATTTTAAAATTATAATATCTTCATTTTAAGATAATTATAAAGACCCCTCTATATATGAAAACACGGTCATGCACACCTACACTCCCAACACTTGGGAGGTGGAGACAGGAAGAACAGGAGGTCAAGGCCATAAAGAATTTGAGGCCATCCTGAGCTAAATGAAATCCCATCTGAAACAAAAACATTAATTACAAAAATCTACTCATGGTGTAAGGTTGTTTTCCTAGCACAGAGGAAACATCTACTGTAAAGTGCCTTATACGGGGACAGACTACACAATGGAACAACAAAGTCTCCAACTGGTAGCTTCCAACTATCCAGAGATCATCTTCCCAGCTCCGAGCCAAGATAGAAAGGTAGACAGCAAATAGCGAGAAAAACAGCAACCAAAGATAACTAGACTTACATTAATTTGATTCAGAAATTTAATATAAACTTTCATTTGAAAATGTCAATTTGTCTAAGAAAAATTTTATCATGTTCAAAAATTTTTTAAAATAAAAACAAAAACAAACAAAAGAACCCAGTGTTCTTATCTAGCAGTTGGAGCTAAACCACAAACACAAAAGCCTGACCCAAAAACACTGCAAGTGTTGGTAGGGCAGGCACTGGCGCAGGTTCCCCTGTGTACTGTGCCACTCACAACAGCCTGGTATCACTTGACACTTTCCAGGTAGAAAACTAAGGTTCTCCAGTCCTATAAAAGGGACCCTGTCATTCTAGCTTCATCTAAGGGCCTCTTGGGCTAGTGAGATGGCTCAGCAGGTAAAAAGCACTTGCCACAAGGCTGGATGACCTAAGTGTGATTCCCCAGAACCCACATAAAAGAGTACTGACCCCATAAATTGTCCTGTAACCACCTGTGTGGTGCATGCATGCCTGCCCACAATAGATACAGGTAAAAAGAAGTTAAAATGGACTTCGATCAGTTTCAGCATATTGAAAGGTGCAGCTTCCACTCAGTCTTCCCACCTGCTTATACACACCGGGTTCCGTATACTCCGCTATCACCTTTTCCCAGTTCCTGCCCAAGCGCACTGGTTTCTGCCTGCCCACAACTCCCAAATCCTCTTAGGATATTCATAACCTTTTGGATTTAGAACACTGCAAATTCTCATAAAGGGAGAAGAAGTAACAAAGAGTTCCCACATATCCTTGACCTGGTTTCTCCAAAGTAACACCTGATGTGACCACAGTATAGTATTACCTACACTAGTAGCTTTTATCTGAGTATTTTTCACTTCCTAACATTGCTAATAACACAGTTTTATAGTTGTTTATTGTCTGTGGATATCTAGTAAATAAATCCTTACAACCAAGAGTCTTATCTAAATTTGCTCACTAAATTCTTTATCCAATTATATAAAGAATCTTTTTCTAAAGCTAGGCACAGTGACACAGTCCTTTAATCTCAGCATTCAGGAAGCAGAGGCAGATGGAACTCTGTCAGTTTGAGGCCAGCCTGGTCTACAGAGTGAGTTCCAGGACAGTCAGGGCTACACAGAGAAACCCTGTCTCAACACACACACACACACACACACACACACACACACACACACACACACACAAATTCTTTTTTACATCACCTCCCAAATTAACAACCCATGGTAGGCACTGGATAAATAGTAGCCAAGTAACATCACAGGAATGCACTTTTGCCTCCCTAAACAACAATGTAAATAGCTCTTCAAACCAATTTGTTTTTGAGTCTAAAACAAGAAAAACATAACACTCACCCATGGTGACATAAGGCAATTTATCAGTTGATCCATGAGGATAGATGCTGTAGAGATGAGGTCCAGTAACATCTACTCCCCCCAAAACTAGGGCTGCACCAATGTAACCTTGATACCTGGTGATCAGAATAGACACAAGGAAAGAATTAAATCCTGAGTCACTGTAGCTTACGTAAAAAGCTGCAGAAGTCAGACAAGAGTTTTCCTTACTTGTTTCACTAAGGAGTTATTGCCTGCATAGGAACCAGGCAGGGAACTAAAATCAGTTGAACATCTACAATTAGCTAGTGTAAACTGTGTGCAGTGTACCACATGACTCATTTCAGATAAAACACACAGCCACATTTTTAAACACACTATCACTCGCATTTTAATAAAAAGGGAGAAAAAAAAAAACAGAAACAAAATAAAACAAACGAAAGAAACACAAAACAAAAAACGTGGAGACACAGAGAACTTGTTATTCCAAAGACTATCAGCACTGGATAATAAGCTACCAAGGTAGTTAACATTGAGGAGCTGTGAAATTGAAGCCATTCAGCTGTTCTAACAAGCAGTCTCAACACACAATGGTTCATGTCACAACACCCTTTCCTTCTGAATAAACCCACCACATTATAATCACAGATGCTAATAAGTAAAACGGGAAGCTGCTGCGTTGTTCTTCAGGGACATGCAGAGCTCCGTCATGACCTATGGAGCTGCTGGTGACCCACAGAATAAACACTGTAGTTGTTCAGGAACACAAAGAAAAAGTGTTTCCACCCACATTCCCTCCATGTAACTATGCACTGGAGTCTTGGACATTTGCTGAACTCTTTAACTAGTTGGTGATCATTTCTATAGATCCCTTTTCCTGGAATGGCCTGGAAGTTTTTCACCAAGACAACTGCTGTACTTTATGAACATGCTGGATTTAAAGTTTTCCACTCTAAACCTTTAGCTCTTTAAAAAGAAATTTGAAACCAATACATACTAAACTTGCCATACACTAAACACAAATAAAGGAGCAGAGCCATCACCCCTACTGACAAGAGCTACACGACACACAGAAGCACAACTGTCAAGTCCAGACACCAAACTGCTGGGAATCTTCCATTTTTAAAGTGAAAAATTTAAGGACAGGAGACAATTTTAGAAGCAGCATGATGAGAAGCCAGAGACAGCTCAGCAGATAAAGGTGCTTGCTGCCAAGCCCAATGATTTAAGGTCCAATCCCCAAGACCTACATGGTGGGAGGAGAAAACTAACTCCTCTGTTGTCCTCCGACCTCCTCCATATGTAAACCACCACCCACCCACCCTCAAAAAATAGCAATTTAAAGTATTTTTAAATTGGTGGCTTAATATATGCACTGCTCTTGCAGGGAATCCAAGTTTAGTTACCAATACCCACATTAAGAGGCTCACCACTGCCTGTAACTCCAGCTCCAGACAGGCTTCAAAGGGGGTTTGTACCTGAACATACATACATACTTACCCACTAACACACACAAAACTACAAATTTAAAAGAAATTATTTATTTATTTATTTTACAAGTCGCAGCCTAAAGAGGGAACGGAGGGAACTGTGGAAACATCTGGTCCAAGGCTTGTTTAGCAGCAGAGTCAAGACTGGAGCCTGAGACACTGCACAAACAAAGTCAGAAAGGCAGGCTGCATGTCTCCATCAATGCTGAGTCATCTATTCTACTGCCTGATGAGGAAGGCATCTAAATAAAGTCAGGTCCCTCCCAGACTAAAATACTGTTGCATGCCTTCAAAAAAAACTCTAAAATTTTTAGACAAATGACTGGCATCCTTAAAATCTGAATCAGGGGGCTAGGGGTAAAGTTCAATGGTAGAGCATTTGCCAAGCACATGCAAGCCCTGGGTTGGAACTCCAGCACTAAAACAACACAAAAGCCCTGATCCAAAAGCCTACTTATAGGACTCCAGCCCAAGAATACAGTCAGAGAAAGAAATATACAGAAATGTGTTTATCACATCACTATTAGTGATGTAAAAGAAGATGGAGAAATAGCTGAATGAAGTGTTAGATACAACAGAATATGACATGATCACTAAAAACCATACCTTTTCTTGTACACTATTAATTGTGGTATGATCTTCTGGTTTTGACAATGTGTATCAAATGCTAAATCTGCC
The DNA here is from genome assembly GCF_011762505.2 of Arvicanthis niloticus. Classification (NCBI taxonomy): domain Eukaryota; kingdom Metazoa; phylum Chordata; class Mammalia; order Rodentia; family Muridae; genus Arvicanthis; species Arvicanthis niloticus. The sequence goes on from NC_047659.1 coordinate 16,671,427, forward strand.
TTTATGAATGACAGAATTTTTTGGGGCCAAGGAATTTATTCTAAAATACAGCCTGAGGAATTGTGCAACCACCCAAATATTCATGAAAATATCTTCAAATGGGCCATACCATTAACATTCAAAAGCTGATTAATGTAACATGAGACTGACAACACTACAATAATATATATACTTCTATACGATATAATTAATAAAATTAACATAACATTGTTGATAGTTGGTACTTAAAAATTTGTGGGTCAGATCTCTTTGAGAATTTACTAAAATTCAGCCTTTACTTCTAACGGGTATTCATTCACTTAAGTATTCTCTTATGTCATGTGGTGCTAGGTCTCTACAACTCTTCCCTGGGCTGGAGAGAACTCCTGAGTCTGAGCTCTCTACTAACCAATACAGCACTGTACACAGGGAAAGCTACAAAGCAGTAAATGTCCTAGCATACCACTTCTGTAATGCATACACATAAAGCTGTAGGTAAAGCGTAAAAGGTGTGAAAAAAGTCAAATAAAAACTGTTTAGGTCCCATTATAAACACCATCATCAGCCTTACTTTTTACTTTTCATATTATTACACTCACATACTTACTGTGTTGTGAATGTCTATGTGGGTGTATAAGCACCATACTGCACATATGGAGGTCAGTAGGCAACTCACACAAGTTTGTTCTCTCCTCCAGCATGTGGGGTCTGGGACTGTGAAACTCTGACGATCACACTTGGCAGCAGGGGCCTTTCCCTGCTAAGCTAGCTAGTCAGCTCTTTTCTTACCCCTTCCCCCTCGTAAGTCAACGAGACAAAACCATCACTGGCATTCAGAAGTGTAAGACAGGGCTGGAGAAATGTCTTAAATTAGGAGGCTTTGATGCTTGCCTGAGCTAAGTGACTCACAACTGCCTGTAACTCCAGCTCCAGGGATCCAGTGCTCTCCTCTGCCTCTGTGCAGGTGTGTGTAGGGGTGTGTGTGTGTGTGTGTGTGTGTGTGTGTGTGTGTCCCAGATATGAAAGACAATACTGTCTTGGTTTAAATTTTTAAATTTTAAAATTTTTCTCAAAATATTAGATAAAATTTAATGGTAATGCAAACCCTTTAATGCCAGCCCTTATGAGGCAGAGGCAACAGATCTCTGTAAGTTCAAGGCCAGCCTGATCTACACAGCAGGTTCCAGGTCAACTAGAGATACAGTGAGACCCTGCCTCACAAAATAAGTAAATATATAACCTTTACAAACTGTACAAAATAAAAATGAAGCACTGGAGAGAAAAAAAAAGAGCAACTGCAGAATTCTTAAGTCATATTAGAAAGATTAAATATTTGCTAAATTGCTAAATTCCTTAAAAACAAATGTAACAAATTGTTTGTATGTAATAGGCCATAAGATCCACCAGGGGGAGCTTTATATTTAAAATTAATATCTATAATTTTTAAAATCAGTTTTAAAATTAATATCTATAATTTTTAAATGATCAGTTGGTCTCATGCTATAACTGGCAGTATTAATTCCTCTGTATTTGTATGATGGCGTCATATACAAAAGGCTGAGCATCAGAGGAGAGATGATGGCTCTAGCTTAGAGTCTTTTATCTGTAAAGTGGGAACTAAGTCAGCAGCCTCCCTGCACACAACACTGAGAATGCAGAGCTATCCTACAAGGAGCTCAAACTCTCAGGAAAGCCAGAGGACACCAAAGGAAAGCAAAGGCTATGACAAATACACTCCAACGCTAAAGGTGACACTGACCATAAAATCCCTAAAAGTAACTGCCACATTCTTCTACCTTTGTTCTAATTTTTTTTTTAAAGGCCAGAAATTTGTATTCTTATTTTAAATCTCCCAATTTATAATTATTGGCACTATTTTGTTTTAAATGCCATGTGACCTATATAAACCTCTTTAGACCAATGAGCTCATGACATTCATAGGGCAGGTATCTGATGCTTACTCCTCACATAAGGAAAGGAAGGGATATACTAAGGGTAAGGCAGGTCCCAGAAAGGAAATCGGGCACTATTTCCACTGTAACAGACTTGAGGGCTGATCTTGGTGGTCCACACACCTGGAAAGAGGGAACCTCAACTGAAGAACTGCCTCTGCTAGATTGGCCTAAGGGCACTTTTCCTGATTACTACTTCCAGAAGAGGGCCCAGCCCACTACTGGCAGTACCATTCCTCGGTGTGTGGTTCTGAACTATATAAAACATCTAGGTTGGCAATGATGGCACATGCCTTGAATCCCAGCACCTAGGAGGCAGAGGCAGGTGGACCTCTGAATTTAAGGCCACCTTGGTCTACAGAGCAAGTTCCATGACAGCCAGGGCTACACAGAAATCCTGTATGGGGGTGGGGGGGGAATCTAGCTAAGAAAGTCAGTGAGAGCAAGCCTGTAAGTAAGCAGTGTTCCTCTGTGGTTTCTGTTTCAGGCTCTTGACCTGAGTTCTTGCCTTGGTTCCCCTGGAAGATGGATTGTAACCTGTAAGCTAAAGTAAACCCTTCCCTTTCCAAGTTGTTTTCAGTAAGGATATTTATCACAGCAACAGAAAAGCAAACTAGAAAAATACAGCTTCCCACTTCTGTAGAACAGATGAGAAAACCAACTTAATATTTTAAAACACCAAAACCTCTACAAACATAAAGTAGTAATAGTGATTATTAATGGGGAAAAAACAAAACTCACATAAACTATGTGTGGGAGTTAGCACAGAATGAAGTTCGGAAACCCGTTTATGTATTTATGTATGTATACATGTATATGTAATATATTCATGTGTATACATATACATAGTGTGCAACACCGCTGCCTGGCTTACACATGCTTATTTTAAACAGGACACAGTCATAGCCCTTAACTCAAAGAGTTAAAAGAAAACATGAAACAGTGCATAGAACACTTTACTTTAGCAAGGGTGTGCAAGGCCTCGTGAGAGAGGCAGGCTGAGTAAAAATCACTATGGGTGTGCAAGGCCACGTGAGAGAGGCAGGCTGAGTAAAAATCACTATGGGTGTGCAAGGCCACGTGAGAGGCAGGCTGAGTAAAACTCACTATTATTTTACCCACTGAACCCACTAACATGTGACTACATGTCACTTCTCACTGTACTGTTACTTTGCTGCTAAAAACGGAAAGAGAAAAGAAACAGTTGTGTTAGCTGGGCAGTGGTGGCCTTTAATCCCAGCACTCAGGAGGAGGCAGAGGCAGGCAGATCTCTGAAAGTCTGAGGCCAGCCTGGTCTACAGTGATAAATTCCATGCCAGTCAAGCTACACAGAGAAACCCTGTCTCGAAAAACAAAAACAAACAAAAATGAAAACCAGTTGTGTTTAAACAGTGGGGAAATGAGTAGGACTTACAAGACAACTCGAAGTACAGTTTTACTGTAAGCAGAACTGGTCTTATCCAGTAATATCTCTGTGCATCAATAAACTACTACACTGACCACAATTTAGGGCAAAGCTTCACCATATGATACATCAGACCATACAATCCATTTCATTATCAAATGCTTTAAAAAATTAAAAATAGCTTTCTAATTGATTTCTAGAACAAGATATGTTCTTCTGAATATTTTTTTTTCCTAGTCTCCAGGCATCTTCGTGCTAAAAATCTAAGGTTTAAAAAAAAGAAAGAGAAGAGAAGAAAATAGATTCTACAGAAGTCCACACCCTGGAACCTTACCTGAAAAGCATCTGCTTCAACATCCGATTAGCCGTAACAACTCTCGGAAGGCGGCCAGTGGTGAGAGAGTGGAGCTCCAAGTTGGAAGAAATAAGCTGGGTTGTCATATCTGTGTCTGCAGCTGTGCCAGCACCACAGCAACTGAAAAATACCACAGCAACATCACTGGCATTCAACCACCAGAAAGTTCAACTCGAAGCAGAGCCTCTGGGCTAACTCCACAAGTTCAAGTCCATGAGAAGTGTTCTGAGTAGTCTGCAATGCAATTTCTGTCTAACTAACCTTAAACTTAAAATTGAGGACACATAACTCATTATATAAAAATATGTTCTCTATGGTGCAATGGGACATTTCAAATAACCCACTTCTCTGCCCCAAGCAGAATGTATGTGTTAGTCCAATTACAAGTACATCCAAAGTGTACAGACTCAATGTTGACATCAGACAGTCTTGATTTATTATTTCAGAACTGAGTAAAGAAAAAATGGAAGAGAAAATTATAAAATATCATAAAATAACACAGGTACAATAGGGCATGGGAAGATGGAGAACAAAGCAATTAGTTCTTTTGTTTGTCTTTACTGTGTGTGTGTATGTGTAAGCTTGTGTCGGTCAGAGAACATTTTCAGAATTTGCTTCTGTCCTTTCACTATGTGGATCCGGAGGAGCCAGCTCAAGTCAGGCTTGGTGGCGACCAGCCTCACCTGCTGAACCACCTCACCAGCCCTGAAAAGAATGAATTCTGAGTGTTAATACAAGAAGTTTTTTGAGCTGACTTTGGAAGAACAGAAACAGTCTAAAAGTGGAAAGGAGAAAAGTGTTTTACTTTGTTTGTAAACAGCCTGAAGTAAGTTTAAGTGTTGGGATCCAAACTCTGATCCTTATTATTAAGCAATGAGTGCTCTTAACTGCTCTCTAACCCAGGGAAGGGTATTTTTAACTAGAGCCACTGGTATAAGCGGAGGAGAAACAGCTTATACATAAGAGGAATAGGAATAAGAACAAGAACATGACAGAAAAAAACTGGAACATAAGCTGTAGTACAAGGTCTCAAATATCACACCAGAATTTCAATTTTACCTAGAAAATAATGTAGAATCACAATGTCTCTCAAAAAAAGCCTTTAAAGAGGAAAGGGTCATGATTGGCCCTGTGTTTTACAGAATTATGGCAGAAGAGTGAACATCAGTAAAGAAACCAGAAGCAGACAAATTCTGAAAGATAGTCTCTGACCTCCACATGCTTTCATGGCGCAAGTTTTAAGACAAACAAAAAGGAAACTATTGCTTTGTTCTCCATCTTCCCATGCCCTATTGTACCTGTGTTATTTTATGGTATATTATAATTTCCTCTTCCATTTTTTCTTTACTCAGTTTTGAAATAATAAATCAAGACTGTCTAGCTAAAACTGTTCAGCTGAGAAAAAAAGAACCCAAATAAAGGTCACAGCAGAGAGGAAAACAGGAAGGAATGTGCCAAGAGGCACATGGGAGGCAGAACTTTTGACTAACTCAAAAAGACTAATGCAACAGGAGGACTTGACCATGAGGAGTATAGGTGACAAGTTATGTTTTGATCATTTGTTTGACACAGAGTCTCATCTATCCTTAGGTTAGCCTCAAGTTCACTATGTAGCCAAGGATAATGACCTTGAACTCCTGATCTTCCTGCTTCCACCTTTCCAGTGTTCAAGTCACAGGCTTCACTACCACTCCCCATTTTCTGCAATGCTGAGGACAGGGCCCAGGACTCTGCATGTTACATAAACACTCCACCAGCTGACATATACCCCAGCCCAGAAACACATGTAAGAGAGTTAGAAAACACAGTCTCAACAGCAAGCAGGTTGCAGAGAATGTGGTAATGGTCCATTTTTAGTCCCAACATGCCAGAAGATTTCAGAGTAGTTCAAATCATCAATACTTACTAAATATTAGGAGATATGAAGTGAATTTTTGAACAGTTTTTGTCAGCAACAACCATCCCTTCAGTTGCTCTTGTGTCTGCTCCAAGAACTATGCCATCCTATTTTTAGAGAGAAAAAAAGTTTTCAACAATTCATACACATAAAATACTATTTAAGAAAAACAATGTTGGCCATTCTCTGCTCCCGTAATTCCATATCCCAAATCAAAATTCCCACCAAAACTATTATCCTACATTTTCAATACATCCTTAATAAATGTTAATGGCTAAATCGTGAAGTTAAGACTTATTTCCATTTCAATCATGGCTCAGATTCAGTAAATTCCTTACAAATCACAGAGCTAAACTGGAAATAAAAAACGTGGAATGAAGATCCACAATCTTTCCAACAAAATAGCCACCTCTAGGTCAGGAAGGTTGTTCAGCAAGTAAAAAACACTGACTTCCATTGCAAGAACCCACATGAAGTTCAGAATATATACCACCAAGTTGTTCTCTGACTTCTACACTTGTCCCATCGCAAGCACACACACACACATATACAGAGAGAATTAAGGTAACAGTCACCTCGATTAGTTTTTGAAATGTGTCTCTCATCACCCATTAACAACATTAATCACTAGCCTTTATAATCTTTACAATTTATTTCAAGATTTATCTCCATTTGATGGATGGAGATTTAACTCTGTGAAGAAAGCTGAGGGCAGAGTGCCATGCTTTTAATCACTTAATCCCAACGTTCCGGAAGCAGAAGCAGGCAAATCTCTGGGAGTTTAAAGCAGCCTTACCTACATGGTTTGTTTCAGGGCAGTTGGGACTATATAATGAGACCTTGTCTCAAAATAGGGGGGAGGGAAGACTGAACTGCCCAAGCAGTTCAACAGAAGCAGTATCACTGCATTAAACATCTAAACAAACCAAGTAATCCCAAATTCTGTGCTTTCCCATTATATCATCCTGCTTCCTACAGTACCTCAGAAAAAGCCAAACTGTCCTCATGTCTAAAACTTCAAAATGAGTAAATACGAGCTATTTAACACGTAAAGCCTCCCGGTTAAAGCATTTCCTAATAAAAGCTGTTTTTCATGATGCACCCTGACATTTGCACTGGCAAATCTAGCTGGAAGCTTGAGTCCAAGTGGTCTAACTGCTGTTAATAGGTCAGTTACTGTTATGGTGGGCCTGTCTCGGCTTACCTTATAGACCACCCCCGCGATGGTAGTGCCAGTTTTCCGAGCTTTCGGAAGCTTGAACCCCTTTTTTGCAAAATCAGCTTCCAAGACGGCATTCCTAAGGGAAGGTACAGAAATCAAGTGTTAGAGGACAAGACCACTGGCGCGAAGAGCGGGTGCTTAAGAGGGAACCCAGTTTGCTTCCACCCGAGTCTGTTCACTGGGTTCTCCCATCATCAGCACCATCCGCGAGGAATTACAGATCCGGGCTGTGACCGTCCCCCACCCCCAAAGGCACAAGAAGGGAGGGGAGAGGGCCGCGCCGGCCTCAGAAGCAGACCGCGCTGGGGCCCGATTCCCTGAGTCACACGGCCGCGGGCACCATCCCCACGCCCGCCTCTAGCCCCCGACTCAGGCCGCGGCCCAACTCCGACTCGGGGCACCCAGCTCCTACTCCGGTCCAGATCGCCCCCGGGGACATGAACACACCTGCGGCAATTATCAAAAGAAAAGCCTCCGACCGGTGGCTGAAACACCGATACAGCCGCCATCTTCCCAAGAAAGTGTTTCCGGGCCGAGGGCGGAGCGACCAAAAAGAACTTAGCACTTCCGGCGCTGCTAGAGAACGGGATGAGAGGGCGGGGCAAACGTCGAACTGGCGCTATTGGACATAGAGTTCCTGCGTTCGCACTTCCTAGAGAGGCTCGGATCTTTGAAACGTTTTTGCCTCAAGTCCTAGGGAGGGGAAACTGACGACCAGCCAAAGGGATGGTATTTGTTATGTCAGACAAATAAAATTTCTCCAATTACCAAGTCTCCTGACGTTCAGACCAGATCTGTTTCTACCGTTAAATTAGAACCCGGCGTGTTTCAGGGACATCCACACACCTCAGGTCCTAGGCAAAGCCGCTGAGCAAGTCTCCTCAACTCCCTGTGTAGCGGAGCTTTCACCTTCCTCAGAAAGCCAGAGACACATAGAAAGATGCCCTGAGTCATGCAACCCCAAACCCCCCATGAGATACTACTTTGGACCCACTACAATAACTAGAATCAGACAGAAAATCACAAGTGTTGGAGAGAATGTATAAAAATTTTAACTCTCATATGTGACAGTTGGGAATGTAAAATGGTCAACTGCTCCAGAAAATGAATTAGATCTCAAACCAAAATTATCACTGTCAATACTGTTCTTCTTTCCAGAAGAACTGGAAAGCTAAGTTCACAAACGCTTCTATGCAAATGTGCATAGCAACAAGGTTCATAACAGGCAAATCTGGAAACAGCACAAATACCCATTGACGGATGAATGAATAAACAAAATGTGGTATATCAACACAGGGGAATAGTATTCGGCCATAAAATGGAAGGAAATGTGATACCTACTAAGTCAGGAGTGAACCTTGAAAACAATTTGCTAAAAATACAGAGGCTGGGCGTGAGGGGAGACCCGCATTGTACAATTACATTCACATGTGATATGCATGCACATCCATGTGGTAATCATGTTCAAATGCCTGTGGGTAGATGTGGGTGCGTGTATATGGAGGCCTAAGGTTAATGTTGGGAGTCCTCCATCACTCCCCACCTTACACATTGAGGCATTGTCTCTCAATTGAACCCAGAGTTCACCAATACAAGATAGCTAGCCATCTTGCTCCAAGGATCCCTGCCTCTGTCCTCTGAGCACTGGCATTACAAGCCAACTGATACAGCTGCCAGCATTTACGTGGACCCTGGGAATTCAAACTCCAATCCTCGTGCTTGCATAGCAAACTCTTCAACCTCTGGGCCATCTCCCCAGCCCTAGATAGTTCCTTGTGTGAAGTATCTCAAAATAGGCAAATCTGTAGAAACATAGTGAATGGGTAGTTATTAAGGCTAAGGAAGAGACACTGAATTGTTTAATGGGCACAGATTTCATAATGTTAATCAGTATTATGAATGGAGTATTATGTAAATTTCAACAAAATCTCCCACTGACAGAAATGTAAGGCTTGCTGCAGAAGTCAGGAAACAATTTTAAACTTATTTAGACAATATGTGACATCCTCCACAACTGTGAAATGAATTCATGTGCAAACATTTATTAAGCACCTACTATGTGCCTAACATGGTTCTAGCTGAAAACAGATGAATGAATGAATGAATGGCATGCCAAGGGTCTAGAACCAGTATCTTAACTATGTTTTTAGTAAATGTTCCTAAAAATTAAGTTCTATCTGATTGCGTCTCTGGGTCTTTTGAAATAAAGGAAATAAATTCTAATTTTGAAGCCCTGTGCTAAGAATAGGCTAGGAGAGTGGGTCCTAATCCAGTTTAGCTTGAGTGCTTGCTTGTTGACAGCCACAGGTGAAGATAACAACTCCTTATAATGTTTCTGCAGCTAGGGAAAAACAAAGGCCATCTGTCAAAGCCCCAGAAAATAGGCAAGGGGCATGGACACATGACCTCAAAAGAAAGTCACAGTCCTTATATTTCTAAACTCCTGAACTGTAAGGCAATATATTCCTGTTATCTATGCTATCCAGCTTAGAATAATTTGTTATGGCTGCTATCGGTGCCAGACACATCACAGGTTTACAGTCCAAAGAAGAGAAAAAACCCAGAACAAGTAAGTCTCTCTGGTGAGGGAGTGGAAATAGGAGTGGGCTGCTTTAGAAGTTTGGGAGTATAAGATTATGAGACAAACAAGAGGAACAAATGAGAAATGACAAAATCAACCTTTAGACATAGCTTTTGGTGGGGTTTGGGGGGGACGGGGCAGAGTTCCGCACCCACAGCAGAGGGGGCACTGCGGTGGAAAGATGACTGTGTCCTTCTGTGGGGTCTGACGGAAGCTGTGAAGCCGCTGACTTTTCCTGCCAGGCTGATCTGAGGAAGTGTCACTGCCTCTGGAGATGCTCAGCAGAGCCCAGCAGAGGGCGACTGGGAGCCTCGAGGAGTCCTGGGAGTAGACAGTTAAGTGGCTGAGCCAGAGGCCTGCCAGTGAACGGCAGCTCCAGGCAAACCAGGCAACAGTAGCTGCCATTTCCAGCTATGATTTCCAGCTTTACTAAGCTCTGGGCCCATCACTAAGAGCGCTGCTCAGCTTTCTTGTTTAGCTTCAGTGCTGTTCCCTGGAACTGCAGCCCCGTCCAGAAAGCTCATCTTTTGTCCTGGACACTGCCCCATTTACTCCTTGGCTCCCAAGCTACTGATCCGTGAAGCCACCAATTCTGCCCTAGGTGGCTGTGTGACCTCAGGGGAATTCGCCAGACTCTCTGTGTCTCAGTTCCCAAGTAGCACAGTAATAGCCAACAATTGTGAGCTGACTCAAGGTCCTGATCTCTGTCCTACAGACAGGATCTCAGGATCATCCCAGACACCATAAATGTACCAGACAGACACTGGGAAAGCGTATAACTTGGAGATAGGCACAGTGCCTGCCTGCAGGGAACTAACACATTCTAAGGACCCACTAACATTTTTGTCTAACTAGGCAAATGAGGCATGGAAGGGCAAAGTCTTAGCTCAAGACCATCCTGTTGATAAACCGGCAGAGTCAGGATTCACCCACACAGCGCCATTACTGTGAGCCCTGACAACTACAGTTCACCTGCAACTCTGGCTCCTGAATCTGCTGGGCTCTGACAAAGCGAAAATAAGGTTTTCTCCTCCCCAGCACCTACCCTCCATCAGCTCCTTACCAGCCATGCCATGCCCATCTCTTTATCTTTTCATAGCTCCGTTTTTTTCACCTACAAAATGAGAAAACATTGCAGTCTCCCTCAATGTTTAAGTGTGACATGAACACCTGTTAACACTTCACTCATTCACTCATTCATTCATTCATTCATTCAGATTTTATTAAGATCCTTTGTGACAAACTTTGTGCAAGATCATAACTTTGAGGGGCATTGTTCTAAGGACTATATACGCAGTTCCCTGTGCTAAGTGGCCTAAGGGACATGTTGGGGACATAGCTAGAAGACTTCCACATCCACCTAAGGCAGCAGGCAGGCACTCAGATGATAGCAGTTAACAAGAAGACCTAGAGAGCAGACAGTACTTTCCGTGAAGAAGCTCAGCTGCACATGGCCCCAGCATGCCCCTGAATTTTCCAAGCACCAACAGAGCAGCAGCCCCCACCCTACCAAGTCTCCAGACTGCCTGGGAACCCAGTGCGGGACAGGTGGAGAAGGCCCACCCCAGCCTCCATCAGGATATGCACAGTAGAGGGCTCCCCACAAGAGCTGACTTGGCCCTCTTCCCATTGCAGGGAGATCGGTCCATGATGCTCCTGGTTACCATGGCAACTGGGCCCTTGTTTTTCCTCCTTCATAAATAAGCTATAAATAGACAGGGTAACCTGCGTGCCTTCCTTTGCATGAATTAGCGCAGCTGCTCCAGGCTCCAGGGCCCTTGGCCCAGCACCCAGGTGCCAAGCTGCCCTGTGTGGCCCACAGAAGCCCAGCTCCAGTGGGAGGGGTGCAGTCAGACACATGACAATGCCTCCAAGTGTAGATTCCCTCCACCTGAGCCCCACAGAACTATAGACACATAAGCACAGGCTGGGTTAGGTGGGCCCTGTGTTTGCCAGCCCTGGCTGATGGTGAGCAGAAACAGAGATTCCCTTCCTGCTTCTAGTCCAGCCCTTGCAAGCCATGATGAAATTATCAGCATAGTCCCCACTTCCCTAGTGTGGGAGGACTTACCAACCTCCCACCCAGGTTGAGTCATCCTGGTTGATGTTTGTTTGTTGAAATCTTTCAATATGCCAGAGGCTGTGTTAAGTACCTCCCAGGTTACATCCCCCATTCATTTCTCATTGCTGGCTTGTAAGCAGTGAACTCTCCACCTGTAGAGAAGAGGTACTTGGCTCACGACATGCAGCTGACTTGAAAGAGAATAGTAATACAAACCCAGGCCTGACCTGTCCAGGGGGGTTGTTCTTAACCCCAAGTCATTTGGGTCAGAAATCTGATTTGCTCTCTCTAACCAGGACAGAGAAAACAAGTGAGCTCTTAATGTCAGGAGTTCAGAAGGGCCAGGAACTGACTTACAGCCACATAGTCAGCCAGTCAGTCAAGGCAGACTCCAGAGCCATACAGGGCTCTGGAATGCAGGACAAAGCCTGGTCCTCTCACGAGAGCACGGGGAAACTGTGGAAGGTATTTAAGCAGAGATGGACCATATGACATTTAAGGAGAGAATCACCAAAAGACAACACCCCATAGAAGCCACTTTTCTGCTTGTTTGTTTGTTTGTTTGTTTGTGACAGGGTCTTATGTAGCCCAGACTGCCCTCAAACTTTCTAAGTAGCCAGGAATGACCTTGAACTTCTGATCCTCCTGCCTCTACCTCCCAAAAGCTCAATTTACAAATTAGGAGCCACTACACCTCTGTGGTGATTTGAATAAGGATGACCCCCCCCCCCATAGGTTCTTATGCTTGAATGCTTAGTCATCAGGGAGAGGCACTACTTGAGAAGGATTAGGAGGGGTGTGGCCTTGTTGGAGGAGGTGTGGCCTTTGAAGTTTCTAAGACAGAAGCCAAGCCCAGTCTCTCTCTTCCTGCTGTCTGTAGATCTGAGTGTAAAACTCCCAGCTACTTCTCCAGCACCATGTCTGCTTGCATGCTATGATGACGTTTCCCTCCAATCCTCCCTCACATGATGACAATGGACCAAATCTCTGAAACTGTCATGGTGTCTCTCCACAGCAGAAGAATACTAACTAAGACAATCAGGTTTATGTGGTGCTGCTGAGGATCAAACTCAGAGCTTTGTGCATAGTAGGCAAGCCCTCTACCAGCCGAGCCACGTCCCCAGCCCCTGGTTTCTTCATCAGCTTTTCAGGGCCTGCCTTGACAGTGCCTTTGACTCTCAAGAACATCCATTATCTTCTACGTGGTTCAGAATTTCCTAGCTCGTCAATCATTTATTTATTCTGTCACTGCTTCATCAGACTCCAGTTCTATGTCTAGTACCTTGCTAGATGCAGCCTTCAAGAGACGCACACACATAAATAAAGGAGAAAGTGAAAGGGTCAGAAGGTTCCAATAAGGATTGCAAAAGTCCACAGAACCTCCAGGGAGAGAAAACTCAACTTTCTCAGCAAGTGCTCAGGAGGGATTGCTACCACAAACAAAGTCCCCAGCAATGAGTAGGGCCTGAATAGCTGAGCCTATAGAGAGGAAGGACCTGGAGGGTAGCAAATACTAAAACAATTTCTAGGATGAGGAAAGTATAAACTTGGGCAAGGCTACATACAGGACTAGGTGTCCATGCCAAAGCTGAAAGCTGGATGTGGTCATCTCAGTAACATGGAATGTGCTCACTTTAGCAGTGGGCATGGTGGGGAGCAGGGAAGGCTGTGAGAGGAGAGCAGGGAAGAGCAGTGAGGGAGACCTAGACCAGAGTGGTGGCAGGAAGGATGGTCAAGTGACAGAGGGGATAGTCAATGGTGGGGACAGGAAGAGTGAGCCGGTGCCAGGAGCCAACTTCTCTAATGACAATACTCAGAAATAACAATGATATCTGACAGGAGGGCTTTTCTAACTGCTAATGGGTGAGCTGAGCAGAGCATGCCTTCTGCAAAACCATTGGCCAAATGATTCAAGATCCCCAGGAAAGGCTTGATTGAACACTCATCCCCCACAACCTCTTACAAGAGATCTATTCTCAGCAAAGACATGTTTAAAGACATGCCATTGTAGGGGCTGAGGACATGGCTCAGCAGGTAAAAACAAGTCTTCTTTAAGCATAAAGACCTAAGTTTGAGCCCCCCACCCCCCCAACACCCACATAAAAAGCTCTGCATTCCTGTAACACCACTAGAGGGTGCAGAGAGAGGTGGATCCCAGAAATACAATGGCTGGCCAGACTAGCCCATATACCAAGGTTCTGGTTGAGCCAGAGACCTGTCTCAAGGCAGTACCATAGAAGAGTACTAAAGGAAGATACCCCATGTCCTCCTCTGGACTCTGCATGCACTCACATGAGCTCATACAACCATACATTCACATAGACACAGCACACACTCAATAAATTTAATAAAATAAAGATGTTTGTTGCAGCATTATTTACAGTGGCATATTCTGGAATTTACCAGGGATTATATATTGGGTATGACCACATGTGTGTTATTAGAATGGTTTATAGATAGTATATAGCAATATTGTAATGAAACTTGATAAATGAATTTACTATCAAACAATAGGAGAATAGTTAAATAATTTATAATGGAATATATGAGATCCTTAAAAGTTGCATTTTCAGCAACAGAAGAAACAAGAGATGTCTGCAGTGTGTGTGTGAGTGTGTGTGTGTGTCTGTGTGTGTGTATATATATACAAGTGTGGCTGTCCCTTGCAGCTCTCTGTATTTTTTCAAAGGCTGTAAACATTTGTTACTTATCCTATGCATTTTTATTTTGAAGCTTTCCAGCCCTCCAGAATATCCAGCAAACACAGAGCCTTGCTGCCCTGCAATTGACAAGAGCTCACACTATTTTTTTCCTTACTGTACATGTTCTGTGTATGTTCTTATCTATTTGTGGTGTGTGTGTGTGTGTGTGTGTGTGTGCGTGTGTGCACATGCGCCCCACCTGTGCATGTGCAAACATGCTATATGTATATATGTCTTGGAGTTGGGGTGCACATGCCTGTGTATGTGCATACAGAGACCACGGGAAGACATTAGGTTTCTTCTTCTCTTACTCTCCATTCTGTTCCTTTGAGACAGAGTCTGTCATTGAACCTGGAGCTAGGCTGTGGCCAGGAAGCCTGGTGATTGTCCTGTCTCTGTTCAGCACAGCACTGGGGTTATAAGCATATGTGATTTCCCTTGGGTTTTTTTTTTTTTTTTTTTTTTAACGTGGATGCTGGAGACAAGTCCTCATGCTAATGCAGCCAACATTCTTACCCACCATCTCACCAGCCCCCATTGTCCATTCTCGGGTAGTCATTGTTGCTTTCTGGGATAGCATCTTCAGCTATCCCAGACTTAACCCATGGGAGCCAAATAGATTATCACCAGCATTTAGTTCTTTGTTTCCTGGTCCAGGGAACCAAACCACCATAGAGTAGAGTGTAATAGTCCACTATGTCCTTCCTGCCACACGGACAACAGAAATAACCTGCCTGAGGATCCACAGGGCTGGGAAGAGGGGAACAGGCAGAGTTCGGCAGCAGTGTAGGGACACAAGGCAGACAGCCCAGCATTCATGAAGGGTTCTCCCTGAGGACAGAGCTAGCTGCCAGCATGTGCTGCATAGGCCCAAGGCACCAGCTTGCCTAGGCAGCCCCCCCTCCCTGCTTTCATATCTTGCCACTGACTTCCTGAACAGAGAAATAAATTAATCACAGAGCAAGCATGAAGAGAGCTGCATTCTCCTGCAGTTTCCCCGAGGAAAGAAAAAAGTTGAAACCAAGCCCTGATTTTAGAAGGAAAATGTTTACCACTGCCTGTGACAATGTGGAGAGAGAAGGGGAGGTGCTATGTGTTAGGTCTGTGAGGGTGGCATACAAAAGTTTGAGGAACAGCATTTGAGAATGTGAATGTATATGTGTATGTGTATATGTGTGTGTGTGTGTGTGTGTGTGTGTGTGTGTATGTATGTGCATGTGCATGTGGAGGTGTGTGTAAGTAGATGTCTGTCTCAGGTTCTCCATGTTTCTTGCTTCCCTAACTTTTTACTGGAGAGGTGTGGGTGGTCCTAGTGGGAAATGTGTAAATAAAGAGCAGGGTATGATAAGTTTGTGCACATGCATATTCAGCACTTCAGCTGAGATCTAGAACCTTCCACCTCCTCTAGAAAGTTCCCTTAGGCCCCTCCCAACCAATTTTCATAAGGCAATCATCTCCCAGCACCCAGAAGCCCCAGACCTCTGGAATATACTCTTGGGAAGACATGCCCTATCCTCTGAGCTAATTGTGGTGGTCAACCCACAGTGTATATTGCCCTGGGCATATCTTCCTATGGAGAAGGAAGGAGGCTATGGCCTCCTCCACACCCTGCTCCCAGGCTGCTGGCTAGAAGAGGATCCAGCCCAGGCTCATGTGCTGTCTGGAGGAATGATCTTCCAGGGCTCAGAAACCCGCTGGCCTTGGCAGGAACTGTCTAGCCAGGAGTGACACTCTTGGCTCAGGCAGCCCCTGAGCCCTTGACTGGGAGGACCCCGGGGACTGGAGTGCTGTCCACCTGCCAGCTAGAACAGCACAGCAACGAAGCATCAGTCCTCATGCTAAACCTTGCTGTCAATCTGCCCGCTGCCCAGGGTTGTTTACTGGAAGCTGGCCTCCCTGCAAGGGTTCAAAGCTCTGGCCCTGGGCATGTCTGCGGCAGGAAGCAGGCCAGGCAGTAATTGGCGGTCTGGTCGAACTAAATGGCCAATGCTGACCCACTACCTTCCTCCAGTTGCCTTTGAGTGATTTTACACTGGCCTTCCAGGCCTGTAGGGACTTCCTGCCCAGTGCAGAGCCAGCATCAGGAACAAATTACTTGTTCCCTGAGAAATCTATTAAAAGGTGACAGCAGTCTGGGGACAGGTGGCCCCCAGCACATGAAGCCTAATGCTTTCTATCCCTAAGGGCCACAAGTCATCTCCTGCTGAACTGGCTGGCTCAGAGGACACTGAGCTAAGTCTCTAACTTTTGGGGCCAAGGAAAAAATGACTCAGAGCTACACACAGATCACTGTCCTTGGGGCCTGTCTGTGGCTTCATGAAAGTGGGGGATACAGGACCTTTGTCCCTCCCTGGTTCCACTTTCCATGCCATTCTGTGTGACCTCAAGAGAATGACTTAGCCTTTCTAGTCCACAAGCTTTTCAAGGGCTTGCCCCAGCCCTTGACTGACACGAGGCAAGTTCATGTGTACAGCAGGCACGTGGCAGACTTTCTGCAGGTCAGAATGGATTGTATGTATTTTCTTTGGTTGAGAGGGAATGACCCACTGTGCTCACATCCTAATCCAGGGCAGTGGCTGAGCCATGAGCTAGAACCAAGGTGGGGCTCCAGCTGGAGAGATCGTGGGGGGCAGGCCATGGCAGTTTCTAGTTCTCCCTGGTGAGAATTTCCTGCCGTTCGCAGCTTATCTTGGGCTGAGTCAGAGACACCACTGGGTGCATGAACAAGCAAGGTGGTGATAGACAACTGTGTCATGGCTACATGCAGTCAGCTGAATAATGAGGCCCTGGGAGAGTCTATTACGTTTCTCCTTGCTATATGTAGTAAGGCAGTAAGGGTTATTTTGGCTCTTGGCTTGTGGTTTAAGGGGATACAGTCCACCATGGTAGGGGAGGGGCATGTGCACAGCAGGCACATGGCAGACTCTCTGCAGGTCAAAATGGATTGCATATAGTTTCAGAAAATTATGAGGCAGCTGGTCACATTACAGTCATAGTCAGGGAGCAGAGGGAGATAAATGTTGCCACTCAGCCCAGTTTCTTTCTTTCTTTCTTTCTTTCTTTCTTTCTTTCTTTCTTTCTTTCTTTCTTTCTTTCTTTCTTTTTTTGCAATCCTGGACTCCAGCTCATGGGATACTGCTGTCTTTCCATATCAGTCAACCCAGTCTAGAAGAGATCTCACAGAAAGGCCCAGAGATCTATTTCCATGGTGATTCTAACTTCCAACAAATTTAGACAATTAAGATTAACCACCCCAGTGTGCTTTTATAAAATTTGATGTTGTAAGCTGCTGGTCTTTAAAAATTTAGTATAAGAACCAGCGAGATGGCAGCTAGTAAAGGGGCTTGCTGTGCCATCCTGGAAACTTGAGTTCAATCCCTAGACCCACACAAATGTAGAAATAGAGAAATGATTCCACAAAGTTGTCCTGACCTCTACACTTGGCACATATGCTCCCTCTTCACTCCCTGAATTCATACATGGAATAACAACTTAAATGATTAACATGGAGCATTTGTGAAGCCCCGGGGTAATCACAAGCGTCCTTAGAAGCACAGTCAGAAGGTGGAAGAAGCAGAATTTAAAATGTACAACAGAAGCTGGCATGATGGTACACACCTTTAATTCTAGCACGGCAGCAGAGGCAGAGAGGCAGAGGGGCAGAGGGGCAGAGGGGCAGAGGGGCAGAGGGGCAGAGGGGCAGAGGGGCAGAGGGGCAGAGGGGCAGAGGGGCAGAGGGGCAGAGGGGCAGAGGGGCAGAGGGGCAGAGGCGAGGCAGGAGGATATCTGAGTTCAAGACCAGCCTGGTCTACAAAGTGAATTCTGGGAGAGCCAGGGCTACACAGAGAAACCCTGTCTCGAAAATCCAAAAACAAAAGTCAACCGAAAGCAAACAAACAAAAAAGTGTGACATGGATACGCAGAACATGCAAAAATCAATCAATCAATCAATCAATCATGAAGTAGAAGGGATGACCTTGGAGTGTCTGAACCTGCCTTGCTGGGGGCTCATGAAAATCATGAGGAGAAACTGGACCTTTTTGAGTGTGAGGCCCAATTTCTGGTTATAAGTGGCAGGGGACCTTAGTCCCACGACCTTGGAGACAGAACCTGGCCTGAAGCCTGAATGTGCTTTTATGTAGATACTCCAGGTTCTTAGGAAAGGCAGGCAGCACCCAAAGAAGAGGACACAGCAGAGTCATGCTAGCTAGGCTCCTACCTACAAGACCTCAAAGTCATCATGTATGTGGCTCTAGGCTATTGGTGGTCATTGTAACTCCTCACAGAAGCAAGTCTAAAGGCAGGAAAGGGGCCAGTGGCTTCACCAGGACCTACCACTGTGTGCCAGGCTGTCAGCCTCAGTACCAGCCAGAACTGCTTTCTCCTGGGCCATGGCCAATCCCAGTAATGATATGATAGCTGCTTCCCATGCTTGGGACACACTATAGTTTTCTACACCCTGCTCTGAATATTGTGTTTTTTAAAGATAATTTTATCATGCTTATCATTTTGTGGTGTGTGCGTGTGTGTATCTGTGTGTCTGTATGTGTTTGTGTCTGTGCCAGGACCCACACAGGGAAGCTAGAGAAAAAAATTTCAGCATCAAATCACTATGTCAGACTCAGAAATGAAACTGAGGTCATCAGGCTTGCCAGCAAGCACCTTACCCACTTATCTCACTGGACCAAATTCTGTTCTGTTCATTCATACCGCTGTACTCAAATGCTCAGGAATTCCCTAAGCCTGGCCATTTCCCTGGGATTGGCATAAAACAGACTCCACGTAAGTCCTCAGCAATCATGGAGTGGGATCCTGAGAGGATCCAAGAGGAGCAGGCTACCAGCACTTTATGGCTGTTTTAGGCAGGACTCCTTACCAGCCCCTGGCCAAAGGCCCAAATACCTCCATGAGCCACTTGTGCTTAGTACTAACCATCATCAGACTTTTTCTAATCCTTAAGAAGTATGTATGTATGTGTTTCTGTGTTAAGTTTCATTTGTATTTCAAGTTTTTTATTATGTGATCACAAGTGGCCCTGACTTCATATCTTTTCAACTCTGAAGCCTCAGAGTTAGGGATGCTGCTCTCCTCACCCAAAAAGCCTCCCAGATATAGCTCTGAATGGCATTGATGGGGTCACACACTGTGGCTCAGGCCCTATCATATGAATTCTGTGTAACCTGTTTGCTGTCAGGGCCAGACATTAGAGTGAAGGGCAATTCCCCAGAGATAGGTGGGTTATCTGTGTAAGTGAGTTGTCTTCGTAGGGAGGGATGAATACCTTCGATAGTTATTACGATTAGCTTTTCTGACTCTCACACCCATACTCTTCCTGTATGATAGAGAGTCTGCTTTGGAAAAAGGCTCCAGAGCCATTTCTCAAAAGCCAAGACCATGAAGAAGCCCTCTGGTATGGGTCTGACTTTTCCACTGGAGCCAACAGGTGTGAGTCAAGAGGACAAGGACCAGGGACTCCAAGGCCACATCCTGGGAGTACATTCAAGCCAACACCTCCAGGCACTCCTAGAGGTCATGTGACCCTACATTGAGGTCAAAGCCTGCCTCTGCAGCTCCAGCTGTGACTACTTGGTTTCTCTTTGATTGCCACTCCTTCACCTCTGCATTGGCTCTTTCCCCAAACCTTCCCTGCCCCCTCCCTCCACTTAGCCTCCAAAATGTTCACTTCTACAGCTCCCACTACTCTCAGCCAGTGATGAAGGTATCACCCCTGGGGTCCTGGTGACAAGCTTTCCCTGAGACAAGTGAAAAAAAAAAAAAAAAAAAAGATGCCAAAAACAAATGGAACAGATTTTCAAAGTACTGAACTGGAGAAATAGAAACCTCCCACCAGCTCAGGGCTCCACCCTGCATGCCTCACTCCAGTAGGTTACCTGGTGAAGAGTCCATCAATAAACAACCCTCTGGTTCCTGCCTGGGACCGTGAGCCCAGAGTTAGCTTCTCTGTAGATAACAACTTTTCCCAGATCACAACAGGTCTGCTATCCCTGAAAGACTAAGGCAGGACAAAAAAAGAAATAAATTAAAAAAAAAAAAAAAAAACCTTTTAATTTCTATTATTTACTTTTCATTTATTTAATATTTATTAATTAAAATTGTATTTGCAGCCTGTGAGTATAGTTACATGTTGCTTAACCTGGGAAACACATCATCTGGGGATTTTGTCATTGTGTGGACATCACAGTATCACACACAAGCCCAGATGGGTTAGCCTGAACCACTCTGCTTTATGGTACAGCCTCCTGCTTTGAGGTGACAGATCAAGGCAGCAAATTAATGTACTGAATGCTGTGAATAACTGTGATGTAATGAAATTATGAATTTTTTTAAAAAATGTATATTAGTGTTTTGCCTGAGTTTTGCCTGTATGAGGGTGTGGAATCCCTGAAATGGAAGTTACAGACAGTTGTGAGCTGTGGGTGCTGGGAATTGAACCTGGGTCCTCTAGAAGAAAAGCCAATGCTCTTAACCATTACGTTATCATTTTCAGCTCCCATTACTTTCTTAACAAAAGCAAACAAGAAAGAACAAGTTTGTTTTTTTTGGTTTTTTTTTTTGTTTTTGTTTTTTTTTTTTTGTTTTGTTTTTTTTTTTTGGTTTTTTTTTTTTTTTTTTTGGTTTTTCGAGACAGGGTTTCTCTGTGTAGCCCTGGCTGTCCTGGAACTAACTCTGTAGACCAGGCTGGCCTCGAACTCAGAAATCCGCCTGCCTCTGCCTCCCAAGTGCTGGGATTAAAGGCGTGCACCACCACCGCCCGGCAGAACAACTTTTTTAAAAGGGTTGTCATATAGCCCAGACTGGCCTTGAACTCTGTATATAGAGGATAATCTTGAACTTCCAATCCTCCTGTCTTCATCTCTTGTAGGTTGAGATTATGGTCATGGGCTACCATGGCAGGTTTATGTGGTGCTGGGTATCAGGGGCTCCAGGAACCAGCTCAGGACCTAGTGGGCAGGAAGGGGTTCAGTGCATCGGAGAGGATTGAAAGGATGGGGGGGTGTGTGTGGTGAGGGACACTATTCTGTTACCAGACTTCCCTGGACCTCACAGAGACCAGTACCTCTGCTTGGAGGGCGCTGGGAGGATCAGCAAGCCCTATTAAGTCTAGATTCCAGAACCATAAGCACTAGGAACTTTATGGACCCTCAGGACCTCCATGCAGGGAGATAAAAGCAAACGTAGGCTATACTGAGACCTGGCAAAGCCAAGAGGGAGGGACTTGGGGACAATGAGATGTGCCTTGCCCATTTTTGGAGACACCCAGTCGGAGCTCTAGCCTCAGTTGGGGGGGGGGAAGCCTTGGCCAGTAGCTGGGGACGCCCAGCTCCCCCCACCCCCCACCATCCCCACCCCCGCCTCTCCCACCCTCGTGCTGTCCAAGAAGCGGTGATGAAGTTGGAACCAGCCTCTCCGGGATGGCTTGCAGGCTTTCAGACCGGATTGGCACGCGGCCGTCGAGCAGTTGGTGGCAGGAGCCAGGGGACCGGGAGAGCAGGTTTTCGCTGGAGGGGACGTGAGCTTTATTTCCCTCTTGGTTGCTGACAAGGAAGCAGCTGGCCTTCCCTGATTATTTTTACCCGGAGTCACAGCCGTGGCTGCCGAGCCTCCCCCAAGCACCCGCCACCACTCGCCCCTCTCAGCCGCGCGCCATCAGCGCCACCTGCCGCCACCTCCTGCAGCCGCAGAGAGGGTACAGCGGCCCTCAGATCATCGCTGGCCACTGGCCTCCAGCTCTGTGGTTATTTTTTTTTTTCTCCTGTTCTCTTCTTCTCACTCCCCCTCATCCCTTCCCTTTTGGTTTTGGGATTTTGTTGCTGTTTGAGAGACGGTCTTGCTTTGTAGCCCAGGCTAACACTAGACTTCCCACTCTCCTGCTTCTGGGTCGCAGGCCCACATCACTAAGACCTGGCCACAGATACGGTTTCAGTTCAGAGACTGACCCTAAGTATTACTTTACAGTTATCACAACACATCCACTTCTGTAGGGTCCACCATCAAAAGCTGGATATATCGGGGCTGGAGAGGGCTCAGTGGTTAAGAGCACTTGCTGCTCTTTCAGAATACAGGAGTTGGGTTTCCAGCACATGTATCTTTTTTTGCCTTACAGCTGGCCTGTGACTCTGTTCCAAGGGATATGATGCCCTCTTCTGACCTCCTCAAATACCTGTACATCTGTGGCATTCACTCACACAGATACATACATACACATAAAAGATAAAAATAAATGTTAAAAGAAAAAAAAAAAACCTGACATAGTGTCAATGAACAAATGGAAGGGGCTTGCCTGGAACCACGCAATACAAGATTAGGGAAAATGACATTTGAATCACAGTCTACCTGGCTCTAAATCTTGGCACCACCCTTTTGTATCTGTCACAGTGCTTTAAGTGAATGGGGACTTAGTTTCTTCATTGGTAGGTGAGTTGGGGAGCCACTCCACAGTGTCAGGAACTCAGAGTCTACAACACCAGTACTGCTGGTCATCTTTGGACATGCTTCTAGTTCACGGTCACAAGAGCTACTGAAACTCTGGGCATCGAACTAGAATTCAGGGTGGGGGTAGAGGTCTAGGAGGAGGTGATGTTTGCTGCTGTGATAACCCCCTTTATCAGGAAAGCAAAGTATTTCCCTCTTTTCTACCCCCTATACACACACACACACACACACACACACAAAACCTGTGGGTTCCATTTCAGTGGTAACATGACTATCCCAAACAGTGAGGGAGGCTGAGAAAAATCAACATTTCTTGGATAAGGAGGAGGGCAGTAACAACAAATGCTGGGTCAGCAGCCTCGGTATCTGCTCCAACTCATGTGCAGTTGTATTTAGTTGCAATTCTATCACACAGAGATTTGATTCTTGCTTCCTGCTTTGTTCTCCTACTGTGTGGCCACTTGCAATTTCATTATCACTGTGTTTTGGTTTGGGGCTGTTTGAGACCAGTCTCACCGTGTAGCTCTGGCTGGTCTAGAATTTCCTTGTAGATCAATCAGGCTGGTCTCCCAGTTATGGCAATCCTCCTGTCTCTCCCTCCCAGTGCTGGGATGGCAGGGATGAGTCACAATCCTCGGCATTGTGCTGTCTTGATCATTTTCATTTTTAATGGCTTAGTTATTTCTTCAAGTGAACATATCACAGTGCATTTACAAAGCTATGTTTTTTTTTCAATGCACCTGTATGTGTGTGTGCAAGTGTGTGCATGTACATATGGAAGTATGTATGTGTGTGTGCAAGTGTGTGAATGTACATATGGAAGTATGTATGTGTGTGCACGTGTATGCATGTACATATGGAAGTATGTATGTGTGTGTGCAAGTGTATGCATATACATATGGAAGTATGTATGTGTGTGTGCAAGTGTATGCATGTACATATGGAAGGTGGAGGACAACCTTGAGTGTCATCCTTAAGAACAGAACCCACTTCTTTTGAGTCAGGGTCTCTCATAAATCTGGAGGTACCAGTAGACAAGGCTAGCTGGCCAGTGAATCCCAGGGGTATTTCTTTCTCTGTCTCCCCAGTACTAGGCTTACAAATACATGCCTAGATTTTACTTGTTTTGTTGTTGTTATTGTTGTTGGTGGTGGTGGTGATTTTGATTTTTTTTTTTTTTTTTTTGAGACAGGGTTTCTCTGTGTAGCCCTGTCTATCATGGAACCCAGTCTGTAGACCAAAGACCTGTATGTCCCTGTTTCCTGTGTGCTGGGATTAAAGGCATGCACCATCACCACCTGGCTTGCCTGGATGTTTCATGTGATTCCTAGAGAGCAAATGCAGGTCTTTGTGCTTGCAACATTAACATTATACCAACTGAGAAATTCCTCCCAGCTTTGAACCTACCTTTTTTTTTTTTTTTTTAAGAATCATAGAGAATATTCTGATTACTACTTTTAGAAAATATTTTATTATTTATTCTTATTTTATGGGTATGAAAATTTTATGTTTGCCTGCATGTATGTAGTATACCATGTGCATGCAATACTCTGGAAGACCAGAAGAAAGCATCAGATCGCCTGCAACTGGAGTTGCAGATGGTTGTGAGGGGCTGTGTAGATTTTGGGACCTGGGTCCTCTTAGGAACAGCAAGTGCTCTTACCCAGTGAGCATCTCCCCGGCCCCGTTAACACTACTTTTATGTACAAAGCATTTGCCATGGAGTGAAATCCCCAGCATCAAAGTCTGTAGCATCTTCAGTGCTATCAATGGTATTCCATTGATCTCCAAGAGGGCTGTGCTATTTTACACTGTAGCAGTGCCCAAGTATATTTACTGATTTCATCACAACTTTGCCAGCACAGAATTTTATGATTTTAAGAGACTCTTTTTTTTTTTTTGCCAGATTAGTATCACAAAATGATATAAATTGCTGTGGTTTTATTTATTTGATCAAAACTGAAGAGAAAATGTTCTCTTGTTGGGGGCCGACTTTTAGCAGAAAGCGGCTATCAGCTTTGCAGCCATCTTGAGCCATATACCCTGACATGAGACTTGGATTACAATAGCCTACAACAGCTGAGAACACTCCGATAATCTTGGTTTAGATACCTTGAGATTAAAGGTGCGTGAGATTAAAGGTGTGTAATTTAAGAGTATGACTTAGAAGTGTAGAGATCAGAGTTAGAGACAAGACCTAAGGGCATGATTAAATGTGTAACTTAGAGGCGTGGCTTAGAAGTAAGACATATAAAAGGTTTTTTTTTACTTATATTTATTTACTTATAGGTTTTTTTTTTACTTATTTATTATTATCATGAGACAGTGTATCACTATGTAGCACAGGGTGGCCTAGAACTTGCTACTCTATAGATCTGGCTGACCTTGAACTCACAGAGATCCCTCTCCTTCTTCCTCCTTACTGCTGGGATTAAAGGGGTGCACTACCATGCCCACCTCCCCAGTAGCATTTTTGTCCTTCCTTCCTTCCTTCCATTTTCATGGCTAGCAATAGAACAAAAGGTATCATATACACTTAGCAAATATTCTGCCACTAAACATCGCCCTGACGTCCAGTACTTTGTATCCGTCTCTTTTTGTATATACACAATGTACATGTACCAGGGTATGGAATGCAGAAGTCAGCTATGTCAGGCATGTTCCTTTATTGCTCGCCACCTTGTTTTTTTGAGACAGTGAGGGACTCACTGAACTTGAACCTTTCCTTTCCAGCTTGGCCAGCCCCTGCGATCCCCGTCTTCACTCCTTAAGAATTGAGGTCCTCGTACACACCTCGTAGCTTCTAGTAGATACTGTGAATCTGAACTCAGGTTGTTGGACAGCAAGCATTCTTACCCCTTGACACAGCTCCCCACCCCCACACGTGGTGTTGGCCTTACTCTATACTTGTCATCTTTCTTTGGTGAAGTCTTTGTTCATCTTTTGAAGTAAGTGACTCATTTTTTCCCAGCATGATCATGGGCAACCTCTTGGCACCCACTGCTCTTTACTGTCTCATTGGGTCTTGTGAGCTCCTGGGTGGAAAAGCTAAGACCCCAGGTCCCAGATGAGGGGTCTGAGCTCATGAAGTTCATGCAGATGTTGAAAGCAGATTGTCTAGGTCCAAGTTCCATGTCTTCTCATCCCCAGCAAAACAGATTTTGTGTGCTGAAGTTTGCCTAGCATCCCACCCACCCAGTCAGAACACACAACTCAGTGCTCTGGTGAATTCACAGCTGCTCGGTTTTATCACAATCCATTTGGAAACGTTCTTGTCACCCCCAAAAGAAACATTATGCCTGTGCAGAGCCACCAGCCCAGAGAAAAGAGGTGCCATGGACTTGCTGTTTGCCGACTGTTCCTTTCCTACTCTGGCTTTTGGTTTCCTTCTAATACAACTAAGCATAGTTAGTTTTTCATTTGTCTGTTTGTCTCATGTAGCCCAGGCTACCCTCAACACTAAGTAGTTTAGAATGACCTTGAAGTTCTGATCCTCTGACTCCACTTCTGTAACCCCAGCTTGCCTGGTTTATGCACTGCTGGAGATGGAGGGCAGGCCCTCCTGCCGGCTAGGAAAGCACTCTACCCACTAAGCTTCACCCGAAGCACAGCTTAATGAAACAGTTTTGCTATGTAGTCCAGGCTGACCTTGAACTCACTGTGTAGCACTAGGCTGGCCCCAAACTTGTAGCAACCCTCTTGTCTCAGCCTTTCAAGTACTGGGATTGCAGACATATATGTTACACCCAATTTCAAGTGATCATGCATTGAACACTTGCTATATGCTGGGCACCAGGATGCAGGTGTCACAGATAAACCAAGAGCAAAGACTTGTCCCACTACAGAAGGGCAAGGACTGGGTGAGGAGTGCCCTAATGCCCAGGAAGGGCCATTAAGTGCATCTGCCTCCAGAAATATCCCAGAAACAGGTGGGGGACAGGCAGTGCAAGAGAATAGCTTTTCTTCACAGGTCAAGCACACTCACATGTAGACACACACACACACACACACACACACGGGGGGGGGGGTTGGGGGACTAGTACTAAATACTTGTTTCTCTCCAGTGGCCATGGTCAGTGGCACAAGTGTCAGGCTTTAGAGGGCCCATTAGGCAGAGTCTCACATCAACCCCCACGGAGACATGGATCAGACCTGAGTCACAAGGTTTCCACCTGAGTCTGCCCAGGTACGTGGATCCTAAGTGCCCACTCTGTCCAGCTCAGCCCAGGTATTGGACTGGGCGTGCAGTGGGAAAATTATGTGACATTTGTAGAGACCAGGAGATGCTGAAACAGCTCAGTCTGGGAGGGCACGAAGACAACCTGGGAAGGTCTAAGCTGAGATCTAGAGGATGAGGAAATATGAACCAGAAAAGACTTGGAGGCTTCTGCCTCTTCCTAGATAGAGAATGTTCACCTTAGTCAGAAACTGAAGGAAGAAAGGCAACAAAGGAGGGGACAGACATGGGTGGGTCATGGTAACCATGGGAGGGATGCAGGACTTTCTCCTGGAAGTGCTAGGAGGCCACAGAGTTTAAGGAAGGGAAGAAACGTGAGAAGGCTTACTCTTTCAGTCCTGTGGTGGAAGGTTCTAGGGCAGGTGAAAGAAGATGCTTCGGGCCCATCACAGACCCTATGGACCTCATGTGCCAAGGCCAATGGGTTGTGTCTAGTGTGGGCACCAACTTCCTCAGAGAGAAGTCACAATGATCCTGACAACCAAAAACCTTCTCTTCTATCCTCAGAGAAAGGTGACCCTGCCTCGGATAGAGAGACCTGTCAAAGTCACGTGAGAGTTGGTGATGGTCCAACCCCATCCTAGTGACCCTGAGGTGAAAAGGTCCATGTTCCCGTTGCCTTCTGGCTTCAGACAAGCAGGGGCCAGCTGAAGGTCTGAGACTGAGCCAGGCCCAGGTCCAGAGAAGGGCCAGTGTCCCCAGGTCACCCCTGAGGTGCCCCTGGCTGTTCTTACCGTGCCCATTTCTTTCCCCAAACAATGAGTCTGAAATGCTTGATGGCTATCAGTCCCTGCAGCCTCTGGGACCATAGCCAGGGACAATGGGTCTGTCATGACGGCCATCCACAGTGTTGATAGATGGTGCGTGCTCACTGGCAGCTGGGCATCACTCAGTCTCTGGGAAGAACAAATTAGGTAGATCTGCTTGCTTGCTGGTGGGGGCCTATAGACCACGCCAGTGCTGCTTGGCCATCTTCAGGAATGACCCCAGAGAGGTGGTCACTATAAGAGGTAGAGAGTTAGTAGGAAGCCTAGGCAAGGGCCCTGTAGAGAAGACAAAGATATACCAGGCTACAGCTTTTTCTCTGGGTTTGTAAGAGTGAGTGAGGCCAGAGTGCGCATGAAAGAAAGAGACTGCTACTACCCCAGCTGTGGAGAGAAAGACCACTGCCAGGAGGCAGACCAGGAGCCCACACCTTCTTTGAAGAGCCTATTTTCTCTCAGGGATCAACTTGTGCATGTGTAAAATGGGCTCCTGTGTTGAGTGGATGGCTCCACTGTGTCTGTGTTAGTCTGTTTTGCAGTGTTATCACCAGACAGCTGAGGCATATAAAGAAAGTAAGCTCATTCTGACCCAAGATTATGGAGAGCCAAGGCTAAAGGGCTGCGTACGGCGTTGGCTTTCTTGCAGGCAGTGGAGTGCATGGAGGGATCTTAGCATGCCCTCACTCCCCACCTCCACCTTTCCTTAATGCCCCTGGGATTTAAGCCTGAGTCCACCGTTCTGATGGTCTTACCTAATCCTAATCACCTTGCCAAGTCTCCGTTTCCCAACAGCAGAATCACATTAGACGCCCGTTGCCTAAATAGTACACAGTGGAAATCAAATGCCAGCACAGCAAGCAAGGTGGATACACTGAAACCAAAGCCAAAGACAGGGAAAGGGTCCTGACAAGCAGACAGAGGAGGCTCCGGGCAGGCCTTCTCTTCCTGTGTTTTCACAGGCTCTGGACACTGGGGCTGGGTGAGATGCGGACAAGTCAAAAAATAGGATAATTGTGTCCTACCTATGCTCTGTTGGCCTCCAAACACACTGAACTCTGCCATTTTATCTATCTATCTATCTCGATAATTTTTTGTTTCTTTGGATATTTTTGGGTGGGGTAGCTTGGTTTGATTTTTGAGACAGGATTTTCAGTGTAGCCGAGTCCTGATTGTTCTGGACTCCTTTTGTAGGACAGGCTGACTTCTTAGTCACAGAGCTTTTCCCTGCCTCTGTCTCCTGAGCGCTGGGATAAAAGGCATGCAACACTATACCTGGCCTGTTTGTTTGGTTTTCAGAGAGGGTCTCCTGTAGCCCAGGCAGGCCTCAAACTCACACTCATGCCGGCCCTGAACTCCCAATCCTCCTGAAACTTACAGGTATGTGCAACAATGCTCGGTTCTGATATTTATTTATTTACTCTCAAGCCCAGAGAGAAGTTGGAAAATTAGCACCAGTGTATCATTTGCTTCAATTCCCCTCTTTTCTAAAAGAAAGCCAGGTGTGGTACATAGCCATAACACTGACATGTGGAGGCTGAGACAGAAAAATCACAAGTTTTAGGCCACTGTTGGCTACATACATAAGCAAAAGCAATAAAATAAAACAGGGCCAAGTATGGTAGCACACGCCTTTGATCCCAGCATTCAGGGGGTAAAAGACAGGCTGATACCTGGGAGTTCAAGGCCACCCTAGCCTGTGTGGCAAGTTCCAGGCCAGTCAAATGAGCTACAAAATGAGCTCCTGTCTCAAAAGCAAACAAACAAAATAAAAGTAAACTATCATGGATAGTAAATTCGATGTGCTGTGTATTTGTCCACAGTTTCAAAGACACTGAGCTGGCACAACAACCCCACCGCTGTACTGTGCGTCAGTCATCCTCATCTTATACGTGTGGAAACGAGGATCAATGACAGGTGATATTCACCCATGAGTCAGTGTGAACATGGCAGAGTGGAACCGAGGCCTTGGTGTTCAAGCCAGAGTTCACGCCCTAGCAGAAGTCCTTGTTAAGACCACTGAGGCAGGCGGGGTGGGACCTCCAGCACTCCGGCCCTCAGCTTTCCGCTGAATTCCCCGCCCCTTCTACCTTCCACGCGAATGGCTCTGGACGAAACTAATTGTCCACGGTTCGCCTGCAAAACAGAGCATGCCAACTGTCCTCATGGTGGGGTGGGTGTAAGGGGAGGCAGGCTGGGGAAGCAATTCAAGTCAGCAATATGCCGAGGGCTGGTCCCCTCTGCTCCCACTAGCTTGGTCTTTTAGGTGCCCAGAACTTCAAGGACCCTTTGGCTTTCCCAAGTTCATTCTTTAATCCAAATCTTACAACGCCACTCTTTCTAATAGGGAACCTTCATCTGTGTGCTGGTGGAAGAACAACTGTACTGTGTTCTGTGAAGCCGCTAAAGGGTCCCTCCCAGACACAAGGGGGCAGGTCTCAGGGAGGAGTTACATAGTCCCGCCCCTATCCTTCGGGACCTGACCGGGCTAGGCTGCCTAGCAGAGACCAGACTCCAGAAACAGAGCTGACAGTGGACTGGTGGACCGGTGGAGGGACAGACAGCACCAGTAAAGCAGGTAAGGACCAGGGACTGGGAAGAGGAGACCGACCAGCAAGCAGTGAAGGGAGGCTCATGCCCTAGGCCTCATCTGCCTAGTGGGGATTTCTCAGAGTTCTCATGGAGAGGAGACCCCCCCTCCCCCCACGTGGCAGCCAAATTTATTTGAGCAAGTGAGGTAGGCCCCGAAGGCCTGGAGGGTACAGACAGAAGAAAGGGATACAGCACCCACTGAACACTACTACGACCATACAGTGATGATTGGACCTCAGCCCCCAGCTGCTATGTCCTACCCACTTTTGTTGGGATAGGGCAGGTAGGAACAGGTGTTATTTTAAAAGTGGCAAAATTACAATAAGTTGGCGACTTTCAGAGTCCCCAAAATGTGCACATCTGAGTCCTCCTGAGCCCAGGATGTATTTTCATATAAAGAAAGGGCATGCATTATTATTGTGAGGGGCAGACTCCCAAGTGGCATGAGGTCAGGAGAGTGTGTTGTCTAAGTCACTTGTGCATGCCAGGGCTGGGCCAGAGACCCAGGAGGCAGATCCCTGCAGCTTGCCAGGAGCAGCCTCCAAATCGCCCATGACTACTGTATCCCCAGTTTGTACATCTGGGCTAGGATAGGTCTACCATTAATGTCAGTGGGTGGGGGGACTGAGAATCTATCTTGAAGAAGGGACAACTGAAGATGTAGGAGGCTGATCCAGGTAGAGGGGACAGTGTCGTCAATGGTCTCCAAAAACTGGGTGGGGTATGAAAATGGATGCTGCTTAACTGGGTGGATGTGGCGGTCCACAACTGTCCTCAGGTGGGAGGACTCAAAGGCCAGCATAGCCACATGGCTAAGCCTAACTCAAACAAATACCTAAGAAAACAAACACAGCTGGCTGCATAGGAAATGTAGGACAGACAGACAAGGCAGAGCCTTGACCCCCAAGCTGAGAGCCCCCGGAAGACCCCATGGCCCTGAGCTCCTGGGCTGTGTCCACCTCTCCCTGGAGAGTGGGTTGCTGTAGCCTTTGAAACTCACCAGGGTTACAGGTTCCCAGCCTGCAGTCCTGCAGCCGCTCCTGGAGACCAGCCTTTTGTACAAGCAAATGTCATCCTTTTCCTGAGTTCTAACCCCAGGGCGTTGGCTCCCAGCTCAGTGAGGTCTGGAAACCAAAGAAAGGAATGTTTGGATGCTGTAGAACTCCAAGGAGGTTCCAAGGCAGGTGGCCGAGTTGCGGGTTTTTTTTTTTTTTTTTTTTTTTTCCTGTTGTTCTGAAATGGAGTCTCATGTGCCCAGGCTTAGAATGACTATGAGGTTGAGGTTGTCCCTCCTGCCTTCACCACCCAGGCAGTGAGACTGCAAGTGTGTGCCACCAGGCTCAGCTCATGCTCACCTGTTTCATTGTTTTGTTTTGTTTTTTCCTCAGTTGACATTGGCCAAGTGTGTGAGTCCCCACTGTCCCTCACCTGCCATGGCTGCATCCAGAATGATTCCTCTGATTCACTGCCTCCTCTATCTTCTGGTACCTGAATTTCTGGAGGGAAGAGGTCAAGGAAGGGAGGTCAGGGGAGCCCACAGTTTTCCCTTGCCAAGTGGCTACCACACTTCAAAGGATGGTAAAGTTAAACCCTTGCGTACACACAGAACAAAAGCAACTACTGGGTGCTATGCTCCCGACACTCGCTCATCGAGGGCTATTCGACCAATAGCAATCACGTGGGCTGCAGAGCCTGCAGCTTTCCGAGTCACCCCGGGAACACACAGTAGACATTCAACACCGGGGAGGCATGCCTGTCCAAAGCTACATCCATATTCTCTCTCAGATCCGAAGTCTCCCTGGGACCCTCTCTAACTCCCCAAGTGAAACAAGGAACCCTTTGGCTGCAGGTTGGTATGAAGGGCCCTTTCAGAAAGGTCCTCTACAGACACAGCCCAGCTGTGTCACATGGTTGGCATATTGGTCTGAAGTATGCAGAAACGGGGAGGAGGTGGTGTTTCGTTCAAACCCCTGTGGGAGGTTCCATTGCATTACTGTTGTATAGGAAGACTCCAGGGGGCAAGTCACAGAGTAGACTGGCCTGGCTGACTTTCCCGGCCTGGCTGAACAGACGCAGAATCCCATGTCCTTGGTCCTTGTCCAAAAGGGTGAGATGCCCATAAAATTCTCTCCTGTGCTTACTCTCCTATGACCTGCAATCCCAGCTGCCCCAGGTAAGATGCTGCAGACTACAGAAGGGTTGTGCGAATTCACAGGACAGCAGCTGAGCTGGTGGCAAGCCCAAGAGTCCTGTGACCAGAGGTTTGGCCACCTGCCACTGGGGACCCCAGATAGGACTCACACTTCACATCTGCCTAGCTCCGTCTGGGTAGGACAAAGAGAGGCCTCGCTACGAAGTCAGCCTAAGAGACGTGAGTATGGGCTCAGAATCTGGTGCAAGCAAGTGGGAGGAGGAGGGTAGTGTCTGGGCCTCCAGAGATGAGGTCTCACTGGGACAACAGTTTCTTTTGAGCTGGAGTTAATAATGCATGCCCATTCTGGAAGTGGGCAGGGGCCTGGAACCCCCACTTCTTTCTTCTCCAGATTACAGGAACCCCAAATCCCATTACGGGCTCTACAGCTGTGCCAGTGAGAGGCAGGTCCTGCGGCAGCTAGGGAAACTGAGGCTTTGCCGCGTGTCCCCACAGGTGAGCACACTGCGACTGTGTTGGTCTTCCACGAGAGGGTTGCTGACCGGGCCGCACGACTGCTCAAGGTCCTGCCAGCGCTGGTGGCGCTCACGGCTTGCGCGCATGTTCAGTGGGACGAGGCAGCAACCGAGGAGGCCACTCTCTTCTCCCTGGCCACGCCCGCGGTCGCCAACGCGCTGCAGCTGCGTGCCTTCGTCGAACCCGGAGGCTCCGTGCGCGCAGCGCTAGTGGTGCGAGGCCACCATGCGCCCTTCAACGTTGTCTTCCACTCTGACGGCCGCTGGCACCACGTGTGTGCCACGTGGGAGCAGCGCAGCGGGCGCTGGACGCTGTTCAGCGATGGGAGGCGACGCGCTGGGGCTCAGGGACTCAGCGCGGGTCACCCGGTACCGCCCGACGGTGTGCTTGTGCTGGGTCAGGATCAGGACTCCCTGGGTGGCGGGTTCTCGGCCCGCGACGCCTTCAGTGGCAACCTCACCGACTTCCACCTGTGGAACCGGGTACTGAGCCTCGAGCAAGTGCGCCGAGCTCGTGCCTGCACACCACCCCCCGGGGGCTTGCTCTTTCAGTGGGACCCAGAGGCCCTGGACATCACGCCCTCACTGTTGCCCACCGTGCTTGTGCACATGCTCTGTCCTGGTAGGACATGGGCCCCGACTTCCCAGATGCTATGTCCTTCCCCTGGCTGACCCATTGAATCTGGTCCAGCACCTGTCTCCAGCTCAGCCTTTGCCCATTTGATCCGGGCCAATTCTGGCCACTCCCTCTTCAGGCTAACAGTTCCTGCCCAGAAGCTTACTTAGTGTGGGCTTGCTCAGTGCTAGCTTCAGGACCTCATCCCCCTGATCTCCACATGTCCCTCGGTGTGGTGATATTGCATGCCGGTTCTCGATCATGTGCAAGCGCCTTTTGGGCCTGCATGGGTAAGTAGCCAAGTTGTGGTCTTGACACTTTGCTACTCTGGCCAGTGCCTTCAGAGGAGTGTCCCACGTGGAATCCAGGACCTGGCGTCAAGGGCTCTGAACTCTGCTTGCACCCACAGCCCTTTCTCTGCTGCTACCCAAAAGGTACGCTCTGGCTGTGCCAGAGCTCTGCTGAATAGTAGAGGAATTAGGGCATTTATAATCTCCAGGTTTGAGGACTCCACAGATCTAGACAACAGGGTAGTCTGTCCGGACAGGGCTGGGGGGCCAAATCTCAGCTGTATGACTTTGAAAACAAATGATTCTGCCATGTTTCGCCTCAGTTTCCCCATCTACCACATTGTTTAATAGTTCAGATACTGCATAGATATGCTCTTACTCCCCCCAGAACAGTACTTTGAGGGTGGTCATGGAGCAGGCTGGCCTCTCCTTTGCCCAGGGTCCAACCTGGCCTCTGCCTTTTGCAGATACCTATCAGCAGCTTCAGGACTTCCAGTCATGGCCAGATCAGGACGTTATCAGCAGAGTCAATGCTTTGGCTAATGACACTGTGGTGAGCCCATCCCCGGACACCGGAAAGTCTTGGCACTGTGTGCCAACTCCCTGTGCCTTATTTTCCTTACCTGTAAAGAGACATCCATCTAAAATATCTACAGGAATCCAAATGGTTCCTGCTCTTGTTTGAGAACCCCTGACAGCTGGGAGCTTGTGACAAATTTGATCCACTAAGAAGACCCCAGCAGTGCCTAACTGTGGTATCTGGAGATTTCCCCTCCTGTCAGTTGTTCCTCTACCCACAGCTTCTTCCAAGCCCCCTGTCTGAAGCCCCCAGGATCCTGTCCTTAGACAAGGCTTCCAGCTTCCTGGGTCTCCTGGAGAGAGTCCTAGCAGAGAAGCCAGGTCCGCTAGGGCCTGTTGCCCTGCTGGCCATCCTGCACTTCCTGAAAAGGGTGACTGCTCTCAGAGCTGAGGAGCCAGAGCTGCTGACCCAGCCCTGGGAGGAGCTTGGCAGAGGCTTTGTGTCTGTGGCCAGCCTGACCCTGGAGGAGCAATCAGCCAGTGCATGGCTGTCTCTCAGTGAGGTGAGGCAGGCAGGGATGGATGGGATATGGCCTTGCAGCCCCTTTATTCTGTAACTGTGGGTGAGTCCGCACCTATTTCTGAGGGCTGCATCTCTCCATGCCATCGGAGAGGCTCCTTTTGTCACTACGAGTGGAAAGTCCACTTGAACGCAGCACATAGTTAAGATTGGTATTAAGAGCCACTGGTGATAAGGGCCCTCCCCATATCCAAGAATCTGCCAACTGACTTAAGTGGGGCATCCTCTATGTGGAGTGGTCCACCCATCATATCTGCCTAAATACATGGGCGGGTGCTCTGGAGAACAGGAAGTTGCTCTGGAGGGAGAGGCTATTAGAAAATTCATCCTTGCAAAGCACTAGTGGACAGGAATAGGAACAGACAGGGTGTAAGAGTGAATAGGAACAGAACAACCAATGAGGCTGGCGGTACGGTGCTCACCTGGACAGGTAGGGAGTTCCCCTCCCACATGTGCGAAGTCCACCTGTAAGTACAGATCTGAGGCACTGTAGTAGATGAGGGACTGCCGGGCTGTGGACCTCAGTTTTCTTACCTAGAGAGCGAGAATTCTCACACTCGCCTTACTGAGGCAATGGCAAAGTGAACAGTACGATGTTCACAACAGAAGGTGGATAACCACTCAGTGAATTTGGGTTTGGTTTTGTTTGTTTTTTAATGTGAAACCTGAGCATGGATATTATGAGTTTGGCTCTGAATCTGTGTGAAGAGGGAGCCAGAGTAGACTCCAGTTGGCAAACAACAGACCAGTAGCTCACACAGCATGCCAGGAGACCTGCAGCTTGACTTGATAGACAGAGTTGGAGAGATCAGAGGAGGTTGGGAACTCAGGCCTTGATCTTGAGGCCATTAAGGGTTTGGAGCCAGAACCCCAAGCATCTATGGCCCCCAGGTCAGGGCCCATGAAACTTGGGACTGGAGTTGGGAGCAGAGCTACAGCTTCCTCCCAGGTGGTTGGTGGGCCTATGGCCGTGGTGATGAGTGTGCAGCGCCTGGCGTCCCTCCTGAGCTCCATGGTGACCCCTGTGCAGCCTCAAATCCACATCAAGCATCCTCTTGCTGGTGAGCAACCATCCACTTCCACAGCAGATCCCAGCAATCCTTCCTCAGTGTGGTCCCCGAGAGATTGCTGTCTGTACCTCCGTGCACTTCACATTTCCTTCTTTTACCCAGGCTGTATCTTCTGCCCACAATGCCCTTTCTCCCTTGATCTCCTAGCAAATTCCTCCCCTCGGAGCCCCGCTTGAGTACCAACTCCCCCAACACACACACACACACACACACACACACACACACACACACACACACACACACGAGTTCTCTCTTGATGGGTTAGTCTTCCTCCTCAGTTACTCTAACATCTTGAACTTGTCCTTGCATAATAGGACTGCCCCTCCTCTTCCTGGTGTCCCTGGGGTGCCAGGGTTATCTGAATAGTCTCTGCCCAGAGCTAGACCCAAAGTCACATTCATCAAGTGCTTGGAGATCCATTTGAGGACTTTCATGGTGATCTTTAGCCACAGGTCCCTCCTACCCCTGTGGTAATAACCTTCCCTCAGGAATCCAGATCGCCATTTTACCTTGGGCAGTGGCTCAACCTCTCTGGGCTTGAATGGTGGGCCCCTAGTCCTATAGTGGAAAGAGGACAAGTCAGCCGTGCAACTTGGACACCCCAGAAGAAAGCCCTCCCTTCTGAGATCCAGCCCCTGCTCCATCTGATCCCAGGCCTGGAGGTGCAAAGCCTGCACCTGAGGGAGGCCAGCACTGGAGGGCATACATTCACCATTCCTGGTGGGAGTCCAGATGGACCAGGCCACATCCACATCCCCGCAGGTGAAGTGAGGAGTCTCCTCGGGAAAGGTGAGTAAGGAGGGTCGGCTGGAACCCTGTTGTGTTCCGGGTGAGAGATCTGCTGCGTTCCTTAGACTGGGGCCGCCTTCACGTGCAGAGCCTCAGCTTCCTTATGTGTAAGATGGGCTGTTAGCTTTTGACTGGTAGATGGCCATCACGATAGAAGCTCTCTCCATGTTCTGGCATCCAGTGATCCACGTGATTTCCTCAGAAGTGGCTAGGTGAAAAAGGTCCCAGCCCTGACCACTCAGGGCTTGGGAATCAGTGTATAGACAAAGGGATTTGGAACTACAGGTTGAGATGTGTGAACCATAGCTGGTTGGAATTCTGCATTTGTCACTTTTCTGTTATATGAGCTTAGAAAAGGCTTCTGACCCTCAGTTCCCCTGTGAAATGGGAAGAGCAATGCTTTCAGAGACAGCTAGTGTCTACCACCCTCCCAGGTCTTGCTGAAGTCATGGTCATCCACACCTGGTTCACCTCAAGAATCTTCCAGCATACCCTGGGGGCACCTAACCTAGAGCTCCAGGCCGCTAATGGCTCAGAGGAGGCAAGAATGCAGAGGTGAGCAAACCCTTCCCAGTAGATTGCAGAAGACCTGTGTCTCCCTCACACCCCAGACCTCCATCTCTTCCCAGACCCCCATCATGGTGGGCAGGTCAATGTTTATCAGTGTGGTGGGTCTTCAGAAAAGAACCTGGTGGAGCCCTGGCCCCTTCTTGTCTGGAGTCTGGCTTTAGAGGGGAGACTCTGAGAGGAGACAGGGTGTTCCAACAAGTCCCTGGGGCTGGACCTCAGGGTCCCAAGTCATGGTCTAGTGTTCTCCCCTTGGCTGAAATGACCCAGGACACGCATGTCCCCTCCTTTCATTCCTCACATCCACAACCACCCTTAAAAGTCCATTTGTTCCCACAGGTCCCTAAGCACCCAAGTGGGGTCAGCTATACTCTCCTCTGAGGTATGGGACACTGCTGGGGAGCTGAGCACAGCTGTGACCTTTCACCTGCAGCACCAGGCCCAGGTACTGAGTGGTGCAGCTCTTGTCTGGCTAACCCCTTTCTCTGCTCCCCTGCCCCATGCTTGCCAATATTTGCTCACTGGAAAGCCAAGATCTAGACATGTTCAAAAGAGCATATTCGGGCTGAAGTGATGGCTCCGTAGTTAAAAACTGCTCTTTCTGAAGACCCGGATTCCACCCCCAGCCTCTACATGGCAGTTCACAGCTGTTTGGAACTGCAGTTCCAGGGATACAATGTCCTCTTTTGACCTCTGAGGGTGCTACACATATGTGATGCACTGACATATGCATAGGCCACACACACACACACACGTTCAGTCATATTCATTCCCAATGATCTCCTCCATTCTCAAGGGACCAGAAGTGGGGGTAATGTGCACTTTTCACAATAGCTCCATAAATAATTTAGGCAAATTTCCCTGAGCTCTCCAATGCCTGTTCCCCGCTCAGAAAGACTATGTGATTGGCCCCATTTTAAGTGGATAAATCAAGGATGTCGTCCTAGGGCTGTATAACTAAAATAAATGAATATATGATACCTACTCATACACACATATGCACATGCAATCACACTGACCCACTGTAGTTCACGGGTTGATATTCAGGGACTCTTCTCCAACTTGGGCTTCAGGGGAATGAAAACTAGCCTGGGCTCGAGGTGTGTCTCAGGGCCAGAGCATTTGCCTAGTCATGAGGCCCTGGGTTCTGTCCCCAGGATTTAAAAATAAAAAACATGCAACCTCAATGACAGAGGTAGGATGATACTCAAAAAGCCCCCGAGAGCTACACACTGAGGTGACCGACTGGTCACTGTGGCTGTATGAAGACAAAGGGGATTCTCTCTAATAAACTGGCATGCAAACACTTTCATTCCATGGGGTTTGGTTTCATGGTATTCAATGTCCAAAGTCCTGGGTCTTTTTTTTTTTTTTTTTAACCCTTGGGGCATTTCAAAGAAAGCTTAGGGGCCTGTTGCTCACAGGGGTCATTGTGGATACATGTGTGCACCCAGTGTGGCTTCTGTATCAGTTTGTCTGATAAAAGTCTCAGTCAGCTTGGTTGCAGTGTACCCTCATCTCTCCTCATCCTCAACCTTGAGTGGGTGGTTCTAGAACCACCACCCAGACACCTGAACCCAGAGATAGATGTTCCAATCCCTTATCCAGAACGGCTTGGAAGTTACAGTGCTCTGTAGATACCTTTCTAGGTGTTCCCAGTTCCCTTTAGCTCACTCACAGTGTCCAAGGCAATGTCAGCGATGTGAACAACTCTATACTAAGGTGTAGGGAATCATGACCAGACAAAGTCTCTATATGTTTAGGACTGAGGCAAATTTTTTTGTTTTAATATTTTCTTCCTGTTTTAAAAAATATTTTTGATCTGTGGTTTGTTGGATACATGGAGGCAGAATCCAATACAGAAGATAGAGTGAATAAACATGCAGTTTAGTGTACTACTTAACATGTTTTTAGTTAAGATTTTAGTTATCATTTAAATAGTAGGCTTTATTATTACATTTTCATGCCTGTACATCGCTATACTTCACCCATCTATCACCCTTATTACTCTCTCCCTCCCATGTCCTCCTCCCTCCTTCATATATATATATATATATATATATATATATATATATACACATATATATATGTGTGTATATACATATACATATACATATATATATATATACACACACATATATATAAGTATATGTGTGTGGGTGTGTTCTGTGTGTATATATGGTGCACGCCAGAAGATAGCATCAGATCCCACTACAGATGGTTGTGAGTCACTGTGTGGTTGCTGGGAATTGAACTCAGGACTTCTGGGAAAGCATCCAGTGCTCTTAACTGCTGAGCAATCTCTCCAACCAACCCCACCCCCACCCCCCAGCCCTGCACATGGTTGTTTTGTTTTGTTGAGACAGAGTTACTCTGTGTAGCTCTGGCTATCCTGGAACTCCTTTTGTAGACCAGGCTGGCCTTGAACTCAAAGATCCACCTGCCTCTGCCTCCTGAGTGCTGGGACTAAAGACATGTGCCACCACTGCTCAGCTAATCTTAGTTTGTTGAAGATCCTCTACCCTGATTTCCACAGCTTTTGCACCAGTTTATATCCCGCCAGAAGTGTATAGGGTTCCTTCTTCCCTACATCTTTGTTAGTGTGTATTGTTGCTTGTTTTCTGTTTTAAAAGATTCATTTGTATTCTTTTAAGTTTTGTGTGCATGTGGGGGGAGGGTATGGGTGCCCACAGAGGCCAGAAGTGTTGAATCCCCCTGGATCTGGAGTTACAGGCAGCTGTGAGTTGCCCAACAAGAGTTCTAGGAACCCAACTTCCAACCTCTGCCAGAGCAATGCATGCTCTCAACCGCAGAGCCATCTCTCCAGGCACCATTGCTTGTTTTCTTGATGATGCAATGGGTGAGAGGAATCTCAAAGCTGTTTTGATTCACAGTTCCCTGGTGACTAAAGATGTTGAACATTTTATCATATACTTATCAGCCATTTGCAGTCCTCTTTGAGACCTGTCTGCTCAGTTCATTAGTCCATTTATAGATTGAATCATTTGTTTGAGGGAGGGTGATGTTTAATGTTTAGAGTTCTTTGTAGATTCTAAGTATTAATGTCTGGTCATATGTAGAATTAGCAAAGATTTTCCTATTCGGAAGCCTGTCTCTTCCCTTGACCCATTGTCTCCTCTTTTTGTGCAGAAGCTTTTTAATTCCACACAATCCCATTTGTCAATTCTTATTTTATTTTGTTCGAGACAAGGTCTCACTGTATAGCCCTGGCTAACCTAGCACTTGCTATGTAAACAAGGCAGGCATCAAGCTTACAGAGCTCCGCCTGCCTCTGCCTCCAGAGTGCTGGGATTGAAGGTGTGCACCACCAAGTCCAGCCCCAATTCCAAGTTTCATGTGTTATAGTAAGGTTTATATTTTACATTTATTTATGTGTATCTATATTATGTACATGCATGTACATACATGCACATGAGCCATAGTGTGTG
The DNA here is from genome assembly GCF_011762505.2 of Arvicanthis niloticus. Classification (NCBI taxonomy): domain Eukaryota; kingdom Metazoa; phylum Chordata; class Mammalia; order Rodentia; family Muridae; genus Arvicanthis; species Arvicanthis niloticus. Next base: position 16,712,173 of record NC_047659.1, read on the forward strand.
TGTATGTGTGTGTGTGTGTGTGTGTGTGTGTGTGTGAGAGAGAGAGAGAGAGAGAGAGAGAGAGAGAGAGAGAGAGAGAGAGAGTGTGTGTGTGTAGGTCAGAGAACAACTTGCAGGATTAGTTCTCTCCTATGATATATGTCCCAGAGTCTGAACTCAGGCCATCAGTAGCAAGTGCCTTCACCTGCTGAGCCATCGCACCAGTCCCAGAATTGGGTTTTATACAAGGCGAAATTTGAAGACATAGTTTCACTTTTTCTACAAGTGGATATGTAGCTTTCTCAGCACTACCTGTGGAAAAGACTCTCTTTTCTACAATTCGTGTTTGTGGTGCCTTTGTAGAAAAATCAATCAATCTCTCTCTCTCTCTCTCTCTCTCTCTCTCTCTCTCTCTCTCTCTCTCTCTCTCATACCTACCCTACCCCTAGGTCTTTCCACAGAAGATTCTAGAGCCTGTCTGTGCTTTTTGGAACTTCAGCGCCAAGTAAGTTTCCACATTGACTTATTTGTGTCTTTGCGTGTGTATGGACGTAGGGAACAACTTGCAAGAGTCACTTCTTTCTACCATGTGAGCCCTGGGATTAAACTCAGACTGTCAGGTTTGCCTGGCAGCAAGGGCCCTTGCCTGTTAAACCATCTCACCAAACTCTAAATCAGACAATCTAAAAAAGTATGTCCCCTCTGCTGGCAAAGGAACTAGGACTTGGGGGTGTTTGGTGTCTCCCAAACTCTGCTTTTCAGGGTGAATCCAGACCCCAGCCAGCTCCAGGAGAAGCTGGGGCAAGGAGGATGTATTACCCACATGGTGTTGAGCTTCATCCTAGGATGCTTATGAAGGAGGTAGCATTGACTCTGGGAGGTGCCCTGAAGGAGACTCAACTATCCAGAGGCTGTTAGAGGGATTCCTAAGGGGCTGTGGCCCTGAGCACTGTCAGAGTCTCCTTCTGGGTCTTCAGTAGAAGGAATGACATCACCCACAAATGCTTAGCAACTAGTACAGGCAAGAAACAGAGGCCCTCACTTCTTCTGACCTCCTCTGGTCCTACTGTCTCTGAGAAAGTTAAGCACATCTGTTGGATGGGAAACTGGGGCCCAGAGGGTTACTCACTGGCCAAGGACATATCACTGGCTGGAGGCAAAGTAGCCCTCAGCTTCAGGCTTCAGGTAGAGAGACCTCTGTCTGCCCTGTCTTCCCTGGTGTCCACCACATCTCAAGAGCCCTTTTGCTCCATCCCAAGCTCAGATGCAGGGGGCTCCTGGGCCACCGCCGGCTGCTCAGTGCTTGCTCGACACCCGGACTCTACCATGTGCCTCTGCAACCACAGCACCAGCTTTGCCATCCTGCTGCAGGTGTATGAAGTCCAGGTGAACAGGGAGAAACAGGGTAACCACAAGTGCGGGGAGAGGTTATGCATGAGGCCAATTCATACTGAGACCTTGCACTGGACACTTGGAGGGTGGTCAGGGACCGAGGCCCAGCTGGACATGGGGCTTGGAGAGAACCCAGGTGGGGAAATGATGGGGTGTCAGATAGGGCTGCGTGGAGCTATTGGGTCTAGGACTGGGGTTCAGGGGGTGTTTTGGGGTCATGAAGAACCTGCAGATAAATGATGAACCCAGGTGAGTTTGAGAGGAAGAGGAGACTCAATCAAGAGGGAAGCCAACTCCAGAGCAGACTAAGAGAAGGACTCCATGGAGGCAGAAAGGAACCCAGTGGTCACTTGCTAAAAAGGTCAGGTTAGACAGAGCTGGTGCCTTAAGAAGACTCTGAGTCTGGAAGAGGCCCCAGGAAAGCTTACATGCTTATTTCCTGTAAATGTCCATCATTTACAGGATTATAACCCATCAGCAGCTTCATCTTTCATAGCCGTCTGTGATCCTGCTCACAGGCCCATCCTCACAGGACCGTCCCCCTGGGTTTGCCAGTCACTTCCAATTCAGGACACTGCTGAGTCGGTGGAAGCTTGGCAAAGGGGGCAGCTTTTAGGGAGATCCAGCAAGAGAGAGATACATTCATTTATTAAGCACCTACTGTGTGCAGGCCTAGTCCCTGGTGGTTGGTACTATCGCCATCCTTGATCCCCCTAGGGAGACTTGAAGTCAGCAGGCAGGGTGAGTCTCTTGCAAACCAGGACAAGGATGGGCTCCTCACTGTCCTTCCTTACAGGAAGGTCCTGAAGAGGAGTCGTTGCTGAGGACTCTGTCATTTGTGGGCTGTGGCGTGTCCCTCTGTGCCCTTACTACCACCTTCTTGCTGTTCGTGATGGCTGGGTGAGGAAGTGTCTCACACCAGGGCTTGTCTCCTCTTAGATTCCAACAGCCATCCCCATGAGACTTAGGTCTGGGGCTTCCCTTGGGGTGAGATGGCCCCTTGCTGCCTACATGAGCCCGGTCATCAGGAACCACCCCCCAACCCCAAGGCCTGGCTGAAAGTGGGAGAAGCTGGTGGCGCTGTCCCCACTAGCCAACCCTTCTGCCTACACAGCGTTCCCACTTCTGAGCGGACCACAATCCACAAGAATCTTATTCTTTCCCTGGCCTCTGCTGAGGGCTTCCTCATGACCAGTGAGTGGGCGAAGACCAATAAGGTAGGCAACCAGCAAGTGACTTGTAAGCTCTGGGACCAGGAAAGCATGAGGAACCTTTTGAGGTCTCCTCCCCTGTCACCTGCTGGTGGCTTCCTTGCACTGGTGGATCCCAGAGAAGGAAGACCCATATGGTACAAATGACAGAGACCTTCCCCCCTGACTCGTCTTAGGATGAGAATGCCAAGCATGACCGTGGGATCAGGATAAGTTGTGCCCAGAGTTGAGCTTCATAGCGACCTCCATCCTCCCCCAGGTGACCTGTGTGGCTGTCACAGTGGTCATGCATCTTCTCTTTCTGGTCGCCTTCTCTTGGATGCTGGCAGAGGGACTGCTGCTTTGGAGCAAGGTGGTAGCCGTGAGCATGCACCCAGGCCCCAGGATGAGGCTGTACTATGCTGCAGGCTGGGGTGAGGACCCCTGATCCCCACTCTTGTTTTTTCCATTGCTGCCCAATACTGTCCCACACCAGTACACCTCAGACCCATCCTTGGGCACATTGGTACCGTTCAGCATCCAACAGCACCTAGGAACTACCTAATACCCAGTACCCAGTACCACTGAACACCCAGCACTCAATACTACCCTATACCTGTTTCACCTAGTACCGTCTGATGCTTGTCTCTGATGTAAGTTCAGTTTCCCAACTTACATTAGACTCTAGCTGTACCCACTCTGTTTCTCTTAAGTCCCCTCCACTCTGCAGCCTTAGTTTCCACCTTTAGATTGGCCCAGGGGAGAGTTGTGGGCTGGATGCTGACAGCAACGAGTGGTGGCATGGCCTGAGTCTATTTCCTCCTTCCCTAGGCATTCCTGTGGCCATCGTTGTCATCACCCTCGCATTGCACCCTCATGACTACGTGGCTTCTGGACATTGCTGGCTCAATGTTCACACAGATGCCATCTGGGCCTTTGTGGGGCCCGTCCTGTTTGTGCTGACTGTGAGCTGGGAGGTGTGGGTGCCACGGGTGGAGGGGGGGGACATGTTGGAAAGAGGGGATTCCTCTTGCCCACTGGCACCCAACTTCCAGGCCAATACCTACATCTTGGTCCGTGTGGTTATGGTCACTGTATCTAGCACCCGCCACCGTGCACGCATGCTGAGCCCACAGCCTGGCCTACAGGAGAAGATCAGGTTCCAGATATGGTGAGGCTCAGCTAGCAGGCAAGACAAGATTGGGGTACAGGGCTAGCTGGCACCTTATATAAGCCTGGTTTAGTGTGAGCATGTGAGTCTATGTCGGGATGTGTGGCCAAGTGTGAGCCTGTGTTAAGCAATGAGTACACGTGTGGCCTTACTTACATGGCACTCATGCTTAGGTATGTCATGCTGTTTGAGACACTGTGGATACCAGCCACTGTCCTTACTGTCTTCAGAAGGTGCTGAGAGTCTGCTTGAGACAAGACAGGAGGAGTCCTCAAGTCAGGTCATCCCTAGTTCAGGATCAGAGCAAGGATTCAGGCCTCTAGCTCTACCAAGGACCCTTCCCACTCCCCAGCACCATGACCACTGGAGCACAATGGGATGACCTTATTCCTTTAGCCCAGCCTCCTCTGTGGCCTTCCTCACTTGGCCAGTCCCTGCTGGCCAGAACCACTCAAACCAGCAAGTGCCTGAGAAGATAGTGAGGCCAGGCCAATGCAGAGGGGTGCAGAGCCTTCCTGACTCGTGCTCCCATTCCCTGCCCACTTCTGGGCAGCTGCCTCATTTTTTGCAAACTAGATTTAGGAATGAGTGAAATCTTATCTCCCAGTACCACCACCCCTACTAAGAAGGAAGCAAGGTCCACCCAGAGGTTTTGCAGAGCCTTCTCCCAATCTGCAGTTGCAGGTCCCCCTCTCCATGTATTTTCTGGGTGTTGCATCATCCATCAGACACTAGGGAATCACACTGGCCCCTTTCCCCACAGGGCCATGGTGAAGCCGGTGCTAGCCCTGTTACCAGTCCTGGGCCTGACCTGGCTGTTCGGCCTCCTGGTACACGTTAGCCCAACCTGGGCCTATGCTGTTGTGCTTCTCAATTCCTTCCAGGTATTTCTAGGTCCTGACCACATAGAATGGGGTCTCTGGAACACTGAAACTAAGAGAGGGTGTGTGGTTTGCCAAGACTAAGCAGGAGGTGAGCCTACATTACAGAAGGCATCCAGCAGTAAAATGGGGCATTCTGAAAAAAAGAGGGGATAAGAGAGGAATGGCAGATAGTGCCCTTATGTCCACATGTGGGACATGACGGAGGACTTTTGGTTCACTGGACAGTTAAGGAAGGCTCTCCAGCCCTGCCAGGGGTGGGGGTCAGAGATGCAACCAGTAGAACACCCTAGGCTTCCCATCTCTTCCCCTACACCTGTGGCTTCTTCTGTTTCTGAACTGTCTCTGTCTGATTCTGTCTCTCAGGCTTACCAAGGGCATGGTCAAGGGTCACAGTGTCTGGGCCACTTCAAGGATCACCAGGAAGCCAGAGAGGGCATACAAGGAACTTATGCCTTTGGTGTCTCTTGCTTACTGTGGGGTTGGCTCAAGCCACCCTATTTGTGATGACAAAGGGTTAGGAAAGGGTTCAATCAGGAGACTGATACTGAAGTCACACAATGAAGCCATTCATCATAGCTTGGTGACAGAACTATCTGAGCACCTGAGTGTTCCTGTCTATAGGATTTACAGACCTGTTGGGAACCCAGACAGGAACAGATGGTGACACCCTCAGGAGTAGATGACAAGACAGTGAGGGTCCCAAGGAGTGGTTCCTGTCACTGCTTTCCTGACCCTTGCAGGACTGACCCTTTTGTCCATGCCAGCTCTCCCTACCCCCACTCCCTCTCAGGGACAAAAAGAAGAACAACTCAGGGCAAGGCTGAACAAAGGCATGCTCCCCAAATCAGGTGCAAACTCTGTCTAGGGCCCTGCATCCTCAGAGCAGTGAGCCTCCCTCAGAGAGGAGGGTTGAGTCAGTAAGGCCTGTTTTCGATGCCTGTGTGATTGCTCTACCTAGATCACAGTTTAATCTCAAAACAAACTCACAAACAGGCCTTGCTTTCCCAAGGCCTCAAAGCAGGAAGAAATAGGATGGGTCCTATATTCACTGTCTGGATTCTTAGTTCTGCAGGTAGTCAGCTTTGACTGCAGGCAAGTCCTGGAACAGTCGTTAAGAGGGGACCCTGACCACCACTCCTCCCTTCACGTCACAGCCAGTAGTTACCTACCATGATGTGAGGTGCTAGGATACAGCAGAGAAAAGTCATATTGAAGATGACATTCTGGAAGCTGAGGCCAACCATGAACCAGATAAAGGGTGGCACAGTCGTGAGGGGCCAAGACAGGGATGGGAGAAGTCCTGGTCAACGTTGTCCTTACCCCTGGACTTCGACTTCTTTAGTCTCTGCTAAATTAGCATAGAGATGGAAAAAAAGAGAAGAGTCCCCAAGTGTGTGTGTGTGTGTGTGTGTGTGTGTGTGTGTGTGATGGGTGGAGCTTAGTAGTCAAAATACGTGTCATGCCAGGACAAGGACCTGGATTCTGATCCCTAGCACGTAAAATAAGTTGGGTGCTGCAGTGTACGCCTATAACCCCAGCTTGAGGAGGAGGAGGATCCCTGGACCTTATTAGCCAGACAGACTAGCTGAATGAGTGAGTTGCAAGTCCAGTGAGAGACCCTGTCTCAAAAGATAAAGTGGATAGCAGTTGAGGTTGAGACCTAACATTGACTTGCATGCATATACATGTGCTCACACATGTGCAGAAATACATGTACACACCCACATTGATGTGTACATGGGCTGGGGGCAAGAAGAAAGGGATTTGCTGTGGGAAAAGAGGGCCCCACCAACCCCTGGCAATGATAAAGAGTAAGCACGGCCCCTAGGACCCTGTTGGCCTAAACAGCAGAGCATTGGGTGCTGTGTCCTTTCCTGACATAGCTCTAAGTCCCCAGTACTCAGAGGCTCTATGCCAGCTCTCCCTGTGTGTCTGAGTGACCCTAGTGAGGTTTCTCTAGCTCAACACAGGACACTGAAGGTAACAGAAGCTCATTGTCATGATGATTACTTCAGCTTGCTGACAGTACCCACTCCACAACCAAGAATACTCTCCAGGCCCACTATGGGGGTGGTGGGGGAGCCTCAGAGATGGAACCAGTAGAACACCCTAGGCTCCCCATCTTCCCACCACCACCACCTGTGGTTTCTTTTGTTTCTGACCTTCCTCTGATTCTTTCTGTCTCTCATGCTGTCACTGTCTTCTCTGTTGATTTTTTTTTTTTCTGGCATTGTCCCTGGAGTCTTCTCCATCTTCTAGGCTTTTTCCTGTCCCAGTCTGTGGCTCCTTCTGTGGCCTGATCCTGGTTCCTTTGGGTGTGGTGCTGTCAGGCAGGTCCCTGATTCATTCTAGGCTGTGTCCTTGGAGCCTGGATGCCTTGTGACTGTCCCCAGGCCTGGCCTTTCGTTTTTCCTCTCCTTTCCATCTCACCTCCTGTAGCTGTGTCTCCATTCCTCCACTATGCCAGAAGCCCTGGCCTTCTGTCTTGGGCATAAACTAGGCAGGATATACCCCAGGACAGTGACAAGGTCCAGAGAGACTAGAATGGATCTAGCCTCATTTGTTATTCAGGGTGGTTTTGTTTTCTTCTGACCTGCGCTATGTCTGGGTTTGTGGAAGGAAAGCAATGCTTCTCTTCTGTAGTCAGCTGTAGCTCACACCTACTTTGGTGGACCTGTCTAATGGGGGTTGAAGTCCTCTGCACCTCAAGGAATCTTCTGGTGATCCAACCGAGATAACCTTTTCAAAGGGCTGAACACAATACCTGATGCACACCAAAGCTTTGTGAATGGGGACTCCTTTGTTCGTTCGTTCATTCATTCATTCATTCATTCATTCATTCATACTACAGATCCTCCCCACCCCCAGGTCAGTTGCCGGTTCACATCCCAAAGAACATAGTGCATGGGACCAAAGTGCCCATCTTGTACTACCCATCTATAGTGTGGTACCACAGAGGCTGAGAGGGAAAAGGACAGCCAAGGCAGTATGGGAATAGAGGGAAGTCTTATGTGGAAGGACTGGTTCTCAGCTAAGGTGTGAAAGCTATGTATGGAGGAGGGGCATTGTAGGACCCAGGGGAATGGGCAACATGAGGAGGGCTGGAGGGGACATTGGACCAGACTGTTCTGACTCCAAAGTTGCTATAAGGAACTCCAGTTTTATTGTAGGGAGTGTGAGCCATGGATGATGTCAAGCAATGGGGTGGTAGAGTCCAGAAAGATGTCTTTGTTTGCTGGTGTAGAATAAGACGACAGTGCAGAGGTGCAGAAGGATCAGGCTGGCTCTGGGTTTAGTGATCTGTCTTAGGAGTTAAAGAATGAGGATATCAACCCGTTATGCCTGGGAACCAGAGGCCCAAAGGCTGGAAGACCTAGGAGTCCAACGCCCTCTGCTCCCGGCTTCAGGCTTGAGCAGGTAGTTGCCTTTTATGTTGTCACATGGTGTCTGAGTAAGTTCAGGCTCTAGTTCTAGGCTCAGTTCAAGTCTGACCCACTGGACAACACTATCGTGGGGCTCTCTGTCTATCAAATAGAGCTATATGAGACCCAAATATAGTGGTACTTTGTAAGTGCCAAGGCCCTGCTGGTCCCTACAACTGTGGAGAGGAGTCAGCTTGGCCCTAACCCTGAATGCTGAGCCCTTCGTGTTCAGTCTCTGGGCTGCGGAGTAAAGGGTTAGAAGGAGGGCAGAGCAGGCTTTGAGTCCTTTCTGCCTCTCAGTGTCCCTCAGTGTATCTCCTGTGGTCCTGGGCTCTTAATCCAAGTAAAGTGGGAGGCCAGGCCACAGAGCGGGTGGGTATTCCTTCCTAGTGACATGAGGCCTGTCCGCAGGGCCCATACATCTTCCTTGTCTATGCTGCTTACAACGGAGAGGTGAGTATAGTAGACTGTGAGAAAAAATCAAGGGAGGGTGGACTGTGGTCCCTATTCCTGCCTCCCACAGATTCAAGGTTGGATCCACCTGTAGGGCTCCAGGGAGGGTCAAGGTCTGACCTGTGCTACCCTGCAGGTGCAGAACGCACTACGGAGGATGACAGAGAGGAAGGCAGTGGAGGTGCTCAGAGCAGAACAAGTGCACCGGGCCAAGGGTGAGGGGCCCTGGGGCCACATGGGCACGGCCAAGCACAATACCTCTCCTTTCAGACACTCTCTGGACCTTCTAACCTACAGACTTCATGTCCCTGGGCCATGGCCCAGGAGAACCCCAAGCCTGGGGTCCTCTGAGATCTGTTGCTCTCAGTTATCTCCCTGCCTAGTGTTTTCTGCTGCCTTGATTTCTCCATCAGTCAATGGGAGCTAGGAGAACAATGGCAGACTCTATAAGCCCACTAGAAAGACAAAGAAACTGAGGCCTTGGCGAACAGTTGGGTGTCCAATCAGCGGTGGGGAGTAGGTGGGGAAGTGTGCCTGAGCCCCTGACGGGAGAGAAGCTGGGTTTAAGTACTTGGGTGCTCACCACTAATCTGAGAGTAAAGTATTGAGCAGGTTTTTAGGGTGTCTGACAGTGCCCGTGCACAATACATCAAATATTTCCCCCTTTTAGGGATCCATGAATCCGGCATCCCCACAGCCTTCTCTTCCATTACAGAACCCAGGAGACCGGTAAGGCTGGAACAAGGGACCGGCTAGTGTAATGGCAGGGTTGGGGGCACAGCAAAGGCTAGGACAGGGTTGGTGGGCACTGACCCCAGGGACCTTGTCCCCAGCACTGGGAAGCTAGAGCCTGGAGGCTGGCAGACCTAAAAGCCAAGGCCTCTTGGGTAGGGCCAAGAGCTCCCAGAGTACAGGGGACAAGAGAAAGGACCTATCTTTCCCTTTCTCTTTTTCAGGCTGTGGAGCTGACAGCATTTAGGACTTCAGGTACTTCTCTTTCTGGGCAGACTCTCCCATCCCTCCTCTCCCACACTGCTCCAAGGTGAAAGTGATTTGAGACTCAGCTACAAAAGAACCAATCTTAGACCAACACTGCCTAGCCCCACACTATACCTATGGTTTGGGAACAGAGACTTTGGGGAAACCCTGCCACCCAAGCTTGCCCCCATGGGCACTGCCTTCCTCTCGGTCATAAACTATGGCTGGCTGGAAGAGAAGCCTGCTTTTGGAACTCTTGCTGGGACTAAGCTCAGTGCCCAACCCCAGGCCGGTGCTGGCTCTGGTCCAGTAGTCAGGGGAGGCATCTTTCCTCGAAGTGTGCAGAGGAGGAGGCCAAGGCATTGACAAAGGAGCCGCGAGTAGGCAGCCAGGGGCAAGCAGGAACCAGGCTCACCCGCACAGACGGAGCGACTGAGGCATGGCAGTAGTCATAGGGGTGGGATCCCCAGACCAAGGTTTGTGGCAGCCTTGAATGTTCAGCTTCCGGCCTGCTAAAAGGGACAGGAGCGCCCCCTGCAGACAGATCAGGGGTGCAGGGCTAAGCAAGATCAGAGCGTGCAGCCGCCCCTCACCCGACAGGCCCAGCCCCCTTCCACCCCGCCCCCACCCGCAGGCACAGCCGTCTGCGAGAACAAGAGCCACTGCAGCGCCTCTGTGCCTTTGTCTCTGCTGAATGGGTGCGTTGCTAGGGCTGCTCGTAGCAACGAAGCCGCTTCCACTTCGGCCCCACCTTCCCGACCCCTACCCTGGCCCGAAGATCTTTGCTTCTTACCCCCAGCTCCTCCCAACCACGCACTCAGGCAACCTGGGCAAAGGTCCTGGTGAGGGGTGGCTGCCGGCCATGTATCCTTTCTGAAAGCTCTGGGGACAGCAGGTGCATGCAGGTGTTCTGACTGTAGAAACTGTCTCAGGGAGACCATGGGGGCAAGCTTGGGTGGCAGAGTATCCCCAAAGTCTCTGTTCCCTAACCCTGTCTAATCTTGGCCATTCCTGCCAGCCGTGCCCAAAGAGAGCCCTTGCACTTTCCTTACAGGAGTCTAAACGGCATGTACAGGGTTTTCCTCCCAGCCTTTCAGGAGCTCAGTGGCCGGAAGACCTCAGTTCACCATCGGGACCCCAGACTGAAATGTACAGCTGGCAGTCCCAAGTGAGAGAAAAGCAGCCCTGGACCAGTCCAGCTAGTTCTTCTGTTTGCCTTGGTTCCTTCCACTTCCTAGATGTGCCAGTGTCAGTGTCTGATAATAAACCAGGTGTTGAAGCTTTCTGATTGCGCCGCGTCCACCCCCACCCCCACCCCCAAAGGGGGGACTTGTGGCTATCTGGGAAGAAACGGGAGCAGAGAAGCCGCCAGTTTGACTTTGGGATTCTGCCTTGCCACCAGGCTTGCTAGTTCTAGTTAGCACTTAAAAACAAAACAAGGCAAAACAAAAAACCATTTATCTTGTGTGTGTGCCAGGATGTGTGTGTGTGGAGGTCAGGGCACAGCTTACATGACTCAGTTCTCCCCTTTCACCATGTAGGCTCTGGGCATAAAGTTCAAGTCACCAGGGTTTGTGGCAAGTGCTTTTTAGTTCCTGAGTCATCTCTTCTGCCCAGCATTCAGCCCATTCAGCCTGCGCAGTGTCCCTGGCCTGAGGGTGTAGTTCCCCCCTGTACCTGGAGATTGACTTCATCCTCACTGTGCAGACACAGGCCTGAGGCTTCCTTGCTGGCAGCCTAAGCGCACAGGCAATGAGTGTGGACCCAAAACACCTAGGCACCATTTTCTGGAGGTGCCAGGCACCACTGCAACAGGTAACTGGGATTCACTCGGGAGTGAGGGAATGGCTGTCTCACTGAGGAGGAGCTTGCATGGAAGTCAACTGAAAGCAGGCCAGGGCACCCTTTCACTATGCAGCCACCAGTTGGAGCCCCAACACCATCCAGCCGGCCTTCCCTTGGGGCTACAGAGCTGGGCCAGGGTGCCAATGGGGTAAGTGAGACGAGAGGGCAGGGTGAGGCACAGACAATCCCTGGGCTTTGGTGGCTTCCTCCCCAAACTCTATGTGGGTTGCAACTGGGACACAATTTCTGAAGAACAACTGGTTCACCTATGCAAGTCCAGGACTCCAGACATTTATTTCCTGGGACCTAGGATGTGGAAGAATTTGAAGCCCTCCCTGTCTGTCATTTGCAGAACGAAGGATAACAGGCTCTCTCTCTGAGACCTTAAGATACAGTCTTATGCTAGTTTGGGGCATGGCAAACTCTCTACCCCCAGTAGGTACACAGAGAAGGTCAGCTGTGACAGAGATGTGAGGCTGTAGGCAGAGGAAGCTGTGTTCAAGGCACTGAAGGCTCTGGGCGGGGAGGCCAAAGATTCACAAGAGAGAAAACAGCAGAGCCCCTGCCTTTCACGGGAAGGCAGGCAGATGCCCAGAGGATGAAAGGCTGGGCCAGTTGGCCATTCCCTCTGGAGCAGGTGGGCTTTGATAAGTATCAGCAGAATACATGCTCAGCCCTGGCAGAACTCACTGCCTGTGGCTAGGGGCTCAGGGGACATGCAAGCAGGTAGAAGGGACCGGGTCCTTGGTGGCACATAACCAACTGCATTTCTGTGTGCTCTAAATCCCTTGCCTGGCAGAAGACCCCTGTTCCATTCATAAAGGTTTGGGGACCAGGGGACAGGACTAAGGGGCTCTTTCCAGGCCTTTCTGTCCTACATATCTCTTCTTCCTCCCACACCCTCTATGCTCCAGCCAAACACAGCCAGCTGGCACCACCCCCTTTCTTTTTATCATCACACTGTTCTTTCTGAACTGTCTTTGTATCTGTTAGGCTGGTGAATTCCTGGGCATCCTTAAAAACTCAATTTGGATGACCCCTCAGCTGTGAAGCCTTCTCCTGTGAGCTGAATCAACGACTTTCTTATTTGTGGTTCAACTACATAAGGGATCACATCATGTCATCTGGTTAATTAAGACAGTTTTCTTCAAGCCTGGACACTGGCCTGGGACAGGCGCAAAGCAGGAGAGGAACATCTTTTTCTGCCACCTCCCCCTAAAGGAGGTTCCTTTTTCTAGTTGTTTCGGAGACCCTGGGTGGACCAAGTGTGGCCCTAGGTTGACCATACTGGTTAAAGTGGGTGGGACAGTGACTGAGCATGTAAGCCCTCAGCTGCTTGAATGTGGAGAGCCTACAAAGTTGGCCTGGAAGAGCAGGGGCTGGGACTCAGGTGTTGGTCGGGCTCAGTGCTGCCACCTAGCAAGGGTGGGGACTAAGGGCAGGGTAGAAAGGGAAAAAGCTTGGTTAGAATCTGGGTCCCCACACTGAATACCACCCCTGCTGGAGTCGCTGCAAGGACAGGGAGCAGAGGGAGGGTGTTTTCGAGGTGCTCATGAAATGGATGCGCTTTCAGTACGGGGCAGAACTGGCATGACCGGGTGGAGCTAAGGTGAGACCCCAGAAAGTCATAGTATTGCCCAGGCTAGGCGGGTATACTTGAGTCCCAGGCTTGGGGTGGGGCTTGCTGTCTCTACACCACGGGCTCTCCAACCGTCTCCCACCTCATTTTTAAAAATATCTTCGATGTGTATGGTATGTATGTAGACACACAGATATGCACCATATTTAGATCACACCCATCTCCCACTACCCAGTTCCCAGGACTTTCTCCACCCTCCCCTCCCAACTTTCTTGATTCATTTTCATAGTCTGCTGAGTCCACTTAGTGATGCCTGTATGTACATAGGTGCAGGTGTATGTACATAGGTGCAGGGCCTTCCAGTGGAGCACTGGAGCATGGGTTAGGGTCAGATCTCTGAAGAAATCTCTCTCATCCCCAGAAGCCATTGACAGCCAAAAGCTCCTTAGCCAGGAGTGGGGGATACGTGAGTTCCACCCCTATCCATGCTGGAATGTTGAGTGGCTTGGTCTTGTGCAGGTTCTGAGTGTGTGTGTGTGTGTGTGTGTGTGTGTGTGTGTGTGTGTTGCACATAGGTCAGAGGACAACTTATGGGAGTCAGTTCCCTCCTTCACCATGTGGGTTCAGGTCATCAGGCCTGCAAGCACCTTTACCTGCTGAGCCATTTCAACAGTGGCCCTTCCCAGAGGTTTGAGCTGAACACCATGTTGGTGACAGGCAGACCATCACCACCACCCAGAACCTACCCCAGGGACTACACCTTGCTTCAGAATGCAAATTCACAAATGCTACTGGAAACTAATTGCAAAATTTATTTCAGGGCTGCAGGGCTGCAGGGGTTTATAAGGGCACTTCTTGTCTTGGGGCTGTGGGTCTCTGGCCTCGGCGGGAGCACGCATTTCAGGGGCAGAGGTGGGGTCTGAGCCAGGGTGGTAGAAGACAGGAGACAGCCTTGTCCAGTTGGGCAGGCCTAGCATAAGCTGTAAATCTGACATGAAAGCAGGAAAGACAGTGGATGCCCAGTCTGAAACAGAGGATGGCTTAGGCCTCTCCCCCCAGTGCTTGGCTCTGCAGAGTAACTTTCAGGAGTCAAAGCTGCAGCCAGGGAACTGAGGCCAGCTTCAAGGGTTGTGGCAAGGGACCCAAAGGATGGAGCCATGAGAAAGTCCTCAGCACTGTCCTCATATAACGATCTGTGAGTTCTTCTAGGTTTATATCCCCACCAGCAAGGACTCTAAGCCCCTGCAGGCCTCCTGTTGCTCCCCTAGTGGGGCTGGGACAGAGGGCAAGCAACAGCTTTTCTCAGGAGTGAAGTGGGGGACATAAAGATGACCAGATGCCACCCTGACTCTTGGAAGGAGACGTCAGGAGAAAAAGCTTTGGTGTTAATCCCCATAACCCAGCTCAGTCCTCCTGCCCGTTTTCCTCTCACCCACTTTCCAAGAACTGTCTAGGTGAAAGGAAAAGAATCTCCATGACCGCCACCTTGCAGATAAGCACCAGCCCAGCCAGCTGGTGGTGGTCAGGGCTAGGGCAGGAATGTTGACTACACCAGAGTCCTCCTCCCTGGGTAGCTGGGACCCGGGAGAAGGTTGATCACAATAAAGTCCTTTTACAGGTAGTGGATCAGAATTAGACGGGTGGAGGGCTGGAGGGAGTCTTTTTTCCCTACCCAATCTCATGGTGTCCTCTAGAGACCCAATTTAGCAAACTCAGTTTACAACAGTGGACTTCCTTCCCTGCTTCAGGGGAGTCTGGAGACCCTCTCCTCTGCTCTTATTGATGCCTGCAGACCTTCCTCTGCCTCTGATTACAGGAGAGAGGGAAAGGATGACCTCTAACCCAAGGGACATCCAGGCCCACCAGGGAATCCTGAGCCTCCTCCTGGGACCTCAGATACCAGGAAAAAAAAGCTGGGGGTAGATGGAGGAAGGAGTGGTTTGAAGCCACCCCTTTGGGGCACTCCAAGTGGCAGACACATGCCAGTGGCTAAGTGAAGGCAACCTGCCCCGGCCAGTCAGCCCATCCTCCCCCATCATCCCAAACACACAGCTCTGGAGCTCAGGGGCAGGGGCTTAGGGACAGGGCTCCTGGATCACCTAATGCAAGGAGTCTTTTGGAGGCAGTGGCATCCATGCCTACTGCCGGCTGCCTGGCACCCAGGCTCAAGTCTGCTTGGCCTGCAGCATCTCAATGAGAAGGTTGTTGCGGGGCATCTCGTTGCCCAGATGCTTATGGTACAGGTACTCCTTGGCCTGCATGCTCAGTGCCCGCACCTCCACCAGGCACAATAGCAACTGCTGGAATTTGTCCCCGCAGTGTGGGTAGTGACACAAGGTGTAATCCAGCAGGGCGGCGTTGGCTTTCTCCTGGGCATCCTTTACCAGGCTGTGGTTGTTCAGGAATTTCACATCTGCAACGGGAGCAGCCCATCACCCTCTTGTCACTGTGCCACCAACAAAGCTGGTCTGACACAGTCACCAGTATTACCAACACCACATTCCCAGGGGATACCAACCTGTGGGTGCAGAGACTGCTATGAGCCTCTCAATGGCAATCTCCCCATCTCCACCCTGTGGCCACCACCACTGACATCACTTTGCATACTGTCCCCAAGCTGTTCCCTGTGCTTTCTTTGTCTTTGTTTGTTTGTTTGTTTGTTTTCTTTCTTTTTGAGACAGGATCACACTATGCCTCCCTGGTTGGCCTGGACCTCACAGAGATCCACCTGCTTCTCTCTGCCTCCCAGGTGGATTAAGGGCATGTGCCACCACACCTAGAAAATCCCTGTCTTCTATCACCACTCTGGCCACCCACCACTATTACCGACCACTAAACCATATCACTGGCCCAGTCAACACTGCTGTTGTCACCATGGATACTTGACAATCAAGACCAGCAGGAACATCAGCAGATGTACTGCTAGAGTGATGTTTACACTTCTCTATTTTCTCATCTATGAAATGGGGTACACTGGTCCCTCCCAGGATGTAAGGTACCGGCTTGTGAGAAAGCATAGCAAAGCCTTTCTGTGGCCATCACCCCTGCCCTGATAAACATCACCATCAACATCACTGTCCAAAGGACCTGTCTTATGGTGTCAGACCCATAAGCACTCTGGGCATGCCCTGGAAAGAGGCTCCATAAATTCAGTCATGGGACTCTGGGGTCAGCTTCTTTGCAGCACTATTTGTGGTAAGGGAGAGGGGCCTGGGTGGGTGTATGCCAGTTATCTGGGAAGTTGTGAAATAGATATACCCAGAGCCCATGGAGCCATGTTGAAAAGCAGTGCACAGTGGGAGGTAAGAGAGAATGGGAGGAACTGAAGGTTTGCAAGGCAAAGCCATTTACGTAGATTTAAAATGGCACTGAAGTGGATTATAGCACACCATTGGCCTGGCACACACAGGCCCTGGTTCTATCCCCTATACTGTCAAAAAATGAAGACAGAGGGTTGGGGGAGGGTGGAAAGAAGGCGGGCGAGCGAGCAGGCAGGCAGTCTGGCTCACCAGCCCTCTCCATACAGACTGCTGTGTGAGAACAATGGTGGCCACAAAGCTGCAGATAGACATGGAAGGCCAGCTCCCAGTGAGAGGGAGAGGAGCAGGTGGCTCGGTGTGGACCACATGAGACTGGGGCTGGAGCGGGATCAGTGCATCCTTGGGCCTTAGTCCTGGGTTAGACACAAAAGAGACCTTTGGAGTTGGTTAGGAGTGAGCTGCCCTGTGGAAGAGTCCCTGTCTGTTCTGCATAAAAGGTCACCTTCCTCAGGGAAGGGGGTTAGAAAAAGGTGTCCAGGTCTCTTCTTTGTCACCAAGTCCCTGTCACAGCTCTTAGCCTCTATGGGCTCATGCCCTGCCTAAGAGTTTAATTAACATCAGCCCCCCAGCCCTTAAAGCCTAACCTGGCCTCTGCTGGGCTGCCGCTCCCAGAGGTTCACGAGATGGGTCACTCATCTGGTTTCCTCCCTTGGGGTAGGCACCCCCAGTCTTTCTACTGTGGGGGAGTTTGTCCAGCATGTGCTCTTGGCTCTCTAATCCCTCTTAACACCCACTGCGCCAGGGAAGCTGAGATGCCTGGCAACCCTGATCCTCAGCCGCCCCCAGCAAACCCGCTGAGGCCTGTGTTGTCCAAAGATGGATTTAAGGAAACCAGAGCTGGTCCTGAGTTGTATGGCAGGATTTGGCAGCTGCTGGCTTCTACCCTGGCTCATATCACCTTCCAATAAGTGAGCTAGGGTCATTTTCTTCCTCCCCTCCCTGAAATAGCCAGAAGCTCACAGACATCTTTTAGGGGGAAAAAAAAAAGTTCCTTCATCTAGAGAGATACTCTTCTATCCCAGCCCAGTCCTTCCCTGACTCAGTGCCCCTGTACAGCGAAACCTACCCAACCCCGCTCTCTAGCCTGGCTTGCTCCAGGTACATTTAAAGATGGTCACAGGAAGTCATTCCACCAAGCTGATCTCCTGGAAGAGAGAGACGTCTACTCCCTTGCCCCAACCTCTTTCTCATCCCTGTATCATCAGCCAGCACCTCCATTCTGTCCCTGGGTTATTCTGACATTCTTAATAGGAGAAAGATGGGACCTTAATAGGAGAAAGATGGGACCTTAATAGGAGAAAGATGGGACCTATATCAAGGCTTCCCAGTAAAGGGGCTCAGAAGAAAGAGATGAGGTGGAGGAGGATGGGCCAGGATGCTGCTCAGATGGAAGGGATGGAGACACGAGGGCCTAGGCTTCCAGCTTTACCAGGATTTACTGTTCTCAGAAACAAGCATCAGGGACTCAGGATGACAGTGGAGTAGAAGGGGGAGGGTGCAGGGCAAGGACAACTTTCAGGGACAGCCACTCTCTAAGAAGGCCTCTGGACTCTCAGTTCCCACATATTAAGACCGCCATGGCCCTGGAGTGTGGAGGCAGCTATAGGGTGGATGAACATACAAGCAGCCATAGACCAGAGCTGGGATCCATTTCGTGGCATCAGCCCTGTTCATCCCTTCAGATATCTAGACTGCAAGAAGTGCATTCTGCAAGAAAGAGTGTGCCTAGACCACCCACCCATATATAGCAGGGCAGGATTCGGACTCAAGCCTGTAGGATTCTAGGAGCTGCAAGGCTTCCTTCTGTGGGCAGGGTGGGACTGGGATTCCCCTGAAGGCTAGAAGCTTCAAAACTAGGTTCTCTGCAACCTATGGGGTTTGTCTAAGATCCCACCCTGGGTCTGACTTCAGACCTAACTTTTCCCTCACCTGGAAATCAGTTTACCTCTCTTCTCCAGCCTTCTCAGCTCACCCAGTCTAAGGAATGGAATACAGCCACGTGACACTGAGTGTGGTACCCTTTGCCCTCAGACCCTGGAACAGGTATCGTCCCACAACCTGGAGATTCTCCCCTCGCATGCCTAAGGGTTCCCACCCCAGCTCTGCAACCAGAGGCCACCATGGAACCTATCTTCTATTAGATTGGGTAGGTCAGGATAGGGTCCTTTGCTGAGTACCAGCCTGGGACCTGAGCTTACAGGACGGACGGTATTGCCCGCATCCCTGGAGGCGGAGGGGGTGGGAGATGGCACCCCACCCAGGGAGCAGCCGCTAGCTGGGGGCCCCCAGGATCTCAGAAAAGCCCCCTTTTCACGGTTTAATTGAATATTTGAATAATCCTTTCATTCCAGCGAGGCATAAAGAATGTTGTCCCAATAGCAGTGACTCAGGCAGGCGCCCCCGCGCACAATGGCCCCTCGAGTGGCACTGCTATTCAGTCCGTCTTTTGTTGGCTTGGAGCGGTGGGTAAATTGCAAACGCTTAAGGGAATGCTGCCGTGCGCCTCAATGGGAATCAGGAAATCGAATGTTAGGTCAATCCATTAAGCTTCGATTAAGTCCTCGGCGGAACAATGCCGGCCAGGCCCATCTTCATAAACACTGCTATTGCCAGGAGAGAGGCACTAATTTTAATTAAGCCTCCTTACCTGCCTCTGAGCTGCCTGAGATGCTATTTAGACGCCAAATGGCACCCTTCTGCAGAGACAGGCGAGAAGGAGGTGTGTAGGGGGGACAGGGTGGGGGGTGGGTGACAGTTACTGCCTGGGGTTGAGGCTACCCAGCCCAGGGCGGTGATGCAGAGGGTACTACAAGCAGACTGACTGTAAGTCTGTGGACAGGTGGCCAGCCCTGTCTTGAGTTCTAGTTTTCCTGAAAGCTCAGCTCTGATGAGGAGCCCTGCATTTCAGTCAGAAGGCCATCCACCATCACTCAGCTACAGGTGTTGCCTGCTGGGCTATCAACCTACTAGCATACCCCAGGATGGAGCTGGAAGGGCCTTAGATGGTGATATGCAGATGTGAAGTAGTCATGCTATTCCAAGAGTGGGAGCCATTCCAGAGGAAGGCTCGGGGTACCCAATAACCAAGGCCATGCACAGTTCATCCCCTGTCTACCTTATCCCATCCCCCTCCCTATAACTTCTGACAGGCGTTCCTTCTGCATCCCGACCCAGTAGAGTTGCCCCAACTCTGATCATACTGGTCTGCTCACATCCTATCCTAACATCAAGTCTCTTTCCAAGGACTCTGTGACCCAGTGTGTCTCTGTCATTGTTCCCTCGTTCTAGGCTCCAATAGGTTGAGGTCCCAGAATCACTGTCTCCTGTGCCTCTGACACCCCCGACCTCAACCCAACTTCAGGCCCACTGAACTGAGAACTCCTCAGCCGCCATGGCCAGGCCTGATACAATAAAGCCTTCAGTCAGACACAAAGCATGAATAAAGACAGCCTGTAGCCTGGTTTGTTCAGTCACTCTGGTTCATCTGTTTATGGACTTAATAAGGATGAGTTATAAAAAAAACATCAGCACACACTTCTGAGGGCCAAGATTGTGGTAGAATTGCCTCATTGTATCCTTGCAGCATGTCAAAGACATGTAGAGATGCCATTTCACACATGGGGAAATAGAGGCTCGGAGTGTGACGTGCTCAATCGCACGAAGCCAGAGAGATCAGAGTTAGACTCCAGGCAGCCATGCACTTACACAGGCTCTTCCCACACTCCCCTCTCTAGCACTGATCTCTCCAAGTTACTGGAGGTGAAGTTGGCATATGGGATGGGAGGGGGTGCTGAGGTGCCCCAAGTCAAGGCACCACTGAGCCTAGCCCCAGGAAAAATAGGGAGGTCAACTGGACCTAGTACCTTTGGTTGTAGGAGAAAGGGGGCTGTGGGGTTCTGTTAAGGGAGCATAGCTGGAGCTCTGACCAGTGCTGAGAAGTCCTCCATGCTGAGCACCCCCGCCCGAGATCCTCCAGAGCCTGGCCAGAGCCCCTAAGACTGTGCTACACTCTAAGGTGGCAACTTTGCTGTGGTCATTTCCTAACACTATGTAGAATCCTAGCCAGGCTGAGAGCCCCAGGCCCTTGTCCCTAGCCACATGGACGTGGCATGGCAAGTAGCCCAACACTGCCTGAGCTCTGAGCTTCCTCGCCAGCTCCCTTCTCTCTGTTTCCAAACACTTCCTAGGAAGCATCATTGCCGGACTGCCACAAAGACGTGTCTCCATTCTGTCCTCCTCCCCTTCCATAGCTGCTTCCCTGGTGAAGAATCCTCCACCAACTCACCCACCAAGACTCTCTCTTCCAAGCTTTCTATCCCAGGACTTGGGCTCTCTGAGGCATGCCCCCATATTTGTTGCATCTCGCATTCATCGCCACTATGTATTCCACGCTTTATAAAACGCTTGCTGTTCCCCCAAGCGGATGGCTCTGAGGGCAGCAGTTGGAGTCTTTCCCATTTGCTATGTTACCTCCAGTCCCTGGCACCAGGCAGATGTTCAGCAGATGTTTGTAGAATGAATGAATGTACAGGTGAAGGTATCTAGAGTCAGAACCTGGGTCCCTGTAGTTCAGGGAGTTAGGGAAAGTAGGGACCCCAGGATGGGAGCCAGAGGAAAAAAAGAGTCCTGTATGCAGCCAGCATTTGAATGTGCTAGGTATAAAGAACAATTTCTGGCATGATTAGCCAGAAACAAATCAGATGTTCAGAAAGGTCCTCACCCCATGAAAAACAAAACACAGACAACACCTCAGCCTTTGGGATTTCACATTGAGAAACCAAGCTCCTCCAGGGAGCCCCAGGTCCTGACCATGTGCCCTTATAATACCCACTAAAGGAGGATCCTTGTCCCTTGGGCTTTCTAACCACAGTAGCCACACACTCCCCCACCATGTCTTTACCACCCTCTACTGCAGAGCCTCCAGAGGCCACTCACCAAGGCTGAAGAGGACGAGGAACTTGAGACAGACGAACTCCTGGCGGTCCAGCTGAAGCGCATGCAGCTGTAGCACTAACTCCTGTGCCCGCAGCACCAGGCTGTGCAGCAGGGAGCCAGCCTGCACAGCTACCGTGCTCAGTTCCACCTGCACCGGCAGAGGGCAGGTCAGAGAGGTGGGCAGAGAGACAGGGGCTCGGACAAAAGGGCACAGGGTAGAAGGTTCTGATCAGTGACTTGGGGCCTCAGGCCCACCATTTTGCCAGCTTTGTTCCATCTGTTGGAACAAGCTGAACACCCATGCCTGGCCTCATCTTTAGTGGCAGTGGGGCAGACACCAGGCAGCAGGAATACTCTCGGGAACTGAAGAATACTTCATTTACAAAGGGCTGTCTTCAGCCCTGTAGTATGAACTGTTCTTGCATAGCTTTGACAAGTGTCCTTCCCTGGGGTGGGGGAGGAGGCAGTAAAGGTGGTTCTGTGGAGCACAGGAAATGGCCACCATGTATCCCCCAACCATTCTCTCTCTCTCTCTCTCTCTCTCTCTCTCTCTCTCTCTCTCTCTCTCTCTCTCTCACACACACACACACACACACACACACACACACACACATTCATGCAGATACATGCACAAGGCTATTCCCTGTTCCCTGAAGCTATGGTACTTGTGTCTGTACAACCCACGCTCACTCCTGCCCTTCTGTGACCATTGTCAGCAAGACAGACACACACCTGCGTATGCATTCACGCTTACACTGTGCCAGGCCGCTATGGACACCCACGCATCTCTGTTATGGGCAGACTCACACAATCAAACATGGGTGGGTGGCCACACTCAGGATGTTCCTGCAGCCTGTGTATCCTCACTCATACCCTAGATCCTGTCTTTGCACTCGTGTGGTCCAGAGTAACCCCTTGGGACCAGCATCCCCATGTCTTCTTCCAGTGGCCCGAAACATGGGAGATATGAATCCAAGGCAGGGGGACGGAAGTGGAACCATGGTCTATATTTCGTTCTAGTACCCACTGTGCCCACTATTCAATCTGTGTCTCTCCTGGGGTCATACTCCTTTCTCCAGGAGTTTTCTTTTCTTCCTTCTACTTCTTTCCCTGTACGTCCTCTCACCATCTCAGTGCTGTCCTCTTTAAATGTGTCTCTAGATGCCAGCACTTTAGGCTCCTTCACCCACATCTGCTGGCAGCCCTAATGTCCCTCCTGTGGGGAGTGGGGGTTCAGGAGTTCTCAGGTATTCTCCACAGCTTCTCACCTCTATCATGTTACGTTCTCTGATCTACAGGGGCCAAATTCTGAGTCTGAGCTCTTTGGGCCTTTCGCCCACTCTTGTGTTCGTTCATTCATTCATTCATCATTTATGAGAATGGAGACCCTACTGGCCTGCTCACCAGCCCCTAGCAATGCCTGTACCCTCATCTCTAACACTTGCCACCCCACAGTCCCTTGGCTCTTCTCTGAACCCCTTCTCAGAGTCCTTGATCCTGCAGCTTCCACGTGTGTGACAACGTAGACTGCCACCCATCACTTCAGTACCAGCGACCAACTCTGCCTTATTTTGGGGAGACCCAATCCCACTGTCATCTCCTATAAAAACTTCCACTGGCCATCCCTCCAAAGGCCCCAGGACACAGAGACGTCTGGCTAGTGCATGTCCCTGAAATTGGAATTTGGGGTATCCTGGGCCAGCCTGAGGAAGCCTAAGATTATGCAGGACTAGGGGTTGGCCCAGTTCAGTCACCTCCTGTCCAGTAACCAGCAGGATGCTGTCTTCCTTGCCGTACTGGACCTGGCGGTAGATGTGGTCCAACACCAGCAGCTCGCTCCAACAGTTCTGCAGCAGTGTCATCTGGTCAGCCACCTGTAGGGAAGAATCATGCCAAGGTCTAGCTGGGAACTGTCCTCCATGCCCTTCTCTCAACTCTCTACTCAAAGTCTGGGATGGTCCCATCTGCCCAGCTGTTTGCTTCAATGGGGCCCAGTGGGGGCCTCCTTCAGGCCCCAGTTCGGACTTTTATTCGGCGTGTGACATGTCCCAGAGTCTTTCTGGACCTGAGTGCTTGGAGAGGGTCAGTCATATCTCACACTAGGAGTTAATGCCATGAAGACCAACCCTCACCCCTTATGCCCTGGAGGGCCTGTGATCGTGGCTGCCCCTGAAGCATCCCTTGGGGGGAGCTGCAGAGGTACCTAGGCTCCTGGGGAAGAAACAGGGGTTACTTAGCTCGTGGACATCTCAGCTGTCTGCAGAGATAAACAGAGCAATGAGCAAGGTAGATCCTGACCATCAGGGTGTAGTTGGGCCTTAGAGTCCAGGAGAGGACAGTCCCTGATGAGTGTTTCCCAACCCTGGGGTCATTGCATCCCTCCACAGAATGAACAGATGCTCCCGGCAGGAGAAACTTCTGCTTAGAGCCATGAGAACGGTAGACAGGGATGCTTTGCCATTTCTCCATAAACCTCCTATACCCAGCCTCTCCTCCCCCACTGCCCCATTCCCACTCACCTCCTTTTCTGCACCCAGCCCAAAGCCTTTCTTTTCTTTTTTTAAATAATCATATTACATTTGCGTGTGTGTGTGTGTGTGTGTGTGTGTGTGTGTGTGTGTACCACAGTGTGCTTGTGGCAGTCAATTCTCTTCTTCTTCCACGTGGGTTTCCAGGAATGGGACTGAGATTGGCTAGATACTCCCAGCTCTCCCTGGGCCGTACCTTGCAGTGACTACCAGCCTTGCTGCATGTCAATCCTGTTGACAGTCACCACTTGACAGTCATCACTTTACGGAGGGAAGAAACTGAGCACTGAGCTCAGACAGGCTACCTATGGCTGTACAGCTCAGTGTGGCTCTAGGTCCACAGAAGACAACCTGCCCCCTTGTCCCCCTTGCCACCAGGACTTCAGAGTCTCCTATATACTGGTTACCTCCTCCATGGAGCCCTGCTCAACCCTGCTTTCTCACTACCCTTTGGAACTAGGATGGCACCAATCCATTCTTATCTTTCCTGGTACTTTGAAGTACTTTCCAAGAGTGCAGGAGTGGCTTCCCCCATGCCACTGTTGGTCCTTTAGGCATCAGCAAGAGGCTGATGGAGGGGCATTTGGCTCATAAAACATTTGTCTTTCCCTCAAACCCAGGCCCAAGGAGAGATAACTAGACATAAAAACCAGCTCTGTCCTCAGCTTAGCAGCCTTTCTTCCTTCTTTTGGGCATCCTCAGGCAGGTATGGGCTAGTTTATGTCAACTTGACACAGCTAGAGTCACCTGAGAGAAGGGAGCCTCAGCTGAGAAAATATCTCCATACGGTTGGGCTGTAAGCAGGCCTGTGGGGCATTTTCTTAATTAGTGATTGGTGTGAGGGGAAACCCACCACCATCCTAAGCTGGTGGTCCTGTTTCTATAAAAAGGCAGGCTGCACAAGCCATGGGGAACAAGCCAGGAAGCAGCAGTCTTCCTTGGCCTCTGCATCAGCTCCTTCCTCTGGGTTCCTGCCCACTTTGAGTTTCTGTCTTGGCTTTCCTCAGTGGCTGTAGCTCAGGATACGTAAACCAAAGAAACCCTTTCACACCTAAATTGCTTTTGGTCATGGCATTTCAACACAGCCATAGCAATCCTGACAAAGACAGAGGGTCAAAAGGAAAAAGCATCTAGACAGTCACGCAGGCTCCTCAGGACCCCGCCCACCCCCAGGGCAGGCTGGAGGGCCTGCTTCTACCAGTCCATATCCATCTCCTCTCTGGGTCCCAAACCCAGGCCTCTGCTTGTCCTGAGCTCCATCACTGTTAGAGCAGAGAGCCAGCCTCTGACTGCAGGCTACTCTCCATCTCTCCTCACATCTCCCTTCTCCATCACCCCTTCCAAGAAGTAAACCAAAACTCAGTGCCAGAGCCCCTCATGCCTGCCCAGGTGACAGATACCCATGGGACAGATAATCAAACAGGAGCATGCAGGTGACACCAGGCAGGAGGATCTGGGAAGTTCTTGGGGGCCCCTGAGAATTTCTGGATGAGAAAAGCCTATTGGACAGTCACAACGGCAACAAAGTAAATACAGACCCATGTAGACCACGTGATCCAGAAAGCGGCCCAGCAGGGCTGTGCATGCTCTGCCCCCACCTCAGGCATAGGCACAGATACCCTTGTGCCCAGATGGGAGAAGTGGGGCAGGAGAGATGATAAAGAGGAGAATTAGGAGATAAGCAGACTGAGCCTTGGCAGAAGGCAGAGAGGTCATAGTGACCTGGGTGGCCAGCCCTGCAGCAAACTCTACCCAGACCTCAACTGTGGGGCTGCGTGGCCCAGCTTGAGGACCGACAAGAAGGCTGCAGCATGAGACTACACTGAGCATCCCAGACCCCGTGTTCTAGTCCTTCACCTGGTCATGCACTCTCCTCAACCGTAACTTCCTGATCTGTGATAGGAAAGGACAATCTTCCCTCTTCTGCATAGAGACAACCAGGCACGGTTGGCGCTGGAGAAGGCATGGGGCACCTGGACTAGCCCCAAAGGTTCTGAAGAACCTGCTGGGCTCCATTTTTCTTTTGGCCAAGCCAATCTTCCTGTCATGCCCACCTCTTCCTGTGGGTGGGCAGATGGACACATGGACATCCAACTCCAACATACTGCAGCTGCCTGTGCTCTCCATAAGAAACTGAGTGTGTAAGAGTATCTCTCAGCTCAAAGAGCTGGTTTCCACCTTGGGAACAAGGTCATTTGCAGTCCTGGCTTAGGGTCCCTGGCCAGCCCAGCCTGTCTGTTGAGTCCTCTTATGGCCCACCACAAATCTTGGAGCCTTGACACTGCAGTCTGCATCCAAGAAGGGTATTGATGGTGTTGCACTGACCTCTCCCTCAGCCTCTCTGGAGCCCCTAGGGTCTGATCAGTCTGGCAGCCAAGGCCAACAGGCTCAGTAATTCTTCAGGGTCTGACACTCCATGGCTGGTCATGGCACACTCCTGACTGAGCAACTGTTTATCAGTCCAGTACTGACAGACTTACTGTGTCTCAATAAACCATCTATCTGAGCAATTATCTGCTGCCAATGGGGCCTCCATGGGGAAAGAGAGTGGGACACTGAAGAGGAACAGATGTCAAGATGGGTTCCTATCACCTCCTCCAGCCTGTCCTTAGTGACTATACTGAGCACCTGGTAAAGGTGAGTCTACCACTGTTCAGGTAAAAGGTTGGTACACCACCAGGGGCAAAGTGGCTCCCATTTTACAGAGCTCAGAGGTGTGTGGGCCTTGTGTGTCCTTTCCTGTGCTCTTTCTGGAAGGCCTGGGAATGGAGATTCTTCCTTATGCAATAAACAGGGACATACCAGAGGGGAGGGATGGGCTCTGCCAGTGGGGCTTCTTGTGTACTGAGCCACATGTCAAATTCTTTACCTGTTCTAGCTCAGCCAGCCTTTACAAGGCTCCAGGAAAATATTAATTAGGTTCCTCCTACCTATGAAGAAACTGAGGCCAGAAGAGCAGAGTTACTCACTAAGTCCACAGGTTGCATGCCCTGATGTGTCTTCTGACCCCCTCTGCAGAGAAACCTCTGACTCCCACAGATGTAGCTGTGCTTTCCCCCCAGGTCCTCTATTTCTTTCCACGAGAGGAGCCCGGGGACCTGTTCATTGACAATCTACTGTGCCTTCTAGCCCTCTCTGCAGCTTCCTGGGTCCAGTTCATTCTGATGTCCCCAATGCCCATCTCAGGGGCTGACCTAGTCTCAGAGCCACAGAGCCTCTAAGATTTACACGTGGCACGGTGGGAACCAGCTCACTGGGCAGCCTCAGCCCTTCTGACCTGCATGCCTGACCACTGCAGCACAGACCTCCAGCCTGATGAAGCATGATGGCTCAAGGGAGGCTGTAAGGGCTGGGCTTGGGTTTATCTGCAAGGTCCCTCAGAGCAGCACTGACTGTGGCTAAGATTCCTGGGCTCCTTTCACAGGTTCTAGGAAGGGGAAGCAGGAAGGTTTGGGCCACAGAGAAGCCAGAAGCAGGAAAAAACACTCAGCAACGCTAGGACAAAAGCCCTTCCCATCCTGCGTGACCCCCCCCCCCTCCCCACCAGGAAGGCAGCCAGAGGAAGTGCCCTGCCCCTGGATCCAAGATCCAGGAAAGCTGGGAATGCTTAGCTTCTTCTACTCTGTTCAGGGACTTCAGGGGATGTTTGCAGTGTCTTGGGAGGGGAGGGGGTTGTCTTCCAGAGCACTCAGTACAGGGAAGGTCCACTAGCTGACCAATATTCACCTCCTACATCAGTTGGCCTAGAAAGGGCCAGTGAGAGAAGTCACCCAAGACAGAGACATGGCATGTCCTTGGTCATTGCAAGCCGTACACAGTGGAAATGAGAATCATGGTTAACCATCAGTTCCTAACTCCCAGAGTCCCCTGGGTCAAAGCTTGAGGTGCCCCCACAGGGCTCTGAATGTTCATGCTGCACCGTATTTGCCCTGATACCAGGCAGGCAGGCAGGCAGTGCCCCCAGCCCATCTGGCCACACGCCCAAAGGAAGCCCAGGCAGAGTGGCGTCAGCACTGACAGCTGCTCAAGGCTGCAGTGCTTCCCGCGGGGAGGGCAGCAGCCTGCTGTTTATAGCTAGCCTCAGAACAACCAGGGGGGCTTGACCTAGGAGGGTCAGGTTGGGTTGTACCCATGCCAGGCAGTAGTGAAGTCTTGCTCAGGATTCTGGAGTCTTGGGGGTGGTGTACATAAGGAGCTAGGTAGAGCACTCACTACACAGTCAGCTCTTGGACCTTAGGGCTTCACACTGATAGATAAAATGACTCAAAAAGTTCTTCCTGTGGCTAGCCTCAGTCCCTCCTGCTTTCTTTACCTTCCTTCATGTGCACTAACCCTGAGAGAAAGAGGATGCTGAGATAAGGGTTATCCTACATTCTCGTGCACACACATTTGCACACACACACACATTTGCACACACATACACACACCATTATCAACATCACCATCATCGCAGGGTAGTAAAGCACATTAGCTAGGTAGTAATCAGGTCCCCAAACACACGAAGTCATACACCCAGAGCCACATCTATGACAACTGAGGATGGTGGCATTGGTGTTCTTTCTGAATAAATGAGAGGAAAAGATGGCGGGACCTACTTCTGACACAGGCTGGGGATTTGGGAGCCAAGACAAATGTTTGAGGGAGCTCAGGGTCTCAAATAAAGAGGGAGCTACCTGTAGAAATGCCAACTGGGAGAAAAGCAAAGCCTGGTGGAACATGGAGGTGCCGGGAGACCACAAGCCAGGGAGGGGACACAAGAGAGAAAGAGGCCAAGAGAGACAGACTGAAGAGAGAGGGAGATGGATGGACAGGGGACAGCAGGCACTAGGAAGCTGCAGTAGCTCAGAAATGCCCTTCTTCCATGCAGTGGCACTTCCCCAGACATGGCCTGAAGCCACTGGGCAGGACTGTCGATCAAAAGGGTGGGTAACCAAGATTAGTAGCTAAAGCAAGAGGCTGGGGGCAGGGGGGACTATGAGGAGGTACCCACCTCCAGCTCCTTAAATACCATGCACCTCCGTGCCCAGTCGACAATGGAGATAAAGGTCTGGTCGGCCATTCTGCAGAGGAGGCTGAAGGGCGCTGGCTGGTCAGAGCGGCTTTTGGCTGGCTCCTGCAGACAGCCCACGATGCGAGCACGCACCTGGTCCTCCTCTGGCTCTAGTTGCAGCAGCTGCAATATGAGCTCTGGTACATTGGGCCCTCCCGAGAAGGGCTCTGGATAGCTGTAGGGTGGCCCTGGCTGTTGAGGGGGGCTGGCATAGGGCTCTGGATACTCAGACTTGATGGTGCGGTTAGAGAAGGCAGGATAGAGGTAGCCAGCCAGAGGCCCATGGGGACCAGGCACGGCCATAGGCAGAGATGGGGCTCCAAAGTCACCCAGCGGCCCACTGGGTGGGCCAGAGACCAGGGCCTTGGGCTCCGGTGCATGCAGGCTAGGGGGTAACATGTAGTCCGGTGGGGGTGGGGGTGGCGGGGGCACCCCCATCGGTGGTCCTGTTTCCAGCTTGAAACCGTTGGCCCGAATCTGTGCTTTCTTTTGCTGCTTCAAGGCCCGGTCTCTCTTGTACATGGGCCCAAACTTGTTCCGGCCTCCCCGCATTCGGTCAGCGCGCACAGCTGTGGGTAGGAGCAGTCTGTCAGCTTCTACCTTC
The DNA here is from genome assembly GCF_011762505.2 of Arvicanthis niloticus. Lineage (NCBI taxonomy): Eukaryota > Metazoa > Chordata > Mammalia > Rodentia > Muridae > Arvicanthis > Arvicanthis niloticus. The sequence continues at coordinate 16,741,503 of NC_047659.1, forward strand.
CCAACTGTCTGCTGCAGATCTTTCCCAAAAAAAGATACGTCTCTCTCACACACGCGTATACCATCCCCCCCAGCCCTACTCAGTGGCCTTCTCTGCCCACAGGTGAGAGCAACATCTTGCTTGGCACCCCAGGCCTTTCTCCACATTCTCGAGACCCCATTTCCTTCCCCTCTGCCCACTCACCCACCTTCCCCTCTGCCTGGAACTCTTTTCTTTTTCTTGCATTTACTTAACACCCAGTCCAATGTTGTCACCTCCAGGAAGTCTCATGATTCCCCCAGGCAGAATCTCCTGACCTGCCCCAGACGAATACCTCAGGTTGAGAGCTCCTGGGTTCAGGTGCCCAGTCCAGGGTCTGACAGGGAAATGGTGAAAGCAAAGGGCCCCTAGTCTGCTTTGCTCACAGTGGGGTGCCTTCTCGGTTCTACAAAGCTTCCCCCACTGCAGTCTACTGTGAGCCTGGGTTTGTGATGGAGGAGAGGATCTATTTTGCTGACCAGATGTTTTTCTACTGGCCAAGAATGTGTCACCAGCCAGACTCAACAGGTGCATCTCTGCAGCTCCAGTGTGGCTCCAGCCCTTGCTCAGACAGGACCCCACCCAAGCCCTGAGAAAAGGGAGAGAGGGGTGGTGTTCCACAGAACTAAAGGCTTGGGAAGCCTGCCCGACACAGATCTTCCTGCCGGGAGGTGAACAGCAGGCTTTGCACCCCTCAGGGGCTGCTGCAGAGGCTTCTGCCACCCACAATAGCCAGCTCTGTCTGCTCTGGACCTGGACCTAGGCATGAGGGCTCCCAACACAGGTCAGGGTACCACCCTCAATCTGAGTTCCTCTCTAGGTAGCAGGATATGTCCACAGCTTTCCCCCAGCCTCCAGGGCTTTCTCTGCAAAAACTTTAGCCAACAGCTGCCGGCTGGGCACTCAGCCCGACTGGGGCCAGCGGGGTAGAAGCTATGACTGTCCACTTTCTGAGTCTGAGTCTCTCCTGATGGACTGTTGCTGTCCTCTCTGGACCAGAACAGGAGAAGGGGAGAGGCAGCTATAGGCCATTGTTCCTTCACCCCAACCTTCTCAGGGCTGGACTCTGAATGCATGGGAAGGAATCTCAATTCCTGTAAAACTTAGATGCCTGGATGGACAGACAGATAGATGCACAGTCTGAACAGCGATGGACAAATAGCAGCAGAAAGTGTGATAATAACGACAGTTACAATTATTCTGCCGAGTCTTTCCCTTCTCATAAGGCAACTCCCGCTTCTTCTTACCGCCCCCTCCCGCTCCCCCTTGTCCTCCTACTAACACAAGGCAAGCATTACTTTTTTACTTTATTATTCAAATGGGGGCATCTGCAGCTCAGAGAAGTGCCTAGCGTACAAGTGATAGAGCTGGGATTTGGACATGGTCAAGTTATTGAGAACTATGCTTTTGGCTGGTGTGGGGGATCTATGGGGGTGTCTGGGAGCTTCTCACACAGTGGGTCCATTGGGGCTCTGCTCTGTCCTGGAGAAAGGCTACCCGCCCCCCCGGGGGGAGGGAATACTGGATCTCAATACGAAGCTCATGACTGGCAGCTACCTTGCCTCAGTCTCCAGAGTTCTAGGATTGCAGGGATGGACCACCATACTGGAAGTCTCACTTTTGATATTTTGGGACTGAGCCCAGGCAGGTCCTACATGCATGGACTCTCCTGGCGCTAGACTCCCTAGTTGCCTCTGCTCCCTGCCGAGCTGGGGCCCCAACGTCACGCGAGGGGCCAATCACCTGGATCCAGAAACTGCTCCGCTTTCCCCTCAGCCCCTCTCCCAGGCCCGCCCGCGGCTCCCTGGGGCGGCCAGCAGTCAGGGGTCCCGGGCGTGCAGGACGCGCACCTTCCAGGCGCATGCCCACCGTCAGGCACTTCTGGAAGCGGCAGAAGGGACAGCGCTTACGCTGCGTCTTGTCGATTTTGCAGCTCTGACTCTCGGTGCACGTGTAATGCTTGTTGTTCTGGACTGTGCGCTTGAAGAAGCCCTGCTCCAGAGGAAGGGAATGAGCGCCAGGTCCCGACCTTCGTTCGCCGCCCGCACCCTTGCCCCCGCAGCCTACACCCTCCCTGCTCCCGCTTCGCGCTCACCTTGCAGCTCTCGCACGTGAGCAGCCCGTAGTGGTAGCCCGACACCTTGTCCCCACACACCGGACACAGCTCGTCCAGGTCCTCGTCGTACGAATAGTCCATGCCCGCGGCGTCCGCCTGTGGAAGGAGGATCGGGTCAGCGCGGTTGGCTTGGGGTTGCCCTGGTCTGTGCACACGGGCCGGTCCCCAACACCGGCCGGGTGCGGGGGTTTGCGGGCCATGTCCCTGCGCTGCAGCTCAGCCACCCGCCGCGCTCCGGGGCTGCTTCCTCGCCGCCTCTGCTGCGCCCGATCCGGGACCCTCGGATTCGATGCGTTTCCATCCCGATTCGTTTGTCTGAGAACAAAACCCCGATTCTGAGAAAATCAGATAGGCTCGGGCGCGGGGAAGACAGACGCCAAGGAACCAGGGCGAAGTAGGGCACATAGCTGGAGTGGTCTGGGGGGTCTCCCCACCACAGAGACCTGAGGCAGAGACGAGTCTAGAAGAGACAGAGAGAGACCCCAGCCAGTACTGCTCAACAGAGAGGGGATCCTCGGTGACGGGGACAGGAATGCGGTGCCAAAGACATTGGGAGAGATTCGTAGATGGTGGATTGTTAGGTCGGTAGGTAGACATTGGCAGATTATGTAGATAAATGATGAACTGATGATGATCAGTGACTGATACAAGATCTAAAGAGCGGTACCCAGTACATAGTAAAAAGATGAAAGACCAATGATGGGTAACGAAATAGACCGGATCAGAGGCTAGGAGTGACAGGCCTAACGAGAAAACCACGGAGACACAGAGTCAGAGACACAGTGAGAGACACCGAGCAAGGAGAGACACCCTGGGAAGACCGAGGCAGCGAGAGTGGCAGAAACACGAACGGAAAACCTGGAGAGACGGAGGTGCCCAGCGAGAGAGTCGGGGATGGGGAGACAGACTCTCGGCGGGCTGCGGCGCGGGCAGAGAGCTCCAAGGCGTGGCCCCGTGGAGGGACAGGGGCTGACCCTGAGAAGCAGAGAACCCTGGCGCCGGGCCGCTGGGTCCGCAGACAAAGCCACGCAGCGACGGCACCCACCGGCGAGCCGAGACGTCGGGCCGGGAGCGGGCGTGGAGGGTGCAGCGGGGTCGCGGGCGCGGGCCGGAGACCTCCGGTGAAGACGGGGTACAGAGTCTGGGATACAGGCTGCGGTAGACCTCAGACGGAGAGTCCAGGTCCCGAGAGCCGTGGCCCGGAACGTGAGAGCCGGTACGACGGCGGCGCCCACCCAGGCCGCTCCCGCGAGCAGCGCCCCGCGTTCGGCCCGCACCGAGCCCCGCACCTTTTGGCCGTGCTGCCGCCCGCGATGAAGCCGCACCCGGGCTCAGCGCCGCCCGCCCGCAATGACGGCCACTCGGGCCGGGGGCGGGGAGACCGTCCCGCTCTGCCCCCGCCTCCCCGCGCCCGCCGCCCGCGGGGCTGCTTGAGGCGCACCTGGGACTCGGGCCCCTCCGCCGCACTGCGCGCTTCGCGAACCCGCCGCGCGGGGCCGGGGTGGCCGCTCTATATGCGCGCGTGCGGTATCCGGGGGCGGAGGCGCGGTCCCTGTCCTCCCCACAACCCGGCCTGTGCCCTGCCCTCCCTACAGCCCCGCTCGGCCTTCACCCTCACCTCCTGGCCCTCCAGTCCCCAGCTCGATCCTCCGAAGCCCGCGAGTTCTAAGAGAATTGGGGACCCTGAGCACCTCGGAATCCGGTCAGGTGCTGTGCGCGGGGAAGCTTCGGGCCTCCGCCTGCGCAGGGAGGAGGCGAGCTCCCGTTTGCTAGTCCAGTTTAGGGGTGCCAAGGCCTGAACGCTGGTCGTTTTGCCGTGTTGACAGTGGTTAAGGACGTGAGTGGGGCGGTGGGCAAGGCGCTAGGACAAGGAAGAAACTGACTTGTGAGTTAGCACTGCCACATTTGCCTACTCAGGCTGCATGCACCCATTCAGCCCTGTTTCTTAATCCGAAGCCAGTTCTCCCAGAGGGTGGCTGAAAATGGATGCGGTGCAGTGGACAGCAAGAAATGGGGCGAACCCCATTTCCAGGAGTCTCCCCAGGGTGCTCCTCTGGAAATGGGAAACATGGTCATCCCACTAGGCGACATCCCAAGGTCTGGTAAGCAGCCGGAGCTCCATGGGCACAGAGCCCGAAAAGCAAAGCCATGGAGCTGTACCCATGCGCCCCTGGGAGCTCTCCTTTAGCTAGGGCGTAGGGGGAGTGGGAGAACACGGGAGCCTACTGGTCCTGCGGGTGAGGTGGCAGAGCAGTTGCTCTGGGCTGGAAACATTCACCAGACCACACAGCTTTTCAAGTTAAGTAACTGAGATTGAGAGATCTTCGAAGAGGCCTACTCAATCCAGCCCAGTCCCCTTAGCCACCAGGGGTGGAAGGCAGTGCTGGAGGCTGGAAATGGACGCCAGAAAGCCTCAGTGGGGAAGCACAGCAGTTCTGCCATGGCAGAGACCCAGCCATCCAAAGCTCTGTGGCTCGGGTTTCTGTGGGTGCTGGACTAGGGTGCTTGGACAAAGCTGAAGGAAGACCCAGCACAGCGAACCTCTCAAGTCATTCACCCGATGGAAGGAAGCACCACCATTTCTGACCGGCTTGGCTGTCCTGTCCTAGCTCAGGCAAGTCACTTCCTACAGAGCTGAATTGAGTGAAATTATGTGGATGAATTGTAGAAGGAAGGAGAGAGAGAGAGAGGGCCAGAGACGTGTCAGGCCCTCTCCCCACACAGAGCAGTTACACCTCAGGGACAGGGTCCTGAGGTGTAATATGGGCTTATTGAACAAATCCCCTTCAGATAGTAACCCTCAGAAAGTGAAACTGGGGAGGGAATGGGGTTCAGTGGCAGACCACGCCCAACGTGAGGCTCTGCCGTTCATTTCTAGCATTGCAAAAACACAAACAAAACAAAACAAAACAAAAGCCCTCAGATGAACCTAGGCACCGAGGCCAGTAGACAGTGGGGATGAAGGCACTGGGGCTGGGCTCCTGACTGGGCATCTCTAGAGTAGCCCACCAGGGGCATCTTGGATAATGTGGGCACTCCACTGGGCTAAATCCCTGGTGGGATGGGGGATGGGCACCAAGCTCTCTCTACTCAGTGCTTTCCTCTAGAGTTCCACTGAACGCCCCCTGTCCCTGTATACCCTTACAGTGACTCAGCTCTTCATCCATCTACCCAGGGAAGCAAAGGGGACACTGGCCCTGAGTGACAGTAGAAACACAGACTTACACATACGGAGGCTCAGATACTTCATAGAGGCAACCCAGACACTCAGGCAGCAAGACTCCAAGACCAGAAGACAAGCCCAAGAGACCCTCAGGACAGACACAGAACATCACACCCTCAGGAACCCCGGGCTGCCTCTAAGACACCACTAACCACCCTCAGATCCTACTGGGTCTGTCGCCATAGGCCTAGCTCCTCTGTAACACACCATAGGAAGAGATGAGGGGTATTATAATGGGGAAATGGATCTGGGGAGACCCCTGACCTTTTCCCTGCCCAGAGTGGTGGGTATTGGTCATTCTGTAGAGCAGGCAGTGGCCAGTCTAGGCCCGAGCAAGGCACTGAGGAGGGAGGCTGGCCATTAGAGGCCTGGGCCCTGGCCTTCACTTACTGAACGGAAGGAGAATTCTCAGCCGGATAAGGGTGGACACTGGGCACCAGGGTCCTGGTGGGGAGGCTCCCAGGCCCTAGGTAGGGCAGTGGCTAGCGGGCTCTCAGGAACTTCTTCACCCAGCAGCGGCCGGGCAGCGGCAGACTGCAAACTGGCCCTGTCCGATCGTCCTTTCCTCCTCCCCTCGTGGGTGGGGGGGGCCACCGGAGGCCCAATTGGTCTCTGCCCCCACGTGACTCTGCAGGCCTTTCTCCTCCTTTGTTGGTGTTTCTCTTCATTTGGGTCTATATCTTTTTTCACTCTTCTAAAAGAAAAAAAAATCCCTATCTTTATGGGGGCCCTGGGTGGGGGCAGAGGCCAAGGCACTGGGGAGGCCTTGGCCAGCTGGCTGTCCAGGCTGCTATGGAAGCCTGAGGCAGGGACCCCATGTAGGCGGATAGGCAGCGGTTTGTTAGCGACTGGGTGGGAGTGGGACCTGATTTATGGCCTGCTCCCTCACCAGGCTGGGAGTTTCTCCCCTTGAATGGCTTCCTCCCTGGGTCCTGGCCTAGGCTGCGTGGTCCGGCTTGTCCCAGATCTGAGTGAGGAGTCAGAATGGCTGGTGTGGAGAAATGGCATGGTGGAACCCATCAGGTGGGGTTCCTATGGCCTTTTTGGTGGCTTCTCTGAATATCACTATGCATTGGGAGCTGCAGATAGGGTCCATTGATAGCTGGGGAAACTGAGGCTGTGCCAAGACTGCTGGGTTAAGGGTGTGGCTACAGGGACTTCAGGTAGCACTATGTGGGTACTAGGCCCAGGTAGGGAAGTAGGTTTTTCTTATTTAGAAGGCAAGGTATCCCTGCTTAGCCAGTTTCCGAGCCGGCCTACGCCTATTGGATTCTGATGGTCCTCCATCCCACACATTTCGAGTAACCCGTCTGTGCTTTCCTTCTTCACCTCCTATAGACTGTGGGCTTTGTGAGCCAAGCACTGTTCTAGGCACTAGGGGACACCATGATGAGGACGAGGGAGCCTCTGTCACAAGAGAATTTCCAACCATTTGTTCTGAGGAGTGGTTCAGGGGCACGAGGCCACAAAGTAGGGACCCCTGTTGAGAACTCCCACTTCACTTGAAGAGACAGGCAAGTCAGGCGAAGCTTCTCATTTATGTAGCTCTGGATGATAGGGCCCTTTCTGGATAACTGAGCCAATTAGATTTGAGTTCAGAGTGTCTTCTCCTCATGTTACTACTTAGGTTTTTTGTTGTTTAGCTTTGAGACAGTGTCTCATTATGTAGCTTAGGCTGGACTCTAACTTTCCAGCTACTCCCGTGTGAGGGCTGGGATTATAAGCATGGCCACTGCTGCCTGTTTCAAGTTAAAAAAAAAAATACTGAGTTCCTATTAAAGATACTCTGTTATGCTTGCAGGCAGGAGCCTAGCATAACCGTCCTCTAAGAGGCTCCACCCAGCATCTAGCTGAAATAGATGCAGAGACCTACAGCCTAACATTGGAGGGAGCCCAGGGAGTCTCGTTGGGGAAAGGATTGAGGGCCCTGAAGGGGATAGGAACTCCATAGGAAGACTAACTGAGTCAAGTAACTGAAGAGCAAGCACTGGCTGGACCTAGGCCTCCCCCACATATGTAGCAGATGTGCAGCTTGGTCTTCATGGGGTCTCCCAACAACTGGAGTTGGGGCTGTCCCTGACTCTGTTGCCAGCCGGTGGTTACTGTTCCCCTAACTGGATTGCTTTGTATGGCCTCAGTGGGAGAGGATGTGCCCAGTCCTGCAGTAACTTGATGTGCCAGCTGGGTTGGTACAGGGGAGGGAGGTCCCCCTTCTTGGAGAAGGGGAGGGGAAGAAGGAGGAGGGATTATGCAAGAGACAGGGCTGGTGGGGGGCTTCGATAAAAAAAGAAAAAAAATGTGAGTTCAGCAGTGATTTTACTACTGTCCGACATACCATCTGAGTAAGTTCGGCGTCCTCATTTAAATTATATCTATACCATTATAGACGATTTCCCTCAACACTCTGGCTTCAGTCTCATGCCTCTTTAACCTAGAAAGTCATATTTTTCTTGTACAGAGCTAGGACTTAACCAGATCCCCATGTTGTTTAGTTTTTATTATTTCTCAGTTCCTCATTTCATTATTTTTGTTTCATTTAAACATTTTGTTTTTCTGATTTTTTTTTTTCTGTTTGAGATAATCTACCACTCTGTAGTCCAGGCTAGCCTCCGATTGGCAACAATTCTCCTGCATTAACCTGGAGTGCTGGAACTGCCGGTGTAAGCTGCCATGCCTGACTCTACTCTCTGACTGTCATGTACAGGTTCTCACTTTAGAATCCATGCTGTTCATCCTCTGAGTCTAGTAAAGAAATAAATGCCATTTTACCCTGTGGCATACACAGTACCATAAACTTCTGACTCTTTGCACCCCTTTTGATGGGAGACTTCATGAAGTAGGTTCTACATCTCCTGGGGTGTGTGTGTGTGTGTGTGTGTGTGTGTGTGTGTGTGTGTGTGTTGTGGTGTTACTGGGGTTCAAACCCAGAGCTTCAGAAATGCCAAGCCTGCCTCCTTCTTTTTTAAAAAATACTTTTATTTTTATGTATTTATAATTTTTAAGACCAGGTCTTACTGTGTAGACCAGACTTTCCTAGAACACACAAAGATCTCCCTGCCTCTGCCTTCTTAGTACTAGGATTTCAGGTGTGTACCACTGCTGCCCAGCAGAAGCTGACTTTTTAAACGGGGTAAATGGGATTTTCAGCACCGTGGTGCTTTGGAAACAGCCAGCTAGCTTAGCTGCGATGTCCTGACAAGTCCTTGAGATTTGAGAGTTGCTGGCAGAGACTGAGTTCCATTCCAACTTGGCTTGTTTTCGTTTCATGCTCGCCCTGTATAAAAGGGGTATGAAAGGTGATGGTACATGTAACTTACCTAGTGTCATCTTAGTATACCATGTATACTCAGTAAATGTCAGACATACACACACACACACACACACACACACACACACACACACACACACACACACGACCTGCGGAAAGCTTGCCTGCTCTGTCCTTAGAGGCCCCTTACTTGTTGAGTCTGACATTGCAACATCACTGTCAACATTGCTTGTCCTTCTGTAATAGTGTGACTCACCTCAGCTAGAGGGAACCCTCTTGGGAAGACTTGATTTATCTCTGGGTCCTCAGCACTGTTGAATGCATATCTGAAGGGCTAAGGTTCTGCTGCTTCTTGTGTTGTCTCCTCTAGGTGTTAGCTGTCAGTAACACTTAGGCAGGGTGCTCCTCATTCCTAGCCAGCCTTGGATATGATATACCCACTTCTTCAGGGCTGCCCCCTATTCTGGCCCACTGGCCTCAACTCACAGGGGTGCTCCACCACTGGAGCAGACAGAGCAGGAAGGAGCTGGGGTTGTGAGGTTAGGAATCACGACACACCTAGGTTTAGTCTCAAACCCTTGCTACCATTTTAGGAATGGGGTACAGTGTCTTTATCTCACCGGCTGTGAGCAATGTTCAGGACCCGGATGGATCGGGAGGTCACCTAAGCACAGATAGCTTAGCAGTGGGAGAGCAGAGAGCTGAGGTGGAGCCTACACTCTGTCCACTGTGTCCTGGGCCGCCTGAGTTCCTGTAAGCTCAGCTCCAATGCTGGGGGTGTCCAGTCTAGGAGATCCGTGGCCACAGCCACGAAGTAGAGTTATAGCCGATTCAGCACGGTCTCCCCAAGGCAAACAAAGCGTAGAGGCTCACTCCTGAGGAGGGACTTTCCCAAAGTGCCAGGCTTGTTTCCTGGAGGTAGAAAAAAGGACAAAAGAAGCAGAGACCCAGACACAGAGAGGAAGGGGAGGGGGGACAGTTGTGACTGGGGGACAGTAGGGAGAAATAGCTAGAAAAAGAAGCTAGGGAGGGAGGGGGAGAGAGAGACAGAGACCGGCTGATGGTAGGGAAGACCCATAGCGGTGGAGGGGAAGAATGAGAGAACTTCAAGAGGGATAGAGAAAGAATTGTGCAGGAAGGGAGAGAGAGGAAGGGAGGGGACAGAGATAGATAGAGAGATGGAAGCAGTAAATGGAGTAAAGGCTAAGGGGCGCAGGGAGCTGGAGGCTGAAGGAGCTAGCTGTGGAGACCCCGTTCCGGGCAGTGTAGGGGGCGGGCCTGCTGGCAGCAGCGGAGGCTGTTTCCGCTGCACCCCTTATCAGCCTGCTGCCAGATGTTCAGATCCGATGCCAATGTCAGAGAAGTCCATAGTGCTGGGTCAAGGCCGTGGCCAGCGGGAGCCTCAGCTGCATCATGCGGAGGGTGGTGGGGAGGGGGGGGGGGGGCCTTCATTAGACCTGCTGGCTTTTTCCTCCTCCAGTGGCTCACCAGGCTGGACCACCTGGTGAGGGATGGGGGGAGACAAAGCACTTCTCAAGACTGAGAGCCAGGGACCTGTGGAGGCAGTGTGTAGAGACTGGCAACATGTAGATGTTTACACCACTCCACCCCTACCCCAACACACACACACACACACACACACACACACACACACACACACACACACACACACACCACAGGTACAGAATCCCATGGGGGGACAAGTTGGGGTTCATTCAGAACTGACTGCTTCAGTATCTCTCTGCATCCCAACAGTCAGCATTCCTGCTCTGCAAGAACCCTTAGTGTTTACCCCTTCCCATCCTCCAAACCTGAGCCAAGACCGCAGCCAGACCTGGAGTTGCCAGGTAAGTGCCTCTTGGTGACTGGTGCTGTTCCAACAGATACACTTAGAAGCTGCATGCTTTCCAAGGAAGGCAGGGCCAAAGGGACTCGGGATTTTCTAGAATGAAGCCCGGTAGAGCCCCTCCAGGAAGAGGCAGGTGCTGGGTGTCTGGCAGGGCTGAACCTCCAGCCTTGGGCCTAGGCCTCTCTGCCATGCTCCTGGAGCGTGCAACGCAGCTGTGGCCCCTTCCTGGGGCAGCTTATCTCAAAGCGCACACGCTTGGCCCTCAAGAGGTGACCCAGCCTTGCTCCCCACATTCCTCTCCAGTTCTGCAGCCGGTGGGCCCCCCACAGCTCTGAGACTGGGCCTGAGCTTGGGAGGTAGTCAGAGCCACCACTGGGCCCAAGCCCTCTGCAGTCTCTTGGCTTTCTCTGCTTCTCTGTCTTGATGAATCTGTTTATTCCCGTATCTTTCTCTTGGATTGCCCCAACTTGTTTCTCTTTGCTACTTTCAATGTTCTAATGTATTTTTTTTTCTTTGCTTTTTCTTCAGGGTCCCCGAATTAGAGCAAATCCTGGGGACATCTCTGCTCTTCTGAGTCAATGACCAACCTCAATGGGAAAGTCCATGAAACGTCAGACTGTGGTGAGAGGACCAAAGGGCCTGGGAAAACCAAAGCTTGTCCTGGGAACAGTGGGGTGACTAGAACATTTAGGGCCCATTTCTCCCACCTAGGAAGCCATCTTCAGTAGATACATGAAGCAAGATCTGGTGGGCTCCTCCATGTAGTAGAGGAGGCTTGTGGGGGCTGGGGGGTGGTTGGGGAAGGGGAGGAAACTGGGACTGCAGGTCTTAGCCTAAGGACCTCCTTCCTGTTTGTAGGGAAGTGACTGCCTCAGAAAGCTGCTGGGGGAGAGGAGGGAGACCATGGTGACTTCCGGGAAGAAGGCCCACCCTCCCCTGTGCCCGAATGGGGCTCTCTAGTCCTGGCTTAAAATAGTGCAACTCTGCCATTGATGCTGGACCCAGTCTGGACCTCAAAGGGTCGCAACCATTGTTTGTGCTGCCAGTAGGAGCTATGGGTACATGTGAGGGTCTACCCAGCTATCTAGTTCAAATCAGACTGAGGCCCATGGCCACAGGGACTAAAAAAAAACCCACAGAGCCCAAACCTGAAGTTTTGAATGCAAGTTTCGGCTCTTGCACTGAGCAGCTTTGAGACTTTGGTCTGGTGCCTGCCTGGTTGTCTCATTCAACGGAAATGAGACAGTGGCATGGCACAGAGCCTTGCCAGACATAAATCGGGTGCACAGAACTGGACTCCGGTTGTTTCCATACTGCGTTCTGCTATACCTGCATGCTCTAAGCACTGGGTGTAGAACAGGGAAGGCTTGTGGAGAGGGAGCTTGCAAGGAGGGCAAGGATGGGGCTGTGGTCTCCATGGTGAGACTTGTTGCCAAGGGAACAAAGTCTCCAGGAGCCCTGGGTCTGGCAGTTGGGCACTTTTGCCACAGGAGCTGGCAGGCTAATTGTCATTGCACCCAAACTCCTGATGGGCCATCAGGCCAAGGCCAGGCTGAGCAGAGAGGAGGCTCCTGGCTTTGTTTGGCCTCTGCTGCTGGAGTGGAGCGGCTGCAGCGCCAGCTAGCCTCCATGTATGTCTGGACTTCAGTGAGGCCTGTTAGAGCTAGCCACTGTCATTCCTAAACTCTTTAGCTACAGGTACCATCCTCTACTGATGTCAGTGGGCCAGTGGGGACCAGGGAGGCATCTATCTGGGACAATGTCAAACTCCACTGTGGAGGAGATGAACTGAGACCCCGTGTTGATTATTTCTGCTGGCTCACAGGTTGCCTGAGGGAAGTGAACCCTGGAAAGGACTCCCTGAGGCCAGATCATCCAATCCCATCAGCGCCCCTGTCACCTCTTCTGGATGTTTCTGGCTTCACTGTTGGGACCTGGAGCACTAGATTTCACTGCTGGTTCCACAGAGATATCCTTGCTCACTTCCAGCCTGGTGAGGAGCTCAGAGAACATAGATACTTCCAATAGTCACCCAACATTTATTCCTATGCATTCCTGAATTCTCCCTAGCTAGATCTTCTTATGCAAATCATTTATTGTCTGGGGCTTCAGTTTTCTTTTCTGTAAAATGGGATCATTATAGCACACCCTTCACTGGGTTGCTCTGGGAAGTGACCTCATGGATATCCATGCTGTCACCCATTCTGTCTACATCACTTAGTACTTTAGTGCTGAAACAGAACTTGGGGTTTCACACTGACTACAATCCTCCATTCTTCTAGACTGTCACAACACCCCAGGAAGCTCAAAGCTCCCCATTACTTAAGCAACTTAGATATTTGGGAGAGCACTACCCCAAATTTTACCCCATGGAATGCTGATTCAACAGAACTTTTACAGATGATAAAAGTAAACCCGACAAACAGGTAGTTTTGGTGCATCCTGGTTGGGCTAAGTGGGGTATTTCTTCAGGTAGGACTTCCCAGAGCCTTGGCTATATACAAAGGATTGGAAGTCTGGAGATAAATAATGTGGTATTTCCTCAGTTTCTGGCGTATACTTCACAGAACTGTTTCTTTTTTGACAAAGCCTTCATGAGTGACTATGTTCAGAGAAATCATATAGGCTAAGGTCTTGGGACATCATTGCTTTTCAGACTGACTAGGTTGAGCCTGTATATACAGTTTACAGGATTAATCTTTCAATGGTTGGCTTGTTTTTGAACAGCGAAAGGTTCAACCAAAGGCCGCTTGTTCCTAAGCTTTGTTACAAACTCCATTTGTGCTCAAAACTGCTGAAAGAACAGGGAGGAAGCTGCTGCTATCAGATAGAGCTGAATTCAAAAGTTAATTCTCCAGCTTGCTCATGTGTCATCTTAGGCAAGTGGTTAAACTTCCCTGGGCCTGTCTGCTCCTGAGCAAAAGGAATGACAGGGCATGGTGCAGGTGGCTATAGGGTGTGACTGTCGCTAGGCAGCCAGTATACTCCCTTCTTGTGCCTGTTTCTATCTGCTCCCTCTTGTGAGGCTGTGAAGACAGCCTATTACCTCCTGCTGCTGAGGGCCCTTTGTTTCAAAACACCTCTTTCAAGCCTCAAGGGCTCTTTGGTACCTTGTGCCCAGCGCAGAAGGCAGCTGGGTGTTCCTGTTTCATGCAGGACAATTTAATAGGCTGATGAGACACTTCGAGCCTTTATCTTGCAATTGAGGACCCTCCCTCTGTCTTCACAGGCCTCACCCTGCCCGAGTGTGTGAGCAGGACAAGATGGCTAGGTTTTGTAGCTGGGTGGATCTGGGTTCAAGACACTTCCTGTGTTGCCTCTGCCATGTCCCTTGACTTTTCAGTCACTATTTGCTCATATCCTACAGAAGTTATAAAGAACCTTCATAGTTGTCTGGAGAGTCAGATATCAACTTGATAGACCACTCACTGAGCAGGTAAGGCAAGCTACCACTGTCTAGCACACTGCTGTCACTGTCACAGCTGAGACTCAGCACACGGCCTCCCAAACTCCAAACTCCTTCCAGCTCCAGGCCCTCATGGTGTTCCCAAACTCCTTCCAGCAGTGCTCCAGGTCCTCTTGTGTTCCCAAATTCAGTTCCTTCCTCATGTTCTTTTGTTTTATAGGATCTTAGAAAGTGCTGTGGTGACTCTACTCTTGTGGACAGTTCTCAGCTTGGAGACTTTCTCATCTGGGAAGCCCCTCCTCACTACCTGTACCCATTCCAAGTCCTCTCAGCACTTCTAAGGTCGGTGTGTCTCCCACCAGGGTATCCCTTAGTTACACTTTTTTTCTGGCTGGAAACCTTGTGCAAGCCTTTTTACCATTCTCAACCTTAGTTTCTTCATTTACAAAAAAGAAGCAATAGTCCTCAAAACTCATGGTGGTCTGGGTTTATGAAGAATCAACACAGTGCCCGGCAGGCAGCAGGCACTCACTGGCTCCTGAGGTTCAAGAGCAGACCATTTTCTGCCAAGCCCTCAGCCACAGAGATGGGAGTGGTGTTGGCTATGAGCAGGAGTCCATGCCTGAGGACACCAGGCCATCCCTCCCCCGAGCCCCAGATAAGCTTCACAGACAGATGGCGTGTGCAGAGGAGTCACATTTATTGGTTCAAATACAGTACCTAATACTTGCTAAACATGCATTTCATACTAATTGGTCACATTTCCACAGGTAGTCAATTCACAGAACAGGGCCCACCCCTTGCCAGCAGGCAAGTGTGGGAGGTAGCAGAGGGCCTGAGCAGCCTGCAGAGCCCGCCAACTATCATTTGGTCATGCAGGGTTGATGAAGCCAGGCTGGCAGGCAGCCCTTGGCCGGCCCTTCGGGAACAAGGGCTCAGAGACATCCATTCATTCGATTCCTACATTGGACTGTGGGAGGACTGGGAGGTAGCCTGAGGTAGGTTCATGATGCACTTGCCATCAGAATCCCTGAAGTCCAAGCTATGGAACATAGGAAGGGGGTGGAGGCCTCTTCTAGTGATGGCTTGTCCCTAGCTGGGCAGGTGGAAAGGACTCCCCAGACACTGCCCAGACATTACAATGCAGTCACAAGCCCCTATCACAGGCCTGGGATGGCAACACAGACAAAAACACAACAGTCCAGGGTTTCGTTCCCGACAGAAACATGTAAACAGCACGGGAGCTACAGTATTCTTTTCCCACAGGACTCCTCAGAGAGGAATCGACCAGGATGTCACTCAAGAGGTAGTCTTTTTTCCCCCATGGAAATTTGAGTAAAAAACATTATCACCTATTATATTTTGGCTAAGAAAAAGGTCAGCAAAGAGCAAGAGAACCCTTTGGCTGGCAGGGCTGGCTTCAGGGTGAGAAGACTAGCTTCCAGCAGTAGCACATTTTTCTTGGGTTTGGAGCAGGCCCTAGCCTTTCCCACAGCTTCCATCTGAGCCTACAGCTGACACCCAAGCAAGCTGGGTGTGCTCAGACTTCCAGATAAGGGAGGGTTTGTCCTGGGCAGAGAGAGGCTCATGTGTAGAAAGGTCAAAAGTCTTGAGGGAGCCCAGACCTATAGGTAAGTTTGCTTTCAACTCAGTGGCCTGGGGCTGCTCACTCTGAGGAAGTTGTCAGGGTCTGACTCTCAAGTCCAGGACAGATGCTACTTGTGGCAGCCAAGAGAGGGCCTTCTGGGGACCTGTAATTAAATACACATCCCTGAGCTGTGGTCCCAGAAGTGCCTGCTTCAAGGCTGACCAGTTTCCAGCACCTGGTGGGATGATTGCCGTTTTTCATCCTAAGAAACAGATAAAACTCTACTTCACAGACACTGCATGAGGAGAAGGGAGGAGGATGGACGGCAGAGGGTACGGGCATTCCCACAGACCAAGGTGGGGGAGTCAGTGAGTGGGCTTGCTTGCTTTTTTTTCTTTTCTTTTCTTTTTTTTTTTCCTTTTTCCCGTTTTAGCTTTAAAAAAAGCAGTAAAGAGAAAGAATCAAAGTTTAGTGGAAGGGCTGGTCTGAAAGGTTGAATTTCTTAAAAAAAATGCAATTAAAGAAAACAAAAACAAAAAAACCCAGTATTCTAAAGCCAGAGCTGTGTGGGGTGTTCTCCTACACTTCCACTGTTGTAAGATCAGCACAGGGAGGTTCCTGCCTGCTTCCCTCTACCCTAGAGGCCTGCCTCCTTCACTTGTAGGTTGGCCCTGGGGACTGGGTGTCCGGAGCCAGGTAGAGTGCTTTGAGTTGTAGGGAATTTCTCCAAACTAAGGGTGAGACTACCAAACCTGGCAAAGGACACAAATGACCTATAAAGGGAGCCAGAGAACAGGAATTACAAAGCTCCAAGACTCCACACTTCTGCCTTGGGTCAAGAAAGCATACATAAGAAAAGGAAGGGGAAAACCTGTATGTTTTGGCATAGTGCAAGGAGATGGGTTCTCCTTCTCCACATGGCTTTGGGAGCTATATTTTTTTATGGTTGAAAAATTCTCACTCAAAGTGAGTATTTTCAGTGGCCTGGATCAGAGGGGACAGAAGAGAGAGGAATAAAATATAACATGCACAAGTTTTTCCTTCGTCCACTAGCTAAAAGGCTGCCTGTTAACCAAACATTATAGGAAAAAAGGCAAAAAAACAAGCATACCAAACCTCCTCCTCCAACCTTTCTCTGTGTCCTTCAAACCAAAATCACAAATACATCTAGTGGCTGACCTAATGTCTCCACGCTGCTAGCTACACTCCTACCTTCTCCTCATAATACCTGAGTTTGCAATGCAGCACATTTACTTTACCCTGTTTAAAAGAAGCCCATGTCATAAAAGGACTGGGTGCAGAAGACATTAAAGGCGGTCCACAGGTCAGGCTCCAGCTCGGAACACACAGCCACTTGGCTCAGAGATTCTGCAGGGCTCTTGGCAATGAATGGGCTCTTTGTTCTGTGGAATCTGCTGCAAACATTTGTAAAAATGGATTTGTACAATGGCAACTTGCAGAACCTTTCCCCCACTCTACAAATTAACAACTTGCTCTGTTTAATACTACATTATTGGAGAGATATGTTCTTGTCTCATCAGAGCTTTGACATGCAACACAACAGGTAAAATGCTAATCTGAAAAGCAATTTAAAAACCAACAATTTGACAAATGGAGGTCTAAGCAAAGAAAACTACTGTGTGCACACAGGCACTGTCTCTGATCTGTGTCTCTAATTTCTAGCTTGAGGAAAGCAGCTGAGAATCTGACCTGAGGCCAAATAACGTGATCTGGTTGGTTAAATGTAAAAATTCAGGCAAACAGATAATATTGTGAGCTCAGAAACAGACTGACACACTAATACATATATCTTTCCACAAACACATGAAAAACATTCTATCTGGAACTTTCTTGAGGAATCTCAATCTCTCTCTCTCTCTCTCTCTCTCTCTCTCTCTCTCTCTCTCTCTCTCTCCCCCCCCCCCCTCTCTCAAGTGGCTGGGGAATAAGAACGACAAGAAATAAAGCTCTGAACTTTGGACACCAAAGGACATATTGTTACTTTCCTGGTACCCGTAACATTTCACTAGAGAGAGAAAACTGACAAGTGGAGACTACCTAAAAGACACAGGATGTGGTGGCCTCCAGGGTAAGTTAATAGGCTTCACTGGGGAAGTGTAAACAGTTCCTGACAAAACAGGCTAAAAGAGGTACAGTGGGTGAGGCAGGCACCATCAAGGGATACAAGCCAGTGGAGCACACGTCTGGGGTACTGGTGGTAGGAGGGCCTGATACAAATAAAGGGAAAAGCAGCTGAAACAACTCTAAGACAAACCTAGCTGGTCCTGGCCAAAGTTTGGAGGGCAAGAACTCTTCCTATAACTAGATAAGGGTAGGCAGTAAAGCACAGGGGGTCCAGGCTGCATCTGCAGAAGAAGCAGGCAAGCCCTTAGAAACATGAGGTAGTTTAAAGCCCCCTTTTCCCTTCTAGATCCTTCTGGCTCCATCCCTCCAAATCTTGATAGGCCAGACCCCTGATAATACTTGACGGAATAGCTGGGCTTCTCTGGATCTTGGCTTTCTGTTCTAGAGCCCTGGCAAACAAATATCATTTTGGAAATAATGGGAGAACTTACAACAAAATTTAGGAGCAAAGTTTCTGGTCCTTTCTACTGTTTAAAAATGGCAGTTTTGGATGTAGTTCAGAAGATAAGGTAGGGTGAGAACTGGGACTTCCCAAGGAGTCTTTTTTCTTTCAGCAGCCTGGCCTTTGTCCCTCTACCTTTTGAGGGAAACAATGTAAAGAACCAATCAGAAATGGCATCAGAATTCAGAACATGGCATTTTCCTGCCACCTTTCTAAAGGACTAACAGGAAGTCAAATTCATAAGAGGGAGGGATGGAGTCTGAAGAAGGTAGGCCTTGAAACTAGGCAGCTATGAGCCACAAGGGCTCTGGGAGGCGAGTCCTACAGACTGACTTATTGTCAGGACTCTACCTGGATGCAAACTTGACAGCAGCATCAACAAACAACAGCGTTTGGGGAAGGGTGCAGCAGAAGGCAAGGCAGAGTTTCTGCCCTTCAGGCTTGTGGGACAAGATGATCAAAATCAAAATCTCCTTCAGACGTCCCACCGGCCACTAGCAAATCTCCCTACACCACTTCACTCCTTTGCTGTACTCTTTTACGAAGAAGTCTGTGGCTATTTAAAAAAAAAAAAAAAAAAAAAAAAGGCAGTTTGCTCTCTAACAGATAAGTGTGTATCTGCTGAGAAAATGTGGAAAAGGTAGGGATGGTCATACACCCGTTTCCATTGAGGTAGTTGTCTTTGTCAACATTATGGAAATACTCATCTAGTCCATCCCACCCTCTTCCCTCAAAATACAAAAAAACCTATCTCTAAACAATGACAACACGGTAACATTAAACATCTTCACATTCTGTAAACTGCAAGGAAATGCATCTGCTGCATTCACACAAAAGCATGTGCATCATGTTGAAGGCCATACATTCAACTCTGTCGTGAAATAAATATATAGAAAAATGAGGTTAAAAACAGACAAACAAACAAATTCTTCTTGTGATGGAGGTAGCTGCTCCACAGTCTCCATCTTGGTCTCTGGCTCTTTCCTCTGGAGCCTGTGCTGCCTGCTCAAGGCACTGTGGGGGCCAGAGGAGGGGCAGGCACAGGTCACTCCTTCACTGTACTTGTCTTGCAGGAGTGCAGCACCACCTTAAAGAGGAGGGGCAGCTGCTCCAGGGGCACATTCACCATCTTGCCTAGGGAAAGGGAAGAGATGAGTTAGCAGTGGCCAGTAGGGCAGGAAAGCCTATCTTGTCTCCACTCAGGCTGCTGGATTGCCCTGGTACAGGATGAGGGCAAGAGTATCAGATGTACTGAGAAGGCCACAAGGGTTTGATAATGTCAGGTTGTCTACACTCACTCTCCAGTCTGCATTGTCTCATTCAGACTCAATGCTTCTGTCTGTGATTGCCTTTTACTCCATTTTACAGCTGAAATGGAGAGAAAGCCCTACTGAGCTTTCACAGCTGAAGACTACTAGGAACTTGCTTCCCACCAACGCTCTATAAGACACTAACTACTCTTCGAAACAGAGGAAGTGGTTAATAAAAGTACAAGGGAAGTACGAAGAAGAGTTACAGCGGCAAATAAATTTGAAATGTCTGGAAATAAAAAGACTGACACTTTGTTTTTTTTCACTGACAAACTTCTCAGAGCTTTAAGTACACAAAACTACAAGCAAAATATCCCTGGTTGTAGTTCTCCCTGACAGTACCTTAATCACCTTGAGGGCATTAAAAAAATACTGATGCCTGGTCTTCACCCCATACCAGTTAAGTCAAAATGTCTGGAGATGCAATCTATTAAACACTGTTGTTTTTCAAAACCTTTCCAGGTAATTGAAAATACTGCCAGGTCCAACCTACATGTGCTAGACTGCTCTGTGGCTCAAGAAATAGAGAAAAAAAATTCTGTCAGATTGACATGTTTTCCTTTAAAAGTTGTATTGTTAAATTTTACAGAAAAAACAAAATGAAACAAAACCCAGTCTAAACGTCATCCTAGTGAATGCTGGACAACAAAACCAAGAATCCTCATTAAATGTCACAAAACAATAAAGAGCCAAGGTTATGCACTGAAACAGATCTACTAATTGTCAGGGACTTAGCAGAGGGTACAAGACCACAAACACAACACACTGCAACACATAAAATTCCTTTGTAAACAACACATAAGCTTAAAGTTGCCACTTTATATGGCCCTGGAAAGATTTTGTGCAATCCTATGAAATAAAGTCTTTGAAAACTGGCATATAGTTCACATATAAAATTCATTATCTAAAGTGTACAGTTCAGTGTCGGGGGAGATGGCTCAGTGGTTAAGAGCACTGACTGCTCTTCCAGAGGTCCTGAGTTCAATTCCCAGCAACCACATGGAGACTCACAACCATCTGTAATGGGATCTGATGCCCTCTTCTGATGTGTCTGAAGACAGTGACAGTGTATTCACAGGTGTAAAATCAATCAATCAACAATCAACCAATCAAATCAATCAATCTTAAAAAACATTGAATAATATTATTTCTGAAAAAAAAAAATATAGTTCAGGATGTGGACTGGAGGCCCAGCCTGCTCTCCTCATCCACACTACCTGCACACCACAGGAGCCTGGGGAATGCCAGTTTCTCTTTTCTAAAAAGAGACACTGACTTCCTACTACAACAGAACTTATCTGAGGGGAAGGGCAGTGTTGGTGACAGCGTAGAGTGAGCATCCCATGAACACTGATCATCTCAATCCCTTCACAAGCTTGGAGAAACAAGGAAGGGTGGAAGCCTGGACCCAGAATATTACCTGCGATGTATCGGATCTCTGGCAAGCACATCATCAAATCAGGAAAGCGGTTTGGCTGATGTGTATATTTATATTCAGTGAAATCCTGACAGATGTACCAATACCGCTTGTTCAGTTGTTCCAGCTGTGAGGCACTGGTCAGACCCCTGATATCTGAAAACAAAAACAAGTATCACTTAGGAAAGGGGGGTTGGGCAACAGATTTGTAAAAACTCACAGTTTAATGTGGTTATAACAAAAAATTTTCTTTTTCTAATGTGAAGAAACTAAGATCTGGATAAGGGAAAATAAGAGAAAAGGAAATATGCAAAGGACAGCCCTTTGCCTATAACTTAAGAGTGCTAAGCTCTTAACAAAGGGTATAGTGGCATAAAATAGGCACCAGTGAGTATGGAACAAGTGGCTAACTAAGGATTCCAATAACCCTTCAGAACATCTTTGAGGCAGAGGTTGTCAGAAGCCTGACTTATATCATCTTCAGTGCCCCTGTGCTTTTCCTAGTCTGTCCTGATGTACACACATACGTATGTATGTATATCTATCCATCTAATGTATAGGAGATGAATAAAGCATTCTGCATGTAAAGTATACCAAGCCTTTGAGGTCCAGCACACATTTTTCCTCCTCTAAGAAGTTGTACCAATCTTCTCCCATATACAGTACAATTAATGTGTTGAGTGTTACTGGCATGTAAATTCTTCAGGAGGCTGGTACTGGCCTGGCTTTTATTTTTCTCCTTCTCCCACCCCCTGCCAATATCCTTAATACACAGTCTAGGGCTTGGCTAGAGAAGGCGTGTAGGTCACCTGATAAATGCATGATGGCATACAGACAGGAGTAGTAGGGAAGTTGAGTGAGTGGGGATTAGTGGTAAAAAGGAAGGCCTGATCAAAAGTCTCCATATTGGAAAGCTGAGCACTTTTAAAGCTATGGGAACAAAATCACTTAGGTCCACTCTGGGAACGGGCATTCACATGCTACTTTTTATAAAAGAACACCAATTCTCTTTCACAGGCCAGATGCCAGCCACTACCACATGCCACTTGTTGGCAATATGCTTATAAATCAGCTGGACTCCTCTGATGGAAGAGTGGGCCTCATGTGCACATGGGGGCTTGTATACCACCACTCTTCCCTGGGACGTCAGAGCCATGGTCAGCCTGTCAACCAGCCTTATCTCCAACAGTTTCATCAGTCACCGTCTCTTCAGTTGCTGGTAAACTTGTACATATTTTAAATGACGCATGTTCTGTCCTTGACGTCTGTGTTTAAATGCATTAAAACTGACTAAACAAAGTGAATCCTCTTCCTTCCTCTGTGAGTTATAGAGATTGTGGCATTTAGATTTCAAGAAAAAAAAAAACCCTAAGCATTCCTTGCACAGTAGAGTAGCAGGGTGATGACTAGGGGGAGTATAGGCCTTCCAAGACTGATGGTCACATAGTGTGACAGAGTCTGTGACAGTCCTGGGGTGGGAGGTGGGGAGTTGTGTATGTGATACAGAAGGGCAAGTGCTTACTGGCAAAAATAAATACATAAAATAAAGCACTGCTGCTGTCCTCCCACCTACTCACCTTGATTCAGGAAGTTAATTGCTTTCATGCATGCGTATTCCTCATTGCTGACCTTTAGCTGATGGAACTTGTGATACAGGTAGATGAGCCGTTCAATCACCTCCATCCCTTCATCACTAAATCTGGAAAACAGATACAGGTTTTTACCTTGATACAAGAAAAGGTCTGGAAGGGCACACAGATGTTATCTTATGACAGGAAAAAAACTCCACATAGGGGAGAGGGAACCCACAGGAAAACCCATGCTTTGTATGCCAGCCAGTATAGGTTATGTAAGTTACTGTTTCCAAGGTCAGTCAAGTAAAACCAGGTTCGAATCCAACTGCACCACAGACAGCTGTAAGATTTTGAGAAAGTCTTTGACCTATGTTAGCTTTTAGGTCTCCCTCTGCAAAACAATGTTTGCCTGCTTATGCTAACATGAGCTGAAGGAGATATGGGGTAGAAACGAAGAGGAATGTGCCAATATTTAAGATACAGCTTTTGTGAAGATGCAGTCTCCAGTATCAATGACAGCTGCCATGGTGACTCTATAAGAGCCTCAGCCACAATGTAGAAAATGCTTCCAATTATGTCTGTGTAGGTTCACTGTTTCTAGCACGGCTGAGATTATAAAAAAAAAAAAAAAAAAAAAAAAAACCTCACTGGCATTCCTGACTTCAGCCCAAGGTAGAAGGGAACACTTGCTGAGTCTTTATACCACAAGAGGCTTTGTGCTGGGCACCTTCTGTGCATTCTCAACCCTAAGAGCTGGGTGAAACAATCACTACCAACATACAGCTGAGAAACTCAAGTTCAATATGGAAAGGGGACTGGCCCACCAAAACACAGCCAGCTGGTGGTGGAATAAGAACCTGGAAACTGGACTAGCTTCTCAAGGCTCTTCTAGTATCCAGGGTAGTTGGCTCATGCAGAACAGACAGGCCTCTTCAACTATTTACACGTGATGGATTCTTTTCACCTGATGAATTCTTACATAGGTAATAAAACAGGTATACAAATCCAACACTAATAATAAACCATAGTGGAATTCATCTTATTTCTATTCTTTTTATGTGTTGCTGTGTGTGTGTGTGTAAGGGATACATAAGGAGCCAGAGGTTGACACCCTATTTTTAGGGATACCAGTCTCTTATTGAATTCTGAATCTCACTAATTTGGCTAGGCTGGCTGGCCAGCAAGTTGCGGAGACCTGCCTATTTCTGCTCCTATTCAGTGCTGCAGTTACAGACATTCCCAGGTTTTTACATGAGTACAGGTACCTGAACTAGGGGTCCTCATGCTATAAGTACTGTACTTATTAAGTGCTTTTCTCCAGTCCCAATAAATTTAAGACAATTCTTTGGCATGTAATTTTATCATTTATTAAAGATAAAATCACACACACACACACACACACACACACACCCAAAAAACAAAACAAAAAGCCAGGCAGTGGTGGCACACACCTTTAATCCCAGCACTTGGGAGGCAGAGGCAGGCGGATTTCTGAGTTCGAGGCCAGCCTGGTCTACAGAGTGAGTTCCAGGACAGCCAGGGCTACACAGAGAAACCCTGTCTCAAAACAACAACAACAACAACAACAAACCAAAAAACAAAGATAAAATCAATTTTGAATACAAATGAGATAGACATGCTTGCTTTTTTTTTTTTAAATGAAGAATTAAATTGCTTCTGTGTGACACTTCCATTTGACACTGCAGGACATGTACCAAAGTTTACAGAGTTAATCTTTTTTTTTTTTTTTTGAGACCAAGTTTCTTGACCCTGGCTGGCCTAGAACTCATGACATAAAACAGAATGGCCTCAAATTCAGAGACCTGCTCATCTCTGCCTCCTGAGTCTGGGGATTAAATGAATGTTTTGCCTCATCTGGCTTAATTGATATTTTGATCTTATAACCATCAATGGTTTAGGTATGAAGTAGCAGAAGTATATTTAGAGTTATTTCAGAAATTGTTAAAAGTTGTGCCCTAATCCTAAGTCAAATTCATTTAACAATTTTTCAAAATTAATTTCAAGTCAGAAACTAAAACAGTAATTTTTTTTTTTTTGAAATAGGGTCTCATATAACCCAAGCTGGCTTTGATCTTGGTGTGCAGTAGAGATGATGGCTTTCAAACTCTTAGTTCTTCTGACTCTATTTCCCAAATGCTAAGGTTTCATGACATGTACCACCACACCTAGCTAAAATAAAACCTGACATAATCTAAAAACATCGAATCTGATTCTTAAAAGAATGAGGAATGATGATAGGATGACACCCAAAGTCTTTGTTTCCCATAATCAAGCATCTTGTTTCTAGAAGAATAAAAACAACACTGACCTGGGATCTGAGCTAAGGAATCTACAGCAATACTTATATATGAGGGCCTGTGTGATCAAATGAGTGTCCAGACCCAGGGAGGCAGCATGTTCTGATCAGCATGCCCAAGTGCTGCCAGAGGCACAGTGTTCACAGGGAGACACTGAAGACACACAGGGAGTTTGATTCTGAATTAATGTCTACTTGTTGAAGGTTTAGAAATCTTTAGTAATGCCTTTACATCCAGTTTCATGGCCTCAGCAGGGTTGTGACACAGAGTTTAGGAAGCTGGTCTCTAGCAGCCAGGACTAAATCTGGCCAAACTTTCTACTTTGGGCTAGAAAATGAGCACCCTGGGGATAGAGCATGTTTAGGTAACAAGGCCCAGACATGCCACCAAAGCAAGAGACCTCTCAGTTCCTATGGGAGCTGCTGTAAGTAGGCTGTGAAAGCTAATTCAAGCGCCTCACTGTTCTAGCCCAATGGCCTTTATGACTCTATTACTAATGTCCCAGGCTGATTAAGAGACAAATTCATACTGGGCATCCACTCTAAAACCCTTACCGACCATTCTACTGCATGGTGAATGCTGGGTACTTTTAGCATTATATATCTAGCCTCATCCTCCCAATTAAAAAAAAAGTGTATTAATCAAAATCTCCTTTGTTCCTGTGTGGGAATGAAGGCTCAGAGCAGCCACTGACTGCTCCCGACATAAAGGCCCTTTCACAAGCACTCTTATTTTCCTGATAACTTGTGAGATAAACCATATACCTCTGTATTAGGATAAGGAAGGGGTGACTCTCCCAAAGTAACATAATAAGAAAGAGCCAGGGCTTTTGAATTCCAAGCACAGGGGCTTTCCTACTGCTGTACTACCTACCCCAACCCTGTCAAGTTCTTACGTGCTATCTGGAAAGGCTGCCACATGCTATCTCATGAGAAACTGTAATAGCATCTCATCCTGGGGCCTGGCCTTAGGAGGTGCCAGGTACTTCTGTGCCACTTGCTTGATGATGAATCTTGTAGGAAGTAGTGTGCCTAGGGGTGAAGACCACTCCTTATAATAGTACTTGCTGGCTACTTAAGTTGTTGAGAGAGAAAAGGGTTTACTGCCGATTCCCTATCCTATCCTATCCTATCCTATCCTATCCTATCCTATCCTATCCTATCCTATCCTATCCTATCTGCATGGAGCAGTAGGGCGGGGATAAGTAAGGTGGAGCATAACAAAGAAGGCAGGAGAATGCTCTGGACATCTGTCTGGTAACCGAGCAATGCAGCAAGCACAAATAATGGACTGTCCCTTAATCAGCAAGCTCTCCTCCAAGTGCTCACTGTAGGATCTGCAGGTGTGTGGCTATCATCCAGATCCTGAGCTGGCAGTGCCAAACTTGCTCCTCGCTATCTTGACCTGGGGGACACAAAGGAGTTCTCAAGTGTTTGAACCTGTATATATGCCCAAGATCTGTTCTTTCTCTTGGGAATAGTATATCCCTCTTTCCCAAATATCTTACAAGAAGCAGCCATCATAGTCCCTTGGCAGTGGCTGGGGTTGGCAGCCAGCCCAGCAGTCCCCACTCAGTCTCCACAGCTTGGCTGCAAAGCTTTCCTCCACACCCGCATCCCACCCTTTGATAAACAAAGTTGTTCTCTGTTCCATGGGCCTGCTTTCTCTTCCAGCCGTTCCTCCTCCACATCTGCCCACTCCACAGTTCTGATGCCCCTGTATTCCCTGTCTACAAATTATCAGCATTCAAAGCCATAAAGCCAGACAAACACACCCATTCTTCTCCCAGGTTCCTATCACACAAGCATTCTAGGACAAGGAAAACATTCCTGCCAGGATCCCCAAACCACTGGACCATTCAGTCAGCAATTGAAGCTGACACTATGTAAGTTATATCCTCTTCAGGGGCAGAGAGGACCAGCTCTTTCCCATGTACCCTCCCCAGCAGCAGCCATCAGCTATTGTCTTTAAGGGACTGTCATCTTCATACCACATACAAGTCAGATTACAGCTCCATGACACAGTCTAGAAAATCATTCCTCCTAAGAACCTGGTACAGTGTAATGGTGGAGCGCTCTGGCTTTGGAGCACAACAGACCTGTGTAGCAATCTTAGTTTCATCTTTTTCTACCTTTGTAGCCTTGCATTTTCTTCTCTCTGAAACTCAAGGTCTATATACCTACAGAGGCTAATAGTACCAGTCTCATAGAATGATGGCAAGGACTCAACAATAATATAAATAAAACAATAATAAAATTGGTGCAACAAACCCTGTTGTTTGTTTAACACTCGCAGTGTCTCTATAGTTGACATTCTTCTGTAAAAAGGAGCAAAATGGCTGTGTTTCCCCAGCTGGAGAACTAGTACCCATTAAAGTCCATCTAACTCAAAGCATCTTCTCCAGGGAGTGAAAGGGTGTTGATTAGGGCTAGGAGCAGTCACTGGCTGGTGCTACAATCTGCTTTAAATCACATTTGTCCAGCTCTCTGTCTGATAACAGTCTGATGAGGAGTAGGCACCATAAACTTGATTCAGTATTGAGAAGAGAAAAGGAGCTGGCCATGCATCACCTGGGGAGCTTTCTCCTGACAGCAGGCACTCACACTCAGAGCTGTGAAGAAGCAAAGGCTGCCTGGGGGAGTGGGAGTAGTACAGCAAAGTAGGGAAGAGCTATGGCCAATTAGACTCCTCACCCTGGAATTCTAGCAGAAAGGGGATGCTTGGCAGTGATTAACCTAACCCCAGAGGCTCAACTTCCACATCTGATGACCTCCTGGTCCTTCCTATATGCAACTCAGACTTCAAGACACTCAAGCCAACACAGAATGGCTTTTATCACCCGCCATGTTCTTCCCAGGGCTTGGTCCGAGCTAAGACAATTTAGGCCCACGCCTTCCTTACTCACAGAGTCCTCCTGAAGCCACATCCCTGACATCCCTATCTTGGTGCTGCCATCTCTTCCCAAGTCACTATTGTGTCATCCTGCCCTGTTTTCCTTTCCACGGAGTAGTCTCTCGCTCAACCATGCTCTATTCTTGCCCACACCGAACACCTTCTCAAACGCAACCTGTCCAACACAACAAATCCAAAGTCTTCTTTTCTTCTTATTAAAACAAAAACAAAGAAACCAAAGAAGGTGGTGGTATACATCTTTAATTCCAACACCCAGGAGGCAGAGGCAGGAAGG
This sequence comes from Arvicanthis niloticus, assembly GCF_011762505.2. Classification (NCBI taxonomy): domain Eukaryota; kingdom Metazoa; phylum Chordata; class Mammalia; order Rodentia; family Muridae; genus Arvicanthis; species Arvicanthis niloticus. The sequence continues at coordinate 16,769,364 of NC_047659.1, forward strand.
AGTATCTCTGTGAGTTTGAGGCAGCCTGGTCTACAGAGCAAGTTCCAGGACAGCCAATATGCTACATAAAAAAAACAAAACAAAAAACAAAACAAAAAAACAAAAAAAAAAAAAACCCTTTCTCAAAAGACAAACAAACCCCCAAACCCCCAAACCACCACCACCACCACCTCCACCCAAAGTTTCATGCAGTCTAGGTGGGCGTCAAACTCATGCTCTTCCTAACTCCATTTCCAAAGGTGCTGGCATTACAGGTATGTATGTTTTCTAGTGCACCTCTGTGAACTGCCTTGTCTGTACTTTTGTCTCCATTCACTTCTCTTCCCTCAGTTTTCTGCTCCCTGTATCCTAATACTCAGGACTGATTTTGGAAACATACAGTCACCTAAGATTATTTTTAGGTGACCCTCCCTCCCTCTCTCCCTCCCTCCCTGACTCTTTCTAGGCAGGGTCTTACTGTGTATCCTCGAGTATCCTGGAACTTGCTCTGTAGAGCAGGCTGACCTTGAACTCAGAGTCTGTCTGTCTCGGCCTAGTTCTGGGACTAAAGACATGAGCCACCACGCCCACCTCTTATAGGAGTCCTTTTAGTCTCCTGCCTTCATATTGCCCTCTATTCCATACTTAGAAAATTCTCACTTCAAAATGCAGCTCAAATGTCTATTCTCGTGGTAAGCCCAGTATGCAAGTACACCCCTCTTCCCTTACTTAGTCAGTGTTTGAATAATCCTTACACCCTCTGAAATTTATTCAATATGACCTTGCATTATAGATTGTATCTGCTACTATAAAATAAGAATTGGAACTTAAAACATGTCTAAGCTAGGTGTGGTACTCAGAAGATTAAGGAAGGAGAATTCTAAGTTTGAAGTCTGCCTGGGAAATTTAGTGAGATCTTATCTCAAAATAAATGAGAAGGGGTTGGGGATGTCATCTCAATGATTGAGCACTTACATAGCACTTGTAAGACCCTGGGTTTAAATCTATGGAACTAGACATTAAGGGAGGGAAAGAAGGAGAGAAAAAGGAATGAAAAACAAATACTTTATCTACATGTTCTCTGTTCCTAGAAGCCTTGCCCCCAACTCCCAACATATGGAATACCTGCAGAGTATCTGCTTGGAAAACAGTTCATGCTTCAGGGAGCATAACTTAGAGATTGATCATTCTTCTACTTCCTCCTCCTCCTCCTCCTCCACCACCACCACCACCACCACCACCACCACCACCACCACCACCACCACCACCACCACCACCACCACCACAGGTAGTTAGTCCCAGGAAGAGCTAGTAGATCCCAGGCAAGCAGGGAAGCTGGACTTCCTGAGGCCAAGTCTACAAACCAACCATATTACAGCAAGCTTACTGCTATCCAATTAGCTCTTCAATCCAAAGTTTTGAGCTAGAGCCAGAAATCTGATATAAACAATGCATTAGAGGCTATAGACAAGGGGTTGGGTCATCTGTTGGTAGGACAAAATGTCAGGTAGGTGCACCCTAAAAACAGCGAGCAAGGTAACGCTAGAAAAGCAAGGGAGAGAGCTAGTTTCTAGAGTCTCACTCAGCGGTACACAGAGCTCCTAAAGGCCTTGACGCAGCTTTGCTCTCTCCTTAAGTGTGGGCCTTGTCTTTATGTACTATATAGGATGGTGGGGACTGATGCACACCTTGACCTGTGAAGAGAATTATAGAAGCTGGTACCCTATTTTCTCCATATCTCATTTATCCTTGTTCTGGGTACCTTTAAATCATATAACTTCTATTATTTAAACTGTCCCAAAAAAGGTGGTTTACTGAAATGTGTATTTAAATGTGAATTAAGCTATATAAGACATTTCATATGAATAAATTAATAAATCAGAGAAATTACTGAAAGAAATACTTGTCTTAATTTGGGGATCAGAAATCAAGGGTCTTGTCTGCCCTAAATCTTCAAAGAAAGTGAGTAAAGTAGTATTTGGACAGGTTATGGAAACAGCATGGAGGAAAAGAGCTGTCCTAGAGGAGTTAGAGATGTTGGTCAGCTACAAGAGAACCTTAAGGCAGACAACAGCCAGGAGTCTGCTTGGTCAGTCCTGTGCTCTTAATACCTCACTGTGCCTCAGGTACCACAGCAGAGCCTAAGCAGTCAGGCAGGCTGTAGGGGTGGGGATGCGAAGTTGTGGGACAACCTCAAGGCTAGGCTGTAGACTGAAATCTAAATCCCTGAAGGACTGGAGTCTATGAACTTCAACTTCCTCATCCTAAACAAGTACAATGGCACCTAGGCTACCATTAGCTGTGAGAGAATCAGTAATATAAAGCTGCCTACAACTGATACCAAGATGACTTGTCCCTTGAGTCCCTTAAGGTTAGAATTTAGATTTTTGTTTTTATCAGATATACCATCCTACTAATCTAGATAAACACTTAAAGCAATAGCCCAGCACTCTGCCAGTCTGACTGCATGGCACTTACTCGCCATCCTCGCTTTGTGGGAGAGGGACTTGCTGTACCACCTAGTCTATCCATTTAGAACCTATGACTGGCTGACAACACAAAGCTAGTATGTGACAGGGTAAGGGTTACAATTTAGGTCTGTGGGACTTAATGCTCCTCCTTTGGAGGCTAGGCAGCCTTGCCTCACACGGAGGATGGCGGTTTGGTTATTCTGGACAGCCTTCCCAGTCAGCGCTCTCACCTGTGCAGTTCTTCATCAGAGGGTGAGTACTTGGCAGTGACATCGGCCAGCTCCCCAAAGATCTGCTTGCTGTAAACAGTGAGGGACGAGAGCAGGATTAGCTCCTGCCATGTAGAGCTCAGGAGACACGTGTAATCCTTGATTGAGAGCTCACAGAAAAAAGGCAGCTTCTTGATCCAGGCAATCTGCCTAAAGAGCAACTCATCAGCCAGGCGGCAAAGCAGAGCAAACAGTTCTGCCTGTGTCACAGCATACCTGGGGAAGGGACAGGACAGAGTCACTTCTATCAGCCAGAGAGTGAGGCTAGGAGCACAGGAGAGGGTATTCCTTGGTAGTAGGCCTCTTGCCCTTGACCACAAATTTCCAGTTTCACTCAACTTCTTATAAAGGGGTAGGGTTGAGGCCAGCAAAAAACTGAGGTGGAGAAGTGGAGAGGGCACAGTGAGGTGATCTGGTGAGAAGAGGCTGCTGAGGGGAAAGAGGGCTTAGAAACTTCTGGAATTATGAGGAAATATCACTCTTAATGGTGGTGTTCTCTGATGTTTCAAGCCTTAGAAGAAAATTCTTACTCATTCCTGTTCTAATTTTAGCAATGTAAACTTCAATGGGTTGAGTCTGGAGCATACTCAGTATAAGGAACAACACCTACATATGAAGGAAAACAGAAACAAAACCCAAAGCCAAACATGCCCAAGGGCCAGAGGCAGAAGAAAAGCTGAGGAGAACAGAGGCATTTCAGAAGCCTTTCCTGTTCTCACTGTGCCCCCTGGTGGTGATGGTCCAGGAACCAGAATTGCTCAGCCTTTCCTATAAACTACTTTAGCCCAAGGTGAGGTCTCTGAGTCTCATTTTCATTCTTCTCAAGGTCCATGGTGGTCCCTTGTTACCCTCTTCCTCATACATTTACGTCTCCTCTTCTGAAACTGGAGCCTAGTTTAAGAGCTCAGGATACCCAACCTCTGGGAGGCATTAGATTAAGATTCTAGCAACCCATGTTTTCTACTCAAGTAGAACTAAATGCAGACTGAGATGTCTTCCACATATTCAGGCCTACACCAGAGACTGTCAGTCATGTGCCATTGGTTACTCATGGTCCTGTTGGCTAGGGATATAGACAGGTCAAAACCAGTTAGGGGTTGAATGATTTAAAAACCCTAGGCCTGATATAGAGCCTAATTTTGTGCCAGAAGGCACAAGAGCAAATATTCCAGAGCTTGGTTTACTTAGACCCAATGAGAAATGAAGGCCCTGCTATCTCAATTTCACAGGAACTGAAAAGTAACCTGACTTCTCTGAGAAAATATTACTAAGGAAACATGAAGGACCAAAGCCTTCAGTGATAAAGCTGGGACACAACTGATGCATGGTAGGGACATTTTGAGACTACAAGGGGCCAAATAGGGCAGAATTCACTCACCCATCTTCGATCAACATAGGTGTGCCCAATGGCTCCAGGTCTTCAGCTGACATCAGCTGATGAATCAGACTGTAGGACTGAGGATCCAGGCTTCGAGCTTGTGGGGGCAAAAGTGGTGAATGGCCGGAATAGCTAAAAAGCTGTGGTATGTATTGATAATGTGGAGGCACCGACATCCCCATGTACTGATCCCTAAATGCCATGAATCCATTTAGTTCCACAGACCTACTGGAGAGAAAAGCTTCATATCAGGAAAAGCCATGGCAGGTTGAATACCTGCTCAAAGAGAGTAAGTTGGAGATGAGTTGTTCTCTGGTCATGAAGTCTGTAAATAATCAAGGTATAGGACGAATCAAAGGTTACATACATGTCTACGCTATTAAATTCCACCTACGAGACAAGAATTCTGTGTGGGCTTACCATGTGACCAGCAGAATAGGGGGTATAAATAACTATGAATTGGATGAAGCTTTGTACTGATGTCACACCTAACACCTTGCTCATGCTAGGCAGGTGCTCTGCTACTGTGCTATATACTAGTCCTCTTTTAGCATAATTTGGGACAGGGTCTCACTAAGTTGGAGGGCTAACCTTGAACTTACACTGTAGCTCAGGAGCCTTAGCCGCCTAGATAGCTGGACAGTAGATCTTCATCACAAGGCCCAGCTTTGAAGAATTTTTAATATATACTAGTAATTTATGGTGACAAAAATGTATGCTTTTATTGTTGCTTTACTGTTAGGAAAACAATGGCATAGGACAGGCTAAGTGGACTTAATTAGTCTAAAACCCTAATCTAGTATCAAGCACGAAGTATATCCTGAGGTCCGTAAGTCCCTAACTATTAAAAAAGAAAGAACAGGGATACGACTGAATGGAATAGAAAACTCTAGTTGCCTCTGAAGAAGATTGTTCCCTGTTTCATCTCCTTTGGAGAAACCGCCATTTTTCCAATTAGCTATAAAAAATATTTACACATGTGCAAGAGTGAGTGAATGCCACAATGCACGTGTGAAAGGACAACTATGGGAGTTTTCGTCTTCCACCATGTGGGCTCTGGGTTGTCTCAGGTAGTCAGGCTTGGAGCAGGCGCCTTTACTTGATGAACCATCTTACCAGCCCGTTGCTAATTAACATTTTAAAAATCATTTAGCTTTCCTGGATTTATCTCCTATAACTGAGTTTGGCAAACTGCACCTATAGGCCAGATCTAGCCCAGGACCTATTTTTGGTAAATTTAAAGTTTTACTTGAATAAAGCCATACTCACTGCTTTATATAGGGTGTGTGCTGTCCTGCTTCTGAGCCACTAAAGCAGAGGTGGGGAGCTGAGACCCAGGCCAGGCTTACAAAGTCTAAATACTAACTATATGACTTTTAACATTTTTATTATTTATTTATTTGTTTGTTTGGAGACCAGCTCTATGAAGCCCTATCTGTCCTGAAATGACCTTTTTAAAAGAGAGAATTTCTTTCCTTTATCATTTGTGTATGTGTTTGTGCATGTTGTGTGTAGGCCTGAAGTTGACATCAAATGTCTTTCTCAACCTCTCTCCACCTTATGCTTCTGACACAGGGTCTAACAGGACCTGGAGCATACTGATTCAGCTAAGTTAGCTAGCCAGTGAGCCCCGGTGATCCTCCTGTTTCTCTAGTATCGTGGAGACAAAAATCCATTTGTTCCTCACACACCTAGCTTTTATGCGGGTGCTGGAGATTGAACTTAGGGGCCTCACATTTGCAGATCAATCACTTTACCAACTGAGCTATCTCTATAGGCTCTATCTATTCTGTGATAGTTTACTTATTTATGTATGAGTGCTCTGTCTGCATGTTTTGTTTGCATGCTAGGAGAGGTCACTGGATTCCATTACAGATGGTTATTAGCTACCAATGTGGTTGCTGGCAACTGAACTCAGGACCAGTGGAAGAGCAGCCAGTGCTGTTAACTTTTCAGTCATTCTGTAGTCCCCTACTGTGACAGTTCATGAAAAAAAAATCTGTTAAATTTTGTCTTATATGAAAGATTTCTGAGGTAAGGAGCCCTTCCAAGATAGCTCAAAGCTATACTTATAACTATTAGCTAACTTAAGAAAGCATGATTGCCTCAAGAGGCTTTAATCTTTAATTCCACAATAACAACTCTGGCAAGTCAGAAAAACTGTAACTCAGTTCAACAGTCTATCGAAATGTTACTGCTAAATGAAGTGGACATGCACAGAAATGGCATTTAGAAGTCTGCAAAAGAGATGGCTGATGTTTTATTTTGGTCTTTGTTAAAGACCTGATCCTACACCATTTTGAGCCTGAGGGCACAAGGGCAGGAAGGCTGAGGCAGTCAGGCAGAGGAGTACTCTACCAGCAGTTCTTTGGAGGATTACTCATTGTATGGGACCTAGATAATGATACTGGGTTTGCTTTTAGCTCACCTGGATGACAGTGTGGAGCCTGGTGAGGGCTGGTTGCTCTCTGAAGCCCTGTTCCCAGGGGAACTGTGGTCGCTATCACCATGGTTGCTCCAGTGATTGGCTTCTTCCTCAAACTCCTGTCCAGACATGATTCTTTCAATTTCTTCTTCTGATATCTTTGACAAGAAATGAATACATGTTAGCTTTGGGGCCACAGATCCCTTCTGTTCTCTTTTAGGAATCAGAGTTTATACTCAAGGTCTCTCATAATCTTCAGACTCCATTGGATATGCCCAGTATATCTGGACACGATCTAGGAACCACGGTTTATTACTACTTTCCTCTTGGCCATTTACTTTACCTTCAAGCCACTTTTGAGTCTTTACTTTCCTAACTGAAACTCCATTTTCAATGACAATCTCCTACCTGCCCAACCCAATAATAAGTATTCTCTCCTTTGTGAAATTATCTACTGTTATTTACCCACTCATAATTATGTGGATTCTGAGAAAGGAAGTACAGTATTGTGGTTAATGGTGTAAATTCTGGAGGCAGACCTATATTCAAATCCAGAATATACCACTTGTAGTACAACCTTGGGGAAGTTACTGAATTATCTGAAGCTAAGTACCTCCATCTGTTTGGTAGATGGAACAAAAGCCCTACCTCTTTTGATTCTTGTGAGGATTAATCAAATCAGATACTTAGAAAGGAGCCTAACAAGAGTAACAACTCTGGAAGCACTGAGAATCACAATATCATCATTTCTGGGTTGTTGTTTCTTTTGAAAGAGGGTCTTGTTACAGTGCCCAAGTTTGGCTTAAATTCCTAGAGTCAAGCAGTCTTTCTGCTTTAGTCTTCAAAGTAGCTCAGACTATAGGTGTGTGTCACGATAGATACTGGGCTGTCATTATTATAGAACACTTATAGTAACATATTACAAAACACCCTCTGTAATACTTAAGACCACAATAGGACCTAGAAAAGAAGTACTCAATACATGGATATTGAGTAAGTAAGTGTTTATTTACTAAGTACTGATATGTACTTTCATATGGATTTTTTTTTTTAAAGAAAGATATCCCCAAGTCTATTAAATAAAACTTGAGGAATCATGCCTTACATTAAAGTCATATTGTATGCCTAGATGTGGTCAGGGGTATGAGGAAGGAATACAAATGTTAGTAATCAATCCGGTACTCCATAGAGAACAAATTATCTTTGATAGTTTCTAACCTAGGGCTGAGGCCTATCTGGTCACAGTCAATACAGCAAAGTACTAAGGAAGAGGAGTCAGAGGAATTTTTATATGTTGTTTCTACGGAAACCTCAAAGGCCATTTTCTCCCAGACCTGTCTGGCTCAAACTTGTATGCTTATCTGCACTAGCAGTCTCTGAGAAAACCATGAACTGTTATGATCATAAACAGAAGCTTTTAGAAATCTAAGCTAGTAGGACCAGTGAGAGGGCTCAGCAGGTAACAGCGCTTGCCATGCAAGCCTGAGGACTTGAGTTCCATGCCTAGAACCTATAGAAAGGTGGAAGGGGAGATCAGACTCCACAAAGCTGTCCTCTAACCTCCAACAATAAATTATGAATTATGCTTAAAAAACACACACATCATACATGTGAGCATGTATGGGCACACACGTGTAAAAACATACATAGAAATAATAAAAGTTTTTAAAAAAGAACCAAATGTTAATGAGACTAGAGGGCAGAAGGATTTAACTAGTAGATAAACAAAGGAGTTGGTCTGAAATCATTTGGTGTATACATTAAAATGGAGTAATTGTTTCTGAAAATTAAGTCATAAATACAACATAAAAAACAAACCATGAAATCACTGCAGCCTGACTGATGGTGGTGACAAGAACAGAGCTTGAAGGGCATGAGACAGACTGGCTGGGTGCAAAGAGCTGACCCGTGAAGACAGTTTACTCCAGCTGGGAGTTGGACACTGCTCTCCTATAACCCCATGGTGCAGGACTGTGTGCAATCACAGATACACCGACAACATGGAGGGCAGAACTTGTTGGGAATGCTTAACCTGGTTCAGACTTCATTTGTTATTTCCCAGTTAGATGCTTCTGGGCAAGTCAAGTCCCACAAGCTGTCTGTGTTTCAGTTTATCTGCTGCAAAAGAGGTAATATTCTTTTGTAGCTCATGGCTATCACACTGCAGCTAGAACAAAGAAGTATGCAGGTCTAAGTCAGACAGATTTGGAAGTTAACCCAAGATAAAGTTATAAAATATGACACAAAATATTTTTTCAATAAAATGAAAACCCCATCTCTCCTTTATTGAGAATAGCTAAACATAAGCTGGGCATAATGCACACACCTTTAACTCCAGCACTCAGAGGGCAGAGGCAGGTGGACCCAGTTGAGAACTTACAGATCACTGCTCTAACACATCATTAATAAATAGGGAGAACAAAACAGTATGTCCAGTATAAAAACCAAACGCAGCAGCAAATGAAATGGTTTTTATGAGCATTGGTATCTCAGTTCTGAAAGAAACAGTTTATTCTTCTATGAGCTAAGAGTCCCCTGGCAGAGCGGACTTACACAGCACTAAGAATGCATCAGGTGCTACTAGAGCTGTGACCCTTTAATACAGTTCCTTATGTTGTGGTGACCCAACCATAACATTAGTTTCACTGCTACTTTATAACTGTAATAATTTTGCTACTATTATAAGTTATAATGTAAATATCTGTGTTTTCTGATGGTTGTAGGTGACCCCTGTGAAAGGGTGGTACTAGAGGATCTTTTTTTTCATTGTGAAAATATTTAAGAATTTTCCACAGTAGATGATCTATTACACCTAAATATGAAAAGAATGACTAGGGTCAGACATTAAAGATCCAAAGCTAGTGTCAGATGTTGAATATTGAAAGATTTTCCTCTAAACTCGAGAGCAAAATAAAGGTGCCCACCTCAGTACTCTTATTCAATGGAATATTGGAAATTGCAGCCCAAGCAATTAAATAAGAAAAAGAAATGCAAGGCATCTAAACAGAAAGAAGTTAATTATCTGTGTTCACAGAGGATGTGAAGTAGAAATTTCTTAAGATCCTATAAATTCAACAAAGTTGTAAAATACACAATCAACCAATTATTTTGCCATATGCTATCAATAAACAATCTAAAGAAATTTTTAAGAAAATAATTCCACATAGAATAGCATACAAATGTAACAAAAAAGTTATAAGAGGATAAAAGACCTACAGAGTAAAAAACATAAAAATGCCACTGTCACAAGTTACATACGAACATATTTGTGGACAACTTAAAACTAAAATTTAAAAAGCATCCTAAAATCAATATGCAAAAAGACTCCAAGCAGCCAGGATAATCTTAAAGGATAATGCAGCTGGAGACTACACACTTCCTGGTTTAAAGCATACTTCAGAGCTACAGTACTCAAACATGGTAGCACAGATTTATACCTCAATAAACTACACTCACAAGTATATGGTCAAATGATATTCAACAAAGGCACAGGACTACACAGTAGGGAAAGAATAATCTCTTCAACTAACAGTGCCAGGCAAACAGCAGTTACATGTATGCAGGCAGGAGTAAAAAAGGAAAAAGAGAGCCTTCTTGTCTTATACTACACACAAAGATCAACTCAAAGTTTATTAAATGTAAGGTCTGAAACTGTAAAATTCCTGGAAGAAAACAGAAGAAAAACCTTTTAAGGATGGTCTTGGGAACAATTTCATGGATGAGACATCAAAAGCCCAGAAGCTGGTGAGATGGCTCAGCGGTTAAGAGATCCTGAGTTCAATTCCCAGCAACCACATGGTGGCTTACAACCACCTATAGGGAGATCTGATGCCCTCTGCAGGCAGGCAGATGAATATGCAGCAGAGCACTCATATATTAAATAAATAAAAAAAAAAAAAAGACATCAAAACTCAGGCAACAAAAGCAAAACTAGAGAAGCTGGACTGTGCCCAAGCTCCTGCACAGCCAACAGTCAACCCTTGAAAGGCAGTCTGTGCAACCAGAAGTAAGGAGCCAGCATCTGCAAGAATGGTGAATTCAACAAATAGAGCTTTTAGTCCTGCAAGATGAAATAACTCCAATCCACTGGGCACAGAGTTAAAGACACTGATATAAAAATTAAGAGAGCACAATGAGTAAAGTGTTTGCTGTGCAAGTAAGAGAGTATGACTTCAGATCCCCAATACCCACAGAAAAGCCAGGTGTAGTGATGTGTGCCTGTAATCTTAGTGCAGGTGCATGCCTGGGCTCTGGTCAGGCAGTGTAACGGCAATAGCAGGCTCGAGGTTTAGTGAAAGACCTTGTCTCAAAAATAAGGCAGTGAAGTAAATAAAGACATCTCAAACTCAACATCTGTCCTCCACAAGTGCCTACATGGATGACAGCACCCCCTCCACGCATGTAATACACACACACACACCAGAGAGAGAGAGAGAGAGAGAGAGAGAGAGAGAGAGAGAGAGAGAGAAGGAGGGAGGGGGGAGGGAGGGAGGGGAAGAGGGGGAGAGAGAGAGACGCAAGCAATCACAAGTTGTTTTTAGTATAGACTTAAATAAATTAATTTTCAAGAGATAAATAACAGGCATAAAATGCTTGATTAAGCAAATCAAAACAGTAAAGTTAGAAGTTTTATACAAATATGCACACCCTGGTTTTAGTGCATTGTGTATATTCCCACAGCAGGAAATTTCCCATGTGTCAGTACATATCCCTGGGTTCTTGTCTTTCATTTGTTTATACTTAACTGAAGAAATTCTATTAATTTTCTTATGAATTATTTCTTGGTTCTGTTTCCCACTTCTGATCTATGCTCACTGTCCTACTTCAAACTATTACCTGTATCTCTTTGAATATATGTATCTCTCTGCAAATCCATCTTAAACCATTCCCAAAGTATTTTTTTCTGAAATGCAAATCTCTATATGACACTCTCCCTTATTTGCAAAAGTGATTGATTCTTGGCACACAGCAAAAATTCACAAAACTGATCCCAGCTCTTCATGTGCTTGGGAATTCATTTGATGAGTGCATCATAAAATATATCCAATTCCCTTAAGTCAGGAGGCTCTTCTGCTAGCAAGTAAGAACAGGAAGTGCAGGCTGGTCCCACAAATGATTTACTTAGGAGACATGGTAAAGACAGTTGAGGTCATTCTTTAGAGAACTGATCGAAGTTCAAGGACTCTGCCTTATTTGCTGCCACTCTACATGTGTGCAATGCTCCAGTTTCATTGAATTCCTCTGTGATTCTGTAAGGATCTTTGGGTCATTTCAGTCCATTCTCTTTAGCTTTGATAAACCTTGCTTAGATTCTTAACACACCTACTTCTTCCTTCCCCTTCAAGAATCACTTCAAAAGCACCTTAAGGAACCATTTCCTCAGTGTTTCCAGTCTCCAAAGGAAGCTTTCCTGGGCATCTTCTTTTAGCTCTCATTGTACCTTGGTATCTATCTACTATCTGTCCCTCTCATTAGACTGAGCCCACAGTATATAGAGCAGCAGAGTAGGAACTTGGTAGATACCTATGGGACAGACTGGAATATTATTATTCCTATTTTACAACTAAGAACATGAACAACAAGGTGATTTTTGCTGATTTCTGGCAGGCTAAGTTACCTATAACTTTAAGTGATGGTTCAAAGTGGAAGAATAACTTTTTGAATGGTTTAGAATCAGAATTGAATTCATTGCCTATGAAATTTTAGGAAAGATTGAGAGGTCATAAGAAGAGCTTGAATCCATTAACTCCAACAGTTAAAACTTTAAAAGTGGGGGATGGCGAGATGGCTCTGTGGTTAAGAGCACTGAATGCTCTTCTAGAGGACCCAGGTACAATTCCCAGCACCCACATGAAAGCTCTGTCTGTAATTCCAAAATCTGGTACCCTCACCCAGACATGCTTGCAGGCAAAACACCAATGCACATTATTAAAAAAAAAAAAAGACTTTAAAAGTGTTTTCACATTCAGATTATAAAAGCAGTTTTAACCGAAGTGAAAGCAAACATGGCAGAGGAGAAGATCAAAGTAAACATTGACAGGAGCATTTGCATTACCAAGCTTCTAGAACCCACTAAGAGAGAGAGGGTACAGGACTTACCTGGACTGGTCCAATACTCTTGTTCCGGCCTCCAGGCATGCCATCTTCCCTGATAGCTATAAGAAAACATAAGACAGTTAGAAGCACACTCAAGGTTGTTTATGAACAAAATGAAAACTTATCTGTTCCAGCACTTGGTAGGCAGAGGCAGACTGATTTCTGTGCCTTCTAGGCTAGCCTACATAGTGAGTTCCAGGACAGCCAGAGTCATATAGTTAGACCCTGTTTCAAAACCAACCAACCAACCAACCAACCAACCAACCAACCAACCACACATACATACATACACGTGGCTAAATGTAAAATGTAGTAAGTAGTGAAACTAAGATTTCAAGACAGGCTTTTCTAGACCCATAGTGTACTTTATTACTGTCGTTGCCCCATAAGCAGCAGATACTTTTGGGTCCCCAAGGCTTAACTAGATGTATATTATATATACTGTACACATTCAAGATATTCAGCAAAAATGCTGACATTGTTAACAAGTCCCAATTACAAATATCCCTCCAGAATATGGCATATCTTAAGACCGAGGGACATTTTACAGGGAGTTTTAGTGGGAGAAGTGAACAATACCTACATTATAGTATAAAATATATTTTATTCTCTTCCTAAGTTGAACTTAAAGGATCATGACAAGGTTTTTGATTTATTTATTTCATATTACTGTGTTTCTGGGACTTGAACCCAGCAGTTCATACATGTGAAGAAGCACTCTGCTATTCAGGTAGATGCCCAGCCCTGGAGAACATGGCTTTTAATTTTTACTTTTTATTAGTTGGAACATTGGCCTCACTAATTCCTCCTTACAAAAGCAGGAAGTTGAAGCTGAAGGAACTCACACACACACACACACACACACACACACACACACACACACCCCTGGTGCCCATGGAGGTCAGAAGAGGCATCAGATCCTCAGGAACCAGAGTTAGAGATGGTTGTATTCATCATGTGGATACTGGGAACTACCTGGGTCCTCTGGAAGTGTAGCATGTGCTTTTAACCATTGAGCTGTTTATCCAGCCCCCAAATGATACTTAGGTGGGGGGTTGTTATTATTTTATGAATATAGGGGTCTTGCCTGCATATATGTTTGTGTACTAAGTGTACCAGGTGCCCAGGGAAGCTGGCAAAGGGTGCTAGATACCCTGGGACCAGAGTTTCAGACAAACAGAACAATATCAACAATGATTACTACTATTATTATCATTGTTTTGTTTTTTTATTAATCAATCAATCAATTAAAAATTTAAAGATAGCCAGGCAGTGGTGACACATGCCTTTAATCCCAGCACTTGGGAGGCAGAGACAGGCGGATTTCTGAGTTCAAGGCCAGCCTGGTCTACAGAGTGAGTTCCAGGACAGCCAGGGCTACACAGAGAAACCTGTCTGGAAAAACCAAAAAAATAAAATAAAATAAAATAAATAAAAATTAAAGATAATCTTGTGTAAACAGATAAATACAGACAGGCTGTGAACTTGCTTTGTAGACCAGGTTGGCCAAAAATGCCTAGAGATCTGCCTGTCTCTGCCTCCCAAGTGCTGGGATTAAAGGAGAACACCTTATATATAGTGAGTGTGAACTATGGCTGAGGCTGACCTGGAACTCCTTTTTGGTATCTCCTCCTATGTGTGGCATTATAGGCAAGGCATGTATCACTATGTTTTGTATCACTTAATGGAGGTTCTTAATATGGAGGCACAACACAGGGAAAGGCTTCAGAAAAAGACAACTTTTGAACTGAATTTTAAAGGAGGACTTAGGAAGGTAGAAAAAGATTGCTTCAAGTTTAATAAAGAGTGAACTGAAATGTTGGGAGCCGACTTTTAGCAGAAAGCAGCTATCAGCTTTGCAGCCATCTTGAGCCATATACCCTGATATGAGACTTAGATTATAATAGCCTACAACAGCTGAGCACACTCTGATAACATCTTGCTTTAGATACCCAGGACTTTCCTTGGGTGTGTGAGATTAAAGGTGTGTGAGATTAAAGGTGTGTGACTTAAGAGTGTGATTTAGAAATCAGATCTAGAGACAAGACCTAAGGGCATGACTTAAAGGCACGACTTACAGGCATGGCTTAGAAGTGAGACATATAAAAGCCAGAGATTCAGACACTAGGAGGAGGAGTAGACATTAGACACTCGGAAGAGGACAATTTGGAATAACAGAGATTGAATACAACTAGGAACTAGGAGGAGTACAACTAGGAACTAGGAACTAGGAACTCAAGACTTGGGACTTGGACTAGGAAGAGAGACTGAAGAATAAACGGGATTGAAACACACTCTGTCTGGTCTCCATTCTTCGAGTCCGTCCTCTCTCTCTCTCTCTTGCTGAACCCTGACCTGCGGACCGGAGCGGCAGCTTGGGCCAGGATACAGTGGCCGCTAAGCGCGGAGTGGAGAGGGCCTCAACATTTTAGGCCGCCCAAAGTGGGCCAGCCTAGGCCCCAACATTTTTTAGGCCAGTGCAGTTCTCAACACTGAAAGTCTCAACAGGAGGTAGTGGTGCTCTCCCTTAATCCTTGCAAGTAGGAAGCAGAGACAGGCCTCTAGGAGTTTGAGGCCAACTCGGTCTAAAAAGTGAGCTCCAAGACAGTCAAGGGTACAAAGAGTGACATTTTGTCTTGAAAAAAATAAAAATAAATAAGTAGAAAGAGAGAGGGAGGGAGGGAGGGAGGGAGGGAAAAGGGAGGAAGGAAGGAAGGAAGGAAGGAAGGAAGGAAGGAAGGAAGGAAAGAAGGGAGGGAGGGAGGGAGGGAGGGAGGGAGGGAGGGAGGGAGGGAGGGTGGTACTGAAAGGCTCAAAGCCAAATGGTTAAATCAGGAGAAAGCATCCAGGGAAGATGGGTTATATGTGGGAAGAATAGTGAGTAATGAGGCCAGAGAGACCAAATATGGGGAGATCCTAGGAAGCCAAGGCTGTCAGGTCATGTGGAGTATAGCTATGAGCCTGGAGACAGGCAGCAATGCAGGGGAGTGATATGGCCCACTGCAGCATTTCTCACAAACTGTGATGAGGGCTTGAAGGAAGCAGTACTAGCAACAACCACCAAAGGTAAACTAACCTACCATGTGAAAACAAGTCTGGCTAAGTAACCTTGGGGTGGGGGTGTTGCCTCAAAAGGTGAGCGCTCCAAATATGACCGTTTCTGTATCAATGAAAGGCTAACAGGAATTGCATTTTCTTTCAAGTAGACATTCTTGGTGTGCTCAAAGACTATACACTTCTGAACAGACAAGTATGGGTCTAAATCCTGCAGTTCTGTATAATTATGGTCAAATTTCTTCATTCCTCTGAATCTGGGTTATTAACAGCAAAGGGAATATTGGTTCTTGTCATCTTATATCCAACAGTGTGGCTAAAAGCTGGTAGATAAAGTAGGCTCACAGTAACCATTCCTTATCAGTCTCTTTACTATGGGCACAGGGGCTAAATAAACCAAGATTCTCTTTTCAACTTTGCAAGAGTATTAATACTGTCATCTGTATAAGGGACAACAGATCCTATTAAATTTGAAGAACATACATAGCCTATATTGAAAATAAATGTACACTAACTGTTGCCCAGAACTGCTCTTTCAACCTAATTTCAAGTTTTAAAAATCTTTAAAATACTTTCCTCATCTTTCAGGGTCAATGGCAATACTGAAATACTCCCAATTTCAATAATGACATCTCACATGTTAACCTTTAACTCCCAGCTATAGAAGGAGGGCTTATTATCACTGGCAGATAGAACTGTGGACATACTTCAGAAGACATCTCATACTCGCTGTTCTGAAGGTGAGGAAAGACTTTGCAAACCTTACTGTTGTTTAAAGGACCACTCATCTCAGACTTTAATAAGTACACATGATACTGTGTGTTAAAATACTATTATCTTGGGCAAAACCCAAGATTAGTCCATTCTCACTGAGACTCAGAGAAATAAAGCAACAGAGATATAGAAACTCAACAGCAGAATCAGCCCTAGAATCTAGGCTTCTCCCCAGTTTTACTTTCTATACTACAAGTGTCTTATAGTAGAAATATAAGAATTTTAGATGGTATATAAACTGTTAACTATACATTTATTCTATTGTGTATTAAAATACTTAGTTGTAGTGGCTCATGCCTTTAATCCCAGCACACAGGAAGCAGAAACAGGCAGATCTCTAAGATCAAGGCTAGCCTTGTCTATAGAGTGAGTTCCAAGATAGCCAGGACTACTTATAGAAATTCTGTCTTGAACACCACCCCCTCAAAAAAAAAAAAAAGCTGGTTTAAAAAAGAATATAAAGTTAACAATAATACTCGTTAATCAGAGATTAATCTGTCAAGATAGCATGAAACTGCCTTTGTCTTTGTTAAAATAAAACCTACTTCAAAGCCTATAATACACTGTCAGACAGTCTTTCATTAGCTCTTACAACTCCCCATGCATTTCTCAGATGAGGTAACCAGGCAGACACCTGCTCAGAGCTGCACAGGGAAAAATGACAGCTGGAACTTCAATCTAATTCTTAAGTGCTTATTCTTATTCTTTATTTTATTATTTTTTTCTTTATAGTTTGTTGGGATGGGGTCTCATGTAGCCCAAGCTTGCCTCAAGCTAACTATAGCTGAGGCTAACCCTGAATTCCCAATCGTACCAACACACAGAGCTCAGTGTTACAGGAGAGCCTCTCCTGAGGTTCCAGTCCTAGCCTATGAAAACAGAGCTGCAGCGTTTCTTTATCTGCACAGAAGCAGCATGCACACTTTTCCTACACTGGACTTCACATGTCATTCTTCAACCAGAAAATGGAGCCTACACCAAATCCTTGTTCAACAACTGTTGGTGGATTTTAATAGTCTAGCGGCTAAGTCTGAACTTGTCAGATTGTCAAGATCCTCTGTGATCTGTTTCCTGGGAGATTTCCAATCCTGATTTCTTAACATAAATGGGACATCTTTAACTACAGAGCCCTTTATACAAGTGACATCATCTCACTCTACTGATTCAAGTTAATACCAGCAATAGTGCAACAAATATATCAAATGCTTTTGCTATGTTTGATATAAACTAAGGATGTAACATCACTTCTATGACATTCCTGCCCAAAATATGTAACGTGAAGGAATTAACAAACTCAAATTGAAGACTAATCCATAAATCACCGACTTGATTTAAAAATCAACAATGTTATTAAAGACAAAGAAAATGAATAACTATTTGAAATAAAGGCCATAATAGACATTAAAAATTTTTTTTTAAAAGGGTCAAAGGGCTGGAGAGATGGCTGAGTGGTTAAGAGCACTGACTGCTCTTCCAGAGGTCCTGAGTTCAATTCTCAGCAACCACATGGTGGCTCACAACCATCTGTAATGGGATTTGATTCCCTCTTCTGGTGTGTCTGAAGACAGGACAGATATATATATATATATATATATATATATATATATATATATATATATATATATAAAATCAATCAATCAATCAATTAATCAGTCAGCAAATCTTTTTTTTTTTTTTTTTTTTAAATACAATGTGTGATCCTAGACTGGCTTTTAGGTCAGAAAAAAAAATTAAAATTGGTATACATAACACACAAAAAAGTAACAAATTGAAGTTACTTTTTATATTAAAATGTTATGTTTATTATATGAGAATGTGTTTGTGTGCACATGTAGGAATGCATGTGCCATGGTATACATATGAAGGTCAGAGGACAACTTGTGGGAGTTGGTTCTCTCCTACATATGGTGGGATCTGGGAATTGAACATACGTCATCAGGCTTGGTATCAAGTGCTTTTACCGACCTTGACAGCCTATTTTTTTTTTTTTTTAAACACATTTTAAGGTAAGGTTACAGTTACAGAATAGCAAAATGGTATGGCTAGTTTTGAATGCTCTAGGTTTTTCCTTCTGTCAATCCCCTGTATAGCCATACACTATTCATCAGTACTAAAAATTTAATTTTGATATAATACTATTAGCAAAAGTAAAAGCTTTCTTAGCATTTCTTTAGTTTCCTACTGATATCTTCTCTGCCCAGAAGCCAAACCAGAATCCAATACAGCATTTAGAAATGTTTCTATTGTTTTCTCCAATTTGTAACAACTTTTCAGTCTTTGCCTTCATAACCTTGACACTCTCCAATAGCATTTCCTACAATGTTCTTTTGGAAAAAATGCCCTCCAATATAGGCTCCTAAGTTTTCTCATGAGTCTGATAATGAACGTCATGCTCATTCTGTGTCTCTCTCTTGGGGTCTGTCTGTCCCTACACTCTCGCCTCTGTGTGTGTGCCTGAACTTTTTTCAGCATCATCTTACCAGGGTAAACAATGCCACTATGTTTACTGGTGAGTCTAACAATGCTGGATAGTCTTATGTCAACTTGACACAAGCTAGAGTCATCTGAAAGGATGGAATCTCAATTGAGAAAATGCCTCCATAGGATCAGGCTATAGGCAAGACTTTAAAACATTTTCTTTTCTTTTAAAGAACTTTTTTTTTTTTTCAGATTTACTTTGTGTGTATGAGTGCTTTGCTTGCATATATATGCACCACATGCATGCATGGTACCCAAAAGTGGTGAGCCTCCATGTGGGTGCTGGGAATTGAACCAGGTCCTTTGCAAGAATAACAAGTGTTCTTAACCACTGAGCCAACTTTCTAGCCCAAAGTAGGTGCTTGTTTTATTTTCTTGTTTTTTTTAAGACAGGGTTTCTCTGTATAGCCTTGGCTATACTGGAACTCTGTAGAGTAGGCAGCCTTGAACTCATATAGTTCCTCCTGCCTCTGCCTCCCTTTAATTAGTGCTGGAATTAAAGGTATGTGCCACCACCACCCTGGGTAGCGCATTTTGTTAATTAGTGATTAAGAGGGACAGGGCCCAGCCTTCATTGTGGGTAAGGACATCCCTGGGTAGATGGTCCTGAGTTTCATAGAAAAAGCAACCATGAAGCAAGCCATGAAGAGTCAGCTGTGAGCAAGCCAGTAAACAGCACCACTCTATGGCCTCTGCATCAGCTCCTGCCTCCAGGTTCCTGCTCCAACTTCCTTCAATGATGACCAGTGGTTTTGTGGTCATGGTGTTTCACCACAGCAACAGTAACCCTGACCAAGACACCAACCTTCATTACAACATTCTGGCTAAAGTAAATTCTCCTTGGAAACAATTTCCCATTTCTAGTTATTAATTACTTTTAGACTTCACTTTTATTTAAACCAATGCTCATTTCTGTTGGACTCCATTCAGTGGATTTGGCTACAAGTCAGAACTATTGTGTTGTGTGTCTAGTAGTGACTTGTATTTCTATCATGGATACTGGGATTCTTTCATAAGGAAGAAAGGTTACTTGTGTTCATTCAATTAGTTATTTCTATCAGTATGAGCATGCACATACTTATTCCTGAACCTACAGACAAGTCTAAAGATATTCTGTTACCAAGTTAGAACCACTGTGGTTCCTGGAAGCTCTCAGGTTGAGTTCTGTGCCCTTTCCCTGTGTCCTGTGTGCTCACTAACACAATCCCACATACTGTCTTTTTTTCTTATGTGTACATGGGTTCCTATGGAGGTCAGAAAAGGGTTGTAAATCTCCCAGAGATTGACTTAAGGGTGATTGTGAGCTGCCTGACATGAGTGCTGGGATCCAGACTCTGGACCTTTGCAAAAGCAGCAAATGCTCTTAACCATTAAACCATTTCTTTAGGCTCTCCACTCCATTGTCTCTCTAAGCTCCTCCTATTTTCAAGCACTCGAAAACTCTCCAGGGTTTTATTTTTCTTGTTCTAGCCATGCATCCAACTAGTTTTCCATGGAGACCTCACTCTTTTTTTCTTTTTACTGACACTTAAAACAAGATTTGGGTTCTCTCTCTGTGTCTGTCTGTCTGTCTGTCTGTCTCTCTCTCTCTCTCTCTCTCTCTCTCTCTCTCTCTCTGTATCTTGGGTGCTCTGTGTGTGTCTGTGCACACGCAGTGTAGACTCATACAGTGGTTAGAGTTTAGAAATACAAGTATGTATACTCACTCATTCACTGCACCTACCTACCTACCTACCTACCTAATCATCCATCTACCCAGCCATCATTCCCATATTGATACCACTGACTGACCCAAATTTTCATTCTAGCCTTTCTCAAATGTAGTGTATTTGTTTGCTTGTTCAACTACAGTATTCAATTAAAGTATAGACAGAATTCCTTACATACAACCTTGAGAGAAACAATTTTACAAAGCAGAGTGCTTTGTTTGTATACAACTGTTTTGTCCTTACCATTACAATATGTAGTTAGAACATTGTTTTCCAAGGCCAGCTCCCTTCCTCCACCACCTCAGTGTGGTTATGTGATTCATTTTAATACCAGTTGCATCCTCACAGTGTTGACTACATCTCTCCACTACAACACATTTGGTTTGACTAACTTTTTATATCCATTAAAATTCATTTTTGATAATATGCAGTCTATGACTTTTGAAAAATAAATAAAATTATGCATCACCAGCTATGAAAGTTTCAGAGTTATTTTTTTACTTCCAAAATATTCCCTCTGTAAGTGAAATTTAGAACCGCTTTCTCAAGACCAACCAGAAGGTGGCAGTTTCCCTCAGCAGCCTTCTTAAAGGCTACTAAACCAGCTTTTGGGAAGACAAACAGGCAACTGCTTTGTGTCCATGTGTTACAGTCTCTGGGCTGTAGCTTAGGGTTTTCAGAGATGCTATGTTATCAAGAGGGTATCCTATAATTATGAAGCTTGAGGTATTTAGCACTCACAGGCCCTGGGCAATGAAGGAAGGTGAGAAAAGTGGAGTATAAAGCCAAATTATGGTGAGGTTAGAAAGACACAACTGGTCTGGAATTGGTAATTGACCAGGATTTCTGAAGGAGACAAGTAATAGTAGGGAAGATAATGGACTTCCAGGTAGAAGAAAAATCTTGAGCACATGTGGAATGGTATAACATGTGGCCCTGAGATCTTCCTCCAGCCAGATAGGCAGGGAACAATCTTGGCAACACTTCAAATGCCCTACTATGGTATTTGTTTAACATACAGCCAACACACAGATTCTAACATGCAAATAGCTATGCCCCGCGGGAGATTTGTGGAACAGTATATTGCCTCTATGATTAGGCACAGCTCTGCTTAATAACACATTATAACTTCAAAATCATTAAATATCATCATAATCATAATTAAGCTAAGTATTACTAAGTGAGTTTCTGCCCCTTAAGCTTCATGTGTAAACTGGGAGTAAGAATCAATAGGATTCATGTGTGTATCCAACAGATGATGAATGCAAAGTACAGAATATGTAAGTGCTAAATAAATATTAGTTCTATGAATAAACTGTAAGACACTACATTATCTAAATGTTCTTCAATAACTATTACCTTTCTTTTTTTCCCTTTTTTTGGGGGCGGGTCTATTTAGTGTGTGTGTGTGTGTGTGTGTGTGTGTGTGTGTGTGTGTGTGTGTGTTGCACATGCCACAGCACACTGTGAAGGTCAGGGGACAGCGGTCAGGAGCTGATTTGCTCCTTCTCGCATATGGGTTGCAGTGACTGAGCTCAGGTCATCAGGCTTCATGTGAGGACTCTCTCATCTTTCTTCACAATTATAATGCCCTTTGTTCTTACCTATCATTTTTCTCATTTCCAATTTGGGTCTTCATCATTTCTGTTCTTCTTTTTCTTTTTTTTCTTTTTATTTTTTTTTTGAAACAGGGTTTCTCTGTGAAGAAACCCTGGCTGTCATAGAACTCACTCTATAGACCGGTTGGCCTTGAACTCAGAGACAGATTCTCCTGTCTCTGCCTCCTGAGAGTTGGAATTAAAGGTGTGCATCACCAGTCCCCAGGTTTTCATGCTGTCTGACTCCTTGATGGCTCATTGGTTATAAGCACTGGCTGGTTTTGCAGAGGATCTGGGTTCAGTTTCCAGCACCCACATTTGTCTGTAACTCCAGTTCCACAGGATCTGATGCCTTTTCTGATCTCACAGTTTCCTTCCTATGTGCACATGAAGCACACATATACACTCAGGTACACATATACCATGAAATTGAATAAATAAACTTAAAATTTTATTTGTGTGGGGTATGTATGTATGTATGTATATATGTATGTCACGGTGCTCCTGTGGAGGCAGGAGAACAACCATATAGGTCCTATAGATAAAACTCAGGTGAAGAGGTCTGGTAGCAAACACCTTTACCGACTGAGCCATCTTGCCATCCCAGTATTTTTTTTAATATTTATTTTAAAATAATTTAAGTCATATGTCTGTGCAGGAGATAAGTGCACATGAGAGCAATTGCCCAGGAAGAACAGAAGAAGGCATCAGATCCACAGGTGCTGGAGTTATAGTCAGTTCTGAGCTGACACATGGGTGCTGGAAACTGGACCAGAGTCCTTTACAAGAGCAGTTATGTGCTCTCTCCTGGCCCCTCCTGGGCATTTTTAAAAACTTTCTAATTGGCTACTTTGCTTTCTCTACTCAATCCTTCAAAGCTTATTAGATTTAGTTTAGTCATGGCATCTCAGGCTAATAGCTCCCAGAAAACTTCTCAATAATAGATCCAGTATCTGAGTATGCTATGGTTTTGTTGCTGTTGTTATTTTTGCGACAGGGTTTCTCTGTGTAGCTCTGACCAATCTGGAACTTACTCTGTAGACCAGGTTGGTCTTGAACTCAGAGATCCACCTGCGTCTGCCTTCCGAGTGCTGGGACTGAAGGCTTGCACTGTCACCACCGCCTGGCTGAGTATGCTGCTTTTAGTACATAAAATGACATCAAGTCCTACTTCATGCCTTTCCAATTAAACTCCTGTCATTATTTCTTGAAAGTTTGTAGAGTATATAGTGCATGGTGAAAAACTAAGTACAAAGTATAATAGTTGCAGATGAGAGAATGAATGAGGGGTCAGCAGAGTGCCCTGCGCACCAACTCACCCTTCCTGTTCATGCCCATCTGGAGACACTTGAGCAGGCGGCAGTACTGGCATCTGTTCCTCTGCTTCCGGGACATAACACAGTTCTTGTCACGACTGCACCGATACACCCGTTTGTTACAAATGCTCCTCTTGAAAAAACCCTTGCAGCCCTCGCAAGAGATGATCCCATAGTGCAAGCCTGTAGCACGGTCCCCACAGATGAGACATGTTCGTTGTTCAGCTCGATCATCTGGAACAGAAACTGAATATGTACAAGTCAGCACTATGAAAACAAAGGGGTTAAATTCACAGTTCCTAACACCTGCAGCCCTGCTCTGGGTAAATCGCAAACACCACAACTCAGGCTACCTGAAGTGCCTTCTCCAAATCATCTACCCATTAGCCTTTGGGAAAGAGTTGCTTTTGTAACTCTCTGTGCTTTTAATCTAGTAATGCAGTGTTCTTCCTCTGTGTCATTCCTAAATCAGTGTAAGAAAAATGGGTGAATAAGCACTTTATAGTCAAGACCAAAGCTCATAATAGACATGGCTGAGAAAGAGTTAAGTTCACAACAAAATATGCACCTGAAACCCTGAAGGAGTAAATTTATCAAAAAAAAAAAAAAAAAATCAATGGATAAAAAATAGTCTGGGCAATTTATCAGAGAAATGGCACGTTTGCAGTAGAAGGACTCAGACTTTAAATAGTCTGTATATAAGCAGGAGCTGTGACACTTTGGAGGAATTTGCTGATCCCAGTACAGGGTAGAAAACATACAAGATAAGCTCTGTATTCAAACTTATCATGATGACATGTCAAAAGGGAAAATGATACAGTATGGAAATCTTTCACTAGTCTAAGATAAGGCAAGCTATGCATCAAAAAGAATAATGAGGGAATGGATAAAGCATTTCACCTAAGGCCAGTGAGGTGGCTCCAGAGGTAAAAGTCTCTACCTGAGTTCAATCTCCAGAACCCATGGTAGATGGACCAAACCAACTACCAAAAGCTGACCCTGCCATACACCTCACACAATAAACTTTAAGAATTTCAAATTCAAAAATCAATAGACTCGTTAAGAACATTAAAAACGAAAAGTCTCATGAGCTATCACTGAAGGTTGCCAGGACCTGAATTTGATATTTTAAAAATATGTTAAATAAAGGAAAGGGAAGTGGGATCAAGCATTTAAGTCATGTCTTCTTGTTTTGTGTCCCAAGGGTAAGAGAAGGGAGCAAGATGGAAAGGCAGTTTAGAAATTCTAAACTATTGAACTTCATGCTTAGTAGAGAATTACTAGGATTTGGTGAAGAGTTAGATAGATACAAGATGGTGGGAAAACAGCTCTCCGGAAGGCCCACAGCATAGGAAGCCTTGAGGTACAGACAGAAAGGAAGGGGACGTTTGCTTACAAAGCTCTAGAACAGGGGAGGATAATGAAATCAAGTCTTTAGGTCTCTGGGCTCAAATCTAGGATCTGCCACTTGTTAGCTCTGTCTCTGTGAAAGGAACTAGCAATCTTTGACATGTAACTACCTACCACCCAGACAAGCGAAGGGGACAAGAGGGTGTGACTGGAAGTAACCTTTGCCATGGTGAGTTATGCTTTAAATGTGGTGCTAAGCAGCATTTTTCAATGTGGGTTTACTGAGAAAGAGTCACACTCCTTTCTAAAATATGCAAATAATTCACTAAGCTTCACCAAGAAGAGCTCCAGGGAATCATCTAGTGACACACTAAGGTTATCTTACCCTAATATGGAAAAGTCATGATCTGACCATAACTTTATTCTAAAAATTGTTGTTCTGTCTTTTTGACTCAGGATGTCATGTCATGTAGCTGAGACTGTCTTTGAACTCCTGATCCATTTGTCTACACACATACACACATACATACATGTCTCCATACATGTGCTGGGATTATAAGCAGGTGCCACCATGTCTAGCTGTTTATGAAATGTTTCTGGTCATTTATGGTAGCCAACAGTAAGTAAGGTAAAACATTAGCCCCAGCTACACACAGCACGCAAGAGTGGGGCAAGACCGCTCATGGCATAGGCAATAGCCATGTCAAAGAATGGCTGGAAAGTGGTGAAAAGAAAGCTTAGGAATTAAGGTAAATGAGGCAAAAACCACACTTTCTGGAAAAAAATCCTACATGTGGCCTTTATACATGTAGCCTTTCATATAGTCTTGCAAACCTTGAGAGCAATCTTAGAAACTTTTCTGTAGTTAGAAATTACTGTGAAGAACAAATACTGTAATGTAGAATGTTGCTTTTTCAAACTCCTACTAAAAAGACAGTTAAGAAAAGATCCAGACCTCAGTCAAAGTCTCCATGGCCACATATTAATACTCAGATGTAAAAATGTCAAAGTGAATAAACAAAAACAAAATATGCCAGCAACACTGAAAATGTTAAGGCAGCGGATGAAGTTGGCTAGGAGACTGTACCTGGCCACTGTTTTAGAGCACCACCACGCTGCATTTGCTTGAGTAAATGTACATATTCATCTTCACATCACTTAACAGCAACAAAAAAAGCAAGTGTGGTCATTAATCTGACTAGAAGGTTACACATTTTGGCTCTTGTTTTAAAAAAGTGACAGGTCCTTTTAGTTACATCATCTCTAACCAAAGTTACTTTGCAGGCACATTTTAATCAGAGAATTAACAGTAACATCTAGTGCCAAGTCTACTCTAGAAAAAGTATATTTTTGTTTTTAGTTCTGGAATTTGAACCTAGGATCTTCCTTACTTGTTTGTTTATTATAGATAGACTTGCTAAGTTAAACAGGCAAGTCTCAGATATGTATGTAATTTTCTGCCTCAGCCTCCCAGGAAGTTGAGATCCTACACCAGATCTAGCTTGTACACTTTTGAATAAATGTATAAGTGGTAAAAAAGTATGACTTAGTGAAGTGTTTCAAAATTACAAGCTATAACACATAGTATTGTGACTTTTAAAAAATAAATAAATAAATAGAAAATATTGGGTGGAAAATGATGACCCAATATTGACTTCTGGCCTTTACACATACATGTATATACACATACATATGTACACACTACAAACCGCGCACACACACACACACACACACACACACAAACAAATGTGTCAAGGGTAGTAATGATAAAATATTGTCAGATGTATTTCAGTTAAAGCATGCACATTTGTTTGTATGCATACTGTTTCTATACATATAAGTAGGAGGCTACTAGATCCCAATGAACAAAGTAAAAGTTCAAAATATACTGACCAAATGTTTACGACTAAAGCTGGAGCCACACACATGGTGGCACATGCATTTAATCCCAGCATTTGGCAAGTGGAGACAGGTGGATTTTTGAGATTTCAAGACCTGCCTGTTCTATGAAGAGAGTCCCAGGAAGTCCAGGATTATGTAGAGACTCTTCTCAAAACAAACAAAAATACTGGACCTGGAAATAGTGGTATATATCTATAATAGTGGTATATATCTATATCTAGGACTTGGGGGAGGGGAGGGTAACAAGTGTCTTGAGTATAACATCAGCCTATACTACCTAGGGAATGCTTGCCTCAAAAACAAGCTTGTCTCAAAAACAAAATGCACGCATACAAACACATCCAGCATTCCTCTTCCTGGCTCTGGAACCATAAACAAATAAGTCACTTCTCTGAGTCTCAGTCACTATAAATCACTTATATAACAACATAGGTGTCTTTTACAAAAATTTTTGGCCAATAGGTTGGAGAGATGATTCCGTGGTTAAGAGCACTGTCTGCTCTTCCAGAGGACCAGGTTCAATTGCTAACATGCACATAGCGTCTCAAAAAGACCTGTATCTCTAGTTCCAGGGATCCAAAGCCCCTTCTGACCCCTCAATACATGGTACACAGACATACATACACACAGGCTAAACACTCCCTTACACACAAACACAAATGGTGGTGATGATTTTGATGATGATGATGTTTGGCCAAGAAAGTCATTAAGAATTACAATACTGTAGGTTTTCATTTTATTAAGTTAAAAAAAAAAACTGGTAAAGAAGAAAGAGTTATACAGTATGAAGAGTAGGGGCTGCTGGAACACCTTTAGCTTCTGGAAATGTTCTATTTCTTGACATGGGTGGTGCTTGTTTTATAAATTGTACAACTACACTGCATTTCATACACTTTTCTCTGAGTGTTCATATTTTACAACAAAGGCTAAAGCAAAAAATGATATATTCCAGGAATGGAAATAAAATCAACAATGGCAAAAGGTGTGCATATTTGATGAAACTGTATCAGATATTAATGCTAAGCATAGAGATCTTCAGGTGACAGGGCTAGAAAACTAGTTTTGAATGAACTGCAGTGTACAGATTTTGCTGAGAGAGGAAGGGGCACAAGCAAAATGTCTGATTTTTTAAAAGGGTGGCATTTAGGAGACAAAGGCTAGGCCCAAATAATTGATATGGGAGTCACCAACATTTAAAGAGCTAAGGCTAGGGTCACAGATCAGAACCACCACTGGGGCAGAGGCCTGAGGAGACACAGCATCAGGGTACCCAGAGAAAGGTACAGAGCGAGGAAGTCAATGAGATGGCAGTTTCCAGAGAAGAAAAGACAAGACTATACATCCATGATTACCACAAAAATAGATAAGAGAGCTTTACAAAGATCTCCATTTTTACTGTAGAGATGGCTCAGTGCTCTTTCAGAGGTCCTGAGTTCAGTTCCCAGCAACCACATGGTGAATCACAACCATCTGTAATGGGATCTGATGCCCTCTTCTGGTGTGCCTGAAGACAGTGACAGTGTACTCACATACATAAAATAAATAAATAGATCTTTAAAAAACAAAAGTGACTTGCACTGACCAAAAAACTAATGTGATTTGCTCGAGGCCATATAGCAAGTCAGTGATGTATGTGAGCTTTGGTGGCACTTTCTAAAGGTAGACTCCTGTGATGCCAGCTGTCTCTTGTGAGGGAAGGGAAGGAAAAGATGGAGAATGTGGTAAGCATGTCAAGACAGCTGCATGTAGCTTATTTATACAAAATGAAACTTCAGGAGTAATAAAAAAAAATGTGGAAAAAAAGAACTAACTATATACTGTCCTACCAACCAGTACACAGGCACCCAAGTAAGCAAAACACTCACGTATAATTTGGCCAAGTACAGGCTAAAGCCTGTTACAAAACCACCTCTGATTCTCATTCTTCCACTAAGCCCTGCTGTTACTAGATACCATCCCAATCCCCAAGGACATTTTACCCATTTCAAGGGCTCAGGTTACATAAATTACAACTTGGAAACTGATTTTTATCAAGACCTGTTGTTCTCCAAGCTGTAAAGGCCAGATTTAGGAAACAGACAGTACAGCTGCTCACTTGACCAAAATTATACTAAGAACCAAAGCAATCTGAAAGTGCCCGGCTAAAGGGTTGTTAAAGCAAAAGAAATCTGTTTTACCTAAATTACCAGTTCCAACTTCTAGATCTGCTCCACGTTTTAAGGACTGAATCCAGTTTCCTAAGTTGCCATCATCTAAAATGAAAGCTTCAAGGTGGGATGACAGAATTGAAACTCAAATTCTTATTTAGAAGTGCTTTGCCTCTATTTGCATATGAGTCCTTCTCTACTTACTACTGTAAAAATCAACTTCAAGAGGCCATTTACTGAGCTCTTCAGAGAACCTTTCCAAAAACACATCACCTGAGTGAAAACAAGCAAGCATTCCATAAAACGGGTGTGGGCTGACAGGAGTTAAGTGCCAGTGGTCTGGGGCTCAGCAGCTGATTACAGCTCACAACAGGTTATTATGAATTCATAGAGTGCTAGAGGAGGCCGATGGTTGCTAAGAAAAGGAAATGCTACATGTTAAGGAGATGGAATGCTAATTACCCTAAATCTGATCAGTGTACATTCTATACATGTGGAGTTATCACACTATACCCCATAAATAACCAAGTTTTTAAAGAATTTTTTTGAGATAGGGTTTTGCTTTGCAGCCCAGGCTGGCCTCACATTTGTTACTTGGGTCATAGGCATGCATCACAATGAACAGCTCAAAAATATGCATGGGCTGAATGTTTGGGACTTGTTTTTAATGACTGATAAACAGAAAATGGAGAAAAGGCAAAAGAAAAGCTGACTGATGTTATTAACTAAGACCTAAAAGCAAAAGTGAAATGAGTCACAGATTACAACTGGCTGAAGCTACAATAATCCAAATAGAAGGTGACCCATTTACTCAAAATCCCAAATGAAAATAGAGGCAAGCAAAATCTAGATTACAGTCGTGGCTTCCCTCCTGTGTTCTCTGTGCTAGGGTCTTTAAATCAGGAGTCAGCTGTCTGGGTGTGACGAATCTGTTTTCATGTTTATCTAAGTGTAGGTTTTCCAAGTGAGAAAAGGCCTTGCAAATCTGCTGTTTGTTCTACTTGGATTTTCATTGAGAACTTTTAAGGATTTCCTGTTTACTTACATTATTGAAAAAAATATAAAGTTCTCTTTAAAAAAACATATACTGGGGGCTGGAGGGATGGCTCAGAGGTTAAGAGCATTGACTGCTCTTCCAGAGGTCCTGAGTTCAACTCCCAGCAACCACATGGTGGCTCATAACCATCTTTAATGAAATCTAGTGCCCTCTTCTGGTCTTTGGGCATACATATAGAAGACTGTTGTATACATAATGAATAAATAAATCTTAAAAAAAAAAAAAAAGAATTACCTTAAAAAAAAAAACCAAACATATACTGACACTTCATTAATTTATACCTTGAGCACATACATTGTAACTCTAAATAAGTATTTTGAAGTTAGACATATAAAGGAAACATTGATTCACTATTAAATAATTAGTATTTCTTGATTGTAACCATTTTAAATTTATTCAGAGTCAACACTTCAGTGGCAAGAGAGGACTGGTGCTGTGAGATGGAAGGAAGAAGGAAATTACCCTGACAAAGGTAATTTATTATCCCAAGGGACAAAGCCTTGGGATACAAGAGTACCAGCCACAAGGAATTTCAGTCAGAGGACACAGCTCTGACAAAAGCTTGCTGGCTATAGCTGTAGTTTAGGAGTTAGCTGTTTGAGGTAGATGAAGATGAGGAGGTGGGCTAAGAGCACTAAACTGTGACTCAGTCAGCATGGGACTTGGCATGGTGAGACGGACAGACAGCAGCTTCTGTAGCACACAACTTCTGAGTTGTCTGTTTAGTTTACACCGTGCTTCCTTTCTTTGAGAAGGGTCCATTGCTTCTTTGTGAGACACTTGGTTTACAGTGTAGACAAGTGCACAGAGACAGTTATGGTCACTGCTGCTTGGACTGGAAAAGGATATTTAATCGAAGTTGATCCACTGAAATTCTCTGGCCCTGAGATTTTGAACTGTAAACAGAGTTTGCTAGCTTCTTATGAGACTGGGTCTGTGAATGGCCAGTGATATGGCTATTTTAGGAAACCACAATTGGCTGTGTGGAAGTGATAATGATCACGGGCAAGGAATAAAGGGAGGCAGAGGTGCTCTACCACATTGCTTTAGAGAGCCTGACAGTGGCTGCCATCTTTCCTCATGTCCTGTGTTGTTGCAGGCTTCTTTCAGTAACTTTCACTCAGGGCTTGAGTTAATTAAATTTGATCACAATTTTTCTTACATTCAAAATAAATTCCACTATAACAAACTTCCAAGAAATCCTAGCTATACCTAGAGGTCAAAATGAATATGGAGAGACAGAGAAATGGGTACTCTATCAGGAAGGGAAACACAGATAATACAATATTGGGGGAATCACAGGGAAAAAAATGCACAAAATAAGGGGAAGCACAGAGAAACTAGACAGAGCAGGCCAAGGGACAGAACAGTAGACAGAGTTGGAAATGGTGTTAGATCTGGTGGATAGAGACTCATAGTATGATTAAGCTGGGCATGGTGGCACATGCTTTTAATCCCAGCACTTCGAAGGCAGATAGATACAGATGGATCTCCAGAGAAGACTAACCAAGGGAATGGCACATCCTAAATATGGGCATCACTATCCTGCCAGCTGGGGAATCCAGATGGAATAGACAGAAAATGGAAAGAGTACCAGATGGACAGACATCTTTCCTAGATGCCATGTGAACTACTGCACTCTACCACAGCCTTCCTGAAAGGACGTACTACAGCTAAAACTGTGGACAAGAACAAATCCTTCCTCCTACAAGCTGTATGTCATGTACTTGCTCACAGTAACTCCAAAGTCTTATGACTCCTTAGTGAGGTAGTGTGGCAACTACACTCTGCACATTCCTAAAACATGTGGCTTCACTTAAAGCAGATCTCAGAAGGGACCTAGGGAGTTGATTACCAAGCTCTGGGCACAGATCCAAGGGCTCTGTGCTGGCCCACTCATTTGTTACCTGGAGTTCTTATAAACTGTGTGCTTTTTAACAAAATTACATTTCATTTATTTATTTTATGTATGTGTGTGCCTGCTTGTGTGAAGGTCAGAAGATAAAATTTGGGAGTCAGCCCTCCTTTCACAATGTGGATCTGGAGGATTGAACTCGGGTTATACAGTTTGGCAGCAGATGCCTTTACCCACTGAGCTATCTTGCCAAATGGTGTGCTTTCATTTAAAGATAGAAACTACACTGTTCATTAATTCAACTGGTATTTTCTGGTGATCACTTTGTGTTTGGTTTGGGGCTAAGTATTAGGAGCACGAAAAAAAAAAAAAAAAAACCAACAAAGAATCCCTCTATGTCCTGTGATGCATTCTAGTAGAAGCAAAGAGTTCCAAACATTTAAAAGTATAGCAAAGTATTAGAAGCATGACGATAGCAACACAAATGGATACAGAAGGTACGCTGGCCTATAAGGACTAAGCTACAACAGTGTAAAGCAGCATGAGAGACTGTAGGTGTTTCCCAGGCTGGTGATGTGGTAAAGTCTCCTAAGCAGGAGACTCATGAGCAAACATAACACTTGTGGTTTGAATAAGAATGGCCCCACCCATAAGCTCATGTATTTGAATGCTTAGTGACCAGTGAATGGAACTGTGTGCTAGAGATTAAACCCAGGGCTTCTGACATGGTAGGTGAGTAGTCTACCAAGAGTTACATCTCCAGCTCCCCTCAGAGGTTCATCACTTCAAGAGATGTGACTGAGACTTAGGAAGAGTGTAGGATAGCCTCACTTACCGCTGTAATAAACAGCCAGGTACTTTGCTGGGAGAGGCCCTAAGGAGTTATATTCTCTGCACAGAGGCCATCTGTCTTGGGAGAATGTTCTACACAGAAATGAGGTAGGTCTATTGTGCCCAGCCACAACTCCAAGTGTGAAAGAGAAAATGCAGTCTTTATAATTATCTAATTTTTGTTCACTAGTTAAAAGTTTCTTTTTCTTTTTCTTTGGGAAGGGGGTGGCAATGCTTGCTTTACTGAAACCATTGTATTTTTATTTGTATCTATATTCTTATTTGTATCTATATTGTGAGAGTTGATGATCTAGTAACTGAAGTATCACAGTTCTTTTGGATAGAGGCTTTTAGGTTCTTTTGGTTTAAATTTCATCTTATGGTCAATACTCAGTAAAACTGAGTTTTGAAGAGACAGAGAAGGCCGGGCGGTGGTGGCGCATGCCTTTAATCCCAGAGGCATTGGGAGGCAGAGGCAGGCGGATTTCTGAGTTCGAGGCCAGCCTGGTCTACAGAGTGAGTTCCAGGACAGCCAGGACTACACAGAGAAACCCTGTCTCGAAAAACAAACAAACAAACAAACAAACAAACAAACAAACCAAAGAGAGAGAGAGAGAGGGGGAGAGAGGGAGGGAGCGAGGGAGGGAGAGGGGCATACTGATCTAAGAATACAGGTTTGTGTACCACTGTCACCACCACAGTCAAGATATAGGATAGTTCTTTAACCCCAACCCTCCTTCATGATCTTCCTTTCCATCTACACAGTCATTGTGCTCTCAGTCGATACCATCCCCTGATCTGTTCTGTTATTCTGGTATTATAGAGAATGTCATACATGTAAAAAAAAATTTTTTTTAAAAAAATACTGAGTCAATAGTTTGTCCTTTTTATTTTTATTTTGCAATGAGCTCTATCAAATCCAGGGATTGACCTATCCCTAAAGCCAGGGTTGGTTTGTTTGTTTTTCATAGCTGAGCAGTATTTCATCACATGTTTGTAGAGGTTTGTTTGTTTGTTTTTAAAGACCTATTTATTTTATGTATGTGAGTACACTGTCTTGATCTTCAGACACACCAGAAGAGGGCATCAGATTCCATCACAGACGGTTGTGAGCCACCATGTGGTTGCTGGGAATTGAAGTCAGGACCTACAGAAGAACAGTCAGTGCTCTTAACTGATGAGCCATCTCTCCAGCCCACAAGCAATGTTTTTAAAAAAGATTTATTTTTTATTTTATGTATACAAGGGTTTGCCTGAATATAGGTAAATGAACCATGTATGTGCACGCCTGGTGCCCTTGGAGGACAGAAAAGGGCATCAGATTCCCTGCAGTTAGGGATGGTTGTAAGCTACCATATGGGTGCTGGGAACCAAATGCTGCTCCTCTACAAGAGGAGCAAGTACTCACCATCATTGAGCCATCTCTCTTGTCCCTGAACAAGATTTTTAATTAAAAGTTAAATGACAGATGGAAAGGGGATACAACTTTTAGTTATTAAAGTGACTTGTTCATATCTCACACCCTGTTGCTCAGCCCTCTTCTTAATAGTCAAGAGAATCTCTATGAGAAGACCTATTCCAAGTCTATAGACTGTTGTGAGATTTTAAAATGTTAAGCAACTGAATTGATGTATCGTGATCGTCTTTTGTAATCCTTGTCATAGACTAACCTGCTTTGGAATGTGGGTGGAGAGAAAAGATTATTTCTAGTGAGTCCCACAGTGAGTGGGAGAAGTGCAGAATTAAGTGAGGCCAGAGAATTAGGCTGCAGCTTAATCATAGCTTTCATTTTATGTTCTAGAAGTAGTGATTAGTGTTTAAACAAAAGCATTCAAAGATCCCTTTGATGATACAGTAGAATGGACTGGAGAATAAACTACAGGGAACCTAGGAGGAGGTACACAGTAGGTGAAAGGTGGTCATCTAAGTGATAAAGCTAACTCTAGCTAGATGGTGAAAGGATACTGTGTATAGATTTGAGATCTGTTTTGGTGAGAGACTTGACAGAGCTAGATGATGGAATATAAAAGAAAGTAAAGGAATTAAGGGATGACTTCCAGATTTTAGTTTTAAACAATTAAAGGATTTTGAGTGTTTACCAAGACAAGGGGAGATCACTCAGGAAACAGGTTGACATGAGGTGCAGAAATGAGCTAAAGCTCTGTTGGACACTGATAAGCTTTTGGTGCCCACCAGAAAGCTAAAAATTAAAGACAGTTTAGACACAAAGGTCTGAAGCTCAAGGAAGGTTCCTGCCTAAAGATACACTTTGTGTAGCAGTTCCAAAATAGACAAAAGAGCAAAGTCAACAAAAGAGAAAACACTAGCCTAGAAGAGGTTAGAAGGACTAACTCCTGGGAACATGCCAACATTTACAAGTCTCAAAAGATACTGAGAAACTGTTGGGTCTGAAGAATGTTTTATTCAGGGGAGGGTAGCTTAGTTGGCAGAATGCTTAACACAAATGAAACCTTAGGCTCTATCCCCAGCACCACATAAAACTGTTATGATAGTTCCAGCTCTCGAGAGGCAGAGGAAAGAGGATCCTAACTCCAAGATAACTCTTCTCTGTAGGGGATCTGGGGCCAGCTTGGGTCAAGACCAAATTACTCATATTTGGAGAACGGAAATTCAAGACCACCCAGGCTACAGAGTAAAATCAAGACAAGTTTGTACCATGTAGTAAGGCTTTGTGTCAAAGTAAAAAAGTAAAAATAGGACTGAGGATACAGCTCGGTAGTAGAACACTTGTCTAGCATGTTCAAGGCCCTGGGTTCAAACAAAAACAAACACCTGGGAGAGGGAAGATTCAGATTTTGACCATTTTCTTTCATCTACTAGCAAACAGTGTATCTACTAGCTTTCACAGTATAAGACCACATGGACAGACCCAGGAGTGATCAAGTTAGTGTTTGTCTTCCTAAAGTTAGTGCACATTATTTTAATGGTTTCAATGTGAAGCTATATAGAAATTCTGAGGTTCCTAAATTTCATGATGCTGTCTTAATGCTTAATTTTCTTAAATTAATTAAATTAATTAATTTAAATTAATTAAATGCTTAAATTTTCTAATTTCTGCAACAAGTTATTAATTCACCAGAAAAGAAGGTTGGTCCACGAAATCTAGAAGAGCAGCATAAGTGGTGTAAGTACACAGATCTCATTTGTTTAACTGTTTATTTACTTACTTATTTATTCAGAGACAGAGTCTTATGATGTAGCCCTGGTTGGCTGGAAAGCACCACACAGACCAGGGCTGGCATGGAATTCACTGAAATCTGCCTGCCTCTGCCTCTCAAGTGCTGGGATTAAAAGCATAAACCACCATTCTTTGCAGAAGTACTTTTTTTCTTTTTTGGTTTTCTAAGAGAGGGTTTCTCTGTGTGGAGCTTGCTCTATAGACCAGGCTGTCCTGGAAGTCACAGAGATCTGCCTCTGCCTCCCACAGCTAGGAATAAAGGTGTGTGCCACCACTGTTCAGTGCTCTCGAGTTCTCTCGTGCTCTCTCTCTCTCTCTCTCTCTCTCTCTCTCTCTCTCTCTCTGGTGTTTTTTTTTTTTTTCTTAAAACAACAACAACAACAACAAAAAACCCCAAAACCCAAAAAACGTCAGTAGCCAAATGAACCCAGTGTCTGATGATGGGAGTACCAGATCTTTATTGTCATAAATTGTTTTGATAAATGCTCCCGAGTGCCTCTTTGGAATAAACCCAAAGACAATTTTCTTTGGTAATTGTTTTTTGATAGCTACATGTCTCTTTTAACCTCATTAATAGATGGCTGTAAATTAAACTCATATTTAATTTAAATGTCTCTAAAAAATTATAGTCTCTGGTTGAGAAATAATAATCACAACGAACAAAATACAACTAGATTTATTGATTCACATCTTTACTAGCATACTACAAATCTTTTGCCAACAATCTCTTGTTTTCATGTCAACCTTTTAAGTACAGGTTTAATCTTTCTTACTTGGGTGTGTGTAGTAATTAAGAGTCTTGCCATTTTCTCTAGCCTCACAGTATTTTAAAATCACTGTGTTTGTGAAATTTATATTCCCAGTATAAAGAAGGGTTAATATTTGCTTTTATCACTTATCAAAGTATATAAAGAAATAATAAGAATGAAAATGTTGCTAGAAGGTTGTGGCACATCTTTCTTTAGTCCCAGCACTCGGGAGGCAGAGGCAGGCAGATCACTGTAAGTTTGGGAACAGCCTTTCTACACAGTGAGTTCCAGGATAGCCAGGGCAGAAAAACCCAGTCTCAACAAACAAACAAACAAACAAACAAACAAGCAAAGAATTAAAATGTCTTTTTGCCTGTCTTCTGTCCTCTTACACACTCAGTGCACTGTTGTGTTTAGTGAGTTTGTTATTAAACTTTCATCCACTAAACATCATGTATATAGGTATACGTATTATAGATTTTTAAAAGTTTTTTCTTCTTAAATTTTTTAATTATGTGAATACTGTGTGAGTGCAAGTGCCTGTGAAGGTTAGAGGTACCGAATCTTCTGCAGTTGGAGGTCCAGGAAGTTGTGAGCCCCTATATGGTGCTGGGAACCAAACCTGAATCCTCTGCACTCTTAATTTTTGGGCTATCTCTGTAGCGCAATATAGGTTATAAAAATTTAAAAAACAGAAACGGGATCACATTATTCTGTAGTTTGTCCCCACTTTCCTTTGGCTACCTTCCTAATGATACAGTTAGGTGACCTCCTATTATTCACTGTCTGCCTGTGATAGCTTACATACGTCTGTGTGTATAAATCTATTCCCAACTTTTCACTAATTCTACTATCCTTTATTCTAGATTATGATTTGATCTCTCCACTGTCTTAAAGTTAACTCTAAAAATTTCTTTCTCCTCTAATCAACACAAAAGGCTCTAGCAGAGAAAAAGCTCAAGGGACTTGTAGGTATCCACTCAATTTTTGCTAGCACAGCACTTGGTCTGGAGAGTACTCTGCAGCCTGTCTCACTGGTCCTACAACATTTCAAGCCTGCATTTCTAAAGCACTGATTATTGCTTTTAGAACTGAAGCAGTCGCTGAAGACTTTTTCCTTGAGGTATAAACAGCATGAGCCACAGGCTTACCTAAGAACTCTTTTTCCTAATCTTCCTAAATTTGCTACTCTTTGAAAATCATGCCCATTTCAAGCTATATTAAACATGTCTCAGGCTCTCTATTTAGTGTCCCCAGCACTTTGCTTAGGAGAGGTATTACTGTCCCCTATTGAATATAAATAAAACTGTGATCCATATACGCAAGTGATTTGGCCGAGTAACAGAATCAGACTGATGAAATTCACTCCCCAGTACTACAGAAAGGTAGAAACAAGGTACTAGATGTAGTAAAGTATGAGCATCTAGGCAGCAGGGCTAGCCTTTACCACAAAAAACAAGGGAGCCACTAAGAGGTAACAGACATAGCAGCAGTTTGGGGTTTTAAAAATCCTACAGGAATTACGACTGGCCCTCCTGAAAAGCCTTAGAGAGCCATCAGCCAGACCCCCCCCCCCCCTTCTCACCCTAATGAATGAAAGGTCCTTGGATCACAGTGTGAACATCAAGAGCCTGTTGGAATGAGCAATTACCTTTACATTTTTCAGGAATATGTAAAACAGCTGGTCATTGGGAATATCCTCAAACTCTCAACCCTGACATATAGATAGGTACGTTTTTTTTCATAAATATGGTGTTCTTATCCAAGCTTTAGAAAAATAATTTTTGTACTACTAAAAAATATTTGAGATGTGAATTTTTACAATTGTTTCAACAAACTACTGAGGCATATAGACAGAAGAATCTTGAAAAAAATTAATTCGTTGGATTAAACAGAAATCTCAGTAACAAGATGATACAAGAATGACCTTAAAAAAAAATTGGTGGTGGAGGGATTATTTGGTTTTCATACTAGTCCCTCTAATATTCTTTTTTCCCCCACCTCTAAATTAAACATGATCACAGCGATGTCTGTGTGTGAAAATGACAAAAGCAATGAGCCCAAATCCCAACCTCATCTTGAACCCTGAAGACCTTTATGGCTTTTCCTTCCCTAGACCCTCCCCTAATACATATTAAAGACCACATTGTTCAAAGAGATTTCATATCCCATTTTAATACAATGTATATGATAACTAAACTTCCAAGGTTTTTGTTAAATATATTCTTTCATTTAAGCTTTAGTGCAGAGTTACAATGTATCCTAAATGAAGGAAAAACTGCTACCAGGCAGGCTCTCTAGTTGCAGTAATTAAATCAGAGTTTCTTTTCATTTACTTTTCTTCAACAAAGGGATATGGATGAAAGGGAGGTAAATATATGTATCCAAAAGATCTGTGAAATGTCTAAGTGTTTGCCCCAATTGTCCAAAATAGGTCAGATCTTATTTCAAGCCTAAACAAATTGAACTTGCTGTTAATTTCAAACGCAGGTTCCCCCTCCCCCACTTCTTATTCCATTTGTTTGTCTGTGAGTCACATTATGGACCCCCAGCTGTTTTATTCATATACTTCTATAAGATTTCAAATTGGGAGAAGAATTAGAGGCTATTTTTAATTCCATTTTTCTCAGTTCTTACCATTAATTGTCACCTATACTTTGAAGAGTGATTGGCCAAGAGACAGCAAGTACTCTTTCGGCATCACTCTTTCAACTGTCGGAAACAGTTTGCATAATAAAACAGCCACTGAAGTGACCCCTTACTCCTCTGGAAAAAGATGCAACAATAGGGACCTTACAGTTGGGCTTGGGAAAAGAAGCTTGGAGGAGGAATCTTCACTGGTGCAAAGGAAGACAAACCCTTTAAATCTTTAACACTATAATTTAATTGGCAGAACTGCTCACTTTCCCCAACTTGGGCATTTTTGTCCAACATTTGTATAATACACTAAAATATAACATGATTTTATAACATCAGTGTGTTTTAAGATAAATCCTATGATCTTTGGACATTTCTTAGACTAAAAACCTGGGTTTCCAAAGTGCATACTAAGAGCATCTGTGTAGTTCAATTCAAGTTTCAAGAGCCAATACCAGCTGTTGGGGGAGGGATTTCACACGTGCTACACAAATCCCAAGCAAATCTTGTTGTCGTTCCCTCTCCACCCCATTCTCTCATTGATGGAAAACCAGTAAGCAAAGCAAATGTTGGGGGAAAAAAAAGGGGGGGGGGGTGGAAAGGAAGAAAAAAATCAGTATTCTAAATCCTTAGTGTTTAGACACACATAACCTCCTCCTAAATGCTCATCCTTTCCAGTTCTATGCAGTGTCAGCATGAGGACAAAAGGCATTTAAAACTCAATTTGAAGTGATTTCTAACAGGAGTTGCTTGGCTCCACAAGTAGGAGAATGGGAACATTCCCAAATGTTGAGAGGCACTTATTTTTCCTCTTTTAAGGAGCAATCCAGTTTTCACAGGAAATTCATTTTGTAGCATTGTTTTGGTGTTAGGTGTCTGTCCTACTAGCCAGGCTGTTCACAAGAGATGCATCTATCTTGAAGTGTGCACAATAGCCTCTCTTGCGGCTCTCTCTTCCTCTGTTATTGATCCTTACAGATGCTCCAAGACCCTTCCCCCACCTTTCTCCAAATCCCAACCCCCCATTCTGAAAGATAGCTTAAGAAATAAGACTTCCTGCCTAGCGACTGGCAGGGCTGAAAGACCAGATTGTATGACTCCACAGATCAGGCAGGCCACAGAGAAGGCTTGAATAGAGTTAACCCTCTGTGAACTAAAACAAAACATTTGCATGCCCAGCTGTGACAAAGGTTAATCTAAATGGACAAGGGCCCAATATCTAAAACGAGGCCACATTTTTTTTTTATACAGTAAAATTTTCACTGACTTTTATAAGCAGTCAGTTTTGCCTTTTAAACTTCCAAAGACTTCATTCAACTGTGATAATTAATTTTGCTTTCTGGCATTTGGCATGAAAATTAGAGTGAAACAATACACAAATACACACTCTTGTTTTGTACGTTTACTACCCTAAGTTATTTTTTGCCACTGAATGTCGAAGATAAATTGAAGTTTTAGAACTAAATAAAATACACACTTTGGAAGAATTATCCAGGCATCAGGAATCAGTAAACTACAAATCTTTATGAGATTCAAATTGGTTGGGGGGGGGGGGGGCGTGGATCTCCCAACAACTGTACCTTCCAAATTCATGTACTGACTGCTGTCCCTAACTCAAATTCATGTAACCACCTCTGCCTATCCCTAACCTATCAATGAATTCTAAGAAAATCTTAGTTCTTAAACTATTCCTTTCTATAGAATATATTTAACAATTTCAAGAACAAATTAATAAAGAATTACTATGTATATTAAGGGGAAAAAGATGCTATTTATAATAAACATAATTGATAATTTCCACACTCCTGTGTTCCTACTAACTTACAAACCCAGCAATGCAGTATTACTGGCATATGATG
Source organism: Arvicanthis niloticus (assembly GCF_011762505.2). Taxonomy (NCBI): domain Eukaryota; kingdom Metazoa; phylum Chordata; class Mammalia; order Rodentia; family Muridae; genus Arvicanthis; species Arvicanthis niloticus. The sequence goes on from NC_047659.1 coordinate 16,810,497, forward strand.
TATTTAAGGAAGGGGAGCAGCAACATTATTAAAAACCCTGCTCTGAACGGAAGGCTCACTTCCCTGCCTCATGCATCCCCCAGAGTGATCACAAACCTGCAAAGCTGCCTATGACAGATGTTAGCCATGCTGAAAGGGGCTGGGGCAGCTATCAGGGACAATTTCACCGTTTCTAGAGATTTATCAACTACTTCAAAGACTTAAGAGCTCTTTTCCGTTGATAATGTCTGCCAATAAGGAATAAAACTATTAGCATCTATATTATCAACATAGCATTATGCTATGTTGATATCATTAATATATCATATCATTAATACTAAAGCCACTTTTACGCTGTTTGATAGCTGTATTTTTCTCTCCTGACCCAAATAATACTACTGTGGGATTCTGGAGTTTCTCACATAAGCAGGAGACGTGTTCTCCATATAAACATGTTATAACAGTATCTAATCAGTGTTATTTACAATCACACAGGAAAAGAAAAAAAAAAAAAAAACTAGCTCTACTCATTTAGAAACACTTTAAAAGAAATTAGTAACAGCTTAGTCTTATACCCCAAACCATAAAGCTTTAAGTCCCCTAAGAGGATGAGGCTACCTTATCAATGGCCTCACGACCCCAATCCTATCTATAATTAACAGTACTAAATAAGGTTTTGGCAGATTGTAAACGGGATTAAAGAATTTAAAAATATAAACAAATTCTGTCAAAGAGGTAAATGTTTAAAGATAAAATTTACTGTGTACTGAAATATGGAGCTTAAGATTTTTCAAATCAGTAATAAATTCAAACCTATCACCCCTCTCTTTCCTGCTCTTTCTACAACCAATTAATTCACTAGTTTCCCATCGCTTCTTTTTTGTATTTCACAACATTTGCAGGCAGTTCCTATAAGAAAACTTGGCTGAATTCTGCCAAGATACAAAAAGAAAAACAAACAAACAAACAAAAAACAAAACAGTTGTCTGAATCGCATCTAAACCTTCCAGGAATGTTTCTAAGCTTTCTGGTCCCAGAGTTAAGCAGTCAGTTCCCTTACCTTCCCATGTCTCCATTTCATGCTTCTCCGAGTTTGCTGAGAAGTTCTGCCGCAGCCATGAAGAAACTGAGATTACAGGGTAAACTCAGTCTGATGACTACCCTTCCCACACTTGCTCAATTTCTTTCTCTAAGCTGAACTACGACCGTCATCCTCACAGGTCAGTTTACAAGCCAGTCATGTGATTACAAAGTTCAGGCTCTAAGGTCACAGTGTGCATGGAGTTCGTTTATTACCAAAGGTTATCTGAGTGGAACTGATAGACTTATTTTCCTCAGTTAACAATACTGCCTCACACGCTTTCCTGAGAACTAATACAAGAACATTTAAAGTGAAATGCTCCTCTAGTTTGAAGCAGGTTCTAAAAAACAACACAACAAAAATCAAAGACATTTTTAAAGAACTAAATTGAAAAGACTTCTACTATGTAAGGTTTTTCTTTCTTTTTCACCCTAAGTCCTATGCTATACTATGTTTCAAAACTCTGCATTAAAAAATTTAGTATTAAAAGCGTTGACAATTCAGGCAAAACAATTCAGGGTAAGCTTAGGGGTTTGCTAATTTTTTTTTTTAAGAGTTGGAGTTCTCTGGTTTTTGTCATTATAATAAATAATGACAGGCAAATTCTTTTGCTTAGCACTACGGGCAGGGTCCCCTTACCTTTTAAAGGTCTCCCTTTACTTTTCCATCTCTGAATGAGTGGATACAGAATGATACATACTTGAAAGAATGTGGGAAAAGGAAACTAGGACTTCAAAATCCTTTTGGAAACCAAAGGTTAGAATATCTGCCCCAAGCCAAAGGCTGCATCTTTTAAAGTAGGTTTCTTGCCTCATTCCTCAAGTGCTGAAGATCTTAAGAAAGCACCTTGCTACAGCCTTCCTGATTCCTGAACACTTTGAATAAGAAAGGGTTTGAAGAGGCAGAAAATCTGGGTCATATGCAAATGACACCTAGTCACACACTCAGCTGTCCATTCAGGTATCAGAAGACATGCATAAAAAAAAGAATGCTACTATAAGGAAGGCCTTGACTTTGATCCCCAGCACTATACAAAGGGTGTGTGGGGGTGGGGGAAGCAGGTTCCACTGAGAAAGTGGAATAGGACTGAATTCCTAAGGATAAATGTTACATACATAACTGTGATTTGTTTCATTCTAAGAAAGTTCCCCTTTTCTCCAGCTTAGGAAAAAAAAAAAAAGAAAGAAAGAAAAGAAAAGAAAAGAAAAGGAAAGGAAAAGAAAAGGAAAAGAAAAGAAAAGAAAAGAAAAGAAAAGAAAAGAAAGAAGATTCTCCTTGCATAGTAGTAGAACTTGTCACCTGGTGGCCATGTAACTGAATGGTGACTATTCCTATCACCACTAAGGGTTTTCTTAACCAATAGTATCCACCAGGATCATCTTCCAAAGAAAGGCTAAAAGAAAAGGCACCAATTATTTAGAAAACAAGAAAAAGATGTAATTCACCTAAAAATAAATGCTTTGCCACTGCACTCCTTACATTAAAAAAAAAAAAAGATTTATTTATTTTTAATTTATATGAACATACTGTCACTGTCTTCAGACACACTAGAAGAGGGCATCGGATCCCATTACAGATGGTTATGGGCCACCATGTGGTTGCTGGGAATTGAACTCAGTGCTCTTAGCTTCTGAGCCCTCTGCCCTCCTTATCTAACCAATCAACCCCCCCTACACACACACACACACACACACACAGAGAGAGAGAGAGAGAGAGAGAGAGAGAGAGAGAGAGAGAGAGAGAGAGAGACAGAGACTTTACTAGTTTTCCCATCACCATAAAACAAGACATTAAAAAGATTTTCCTTTGCCAGGCAGTAAGGGCACACACCTTTGATCCCAGCAATCCAAAGGCACAGGCAGGTGGATCTCTGGCAGCCTGGTCTATAGAGTAAATTCCAGGACAGCCAGGGCTGAACAGAGAAACACTGTCTCTAGCTTCAGGCAAAAAAAAAAAAAAAAAAAAAAAAAAAAAAAAATCAGTTTCTATCAAACTTAATGATGCTTTTGATTAATTTTACTCAAGTGACAGTAAGTAGAATGAGGGGAAAGCCTGGGGATGTCACTAATTGACAGAATGATAATTTAGCTTGCACCAAGCCATAGTCCATCATGAGCACAGTAGAGGTGGGGGAGGATGTGAATCAAAAACCAAACAGGGAAATGGCCATTAACCAAAAGCCATTCAATTAGAAACACTTATTTTCAAAGAGCAGCTTCTAGCTCCCCGAAGGAGGTGCGCCTATCATAATTTACACCTCTGCACAGCTGAGTTCTGGAAACTCCTCTCTGTACCACAACTACATTAAGAGGAAAAGATAAACAGCCTGGCTCCTGGTGAGCAGACTGAAGCAGAGAGCTTAACTCTCCTTGCTGCTGTTGCATTCTAAGGATCAAACCAAAAGTACTGCACATTCTAAACAAGCACACTGCCATGTGGGTTCTGCTCCCCTTCCCCCACTTTTTGTTTTCCTTTGAGACAGGATCTCACTATGTGGCCTTGATTGGCCTGGAACTAACTTATTTTGTAGACCAGAATGGTAGGGCTTAAAGGCATAGGCCACCATGTCTAGTCTTCCTAACAATTCTTTTTTTTTTTTTTTTTTTGGTTTTTCAAGACAGAGGTTTCTCTGTATAGCCTTGGCTATCCTGGAACTCACTCTGTAGACCAGGATGGCCTCGAACTCAGAAATCCGCCTGCCTCTGCCTCCCAACTGCTGGGATTAAAGGCATGCGCCACCACTACCCGGCTCTAACAATTCTTGATACACCTATAAGCCTAAAAACAATTTAAAACATAAAGTAATTTCATATTTTAATTATAATTTAAAGTTATTTTTAAAATATAATTATTTTAAGACAAGCAAGAGATTTTGGATCACAGAGCTGTTTCCATATTCGCATTTCCATAGCTTTTTGAGAACATTTTACAGGATTTCTTAATAGGCAACAAAAGAAAGGTGAACATGTGCCTCAATGCCTGTACGACGTCAAAGATAAGCTCTGATATCTGATAAGCTAAGGATCTGGACACTGCTGAAAAGCTACTGCAGAGAACACAAATCAGGATTGTTTGAATACTGGAATTTGTGAGTAAGAAGAGGAGGGAGGAAGGAAATGAGTTGGAAACATTTTTATTTTTTAATATTAGCTTTGTAATCCAGACAAGAATAGATGGATAAAATCTTACATCAGCACTGCATGTGGGTCTAAATGCAAGTGGAACATTAGCTAGTCTGCAAGATACTTGGTGACATTTTCATTTATAGATGGAGAGCGCAAAACCCAAAGGAAGGACAAGGCAGATCATCTAACTAATTGAAAACAAATATCCTAATTTGTCACTTTTTCTATTACATCACATAGTTTTAGGGTAGAGGTGAGGCCTCTCTTTAAATGCCATGCTTACTGCCATTTCCCATGTGTTTGGTTATTCAAATAAAGGCTTTCAAAGAGGCCTACACATTCTAAACCTGAAGTAGTGGGTATCAAGACTAATGTAAGTTTAGTGCATCAATGTTATTAAAAGAATCTATGTTGTTTCAGTGGCCTCAAGGATTATGGCAGTCATTTCAGCCTTGTTTTAAAGAAATGTTTGATGAAAATCTGAGACAAAGTAAAAGTCATGGGACCACTCATATGGAGATACATCTACTAATTTCAGAAACTCAAGTATATAGAAACATTTTAAAACCTTTTAACCTTGAAAGATAAAGAGAAAACAGTTGCCCAAAGACTCTGGTTCTCATGAGTTAGACCTTTGAAAGAGACCATCTCCCATTACAAAAGAGGGTTTACTTCAGATAAAGAGGAATAATGAGACCACAGTGAAATGAAGACCACACTACCTGAGACTGCAAAGGGAAGCTCCTGACTGCAGAGGATGGGAGTGAGCACAGGAGTGATTTCCAAGTTCTACTCCTCAAGCTGAAAAGGAGCTTTAAAGGTTTCAAAGTTGAGGTGGGGTGAGCTGAAGCATGAGGACTAATAAAGCACTCTAGAAACTAGAAATTTTCATCCAGTTCTAGAAACACACACTTTCTGCTATGAGGAAGATATGATGCTATCTATGGTGACCTTGTTTTAAAGGTGCTCACACTTCAGCCTCACTTCTTGACTGCTCAATACTAACCCTTGGGTAATGAAAATATACTAAACACAGAAATGACAATATAGTGTTATGAAAACCATGCCAGAATTGGGTAAAAATTATTATGAAAATACAAATGAACTGGGTGGTAGTAGGTCAAGGCACTTACTGTGAGAACCCATGTGTTAGGTCCTGGCTATATGAGCATTTTCTAGTTTTACAATTACTTGATACTAGACCTTATACTGAAAATCTAGTTCTGGAAGTAAAAGATTTCCTACCATTATCTTCTATTTGCTATGTATTATGGGTGCCCTTTTGACTAACATACACGTTATATAGCTCCCATTATATTCCAAGCTATTTGAGACTATGCTTGTGGTTTCGATAACCATTGCATAGGTAGTATATGACAAAAAAGGAGGCAGTCAAAAAAAGTAAAGAGGAGTTGGTCCTGAATCTATCAACAAGGAAAAAGGAAAGAAAATTCCTTCAAGAACATAACCAGTCACCAAGAAATCTGCCCCTAGGACATTTCTGCAAAGCCAAAACCAGTTCTCCCAATTCCAATTCTAAGGCAGGTATACTTACCCATATCCAAAGCTTTCCTCTAACTGAGGAAATTAATGTAATAAAGTTGAAGACCAAGAGGACCAATTGGTTGTAAACTGACCAGATAGGGATCCTACTATCAACAACCTCTACTGGTTACTCTTTACCAAAAATAGGATCTCACAAAAGAAAAAGCAATTGAATCTTACTAGTCTTCTTTGGGGTAGGACTTAGCTTCAGTTGGTAAACAGATAAAGTTTTATCAAACAAGATATAGCATATTTAATTCAAATCTGAGTCAAGAATACAAAACAACCATAAAGCAAGTCAGCATTGAGCAAGTCTTACTCTGTGACAAACAATAGGTTGGAGAGTCAAGATCCTCTCCTTGTAGAGACCAAGCCAGCAGGAGATACAAGGACATTTCTGAGATGAGGAGTAAAACACAGTGTGTGCTCAGAGAAGAGGTGCCTGTCTCAGTTAGGATGGAAGCAGATCCCCACTGTGGTATTGGCATCTAAATATAAAGCTGAGTATTTAATGAATTAAAAATACAAGCTGGAGAGATGGCTCAGTGATCAAGAGCACTGACTGCTCTTTCAGCTGTCCTGAGTTCAATTCCCAGCAACCACATGGTAGCTCACAACCGTCTGTAATGGGATCTGATGTCCTCTTCTGGTATGTCTGAAAACAGTGATGGTGTACCCATATACATAAAAAAATAAATATTTAAAAAATAAAATAAGATAAAATAAAGGATGGCCTGACATGGTTGTGTACACCTTTAATTCAAGCATTCAGGAGGCAGAAGCAGGTAGATCTCTACAGGTTTGAGGCCAGCCTGGTTTTCAAAGCAAATTCAGGATAGCCAGGGCTGTTACACAGAGAAACCAGTCTCAAAAACAAAACAAAATACAAACAGGAACAACAACAAACCTCAGAAAACCCTGGAGGGGCTTCTTGGCAGAAAACTGAACTGCACTGTGAAGCAGTGCTGCTGAGCAAGCCTACTGTGCGCCACAGCACTTTTGCTTTCTGATAAAGTTTCTAAATAAACAAGGAATTAAAACTAGATATCAAATAAAAGATGTTGGGCTTCCACTGGTGACTTGAACACCACCTCTCCTCCTCTGTGCCTTCTCTCAGAGACAGATTCTTGGGAGCAAACCTTCATTTGGAACCAAAGGCATGATCTATACAGCCCCTCCAACTCACTCTAGGTTTTGCTGCTTAAGACAATAGCAGTATGGCAAGCAGTGAAAGAATGTGAGGAAAGACCAATGACTTTCAGGAATTCTTTCCTTGAACTTGTCCAAACATCTCGTCCTAATAATGCTCCTTAGAAAAACATCAAAGCATTATTGCAGGATTTGAACATTGCTTCAGCCAAAAGGGGGTGGGGGGGGGAAGAGAAACTATCAGGGATATAGGCAAAGGAGTGCATACTAGATAGTACACAAAGTAATTTCATAGATTATCCCCTTCTCTGAGTTACTTAACTGAAGTTAGTCAGTTGTAATTCTTACAAGTCTAAGAATCTGTTTGGTCATGCCCTTAAAAATTATCTACTAACAATTCTTCTGCTACTGGGAAGGTAAATTCTCTTACATAATGGATCACTATCAAAACTAGTTTTCAGGATCACTGTTTAGCATCTTCTATGACAAAGTTATCACATAAGCTGGAACATTAAGAGATCATCTGTGATACTATTTCTTAAAACCAAGTCCATCTTTAAAATGCATATACCATTTAACCCAGCAACTGAACACCTCTAGGAATGTATAACTTATGGGAACACCTGTATATGCAGGAGTAGAAAAGACACCACTGCAGGGGGCTGGAGACATAGCCCCACTGGTAGAGTGCTTGCCTAGTAGGGCTTCATTTCCCAGCACTGCATACATTAGGCATGACTACCCACACCTCATATTTAACACAGAGGTAGAGGAAAGAGGATAAAGTGTTGGAGGTCATCCACAGCTTCAAGGCCAGCTTGGGCTACTACAAACCCTGACCCCTCTCTCCAAAAAATAGTTCTTTTTAGTATTTTATATAATCTGCTTTTGCCTCCCAGGTACTAGGATTAATGGTGTGTACTGTCATCACTAGCTAAAAATAAACTGTATTTTAAAGTGTAGGGTAGGTCAAGACAGGCAAAGATGCTTGCCACCAAACCTGATAATCTGAATGGGATCCCTGGACCCATATGATGGAAGAAGAAACTGCTTCTCAAGGGTGGGTAGTCCTCTGACCTCCATATGTACACTGTGGAATATATACTACACCCCCAAAATAAAATGTAACAAACAAAATACAAGTGTATAAAAGTATAGGGCTTGGGCATATTTCTGTCAACACAGCACCCACCTAGCATGCACTAGGCTCTAGGTTTGATCTCTAGCACTGAATAAAACTGGATATGCTGCTCCATGTCAGTAATCCCAGTACTCTGGGGAGTAAAGGCAGGAGAAATTGAAGTTTAAAGTCATCCACAACTACATAGTGTGTTTGAGGTCATCCTGGACAACTTGAGACCTTACCAGCTCCACCCCACCCTGCCCAGGAGATATAATACACATATGTACTTCAATACTTCTTGCTGAATTAGAGTTATAGAGTAAACCAAGCAACCATGGTATTTATTAGAGTATATAAAGCAACAATTCCAGGTACTAGACTTAGGAGACGAAGGACAATGACTCCTGGGCAGCAAATAGAATATGGCTGGTGAATCTGTGACTGTCCTAGTTGACTATTTAGAGCAGTGGGTCTAAACCTGTGGGTCCTGACTCCCTTGGCAAATCTTTATGTCCCACAGAAAAAATTATATAATGATCCATAACAGTAGCAAAATTAGAGCTATGAAGCAGCAGTGAAAACAGTCATACAGCTGTGGATTATCATGACACGAGGAATTGTATAACAGGGTCACAGCATTAGAAAATGACAAAGACTGGGTTAGAGGTTTTTCTATGCTAGCAAGAAACAAAGCATCCAGGTGTAGCCTAACAGTTTCCCAGAGTTACAAATATGAAGCTAAAAGTCAAGGAGGTCGATAAAACTGGAAAAAGGAGTTCATAGGGCACTGGACCAGAGGGAGAGGGCTACACAGAGAGTGCACAACTGAGATCTGCATAGGTTTTCTATGTCTTTAGCTGTAGATTATTCTGTTGCATGTGCAAGAGAAAATCATCCAAACTGAGGAAATGAATTCCCAAGGAGAGTAAAGAAAAACTATCTTTTGGGCTCTTTCAGGGCTAAGATCTTTCCTCCAACATTGGGGATGGAACTAGGGGACTTTATGCATGCCAGGCAGGTGCCCTGACACGGAACTACATAGCTAAATATTTTTGTTTCAACCAGCCAAAATGGAGAGCTTTCTGGATTAGAAAGCATCCTGAAGAATGTGATTAGTATCTCCCAATACCTATCCTGCAGGTATTCTCCTTAGAGCACTAGCCGGCTTATCAGGCTAACTACTTGACACATTCAGTTCAAATGACAGGCAAGTGGTAATGACTGGTTTGTGGAATGAAAGATAAAGTCAGCAGGAGCCAGATGAGACAAATCCAACAGGTTGAGAGGACAGCAGATCTTAATAAACCTTGTCTTAGCCTCCTCTTGATATAGACAAAAATCAACAGTATAAGCAGAAATTCCCTTTGCCTGAAAAAAAAAAAATCATCATAACTTTGTTTCAACGACCTCACACATTGACATTTTCTATTGGATACTTCTAAGGTCTCTACAATGCTCTATAGGGTAGACCTTAACAATGCAGTAAGGCAATCTTTGTGAGCCTATTCCTAGAAAATGGTTCTCTACAATCTTACATGCCCTTATGGCTCTAAAGAGGCCAAACTCAAAGTTTGGTATTATCCCTGACTCAGTTTCACACAAATAAAACACTTAGATTCCATTGACTATATCTGCCTAGATTATGTTAATGCAAAGTTGGAAAGCTTGGATCCTTAATTGTGTAACATCAAGATTATTATCATCACAGTGATAAAATATAAAGATAAGATATAAAATTATATCATCACAGTGTACCTATTTTAAAAAGAAAATTCACTACAGAGAAAACAAAAATAAAATTGGCTGGGAATGTTTTAGGTATGTGCTTTACAGTAAGAGACACAATGGTCAACATGATATGACTTGACAGACCATGGAAAGGCAACTGAAAAGGGCACATGGAGTTGGGCACCTGAGAATGGGAACAAGGCGTAAAACTGGAAGCAAAGTACTATTGCACTAAATGTCAACACAGCTTCAGAAATCAATCATGATTATGACTAATCCCATAAATACTATATGCTGCAGACTATAGAGGGATACTAGGCCAGCAGCAACACAATATTTCAACCATTTTGTAATTCTCATTATCCCACCATTCCCATTCTTTATTCTGCCACTAAGCACATAAAATACCCTTGTAAGGTTTTTTATTTGTTTGGTTTAGTTTTGCTCAAAGGATAGAAAGCTATTTCTTTTATAGAAATATTCAAATGGGGAATCTCAGGCTTCTTTCAGGGCAATAAAAAGAAAAGAATTAATGTAGGTCTACATGCATACTAATTCTTCACCTGCATAATTTGGAGCAGGATACACAATGCCAAAAACTCAGGAGTGTTCCAAGAACAAGTTAGGATAGGTATAAATATTTTATATGCGGATGTACCATACAAGTGCTATTTTGATAATAGAAACACAGTCAGCCAGAAAAGACTGTTAGTTAGGAAAAGAACAGCAGTGAGTGAGTGAGCTAGTGATATAAAAGGTAACCTGTTCCCAAGTCTACAAATGCAAAAACGTTACAAAGAAGAGGACAGATTATTTTGATTTTTTAATCTTTCTGGGGTAGAGAGACAATTTTTTTCAAAAAAAAATTTTGCTAACTCATTAAATAGGAACTTTTTGATAAATAGAAGTACTAATCACATACAAAGATGACTGAAGTATAGAAGAATGAGAGGAAGGAAGTGGGAGAAAGTCTAAGGATAACATGAATTCCATGTACCACTGAGGGAAATAACTTGTAATTACCTCTCTATTAATGTCTACCTTACATGAAGCACATAGGTTTAAACACAGACGTTTGTAGACATATTTATTAAACATAAAGAGTTCTTATAAATCAATAAGAAAAAGATATACAAAACCACCAATGGACAAAGAATGTGTCCATGTAAAGACTTCTTACAAAAGTTGGTTTGTCAGAGCTGTAGAAACAGCTTAGTAGTTAAAGAGAAATTGTTCTTTTTTTTTTTTTTTTTTTTTGGTTTTCTGAGACAGGGTTTCTCTGTGTAGTCCTGGCTGTCCTGGAACTCACTCTGTAGACCAGGCTGGCCTCGAACTCAGAAAACCGCCTGCCTCTGCCTCCCAAGTGCTGGGATTGAAATTGTTCTTCTTTTAGAGGACCAGAGTTGGGTTCTCAGTACACACATTAGGTGGCTCACAACCATCTGTAACTCTAGCTTCTGGCTTCCTAGGACACCTGCACTTTCATACAAATATACACATACATATAATTAAAAACAAATTTCTTTTAAGAAAAGATTAGTATGTACGCAATGAAAAAGTCACTTTCAGTTATTACCAACTGTTTCTCTAGTTAGGAATGTAGCTGAGTGTTCCTAGGTTTACCTTACAGCAAAACACACACACACACACACACACACACACACACACACACACACACACACACACGAAATGAGAACCATAAACCACTCATTAGACTGGCAAATAGTGTGATTATTTTATTTTACTTTGAGAAAATGGGTATGTTTTATAGTTCTGGCAGTTGATGCATAACTCCTTTCAAAACTTAAACTGTACGTACCCTATAGCTCAAGAATCCCATTTCTTCTAACAGGAGTACTCATTCCTTCTCACAAAGGTGAATGTATAACAATGACAATGGAATATCTGTCACAATTTTAGAGGACTAGTCAAGATGGAGAAATGAGGTAAGAAACCAGACTACCACACCTTGTCTGGTCTCCTTACACACTCTCATTCCAGACTTTAGCTAGGCTGTTTACTAACAATACTAATATCCAAGGAATTCATCTCTACTTTTAACAACTCAGTTTGCAAATAAGAGGTTAGCCCTATGCTACATGAGATAGATCTTTCAATGTTGCAATTTCTCTGTTCTGCTTGGGGGTTATTTTGCGGTGTTTGCATTCTGCTATGTTGTGCTTTGCCAGGTCACATTTAGCAGCAGTGGTCAACAGCTTGGTAATATCTTTTGTACTTACAGACAGTTAAGTATCATACAATGAAAGCTTCTGAAAACGTATCTTTTCTAATGCCTACTGAATAATTTTCAAGTGAATGAGTCTTGGGATCAGGTCATGGATACTAAGAAAAAAGTATGACTCCATATTACTTTGCCATGTCCCACAATGATCAACTCACTCAAACCATTGTGAGTGTTCTTCATCCCACCAGCAGAGGGGAGCATTTCCCACATAAGCAATGCTTCAAGATGCAGAACTCAAACTGAAGAATGGAAAGTCATGATCAGGTCACAAAGGCAAACTCCAAAGTATGGTAACAACTGCGCTAGAACAAATTATAGTTTCTCTGAAACCATACAACAGAAACTTAGAACTAATAGCACCTAACACTGTGTACTGGCACCATGGTGGAAAATAAAACTAACATCTACATGCATATATATGGTATACCTATGTCAAATTGGATCTTATTAGCAACAAAAATTCCTGGAGCCCTATACCAAAGAGACTAGAGGGTCCATTACACTTTTGAATCTACTTTTCCATTTTTTGCAACATTAAAGAATGAAAGGGGCAAACCCCTTGATCTACTATAGATGTTTGTATGTATCTGTGGGTGTCGGGTACACAGAAGATAGAAAGAGCTATACAGGCATGAGCTACACAGGCACATGTGTAAGTTATTTACTTCTCAATACTATTACCATTGCTTTATTGTTTTAATAACAGAGTCTTACTAACATGCATGCATACACACACACCACGCCTATAATCCTATAGACAAGAGGTCTACACAGAGAATACCAGGACAGCAGACAAGGTTACAAAGAAAGACCCTCTCTCAAAAAACAAAAACAAAACTTTTCACCAGATCTTGAGATTGCTATTTTAGTAAGGCTGGCTGGCCAGGAAGCCCCTGTGCTCCTCCTTTCTCTGATATTCAGCTAGAGATTATATTATATACATGGCAGGCCCAAATTTCATGTAAGTGCTGGCTTCCATAAAGGATCTGAACTCAGGTCTTCATGCTTGCATAGCAAATACTTGACCCACTAAATCATCCCCCAGCCATGACCACAAATGTTCAAGCTCTGATTTCCTCCCTTCAGCTTCACATTAGCAGAACAAGGTAGTAAAGAGAGCAAAAAGAAACCACTGACCATGAGGTGGTGGTACACAACCTTAATCACAGTACTGGAGAGGCAAAGGCAGAGGCAGAAGCAGAGGCAGAGGCAGGTGGATTAAGCTTGAGGCCTGCTTGGTATAGACCCAGATCAGCCAGGGCTAGAGAAACCCTGTCTCAAAAACAAAGGAAAGAAAAAACAGTACAGGAAGGAAGGAAGGAAGGGAGAAAGGGAGGGAGGGAGGGAAGAAAGAGAGAAGAAAAAGCAGCAGAAGAAGCAGAAGAGAGAGAGAAAGAAAGAGGGAGAGGAAGAGAAATTACTAGTTCAAAGCAGATGATGGAAATTACAGGTCTAAAAAAACATAAATATCTACAGTTTAAATGTCTCAGACATGCCAGGCGGTGGTGGCACAAGCCTTTAATCCCAGCACTTGGGAGACAGAGGCAGGTGGATTTCTGAGTTCAAGGCCAGCCTGGTCTACAGAGTGAGTTCCAGGGCAGCCAGGGCTAAGGGCTATACAGAGAAACCCTGTCTCGAAAAACCAAAAAAAAAAAAAAAAAAAAAAAAAAAAAAAAAGTCTCAGACATGAGCTCAAGAGTTGGCTCAATACTTAAGAGAACTCTGTGCTCTTACAAAGGACCTTGGTTCAAATCCTAGCACATACATGGCAGTTTACAACTGCTTGTAACTCAAGTCCTAGGGGATTTGACACCCTTTTCAGATTTCCAAGAGCATCAGCATATACTTGGCATACATACATACAAGTAGGCAAAACACCCAGGCATAAATAAAATAAATGAATCTAAAAAAATTTTAAAGGCTTTTAAAAATATTTATTTATTATACAGTATTCTGCCTACATGCCAGAGGAGGACATCAGATCTCATTATAGGTGGTTGTGAGCTACCATGTGGTTGCTAGGAACTGAACTCAGGACCTCTGGAAGAGCAGCCAGTGCTCTTAACCTCTGAGCTACCTCTCCAGCCTGGGTTTTTATTTTTAATTTTAATTTTTATTTTTAATTTTATTTATTTATTTATTTATTTGCACTTTGCAGACAGGGTTTCTCTGTGTGTAGAGCAGGCTTGGCTATCCTTTATCTCAAGAGATCCTCCCACCTCTGCCTCCTGAATGTTAGGATTAAAGCCACCATGTTGGGCTTTCCCTGTCATCTTAACTGGACTCACCATAGAAACACACCTCTGGATTTATCTATGAGAGTTTCCAGAAAAGTTTAGAAATGAGGGAAGGTCTGTCCTAAGTATGGGTGGTGCCATTCCAGTGAGACAGATGAACATCAGGATTCATTTCTCTCTGCCTTCTGACTTCAGATATAAATGCCTCCCCCGACCCCCACCCCCAGTTGTCTCAAAGTGTGTGAGGTGAAGGAAAGAACTAGGTATCGTGGAGTCATAAAGAAAGAAAAAGCAATTCCTTATATAGGGCATAAGGAAACAATCTATAGTTTATGACTCCAATTATTTAAAATCCTTATATTCTGTCTTATTATGGGCATGAAATAAAAAAGCCTATTTTAATCATTCTATATCTGTATCAGGTATACTATAGGTCCTTAAGGAGAAAACCATTTATCTCTGCTTCTATCAGAGTTGAAGCATGGCCAACACTGATGACTGGCTTGTAGAAAATGTAATTTACCAAGTTTTATACTTCTGTATATAAAAAAGTTGTGTCCTCTTCTCTCATCTCTCCCACATTTCTTCTATTCTTACTAGATTCCTTACATTGTTCCTGGTACCATACTAAATGCTTTATGTATAGCATCTCATCACAATCTCTTGGGAAGTCTAGAAATTTATCATCCCCATTTTAGAGATAAGCTAAGCTAAGTTGTTGAAGCTCTAACAGCTAATATCAAAAAAAGGTTAGAATATGAGCACTTGAGACATGAGTGTCTGAGAATTAAGGCACAGGTAACTACTGTGGTATTGGTGGTAACAGTAAGTACTGATAAGACTCCTTTATAATTTTAATTCTTTCTATGAGTGGATAATATTTAGCTCCTCCAATTAATTTCCCATAATTATTTCTTCCAAAATCCCTGATGATGTCCAAGGGGCTGAATGTTGGGATGAGAGGTACTCCAGAACTATATTCACAAGTCCATTGGTATGCTTTTCTAAAAAAACTGGAATCAAGAAAACAGACCTCTTGGATCTATAAAACTCTTCCAAGACATTAGGTACTGTTTTCATCAAACCCTATGGCTAGAGCCTCAATACTAATAAGCTTCTATAGCTTGTTCTGTGCCCTAGATTTTGCTCCAGATCAATTACATTTCACTAGTGCCCTCTCCTCACAGCCTACAGAAACAGCAGCCTAGAGCAATAGAAAGCTGCAGCACAACTCTTCTGTCTTACTCTGATTACTACTATTTGACATTACTGTTGATAACTTTTTCTTTTTTCTTCCTTCCTCCTTCCTTCCTTTCTTTTTCTCTCTCTCTTTCTTTCTTTTGTTCTTTTTTTCTTTTTTTTCTTTCTTCCTCCTCCTTCTTCCCCCCTCCCTCTGCCACCTCCCTCCCTCTGCCTCAGAGTATCATTAAAGACACCTGAAAACAAAATCCTTACATTCTGTGTGTATATTACTGGTTAACTTTCTATCCTGAAATGGTTTTGAATAAAACACTGGATACAGAAAGAAAGGTCACAAGACTATTTCCAAGTTTCCTCAAGGACAAAGAGGGCATAGGCAAGCACCAAGTGCTGAGGGCTGGAGTTAGAAGACCACATGGAAGCTGCAGCTCTGCTTGCTATCTTCATAATCTCCAGCATGTCTCCAAGAGTCCAAAGCTGAGGATACTCTGGGTAAGTGAAGTTGTGTCTTTACTCTGATATCCTTATAGGAGATACTATGATGATCGGATGAGATAACATATGTGACAACAGTGGCAAAGCCACAGGTATATACACACTATCACTAAAAAGAAGCACAAAAAATGATTGACAAGGGCTGGGGCTTGCTTAGTATATATGAAGTACAAGGTTCAAACACCAGCACAATAAAATAAAAATGGTTAATACTGCAAATATCCTTCATTAAACCTAGAGTTTACATCGTTTAAATCTATTTGTATTGCATACATATATGCATCTTTTTGGGTCATAAAATTCCCAGATATTTGGAGACCCGTGTAGTGGGGATAGGTCTCAGTCAGCTGCAGGCTTGAAATGAATAGCACCAGCAGCAGTAGTCTCTCATACATTTTCCCTCTAGCACACTACACTTGCCTTTGGATTCCAACTGGAACATTAGCTCCTGGGCTATCTGCCCTGAAAGCCTTCAGACTATAACTGTAGGATGGGCTCCCAATCTGCTAACACTCCCTGTAGATTTTTCTTTTTTTAATTTGTTAGCCTCCATGGTCATATAAACCAACTCAGTATGATAAATCATCCACCCAACTACCCATCCACTCATCCATCCTATTAATTTAGCTTCCCTGGGGGGTGGTGGGGAAACAAAACAAGACTAATAAATACAACTTGGGTTGAGTTTTATTTAGAATTCACAATGATTCAATGCTCAAATAAAGGACAAAAATATCATGGACAAACTAAACCCAATTTATCTCCATATCACTCAGTCCAGCTGTTAAAGAGTAGAAGGCTCCCTGAATGATAACCTTGAGTCTGTGGACAAAGGGTTATTAGGAAGCTATCCTTCAGCACAAGGTTTGTAAGACGAACACTATGCTTGTTTACTTCTGTACATTAAACTGAGCTGTGAGAGGTGTAATGTTTTGTACAAGAATGTAGTAGACTGAGATGAGAACCAAACCCAACTCCAGAGGCTATCATGTTAATAACTAGGATACCTGTAATAGGTAATTTATATTCCATGTTTAAAAATGAGAATGTAATATTTACTTATGCATTTATAGACATGGCCTATGTAGCTTTGGCTAATCTGGAACTGCAGATCAAGCTGTCCTTAAACTCACAGACATAGCATGCCAGTCTCCTGAATGCTAAGATTAAATCCATTAAGAACCAAGCCCAGCTTTTTCTAAACTGAATTTCTTTTCTTTTTTCTTTTTCTTTTTTTTTAAAGGAAAGCAACAAAAACTACAACAATCACAATGCACTAAATATAAATGTCTCAGCCATTATATTCAGTGTTAAGAAGCCAGTACATCATATGGTATCCACTTCTGATACAAGTGACAAATCAAGTCAAAGACAGGCCAAAGAGGCCTCTGGTCTCCTACAATGCTCGATTTTTCCTCTCTGAAGGCCTTTCAGGATCCTTAATTAACAGTCCTTCTTGCCACCACTGGTTTCAGTTGAAAAGAGAAACTATTTATACGTTTTAAAAGAAATAATATATTGATCTATTTGTTTATTTTCCCAGTCCAAAGGTATCTGCTGTTTTTTATTTAAAGATTTATTTTATTTATATGAGTAGTACACTGTTGCTGTCTTCAAACACAACAGAAGAGGGCATTGCATCCCATTACAGATGGTTGTGAGTTACCTTGTATTTGCTGGGAATTTAACTCAGGACCTCTAGAAGAACAGTCAGTAACTGCTAATCCATCTCTCCAGCCCCATTTCTAAACAAAACAAAACAAAACAAAAACAAAAACAAAAAAAAAGCAACACCAACAAACCTGTGGTGCAGAACCTACCTACAATCACAGGCTAGAGCTTTTAGAGTGATTAGAAGTAAAATGAGAACCATTTACTATTAGCTTAATTAAATTCCACTTTAACCACATTAAATGGGCCAAGTAGAACTTGCTATATAACTAGAAGGTATTTACCTGCAACAAAATGTGATAGTAAATTATTCAAATATAATTACTGTTAGAATTACATCAGTGGTAAAATGACCTAGATCATGTAGCTTAAAAAGCATTATCCCACCACTACCCTTTGTGTGTGTGCTGGCACATGTACAGAGGTCAGAGGACAACTAGCTGGAGCCAGTTCTCTCCTTCCACTATGTGGATATCTAAGGATGGAATTCACATCATCAGGCTTGGCAGCAAGCACCTCTACTCACTGAGTTATCTTGCCACCTGTCAAAAATCCTGATCATTTAAAAGTGAGTTCATTCAAGACCATAACTTCAGAAGAATTTTGTAAGAAGGTGTCATTAGCTTCAATTTACTAGTGACAAATCAGGCGCGCGCACGCGCGCACACACACACACACACACACACACAAACAACAACAAAAAAAAAAACAAAAAAAAGGGAGTCAGATGTCTGAGTAGGTGACTAAGTTTAGAGTATTGTCTCCTTTCTCAAGGCCAATTCCCAAAGTTCCCAGGTCCTACATGTGTCCCTTTACTTCTAATAACCTCCACTACCTTGGAACACAGAAGTACAACATAAATACTATAATTATGCCTTCTATTCATTTCAATTTGAAGAACAAAATCATACAAGCTTAAAGTTACTTGCAAGGATTTTCCAAAACCCGTCACTGGCACAAGGCAGAAATTAACCTCCAGTGGCTCAGATTTTTTCCCTTCAACACTATAAATGCTTTGAAACAACAAGCAAGAATCTTTGCCAAATGGACATTTTTTATTCTTTCTTCTCTCCTTCCCTCCCTCCCTCCCTCCTTTCTTTTCTTACTTTTTTTTCCAAGGCAGAATTTCTCCGTATAGCCCTGGCTGTCCTGGAGCTCACTCTGTAGGCCAGGCTGGCCCTGACTCATAGATCCACCTGCCTTTGTCTCCCAAGTGCTAAGATTAAAGATGTGCACCACCACTGCCTGGCACAAATGAACATTTTAAATGCTAATTCTTTACAGGGCAAAAGGAGAAAATCATGTCTTCCAATTTTTTCATATGTTATCAAAATAACAGAATTTGAAAATGATGGTTCCAGATCAAAATGACTATTTATAAACACTGTTAGATATGAATTCTATTTTACAGTACAATACCTAGAATTAAAACTTAAGAGGCTGTTAAAGTCACTAATCTTCCTAGATTTATCCATTCCAGTTCCCTTAATCAGCTGCTTCTGAAAAGCAGCAGAGGCTTCCTGTGGTAAGGGAAAGAGAGTAGATTCTGTGGTGAGACGTTCCGGAACCTCTGTATTGTGGCTCTACTGTCTGATGCTTCTGAATATTTGGCCACGTTATTAAATTGTTCAATATTTCAGTTGAGCAATCTCCCCTCACCTAAAGAGGAAAATGAAGATTAATGACATAGTTGATTAAAAAATGTATTTCTATCTCTAGTTTTTCTGCATTTTAGCATTTATATTGAACTGGATTAAATATGGTCAACACTGAAAATTATTTTATGATAAAATAATTTGGATAAAGGGATCACAGTGATTAAATAGTAATGACTTTTTTTTTACTCTACACATTAAATAATTTTTAAATCACTACAAAGAAAAAAAAAGCATTGTAACACAGTTTGTAGTTATGCAGAATAGCTTTAAAAGAAATGAAATCACCCTGTAATCCCATAGATTATGTCTAAAAATAGAATGAAAGGGCAGCTGTCAGATGCACACCCTTTACACAGAATGGGGCCAAGAATCTTCTGAAGCCCATTGTAGTTCCTCTGGGCTCTGCCCTCACTGGATGAGAAACTCCATTCCACACACACCTCTAGCAGCTCATCGCCACCCCACCCCTAAGAGCTAGCTTTATATCTCCTAGCTGGCTTCACACTCACTAGTCCACCTACCTCACCCCCCACCCCCCTCACCCCCCAGTGCTGGAATTAAAGGCACTCGACACAACACTGGCTACTGAACATGAGTTCAGACAAGAGTTTGGATGTGGAAGGTGGTGAAACTGCCTGTGAGACCTCCCTAAACTTACAACATGCTATTCCTAACTGACACATGATAGAAAGGCCATATGATATAGAATCTCTCTTTCAATGTAACTTTAGTTTTTTAAAATGGTGTGGTGTGGATGTGTGTATACACCAAGAGAAACGGGGGGGGGGGGGGGGACACGGACGGACGGACATGTGCTCATGTCCACATATGTGTGATCTTGTGAAGTCATTTAACTTGCCAGGTATGGTGGCACACAGCTTTAATCACAGCACATGAAAAGCAAGGCAGGTAGGTCTTCAAAGTGAGTTCTAGGCCAACTAGGCTAGCCAGTGAGACAAACAGGAAAACATTTCAGTACCTCTTACACTGATTTAGATATATGGAACCAGTAAGGAAGTGTCCTATTGAGCATACACAAATGCATTCATTCAAATACTGAATACCCACCACCAAGCAATTTGCACCTTTAGGAGCTAAGGACACACTGATGATCTAAAAAGACAATAGAGAGACTATAAAAGTGTTCAGCCTCATATCTACCCACTTAATACTGATAACTGAAAAAAAAAAGCCTTAACTTACTTCAATGCCTCTCAGAGTTAGCAGTTTCAAAGAAAAATAATTACATATGGTATGTGGCCAGGATTTGTTGGGTGAGGCAGTATGGTTAAAAGTAATGTACCTGCCACTTTCAGTAGCAATTTGCTTTTTTATTTCACCCTACCCAGACATGGTGGCATCACTAAACAGAAAATAATAGAGTAGACATGTAAGCGTGCACAGTTTCAGAGCTGTCTGCTCTACTAAGCCCTATGCAAAAAGAGATGCAAACTGATGCAGGGGACAGAACTGCTCAATTGTTGATTCCCTACATCAAGAACAAGGCTGCTCCAGTAGAAAGGACTATGGCTTTGGGAGAAATGGAAAACGTGTTCTGGCAAACAGTGGTTAATGATCAGAGACTTGTGTGCCTTTTATCTGGTAACTAAATGATCAAAGGTGGGGTAGAAACCCTGGACCAGGATTAAAAATTTCTATAAATTTCTATAACAGCAATCTCTCCAGCCCAAGTTCCATTTATTCTAGAGAACCCTGACTAATACAGGATATTTCTTAAATCAGGTCTGTCTGTTTCAAAAAGTATCTAAACTTTCATAAAAAAGGACTCTAGTTCCCCTGATTCCAAAAATCCCAGGCTCCGTCCAACACATCACAGGTTGTTTAAGGTCACCTGCAAACTAAGGAAGTAGAGTTAAAACTCACAGAACTTTGAGAGCCCTGCAGCAAACAAACTCCACTACATAGGGTTTGACAGAGTGGCACACCTGCTTACTCTTTCTTGGCAGTGTCCAAAACATAGATACTAAGAAATTTATGATTAGTTGTTCCTATAGTATTTGTATGAAAGTTTTCACTCCCCTAACCAGACAGCACTTGTTATCAATAGCTTCTTCAGGATACAAGGGAATTCGATTCCTCAAAGAACAAAATTACTGGTTAAACAGAATACCACAAAATCTAGTATCTGGCTATGAATTCGATGTTGAGAAATTCATCACTTTGTGCACTATGTCCACACTTTAAAGTTCATGGTCTGGTTAAACTTGGCCCTGTTGCCTAACCTTTCTAAGCCTCTTTTCTGTTTCAAAATAGAGTGATAAGCAATACCTTTCTGGATAGTAATAACAAGTAAAATGGAATAAATGTGAAGGGAGGAGTTAACATAGAACATGGCTGGCATTGAAACCTAGCCTTTCTGATTAGACAGCCAATTAGCTATCATTCTGCCCACCCCATCAGATCTTGGGAGGCTCAAATAAGGTAGTGTATGAAAGTCCTGAAATATGCCACCATAACCACATCCAAAACACTATTCAAGACACAAGAATGATTATTCTCATAATCTTTAAGAGGTTAACCCCCACTTAGCCAAGCACACCTTTAATCCCAGCACTTGGGAGGCAGAGGCAGGAAGATCTCTGAGTTTGAGGCCAGCCTGGTTGGTCTACAAAGTGAGTTCCAGGACAGACAGGGCTACACAGAGAAACCCTGTCTTAAACAGAACAGAATAGAGGTTAAGGCCCTAAAAGGGAGCTGTGAGTGTACAAGTGTTCCAAAGGGAAGAAGTAGGTGTTAGTATTCCGTCTAAACTCCACCTCCCCAGTTACCTGGCAACAGCCAGGTATGCTCCTCCCTACAGTTACCTGGCAACCGCCAGGTAGTCTGATCCACTATAAAAGGGGCTGCTTGCCCCCTCCTCTCTCTCTTGCCCTCTTACTCTCTTACTCCCGCTCTTACACCCTCTCTCTCTCTGTCCCCTCCCCCCTTCCTCTCTCTCCACGTGGTCATGGCCGGCCTCTACTTCTCTTCTCTCCCCACCTTTGCCCTTTCCCCTGAATAAACTTTCTCCCCCTTGGAACCGCATGGGCTGGAGTGGTCTGTTCTGAGCTGCGGTCGGACTTCTTCTTAAAACTACAGTAGGAAGTGCTAGAAGACTGGTAACAGTAACTAAATTAAATGAGCACTTATAACAAAAGCACACAATAGCTAAATATTTGTTCATACTTATACATTTGTGACAAGGCAAATTTAAATTCAACAATTCTTGGTTCTAGAAATCATACTATTAGAGAAGGAAAAGTGTGTATTAAAGAAGCAGAGTTATAAAAAAAAAAAACAACAACATAATGTTGACATTTGAGAAGCACTCCCAGTAGTCTAGTCTTGTGCTAAGCACTTTACATGCAAGCTTTGACTCACTCCCAACAACCCTGTGAGCTGGATAACATACCAAGCACTTCACAGATGAGGTAGACGTCTAAGCAAATCTGTTACTTTGTTTAAAGTCTCATGGATAGTTATCAGAATTAGACCTTCAATTTAGCCCTATCCAGGCATAAAGCAGATGCCTTTAGCTTCTGTTCTCTGGCAGTCATGTTCAAGCTGGGTCCTGAAAACCAAGTAGGGTATGAATCACTTAGCATGAGGTATATGAGATTCTAGACCAAAGGCCCAGTGTAAACTATCAAAGGATTGCACAGAGGAAGTCTAGAGACTTTTTGAAAGGTATTGGTAACTGGGTGTTGGTGGTGCACTTTAATTCCAGCACTGCAGAGGGAGACATGCAGAGGGGCAGAGGGGCAGAGGGGCAGAGGGGCAGAGGCAGGTGGATCTCTGAGTTGGAGTCCACCCTGATTTACAGAATGAGTTCCAGGATGGCCAGGGGTACACAGAGAAACTCCATCTCAAAAAACAAACAAAAAAGTGCTGACAATATTATTGATATATAAAATATCCAATCTTTTTATATATTCTGTGCACATACATGAATAAATGTATGTGTAAACACACTATGTAAGAGAAACTCTTGGAGGAAGAGGATACAAGACAGGACTCAGGTAACAGAGGTGAGGAGATAAAGGAGAGGGAAAAGTCGCTAAAATACATTTTATTTGAAAATGATAATGATATCTAATATTTCATATAATAACTTTAAAAGTACTAAAGAGAAAATTTTTGGAATGCAGAGCAGATCAAATCTAGGGGCTTCAGATATACTAAAAATCACTCTGGCACTTAGCTACAGCGTCAGCACGTTATTTTAAATAAAAATAAGAACATTTTACTTTATGATTCCTGAAATCTTAGGTGGGTTATATTATTATAGGATATTTAGGAATACATTTATTTAACAATAATAAAATTTAGGTGGGTCTGGAGAAGTTGTTGGAGTAGATATATTAAAATACACTGTATATACGTATGAAAGTCTCAAAGAATCAAATTTTTCTTTTGGTTGTTGTTTGTTTGTTTGCTTTGTGTTTTTCACCCCCAGATAGGGTTTTCTGTGTGTATTCCTGGCTGTTCTGAACTTACTTTATACACCAGGCTGGCCCTGAACTCATACAGATCTGCCTGCCAGTGCCTCCTGAGTTCTGGAATTAAAGGTATCACCACATCACCGTCCAGTTGATAAGTCATTTTCTTTTCTTAAATATATATGTGTGTGTGTTTGTATATGTATATGTATGTATAGCAAGTTTTAGAAACTTTTAAGTAATTTAGGGAAAGTATTTTGAAAAGTGGGTCTTGAATCCAGTCTGGAAAACCAAAGTGAAACTCTGTACTGGAAGACTGGAAGCAGCTGTGTAAGCAGAGGAACAGCAGGAGTCAAGTCACAAGCAATACTTAAGATGGACTTGAACAGAGAGATGGAGGCAATGAGATCAAAAGAAGCACACTGTTGACAGGCCCAGGAAATGAGTGTCCTGACCACCACTCAGGCTCTGAATAGACAGGCCAGTGTTTGAACTTGGCTCCTATCACTTACTAGTTGCATGACTTTAATCCAGCTACTTAAGACTCAAGTTTATCCTCTGAGTTTGAGGCCAACATGGTCTCATATCTACATAGTGAATTCCAGGACAGAATGGGCTACATAAAGAGACCCTTGTCTCAACAAAACACTACAAAGCCAGTAAGAATTATTATCTATAATATTAGGGATATAAAACCCACCTAAATAAATATAATGAGAGTTAAATAATGTGCAACAATATACAGTCTAACTCCCAAGATTCCTTCAAGCACCGTCAGAGAAAATTAACACAGAGCTGATCCAAGGCATCTAAATACAGTGACTATGCTTTAGACATTAGATTGAGTCAGACATTCCAAGTTCTAAAGTATTGGTATATCAGGCTAAGCAACTATTCTTATGTGAAAATGTTCTCAAGTATTTTTATGTGAAAATGTGCCGTGCATAACAGCAAGTTACATCAAGCACAGATTAGAGACTAATTCTGAATACCACCAGTCATAATAAAAGATTGTCTCTAGATATTGAGAGTCAACTTTAGTTGAGAAATATAGTTTCTGATATATAAAGTGATCAATAGAAGTAAGATTTGGAGGGGAAAAAACTGCCAGAGGGGAGGATAAGGTCTTTGTTTTGTAATGGTGGCAGAAATTAAAAATAAAAAGGCAATGACCAAACTCACTGAGTAGATTCAGAAACTATTAGAAAGGGGAGCAGCAGAGAAACCATACTTTAATTCTAATGCAGTGTGACTAGAACCACCAAAATAATTAAGGAAGACAGGGTTGTGCAGATTTTAAGGACCAAATGAGCATGCAAATGAAAATACTTGTAAATTAACAAGAATCCGAGTGTGGTGGCACATGCCTTTAATCCCAGCACTTGGGAGGCAGAGGCAGGCAGATCTCTGAAATACAGGACAGCCAGGGCTGCAGAGAAACCCTGTTTCAGAAAACACAAACAAAACAATACTGGCCTAAAGCCAAGAAAGGTTGGAAGAGGTCCCTACATCAACTACCAAAACCTGAGGTCTTATGGGTTTCGTCCAGCATCTCTATAATGAATAGAAATTATATGCTTTAAGTGTAAAGCCCTGAAGAATAAACTTACGACACACTGACAGTGAATATAGATTTGCTCTTTAAAATTAGAAAATGGCACTTTGTTTTGTAAACAAAGATGATGAAAACTAAACATGTAAAATTATATATACTTTTATAAACATATATAAACATTGTAAATTTATATACAACATACATACTTGTCTTCTACTGTTGTACTATACACCTGTAAATCAGAGGTGTACTGATGGATCCTGCTGATTATATTACTAAGCTTTTAAATATGAGCCACAAATTTTAGATATATTGGTGTTAAAAGGAAAAACCATATACAAATTGATATGCATCCAAAGTCCTGGTAAATAATAATGGAGAAGCCAGGTCTGACTGTCCTTCCTCCTTTCTGACATTACTTGCAACACAGCTTATAGCCTTTGTCTCAAAACCTAAGCAAACAAGTCTGCATCCCTGCCCTCTGCACCCACTGTACAATGTGAACCCTAGGTTATTCAAGCACTCCTCAGAGTAGACAAACTGGAAATGACCTCAGGCACCCACATTCAGTAATTGTATTGTAATTTCTCTTTTTTGTTGTTGCTTTTTATTTTAGGTGTATGAGTGCTTTGCTTGCATGTATATGTGTGCACTGCATGTGTGTTTAGTATCTGAGGTTAGAAGAAGGTGTTGGATTTTCCTCGAACTGGAGTTACTGACAGTTACAAGCTGCCCGTGTATATGGGTGCTGGGAAGTAGATCCAGGTCCTCTGGAAGAGTAGTAAGTGCTCTTAAACCATCTCTCCTACCTCTTAAAATCTCTAACAATATTCTGATCCATTGTCTCCCTGAATCAATATTCTCCAAATTCTAATATTCAGGAATTAAAACTATATCTGCATTTAAAGGTCGATGTCTTGTCATTATATAGTTGCAAAATACACAGACTGCATGAGACACCAAGAATGAACCTTAATATAAACTCTCTGCACATGTGTGCCATTGTATATATGTGTTTACAACATTAATGAGGCAAAGGATAAAACACTAAATATTTTATGAGCTGGGCAGTGGTGACACATTCCTTTAATCTCAGCACTTGAGAGGCAGAGGCAGACAGATCTCTCTGAGTTCAAGGCCAGCCAGAGTGAGTTTCAGAACAGTCAGGCTACAAACAGAGAAACCCTATCTCGAAAAAACAAAAAAGAAAAAAAAAGAATATTTTTATGATTATAATTTACATATACTACTTGTTAATAGAATGTTATTTGAAGACTGTCTTAGAATAGCTGTAAATGTATATTGGTCTTGTTAGGGCAACTAATGAAAGAAGATTCTAAAAGTGATATAACAAGAAAGGAATAAAATATAAACAAATTTGCCTTACAAAAGGCAAAGAGCATATAGAAGAAAAAACCAAAGATAACAATAAAAAATAGTAAGAGTTAGTTCAACTTTATTTAAAAAAATCACTTTGAATGTCAATGTAATCACCTGTTTTAATTTACACTTTGCCAGAGTGGCAAGAAATAAAAATCCAACTCCATTTCATCTACAGTAAACCCACTTAAAAAGTAAACGATAAAGAAATTAGGGAAATACTAAATACTGTGCTAACACCACTTAAAAGAAAGTAGAAGCAGCTATTACTTAAGAAGAGAAGACTCCAGAGCAAAGTTACAAGTACTGTATAAGTCAATTCTCCAAGAAGACATCAATTCCTAACATGTATGTATCTAATAAGTGTCAAAATACACGAAGCATCTTCTACTGTTTTTGTTTCTTAAACATATTATTTGGGAATTTCATATGGTATATTTTTTTATCATATTCTTCCCAGTCACTCTGTTGAAGAAAACAGGTTTTCCTTCACCTATTGGCTGTGATTTGTAAAAAGCTTTTAACCTATGAGTGGCATGTATGCCCATTCTCCTACATCTGTGCTGGAATTTTGTCTGGCTTGTGCTTGTATGTGCCACTGCAGTCTCTGTGAGTTTGTATATGTATCAGCCCTGTTGTGTCTGGAAAATGTTGTTTCCTTAAAATCATTCACCATCTCTGACTCTTAGAATATTTCTGTCCCTCTTTCATATAGATCCCTGAGCCAATGGGATGCCACTATTATAATTGGAAAATTCAAATCTCTGTATCAAAATGGATACACTGAGCTTGCAGAAATTCGGCAAGAGCACATCATATTCAATAGCACTATTAGTCATCCAGAAATAACGTCACCCTACATAATAAATTATATAAGCTCACATATGGTATTCTGAACCATAAAACTTATGTAAACAAATTTGAAATGATGTATCACATAATATCTGCTATCTGACCACAATTGAAATTTTTGAAAAAAAAAAAAAACCCACAATTATGTGTACTAGAGTTTTACCTGCTGACAAGTCTGTGTACCACATGCCTAGTGCCTGAGTAGGCCAAGAGAGGGTGTCGGGTCCCCTGGAACTGGAGTTGGAGATGGTTGTAAGGCACCTTGTGAGTGCTGGAAATTGAACCTGGATTCTTTGCAAGAACAGTCAGTTCTTTTAAGCAACTAAGCCACCCTCAACCCCCATGTTGCTATTATTCTACTCTTCTGCTATATTACTTGTCTCTCTCCCTGTTTCCCTCCCCATCCCTCCCATGTGCATACCCACATGTTGAAGGTGTACATGTTGTACATGTAGAGGCCAGGATTCAGCCTCCTAGCTTTTTCCACCTTCTTTTTTGAGATAGGGTCTCTCACTGGGACTTGGGACTTGCCAATCAGGCTAGGCTGAACCCCAGGGGTCTGCCTGTTTCTGCCTCCTCAGGGTGGGATTGCAATTGTGCATCACCATTCCCAGCAAACACATTACTGACTGAGCTATCTCTTCAGTCCTTTTTCTGATTTTCTCAAGTGGAACCTTATGTGATCTCCTCCTCCTCCTACCCTCCTTTCCTCTTGCTGCTGCTGCTTTTTTTAAGCTGCATTCAGTCTAAGCACTGCTTTTATTGTACCCCACAAACTTTGCTCAGAGGTGGTTTTCATTTTCACTTAGGTTATTTTTCCTTTCTCTGTTACTTGCAGGGATCTCATCATGTTGGTTGCCTGATCTGGTCTTGAGCTCTTAGTCTCAAATAATCTTCCTGCCTCAGCTTTCAAAGTGCTAGAACTACAGGAATAGGAAATACATTGTGTGCTTGGCTCGTTCAAACTATTTTTTACTTTCTCTGGACAATTTCCTTGATCTATAGTTTAGATTATATTATTTTAGTTTTTTAAGTATTTCGATTTTTTTTCCAGGTTATCTTGGGCTAGGGAGAGACCTAGTTGAAGAAAAGCTTGCAGTGCAAACCTAAGGACCTGAATTTAATTCCCAGAACCCAAGGCTCAGTGACTAGCCTGTCTGGAGTACTCAGTGAGCTCCATGCCAGTAAGAGACCAGAAAGCTGAACAGTGGCTGCGAAATGAATAAAACCAGAGACAGACCTTTTCTCTTTAAGCATGTACAAACAGAGCCACCCCCACAAATACTTAAAAACACCTATGTGTGCATGCACACACTATTCACATGGAAATGAAAAATACAAAAGGAAGTCTGACTGACCTAAGGTCTAGGATTACCACTATCATCCCTAAGAAGTACTGACTTTGGTTTATTTACTGAACACATTGTGGTGGTTTGAATAAAGAATGGCTCCCATAGGCTCATATACTTGAATGTTTAGTTACCAAGAAGGTAAACTGTTTTTAGAAGGATCAGGAGGTGTGGCCTTGTTGGAGGAGGTGAGTTACTGTGAGTGGGCTTTGAGGTTTCAAAAGCCCTGCCAGGCCTAGTGTCTATGCTCTTAGCTAGGGTTTCAACACTAAGCCTGTACCCGTGCCGCTATGCTGCCATGCTCCCAGCCAGGATGATAATGGACTAACCCTCTAAAACTGTTTGTAAGTCCCTAATTCAGTGCTTTCTTTGTAAGAGTTGGCCTTGGTCATGTTGTCTCTTCACAGTAACAGACCAGTAACAGAGACAGATTATTAATTTGGTTTTTTTTTAAAAAAAGCTTGAGCAGAGGGATATTTAAGTGAGACTAATGGCTCTGTCTAATAAACCATGAAAGGTTATTTCTTCACACTTCAGTTTCAGCATATATATGTGTGTGTGTGTGTGTGTGTGTGGACTATATATATCAACACAGTGATGTTGATACAATGACAACACTGAAGAATTTAGATTTACAATCTTGCATCTATAGGGATTAGTCCTTGCTGATTTTAACTGCCCAATCTACTTTGTCATCCTTACCATTTATATTAACTACAGAATTATATTAACTGGAAATTAAAGGGGGGCAAAAATAAGTTCTACCATGTATCTATATTAATACTAACACAGGCCTTATCTTCTATCTTAAGAAATGATTTGGGGCTAGAGAAATGACTTGGTGGTTAGAAGTTCATACTGTTCTTGCAGTTTGGTTCCTAAGCACCCATGTTGAGCAGCTCCCAACTGCTAGCAAACTCTAGCGGTAGGGAAATCTCATGGCCCTGACTTCTGCAGGTACCTACACTCAGATGTACACACCCACACACAGACATACATAGTTAAAAATAAAGGGCTGGAGAAAAGTCTTAAGAGTTAAAAGCACTTATTTTCCTTGCAGAGGACCTCAGTTTAGCTTCCAGAACTCACATGGTTTACAAACATTTGTAACTCCGACTTCAGGGGATCTGATGTCCTTTTCTGCCCCCTCAGGCACCAGTTACATATGGGCTACATATACATATAGGCAAACTTTCATATACATAAAATAAATTAAAAATAAATTGCTTCTTAAAAGTAAATTACCCCAAATCCTTATAGCTTTGGTTATGCAATCAAATGATTAACATTGGGCTAATCTCTTCTTCTGAGAAACGAATCATTTTCCTGGCAGAGTGTAAGAGCTTATAGTCCAGTCCTCCAACCCAATTCTTTCCACATGATTTGATTATTCTCCCTAGTAGACATTGGTACCTAACTATATCTACCTCCCTCAGAAAGAAAGATGACCAGAAACTCTGGAGAGTCACTTTAATTGCAGTGCAAACAAAAAAACTATATCCAAGTAATGGAAAAAAAAAAAAAAAAAAACCAGAAAACAAAACAAACAAACAAAAAACCCACCTAACCTGATTAACAAATCTGGCCTTAACCTGGCTACAGAGGTCAAGGATGACTGAACTTCTCTGATAATCCAGATCTACCTCAAGTACTGGATTATAGGCATAAGGCACTGTGCAAAACGTATGAATGATTGGTTATTGAACCCAGGGCTTCATGCTTGCTAGGGCAAGCAACTATCAACTGAGGTATATCTTCAGCCCCAAATCCTCATTTTTTTCATTCAAAAACTAATTCATGAAGAGTAAAAACTAGTCTCAAATACCTGAATCTAAACAGGTTAAGAAGAAGCCCACTAAAATACAAAAGCAGCTCCATTTTCTTCCACCCCACTGGTTTCCTATACAACATAGCACCTTGCTTCCAGGGCCTAGGAACGACTACCCTCTCTAAGAAGAAGGTATGGAATTTCTGTCCTGACCTCAGTACTACCTGGCTATGCTATTTATTCCCCTAATTTTTCTCTGCAAAATGAGAATACCCTTTCCTCTCACAAAATAGCCATGAAAATTAAAGCTTAAATGTGCCCTGCAAATGAACATTTGTTTAAGTTTAAGAACCTGGGTTCAATTCCAGGGAAAGAGTATGTCCCAGAGTACATGGCTCACAATCAATAATCGTATCATTTACTTGCTATAGCTTTATGCTCCAATTCTCCTTTACATAAAACCAAATCAATCACACATAGTGATGCATGCCTTTGATACCACCACTGGGAGGCAAAGGCAGGCAATCTCTGTGAGTTTGAGCCTAGCCTAACTTATAATACATAGTGAGTTCCAGGATAGCCCCAGAGCTTTGTGAACAGAAATGTAAACAAACAAACAAAAAAACCAGTAACAGGACATTTGAAACAACAAGATGCTTTTTTTTTTTCCCCAAACGGAAATGCCCAAATTGAATCTAAGTTCTAGAAATATCCTTTCCCACATTTGAGCACTAACTCATATTTCAAAAGACATATTCAAGACATATTTCAAAAGTTCTTAAAAGAGAGGTCTTAAGACAGGCCTTACCTTACAGGTATTATTTTTAAAAAGTCAAAAATAGCTCAAGACAAGGCTAAGTAATGAGATGTAAGTCCTTTGGGAACCTATGGGTTCACCACATAACTAGTAAGTACTATCAACTGTATTCTACCCAAGATGATCAGTTATTCCAAGTGGCAAAGAATTCCTTGAAAAGCACTGACACAATAAAGTTGAAGAAGAGAATTTCTACTCCTTCCAGTACACTTTGGTTTTGGAAATTGACTGTGTAGTAATTATTAAAGTGTATCTCAGGTTGTTAGAGGCTAATGTCACTAGAGGAGCCATCTACTGTGTAGAACAAATAAAAGCTTTAGAACTAGTTTCTGTGTCAAGTTGCACTGTCACTTGACTTGACATTGACACTGGACAAAATACTAAAGCTCTCAAAGCCTCATTTTCTCAACTGTATTGTTTTCAAAAGTGGGCTGTGAAATCAACTCCGTGGTCTGCAATTAATGCTTTTCATTTTAAGAAAAAGAAAAAAGAAAAAGGGAAGAAATATATTGGGTGATATTACATGATATTTCATCTACATTTTAAAAAGTTGTTCCTGAGGCTGGAGAGGTGGCTCAGCGTTACTTACTGCTTTTACAGAGGGTCTGAGTTTGATTCCTAGCACCCACATCAAGAGGCTCCAAGGCACCTGTAATTCCTCTGGCCTCTGTATACACCTGCATTGAT
Organism: Arvicanthis niloticus; assembly: GCF_011762505.2. NCBI lineage: Eukaryota > Metazoa > Chordata > Mammalia > Rodentia > Muridae > Arvicanthis > Arvicanthis niloticus. Next base: position 16,842,580 of record NC_047659.1, read on the forward strand.
GTTCATGTAGCTGCATGCACACACAAGCATACACATAATTTTAAAGTAATTAAAAGTCTTTTTAAAAGAATGTAACAGATGCCTATTGGGCCATAAGTTATATGCTATTTTCTGTATCTGTCTTCCAAAATTTGGGAAAAATAATGAACACTATATGTTAACAGTTAAGACTCAAAGTAGCTAAGCACAATCTTATTTAATACTGGGGAAATTCTTCATAAATCAATTTTATGTTCCCTCCAAAGTAGTTTGCCTTTAAGAATACTATAAACATGGAAGTCAACCTACATCATTTGTCATGGGCATGTCCTTCTTATTGACATAATGGTAGGGTCTAATTAAAATCTAAAGTGTATTATAAATTAACAGACTGTCTGCCAAACTGCTCAGACTATAGTGATGTGTGCAAATGGCAGAAGCTGTGTTTTGGACAAGTCCACTCTTAAGTGAAAATGGTTATGAAATGAAAACACACCTTACATCAGTACTATTTTTAAAGAATTTCCACTCTGCTAAGATGTGCAAGAGCTGGCTTCTGGACATTAAGGTAAAGGTGACATTAAGAGAGTCTAAAAGTAGCAAACAAGACAAGAATTGTATACTTTCTGAGAACATGGACATACACACCCACAATTATTAAATGGACAGAATGGAAAAGGTATTTATATACCTAATGCTGATTTAATACTAATACTGATTAGATTGTATTAAATTCTTGGAGATAGAAATTCCTGAAGAAAATAAATATGGGTCCGTGTAGATAGATTTCTTATCTCAGAACTAAGGTCTCATAATGTAATTTTTTTAAAAACAATGTCTGTGGATGTTTAGCCTGTATGTATGTATGTGGACCACTTGTGTGTCAGGTACCTGAGAGGTGTAAGGCCAGAAGATGGCATTAGATCCTTGGAACTAGGGTTACAGGTTGTTATAAGCTACCACATGGGTGCTAGGAATTGAAGGTGGGTCCTCCAGAAGAGTAACCAGTATTTTTAACCTTTAAGCCATCTATCTCTCCAGCCCCTCATAATGCAACTTTATTACTTCAATTTTTTAAAAAATGTCAATTTAATTAAACAAATAAAGCAACTGCCTCTTTCTAAACAACAATGTCACAACTGGCAGTCCTTTATGGCAACCTGGTTTCCCAGTGGCCCAGAAAAACAGTTGATGAACCCTACGGACCCTAGTTCAGCTAGTTTAAAGACTGCCAACTAAGGCTATGTTATAAGTTTAAAGGCTAGGCCACAGCTCGATGGAGTCTATACTTTTACACTACCCATCCCTAAAACCCCTATATGACTAAAGGGCGATCCTCAAAAGGGAATAAGAGATTAAAGCCATGTCCTCATGTGTTCAAACACTCTAAAATCTAAAAATTCACTTCTCATCCACTTTTCATTAAGTATAATTTAGATCTATTGAACTTCCCTCTCTCCCTCCTTCCTAGATACTCTGTTACTTTGTAGCCAAACTCACAATCCTCTCTACTGCTGCCTCCCAAATGCTACAGGCACACACTATTTCAGCTTCAAACACCACTTTTATAATTATCAAACTGCAAAACCAGGACCATGGTCTGGAGAGGAAGCTGGTTAGGATCACAATAAATCCCAAATCAAACAATTAGCTTAGATCCAGCACAATTCATCAACAATAGACTGGCCTAGGACTGTGGCAGTCAGCTGCATTATTGTATTTTAGAAAGACTAGTCCTCCTGACACATGTACATAGGTATAAGCAACTACTCTGTGGGTCATGCCATCAAACAAAAGCAACACCTACAAAGTCTCTCTCAGTAACTAGAAGCAGCCAGACACTCAAACTGCCAGTCCTGAATTATGGCCTCTGAATGGTGAGGGCTTCACATTTCACCGATCAGGGCACAGCCCAATCAGAAGACAAACCCCTGCCCTGCCGGAGACCAGCAAATCCGCTTTCTTCCAGTGTGCACATGACTGAATGTGCTTCTGTCCATCATCTGGGTCATATATAGTTCAATGCGAGCTAAGCAGACAGGGCTTCAAGGAAATCTGGTGCGGTTCAATACCTTGTCTAGCCTGGGCTCCAGTATCTTTTTTTTTTTTTTTTACCTGACAAACTCATTTTTCTCCTGGGACAGGGTGCTGTGCTGGCTGAAGTTCCATGTCTACAGCAAGGATCCTATCTGGAAGCACAGAAGTTGTCCTCTAGCCACAGCAGCTCCAACTTTTCCGATTGTTGTTGCTGTTTTCTCCTATCACCCCCATCCCCTTTTGACAAAGATCCAACTGTAGAAAGTCTTACGTAACAGTTCAGGACTACTTCGGTTCTTTTACCGGGTAAGCACTTTCATTTTTTTTTTCCAGCTAAAAACCATTTTAAAATTGCATCTGTTGAGAGGCTTTGACTAAAACCTTTTAAGTAATTTGTGTAGTGAAATACTGTCACTGATTTTTTTCGTCTCATTTCTGCACGTGCTCCTTTGTTCTCGGAACAGAAGCTTTATACGCTCCCCATAACGCAGCTGCAGAGTTATTAAGTCAGTTATTATAAGGAACACAAAGGTTGCTTTGCATTCTTTGCCTTTAGATAATTAATTTTGTATTTGTTTTTCTTAAAACAATATTTAAATAAGACAGAAATTAACAAAAGAATAAACTGTTAGAGAATTTAGCAAAGTTTGAAGTTTTTACCACCTTTTCTATCTGTAGTTTTGTATAGCCAAACACTTGTGCCGCCTGGGGCGTTGGGGGTAGATGCAAGCATAGACAGAGAGGAACTAAGCCAGACATGGACAAAGGCATGAGCCAAAACCAGACAGTCCTGGCCGTTCGATAGGCCAGCAGTGGGTGAGACAGGTCAGCCAGCTGCGGAGGTGGGGGGGGGGGGAGGGAAGGGGGCAGGGATGTGTGAGGTGCTCATGCGTGCAATCGTGACTAGATTCTGAAACTGCCAGCCATTTTCCAAGCTATGCTTTGTATAATCTAAAGGAATGTGTGTCCCCTGAAGCAGTCTTAGCAGAGCCACTGAAAGAAAGAAGTACAAGAGACACCAGCAGCACACATAGAATCAGAAAATACTGGGAACTCGAGTGGGCAAGAGGGAATGCAGAGTGTGTGGAAATTTTTTAGTGATCTGGAATGTGTTGAGTGACAGGAAGTGCCCCAAGCAGCCCCCCTTCACTCTTCTCAGTCTCGCCTGCTTTTGTCTAACTCTTGTAATCTACACACTACTGCTTACAAAGCTGTCTGAGTTTAAGACAAAAAGAAACATAAAAGGCTCTCCATTTCACAGTACCTGTGATATAAGAAAAATGTAAATGCATTCTATCGAGATTTTTTTTTCAGGCATATAGAAGATACTTAAAATAACTGTTTATAGAAAAATGAGAATCATAAATTATAGTATTATCTTAAATGTATTTAAAAAAATTAACCAATACTGGTATAAATTAGGGAGGTTCCTAATTTGAAGGCAACTTGTTTTCTTTGGTTTGTATATTACATGTGAAACTGGATTTTCTTTGTATAAATGTGGGATTTGGGGAAAATTTCAAAGTAATAAGAAGAGAGTACTTTAAAAAGAGGTGGGGGATGATTTCCCTTTGTGGGTTGGAAAATACTTTAAAGGACTAGTTCCTTGAGAAAAGCAGCTGTCTCTTATTCTGTTTGTATGCAGTCAAGTAACTTTATAATATAAAAAATGCCAAGAAGAAAACTTTCCAGACAATATAACATTATTCTAAGTAAAAAAAAAAAAAAAAAACAAAAACAAAAAACCAATCTGGCATGTTTCCCAAAGTTCAGGAACACTAAAAAAAAACAGTCAAATAATTTAACACCTAATCCTACTTACAAAATGGAGAATTAAGCGTGTATCAGATGATTTTTTTATGTTTTTAGCTCCTACCGCAGAATGTTAGCGGGCAGCCTAGGAGTTAATCTCCCCTAGCGTGGCTCTGAGCCTTCACGCCGAGCAGACGTTATTCACATGACGATTCGAAAAGTCCATTCATATATCTCACTACCTGGATTTGAATAGAAACCAGACAGCAATTCTTTAGTTCCAGCCACATTCGCCCCACTGGACAATAGTGATTTGTTAGCACAGAGTCGCAGGCTGAGGAGCACAAAGCTCAGAGCTGCAGAAAGATGCAGAATTCAGAGAACAGGAAGTTACAGGCTTCACGCACTCCTGGCAGCTCTGAGATTTGAAGAGAAAAAAAGGAAAGAAAGAAAAAAGGGCAACACAGAGACGAGATGCCATGTCTAAGAGCTGCTCTAGCATTTTAACCACCTCCAGCGCCATAAAAGCTGTATTGTTAAAGTACATAAAGTCACGAGTCCTGTGTGCTCTCTTTCCTCACTACAGAACACTTCATTCAAAGCCCTGGGACAGTCAGCAGTCTCTAAAGTACCCACAGTGTGCTTGGTCTGCTCTTATAGAAAGGAGAGGAACATTTTTATAAGTAAAGCCTACTAGTACAAGTAGAACATAATAAAGTTAGTATTCTTTTAAATTTATTTCATAAAATCATTCAGAATTAAATTCAATGTGCCAAAACTCTATAGAAATTATTTTTTCTCCAAGATAATATATAAGATTTATTATTGAATTTCAAACAAAGTTTTCTTAGAAGATACAGTTTAAAACTAGTCTAACACAGAAAACTTTGTTTTAGGTTATATTTGCCAAACAAAAACTTAAAATCAAAGCTCTATGCACTTAATTTTGGAAGCAAAAGAAAAATGAAATTTTCTTTTCTGAATTAACAAATGATAATCTGTCTCTGTCATAAAATGTTTAAAAATATTAATGTCAATTTTTAAAGGAACAGGGCAGATAATTCTTCAATCTCAATTCATAAGCCAAGAAAAAGAATATATGATTCCTATTCAGACCCTTGTGGTGCAACCTGAGTATCAACAGGCCAGACTGGTGTCCACTCCATCCAGTAGGAACAGGAGACTCTTGCAAAAAGAAGCTGTATTTGTTTTTTGTTTGGTTGGTTTTGGTTCTATGATCTATGAGAAAACCCAAGCAATAAATAATATCATACCTGAGATTGAGATCAATCAAAAAGTGCTTTGGACATATGAACTGTTCTGCTCAGTTAAATCCCATGATAATAAGGTTTTAAGTTGGTCACATGCCAGGTTTCATATGGCTGCCAGTGACTAAGCTTCCTCAACTTCTATCACTACTAGTCAAATGCCACATATCACTTACTACCTTTATCTGTATACTGTCCAATAGAACAGTCATTAGTCACATGTGGCTATTGTGAGTTACATAAAAGAAAAGAAAATTTCAATTCTTCATCTCTACTAGCCTTATTTCAACCCCTCAATAGGCTCATGTAACCACTGGTTATTATGCTGGATGGCCCAGATAGAAGGTACTGCCATCACCACCAGTCATTGAACAAAGGTGATCTAAGACAACATTCTCATACCATACACATTGTTTTCAACTACACATACAGCTGGACACATGCACAAAGTCTTTAGGTAAAAGTACAATAGCATGTATGACAAAATAGTGAAAGGAAATTTTATACATAGTTTTAAAAAAATAAACCAATTTTGGAATCAATGGTAAAGCAGAAGGTCCAGATCCATTTTCTTTACTTGGTTTATAATGAAAACCACAATTATGAAAAGTATAAAGAGAATAGTGGCAGAGGGGAGTAGTGGTCAAAGTCAAATGAGCCACAGTTCTTTCCAAGTATATGAGATCATTCTATAGTTTCTCTTCCATTACCATTGTTTTGGATTAAACATAGAGTAACAGAGCACAGTCAGACGTGGGTGACTTTACTCACATTCACTTTCATAGGTAGTTGCTACAAAGCAAATTAATTAATTCACTGCTCTCAAACTTACTGGCAAAACAAGTAAATAGTCATGGTACAGGAAATATAAAAATATCCACCATAAAGCATCTAGTAATATGCCAAACACAAAAGGGGCAGCAATTATTTACTACATTTCCCCTTTAAATCTTTACAGTGTAACTCCTTCTAAACAGATGTTATTCAGAACATGGAGTCTTTAAAAGCAATTACCCTAAAATACTAATGCTGGCCATGTCAACTAAGTAAAATGAAAATATATGGATGCTGGGCAGCTTTTCCAAGCCACTAAACACAGGTGATATTTGTGATTCTTGAGTCTTAAAACAGTCTTGCAGGGTGACATTAATAGTTTTGTTTTATTAATGCAGACTGTGGCAGAGGAGGAAGTTACTTATTCTAGGAACATCTCAGGTCATATCTGATTCACATAACCAGCATAGTCTCTAAGTGTTCAGAGCTTTGAATTTATAGATTGGAGGTATTAAACAAAGGCCAGAGGACTGAAGAGCTGGCTTAGTCCTAAAATGCTTACTGTGTAAGCCTAAGGACTTGAGTTCAAAATCCCAGTGATAGGTAAACAGTGACAAAAGCCCCTTGGGCTTGTTGCCCAACCCAGCCTAGGCAAATTAGTGAGTTCCAGGTTCAGTAAAAGATCTTATCATAAAAGCCAGGTGGAAAGTGAATAAAGAAGGTACAGTTTGTCAGCCTCTGTACATGTGGGCCTGCTTATATAAATACTCTGTAACTAGAAGAAGACAAATTTGTCAAGGAACGTCAACAAGTATCCAAACACTGGAAACCTGTTCAAGAATCAAGGAAACTCTATTATATTAGATTCACTTACTATTTTCAGAGAGCCTGAACCCTCCTACATATGTCAGCGGGTAACTTGTAAGGAGTCAGTTCTCCCATCCACCATGAAGGTTTAAGAACTGAACTCAGGCTGTCAGACTAAGTGGCAAACATCCTTACCCAAAGAGCCAGCTCATTCTACTTGAAGGGCTATTTGAACTTAGTTTATTGTGAAGATTGAATGCAATAAACAGAACCTCCTCTCAAGGCTTTGGTGATAAACAATAAGAAAACAGAACAGCATGCCAAGTGACTTCTACTTTGACCACAAAGTCTAACCCCAAATTTATCACCAAAAGAATTTTATGAGATTCTTAGACGGTGATATCTTTTCTCAACCAACCAATACCAAACATCCTTAGTGCAAGAAATATGTATCAGAATTCTGGCTCTACCACTTTTTTTTTTTTTTTTTTTTTTTTTTTTTTTTTGGTTTTTCGAGACAGGGTTTCTGTGTGTAGCCCTGGCTGTCCTGGAACTCACTCTGTAGACCAGGCTGGCCTCAGACTCAGAAATCCGCCTGCCTCTGCCTCCCAAGTGCTGGGATTAAAGGCGTGCGCCACCACTGCTCGTGGCTCTACTACTTATATACAATGGGTATTGAATGAGTCCCTTTCCCCTCTATCACAGAGTCTGCATCAATAAAACAGAATACTGTCACATTCAAGACTGCTTTAAGGTTGAAGAATCACAAATATGAAACACTTAACACTGCTTCTGGAACATGGAAAACAAATTCTCTCCTAACTTCTAAAGGCTTTAAGTCTAGTTCAATAGCTGACACGTTTCCTGGATACAGAGAATGAAAACAGAAGTGTCCCACCCTGTTCATAACACCTAGTATTCTCTGTTTAAAGTTAAAATTAAACACATGAATGTAGAAACAATCAACATTGCACAATTTATTTAAAAATCTTAGAGAAAAAGACTAGATGGAGTAACTGAATACATGGAACTTATTTGAAAAATGAGATAGGATACCAGATTTTAAATATATACATATATATCATTTAATGTATGAGTGATTTTTGTCTGCATGTATGTATATGCATATATGCCTGCAGAGAAGAGTGTGTTACATTTCCTAGAACTGGAGTTACAGACAATTATAAACTACCATTAGGTATCAGGTTCCAATAATGTAATGGATAACTTATTGTTAAAACAAGTTTAGTACTATTATTAAATCTAAAAATGGGGACTGCTTTTTCCCTAAATAATAACTCACTATGAATTGAGGCTGGCCTGGAGTTTTCTACATAGCCCAAGCTAGACTTGAATGTATAATACTACTGCCTGCTTCCAGAATGCCAGAACAAAATCTTTTCCTTTAATAGATACTATTTCTAAAGACTCTTTTAGAACACATTTTTATGGAATCTTCTTGGTTATCATAATAAATGCATGTCTTAAAGTACATACAGACAGCTAAGAAACTAAAGTAGCCTACTATATGCGTGGAAAAGAAATTTCTGCCTTTTAAAAATCAAAGCTATATACAAAGAATTCCTAGATCCCATCTGCATCTGTGGATACATGTCAAATTGAAAACAACCCAGCAGCAATAAGAAGTAACAGGTGTCCTTGACTAATGCTGCATGACCAGCAAAGGGCAGATTTGACACATGAACCTTTCAGAACATGCAGGGCAGTAGATTTTCTAAAGCAAACAAAATAGTCAGAGAGATAATATAGTGTAGTAGGCAATCTTAAAAGGTTGTTTTTCTAACAGAAATAGGCAAATCTAGATGTGATATTCCCTTAGCTCTTCACTAACTTCCTGAAAACAACCAGAGCAAAGGATCCTGAATCCTTATTAATATTAATTGTGAATCTTACTAATATTAAGTAATATGCATCATATACAGTGTTAAATTTAGACTAAATAGTGGGCTGGGTGTGGTGCTGCATGCCTTTGATCTTCGTGCTTAGGAAGCAGAGGCTGTAGGATCCCTGTGAGTTCAAGGTCAGCCTCTACACAGTAAGTTCCAGACAAACCAAGGTTTCAAAAACAGCAACAATAAAAGACTATAGTGGAGAAAATTAAAAAATTAAAACAAATATCACCTGCCTTCATGGAGCAAATCAGCTATAAACCTAGATAATCAAAAGCTCGAATTCATGCCATTCAAAAAATGGTAGGGAGCTGAGCTTAGAAACCTCAAGAACAGGTTCAGTGATTTGGAAGCACTGTTCTGCCATGTGTTGGATTTAAATTTTTCATAAAATAATGAAATATATACACTTAGCTACAACTGATTCAAGCAAAAACTATGCTAAGCTATAGTATCTTATTAGAATCATTAAGCTATTAAGGAAATGAAATCATTTGATGAAATTCCACTGGCTGGCTTTATAATGAACATGAATTGGATCTGTGATAAATCACTACCTCTTACAAAATCTACATATATACAAAACCTGTGATGGACATTTAAAGATAAGAAAATTTCTGGACAGGATGAAATGTAAGTGATCTGGGAAGGCAGGGAGTGGGGGCTATGTAGGCTATCACACACCTCCAAAGATCCAACTATGTGGGTTTTACACTTTTGTTTTGTTTTCTTCAGAAGGTGAAGCAATCTGGTAAATATACTGAGCAAAACTTAGTTACACTTAAAAATTATGGCAGAGGTAGAGGACACAGGGCAGTATTCATCCATGCCCTCTTTTTGTTTTTGAAACAAGTTCTTACTATACAGCTCTGATTGGCCTAGGACTTGCTATATTATGTAGACTAGATTTGCCTCAAACTTACAGAGACACACTTGCCTCTGTCTCCCAGAGATGGGCTAAAGGTGTGTGCCACCACATCCTGCCCAAGGAAAAAAAAATCTTCACAAGAGCTTGCCCTAGTATTCTCTTAAATTAGCCAGGCATGGTGGCATATATTTAATCTCAGCACTTGGAAGACAGAGGCAGGTGGTTTGAAGCCACCCTGACCTATAGATTGAGTTCTAGAACTGTTAAACAGAGAAACCCTATCTTGAAAACCTTTTTTAAAAAATCCAACTTTTTCCCCATTTAACTGTTGAAATGCTATATCCCTGCCAACAGCTAAAAATAGACTATGTTAATGATTATACATAATTTTTAAAATCAAAATTTCTAGAGGAAAAAGTAATTCAACACAATCTATAAAGTAGGTTTCATTCACATGATCTTTTAACAATGTATCATATTTATCCAAGTACCTATAGTCAAGAGAAATGAAAATGTTAACAAGAGAGGGAAAATTGTCCTTTGGGGGGTGGAGAAATGGCTCAGCAGTTAAGAGCACTACTCTTTCAGAGGTTCCAAGTTCAAGTCCCAGGAACCATATAGTGGCTCTCAACCATCTGTACTGGGATCTGATGCCCTCTTCTGGCATACAGATGTAGATGCAGATAAAGCATTCATATGCATAAAATAAACCTTAAAAAAAAATAAAACAAAACAAAAAACCTCCTTTGAAAAGAATAAAATTAGCTTCATATTTTCTTTTCTTTCTTTCTTTTTTGTTATTTTCCCTATAAATCCTGCTTATGCCTTGTGAGAGTGACTTGTCAGAAAAGGTTTCAGCTTTGATGCAGATGTTGGAATTACATGTGCTCCATGAAAGAGTGCCCAGTGTCCACAGTGCCCACAGGCTCCAGACACAGAGGCTAGCAACTCAGTGTGAAGTCGTGCTCCTCTTCAAGAGTTACACTGTCCTGAGGACTCTGATATCTGACTATGTTTAGCCTCTGCAAGCAGTTAAGGCCATTTACAAAGGGTATACCATGTGTCTAGCAGTATGTGGTGCTCTTCTACACATGCTACTTAATAACCACAGTCACTCAGTAAGACACCACTAGCAGTCTATCTTCTTGATGAAGACTCCAATGTTCTGAAAGAAATGACTCACCAGCTATCATAATCCAAATTCAAACTCAGATATCTAGCTCTGGAACTGTTCATTTCATTATCCATCTTGGTTTTCTATGGTTTAGAAGAACAACATAATTGCCCATTCCTTTTGTTCCTGCCAAAGACCAGATAGATGGTTTCTTCTGTCCCTAACAAGTGAACAGAACTGGCTTGCAAAATAATCATGGATATGGCACTGTACATACAAGACACTTCCACATATGATGAAAATAGATTTATAGATTTCAGCAAGTATATCGTTTAAATTATGCATGGAACTTTCAAAAATAAGCAGACTTAATTAATTAATTAATTAATTGGCTTCAAGTCTTGAAAAAGAACTATATAATCTCTTTTAAAATGTATCAAAGTGGGTTGGAGAGATGGCTCAGCAGTTAAGAGCACTGACTACTCTTCCAGAGATCAAGTTCAATTCCCAGCAACCACGGTGGCTCATAAGCATCTGTAATGGGATCGGATGTCCTTTTCTGGTTTGTCTAAAGAAACTGACAGTGTATTCACATATTTAAAATAAATAAATCTTAAAACAAATATATCAAAGTATAAGCAATAGTCTAATTCAAAGAACTATATTTAGTACTTTCTAAAATAGCAAAAATATTTCATCCTGTTAATACTGTCACTAACATTTTAATATTATGTAAAATCTATAATATCTTTAACAATAACATCTATGTGAAAATAAAAGGCATCTGTAAACAGAGAAGCAAAATTATCATTAACACATTTATTTATTTGTTAATTATTTATTGGGTTTTCAAGACAGGGTTTCTCTGTGTAGTCCTAGCTGTCCTGGAAGTTATACTCTAGACCAGGCTGGCTTTGAACTCGAGTTGGCTTGCTCTGAGTCCAGAGTACTGAATTAAGTATGGAACACCATGCCCAGCATCATTAACATAATTTTAAAGACCCCTTTTCTACCTTAAAATAGAACCTAAAAATGTGTAGTTAATTTTGTTAACACATTACTAGGAGCTCAATAAATAACATCCTTAATTTGAGGCAAACGGTAAACTGTAAAAAAAAAAAAGGAGCTAAGGTAAACTAAATCAAAGCTTTACTTTGATTTACTTAAATGTTAACTAAAGATTATTAAATATCAGTTATCTAAGCCATAAAAAGTCAGAAAATACTGTTACTTATATAGACACATGAGTCTTCTAGTGAGTGGCAGTGTCTATCCTGTGACTAATACAGTGTTCAATTATTATCCCCTTTAACGATTTTATTTTATGAGTGTTTGGACTGCATGAACATCTGTGTACAAATACAGGCCTGGTAGTGGAGGTCAGAAGAACATGCCAAATCCGCTACTACTACTGTTAGAGACAGTTGTGAGCTGCTACCATGTGGATGCCAGGATTTGAACTGGGGTCCTCTGTGAAAGCAGCCTATGCCTCTTAGCCATCTCCCATCTTCTCTATCAGGTTTAAATTGAACTCCAAGTTTACTAGTGAGTACATAGGAACAAGTGCTACACTGATCATCACTTATGGCTGGAAGGCAAATGATTCTCTCACTTGTCTCTGGTATTCATTCAGGCCCTTGCTTATTGAACTTTTGACATAGTATAATTCATTCAAACAAAGAGTCACTGAGGCCGGGCAAAGGAGCTACAGCCTATAATCAACATTTAGGAGATTAAAGGAAGACCAACACAAGTTCAGGGTCAGCCTGAGATGCAAATGTATAAATTTTGACTTTAAAATATTTCAAAAGTCACTAATGCCTAATCTGTAGCATTCTAAGGACAGTAATGTCATCAAACTCTTCACAAGCAGCTCACAGTCTAGTTGGTGTAGGAGACAAATGTGATTACAGACACTGCTAAGAAAGTTCTAAGGATGTGGGAGGCTAAAACTAAAAACGCTTAATCTTCTACTGAAAGAAAACTTTGAAGACAGGATGCCTGTAATGAGTCTGAAAGGTAAATAGACTTTGCAGAAAGAAAAAACTTCTCAGACACTAACAATATGAATGAAAGCACTCATATTACAATCAAATTGTGAATTTAAGAAATCAAATATGCAGCTTTGCTTAAGTTCAGAGAAAAGAGCTTGAAAATGTAGGAAGGTCTGTCAGGGTCAAGCTATGAAAGACATTCCAGTTTCAATGCAGTATCTCACTAAACTTGTACTAAAAGACTGACTTCAGGGGCTGCAGAGATGGCCAAGGAATCAAGAACACAAACTATTTTACAAAGGACCTGAGTTCAGTTTCCAACACACCCATATCAGGTGGCTCACAGATGCCAGGAACCCTAACTCCAGGAGATCTGATGCTCTCTTCTGGACTCCATAGGCACCTGCATTCATACATACACATAATTAAAAACTAAAAATAATCTTTAAAAAGTAAATTTAATTTCACTTTAGAGTTCATTATACAGCCAGACATGATGGCGCACGCATTTAATCCCAGCACTCAGGAGGCAGAACCGGGCAAATCTGTGTTTGAGGGTGGCCTGGTCTATAGAGCTAGTTCCAGGACAGCCAGGGCTACATGGAGAAATCCTGCCTTGAAAATCAAAAAAAACAAAAAGAATGAAAAGGAGAGTAAGTTTGTGGTGTGACCAGGAAAAGTAAGGAGGAAGGAAGAAAGGGAAACATTTTAACTAATCTCTGTAAAGTGCCTTTGCCTTGCCCTCAGTTATAAAATGAATCTGATTTATAGGAAACTATAAAGTCTAACATGGTCTCAAATATCTACCCTAATACTTGTCATGCTACTTGACATATCCTCAACACAGCCATTCTTTCTTTTAAATAAACAATATTTTTAAAATATCAAAAATAACTCAAATGTTCGTTAGAAAAAAAGTGTAACCTTGGACTAGAGTTGTTGAAGCTTATCTAGGGTGCCAAAGGTCCTGAGTTCCTTTCCCAGACCAAAGCCAAATTAAAAAAAAAAAAAAAATCTTAAAAAAAAGTGCAAGCAGGAAGTGTGTGAATGTGAAACTATGCTAAGTCTCTTTTACAACTACACTATCCTCCTGACAAACTTGCAAACACCATCCCAGAGCCTAGTTTAACAAGCCCTTGACCCCAACACTGTAGCTCAACCTTTTAATCAAGTTGCTGCCTAGCTTTAAAAAAACAAGTATTCTACTCATGTCAAAATACAGTAGATATATACACTACAAATGAATAGATCACGAGGCACTGCTTTACAACATGAACCCATTTGGTAAGTCAGCATCTAAACCCAGATGCAGACAGTTACTGACAGCTCAGAATACTGCTAACAACCTGTAGTCTCTCAGTCATTTTATTCCTCTGTAAATGTAGTCAATGTATTCTACCTCTACCACTTAGTATTAACTTTGTTTATTTTTGAACTTAATGTCTGTATGCACAATGATGCAAGTGTATCATGATACATATATTGTATATACTTTCTAGATCTGCCTTAAATGTGTACAAATTTGCAAAAGGAGGCCTACATGCCACAGGCAAAAAGTAACCATTGTTTCCTAAACTCACCTTACAAGAGCCTGACAAACAAACAGCTACAGCTACATGTACATGTTCTGATCCTTCTTAGATAAAGAAAACATTATTTAGACTAGAATGATCAATTCTGGAAGCTTATGTCTTAGAAATGCTTCCTGTATTAGTTTTTACAGTTGTGACACTCCACAAATTGTCAATCCTGGGCAAATCAGAACAGGTGGGTAAAGAGGCAAAATACAAGCAAATATGCCTATCTTATAGATTTAACAAGAAATCCCATGCTCGTTCTTAAGGGGTCAATCCTGTAGACTGTCTACCTTTAGCTGATTTACAAAGTAAATAAAATGCTAATCTATATGAGTAAATACAATTAGTAGGCTATAATTATCTGCTTCAGAAGCAATCCTTCACCCAGATGGTAGCTTCTTTGAGGAAAAAAAAGGAATTCTTAATTCATTTCCAGTATCTATGCAGTGTGTAGTCCTCACAGTGGGTATGTAGTAAGTGCTGCCTTTAGTTTGGAGCATTTCCCCTATGTGCAAGGTCCTGTTAGGTGCCAGAAACTCCATCAGAGATCTCCCAGCAGCAGCACTTGCTCATCATTTTCTCTTAAGTGCTAAGGTGCTACCATACATCTCCAGCATCTAACTTTTTCTGTTCAGCAAAAGTACTACACTCCAGAATCTTTTGGTCATAAAAATATCATTAGCAAGAGAGTAAGTCTGGTGCTTTCAAAAGTCTTGGAATCCAGAATTCTGAGTATCAGAAACAAGACTCAGTGGGAAACATCTGACTTTGCTTACCTGGCTTCAATCTTTCTCCAAGAGAAGCAGGAAAAATTATGTTCCTGCCTGTATGTAAACTGTGATTCCATACTCAAAAACAACTCTGGGAAGAGTCTAAGACTGAGCAAATGGATGGGATATAGCACATAAAATATCTAAATATATTCATGCAAAGGGCAGGATACACATGGAAAGTACAACTATACAAGGTATGAACTACTTCCTGTGTTACTAAGTCTGAAGAATTTACCAGAATAGTAAGAACTTGGGTATTCATCAGAGAAAATATTTGGGAGCACATCAGAGGCAAACCAGGACTATTACTTTGGAAAGCAGCATATTTATGACCCCTTGTTTTCTTTTTTCCAGTGAAATAAAGGTGTGATAATGTGGTAAATCCGGAGAGATACCAAGCTGTGGACTCTTGCAGACTTCAGCCAGCACTGAAATGCAACACTGAGGGCTTTGGCAGCTGCATTACATACTCTGAAATTCTTACATCATTACTCTGGTAAGGGCCTAGCACCAAGACAGCTTAGGTTCTGATATGGTTTAAAAAAAAATAATAATTTTTTAAAAACTTAAGGAATAGTCATTACATGCTACAGGAAATATTTCATTCCAGGTTCTTTTTTCCTTCCTTCCTTCCTTCCTTCCTTCCTTCCTTCCTTCCTTCCTTCCTTCCTTCCTTCCTTCCCTCCCTCCCTCCCTCCCTCTCTCTCTTTCTTTCTTTCTTTTTTTTCCAAGACAGGGTTTCTCTGTGTAGTCCTGGCTATCCTGGAACTCACTCTTTAGACCAGGCTGGCCTCGAACTCAGAAATCTGCCTGCTTCTGCCTCCCAAGTGCTGGGATTAAAGGTGTGCGCCACCACCACCTGGCTTCCAGGTTCTTTTTAAAGGACAGAGCAGTATTTCCAAGTTACTAAAGAAATAACTTTTGTGGTACAGCATGCCTATAATCTTAGCACTCAGGATTATAAACTAGAGGCCAAATAGAGCTAATACAGGGGAACTCAATCTCAAAAATTAAGTGAGTGACATGAGACTGCCTCTAAGGAGTTTAAGTGACCTTAATGGGTACCTTTTAAAGAGTTCTGGAAGAAGAATCTGAGTGCCTAGCAAGGAGCCTGGGCCTGGGATAGGCACAGGATGTTTGGAGACCTGAGGAAGACTAGAGCTTCCACCCACTCCCCTTGGCAATGCTGCAAGTCTCTCTAGTCTAGGGCTTGGCTGAATCTTTTTGTAAAGTTTTGTCTTTATGTGCCTTAGCTGACCCTGTGAGTAAGTCTAGATGAGCCTTACAGACTGACTCCTAAACATGTAGCTTTGAAGAAACACAGTAGTCTTGATTTACTGGCCGACCTACTGATCTCAACTGCCACAATGAAACTAGCTCAGAAGAAGCCAGTATTATTTTTTACAAAGTCACTGTTTGACAAAAGATCCCTCTTGAAAAACAAAACAATTAAGCCAGAGATAAAGCTTAGTTGGTAGAGTATGTGCCCGAATATCATCATATCATCATAATATATATCATTCATATATATATATGTATGTATGTATATATATTCTGTACCACCCATATAGGTATGGTGGTACAGAACTGTAATTCAGCACTCAGGAGGACCACAAGTTCAAGGATATTCTGAAATCCATGAGACCATGCCTCAAAAAACAAAACAACAAAAAACTTAAACAACAAAAGTCCCAAAATAGTGATCACTTAATTATAAAAATAATCAATTATAAAGAATGACAATTACCTTGATATTTCTACTCTTAACACCGAATGCAGAGGTATCCTCTAGAGATGTTGATGAACCCTTTCTTACTTCAATCACAAGCCTATAAAAACAAGTTACTTGACCTAAGATCTCAGTCATTCCACAAAACAGTTTTCACACGAATGCACGGGAAGTGCTTATGAAAGACAGAACCCTTAAAATAGGTGTTAATCGGAGCTTCACAGTGCTAAATGATCTGACTTTACTCGTGCAGAACTGAATTTACATATAAATTAGTTGAAAGATCAAGATTGAGGACTGACTGAGGCTATATAACTCAGTGGGCCAGAGCTTGCCTTTGCAAGTGTGAAGCTCTGTTCAATGTCAGGTTGTGGTTTTTATTGTAGTTTTGTGGGTTGGTGGGATCCAGACTGGATCTGTTAACTTCTAATATTTAGTAACTGCTATTGAGAGAGTGAGATGGCAGGGCAGTGGTGGCACACGCCTTTAATCCCAGCACTTGGGAGACAGAGGCAGGTGGATTTCTGAGTTCGAGGCCAGCCTGGTCTACAGAGTGAGTTCCAGGACAGCCAGGGCTACACAGAGAAACTCTGCCTCGAAAAACAAAAACAAAACAAAACAAAAAAAGTGAGAGAGTGAGGTGGCAAGATGGCTTAGCAGGTAAAGGTGCTTGCTGCCAAGCTTCACAATTTGAGTTCAAGCTCTGGAACCCGCATGATGGGTTTCTATTGTAATACAAGACTATATCCAAAAGCAACTTGGGGTTGAGGGAAGGGTTTATTTACCTTATATACCCATTGATAAAAGCCAATGCAGGAAGCTGGAGGCAGGAACTGAAGAGGGACCATGGAGGAATGCTGCTTACTGGCTTGCTCCTCATGTGTAAGAAAGTTCAGGTTGCTTTCTTATACAGGACCAGCTGCCCATTGGTAGCACCACTTCACAGTGAGCTGGCCCCTCCAACAGCAATTATTCATCAAGAAAATGCCGTACAGACTTGCCCATAGGCACTCTGTATCTTCTCAAGTGAAGTTCTCTCCAGACAATTCTACCTTGTGTCAAGTTGACAAAAAAATCCAAGCAGCATAGAAATCCTTGCACTGAGCTATAGTGATTGTAAACCACCTCTCTTGAGTGCTAGGAGATGAATTCTGGTCCTCTGCAAGTGCAGTGATTACTCCTGATTTCTGACTCATCTCCAGCCCCAATATGAGAATTTATAGGACTTAGTTTTTTCAAATTTATAAATTCAAAGACTTTTGATACCACCCCCAAAATATATGTACATTGTAATTCTCCAAACAGACAAAACTTATACTAAATATTCACATCTAAAAGGAAAGTATATATTATAGTCAACTGTATACTAAACACATATAGACATTTATATACGTGTACATCTTTGTGGTGTTTCTGTATATATACAAAAATTATGATGCTTGATGTTAAAAGAGGAATCAAAAATTTTTTAGATAAAAGTTACTTGGTGTGGAGGTGTTTTGCCTGCATGTATACATGCAGTGCCTGGAGAGGTCAGAAGAAGGTGTTGGAACTCTCTGAAATATATTGTCAAAATTTAAGTTATTAATCCAGGTGTGGCACTGTATACCTTTAATTCCAGCACTAGGGACACAAAGGCAGAGGGCTCTCTGTGAGTTTGAGACCAACCTGGTCTACATGGCAAGTTAGAGATCAACCAGAGCTAGATGGTTAAGAAGGACCTTGTCTCAAAAGAATTTTTTGACCTTTTAAGCAAAAGTTCAAACTTTGAAATTTTTGTACTAGTACATAGTATACTGAGAGTTTCATTGCTTCCCAATACGGTATAACCTGTATAACAGCTATGTTCTAAATTGCCAATGCATGATGTCGCAAAAATAATGAACAGATAAGAGTCCATGCAATGGATTTTTTAATCTTTTTTTAAGGATTTATTATTTTATGCATATGAGTATTTTGTCTGCATGCACAGCTGTATACCAGAAGAGGACACCAAATCTCATTATAGACCATTGTAAGCCAGTCACTCTGTGGGTGCATGACCTCTGGAAGAACAGCCAGTGTTTTTAACCTCTGAGTCATTTCTCTAGTCCTCATGGATATTAATAAGGCACAGTACAGAAAATTCAGATATCCAGCACCTACATGAACATCCAGATGCAGCAAACACATCTATAGTTCCAGTGCTTGAAGACTGCTGGACAGCCAGTCTAGTCAAATCAGGTCAGCTCCAAGATCAGTGAGATTCTGACTCGAAAAAATAAAGTAAAAACTGATAGAGGAACAACAACAACAAAGCCAGGCAGTGGTAGTGCTCGCCTTTAATCCCGGCACTGGGGAGGCAGGCAGATCTCCGTGAGTCTGAGGGCAGCCTGGTCTACAAAGCAAATTCCAGGACAGCCAGGGCTAGACAGAGAAACCCTGTCTCAATACAATAAAATGAAATAAAATAAAACAAATTTTAAAAATTGATAAAGGAAAGAACACCCAATGTTGACTTCTAGCCAAAATACACAAGTACATGCACATACATACATACATACATACATACATCACACAAACACATATGTATGTTTTTGTTTAGTGACTTGTTTTGTAATGTTGGGCATAGGAGGGCTCAAATGTGAATTTAATCCATGTCAGACAAGTTCTTATCTGTGACATACAACTTTGGCCCAGAAAATACACCTTACTGGTTTTTGTTGTTTTGTTTTGCTTTTTAGTGCTACCTTAAGTAGAGCTAGTGCACAGCTGAGTACCACAGCACTTCCCTCACATGTACAAAGCTCTGGTTTACTGCTCTGTACTGGGTGAGAAAAGGTACTTAACTGTGTAGAGTCATACAAATTCAGTTTTATACATAGTAGCAAGAAAACAAACAAAGAGAAATGTACTAGATATAAACATACTGCCTCTTATCCAATATCAATCCATCAGCCACTAAAAAGTTCTGACATGAGTCCAGGGTGAAGGACACATCATTGACATATTGTCAGAACAAAGGAAACTCTTGGCAGATTTTCTCTAAACTGTAATTCCTCTCCTATGTAAATTAAGTACCAACCTGGGTCTTCCCAGCTTTATCATACTAAGCCTTGACAACAGCCATCATTAGTGTCCAAACTCCACTTTTCCCAGGCTAATGACATGTGTCAGGCCTTGATTTCTAGTGCCACTTTCACCTGTCAACATAGGAAAGGCTTCCATAATGCCTTTGGCTTTTCTGAAATACCTTCAAGTCACAAGGCAGCAGCTGACACTAAATCTATCCTGAAGATGGACACTTGGCCAAAAGCCCAAGCTGAGTGGACTTGAAAGTTTTTGAATTGTATTAAAATCATCCCTACCTTCTCACTACCAATTAAAATAAAATCTTCTCAAAAGCAGCCACAAGTTCTACAATAATCCATCTAGTGGGAATCAGTCACCTCTGATTAGAGAAAAGCAGTAAGTGTAGCAGGACCTGGTAAATATTAGAGCCCCAAGGACTGTCAAAGGGTTTTGATCACTTAACAGCTGCTTCTCACTTCATACCATACAAAGTTTTTAAGCCAACACCACTCAGCATTACTCAGTCAAATGCTTCAGAAAAGAATACCAAATCCAAGCCAAGTCTGCATGCATCTCTAAGACTAAGATGTTTGATGCGTCAGAACTAACACGAAAGCTATGTACTTCACAGATGGTCATTAAGGCCTTATGAAACTTCTGCAAAAAAAAAAAAATGCTTTTCATGGTAGAATGATGGCAGTGTTTAATAAGTAAACCTACATACACAGAGTCAAGTAAGTATAACTTGGGATCTTCATTTCTCTTCTCAGTCTGTTTCCTTACCTATAAAACTAAGATTTTGAGCTTAAATCAGAGATTCAGAAATGATTATAAAATGGCTACATGAGAATTATTTGGGAGATACATATATACTTACACATAACAAAATTGAATATTAAATCTGGGGATATACGTAGAAACCTGCATTACTACCAAGTTGCATTTCCCACTATTAATACTTTAAAATAGAATGTAAAGTCAGTTTAGAAACCATCAGACTACTAGTCAGAAGTCTGACTAGCTTGGAGAACTTAGAAAATCAATATAGACAATAGGGACCTAGCACAGTGATAGAAATTATACCGGCCTTGTACACAAAGAACCTGGAAAGAGGGATGGGGGAGGGAGTTGGTAAGAGCGGCCAGTGTTCTTAACCATGGAGTCACTTCTTCAGCCCTATGGTTTTATATTTGTAATTCATCTTAATCAGTTTAACTAAACATTCCCTGGTACAGTTATTCAGAAGACTTGTGTACTGAGCATAGATAACCTAGGGATTAATTTAACAAAGAAAAGGGAAAGACCTGTGAGTATGCAAATTTTAAAATACCTCAATGTTAACTGTGGGACAGAAAAATCAGATGGTCCTTAGAGTATTCTGACAAATACTGAAGTAACATATTCCATTTGAAGAACAGAACTGCCTTTAATGGGCCAAATTTGCCATCTTGGTGGCCTGGCCTAACAATTTCCTCTTTAACTACTGTGTCAAATATCAAACAAAATGTTCCAAAGTATTACATTTATAAAAGATTTATTACTTTTAATTATGTGGGATTGGGGGTGGGGCATGTGCATGTGAGTGCCAAAGGAGTCAGAGTACTCTAGAGCAGGAGTCAGCTACCCATTGTGAATGCTGGCAATAAAACTCTCTCCGCAAGAGAACTATGTGCTCCAATTGCTCAGCCACCTCTTCAGCCACTTAAGTTTAGATTTCCAATTTCTACCCTTACTTTGGCAAAATCTTTTTAAATTTAAATTTTACTTTATTTAGTGTATATTTATATTAGTGTATGGGGAGAGCAGTATGTATGCCATGAGACGTGTGCAGACATCAGAAGCCAACCTACAGGAACTGGCTTTTTCCATGTGAGTCTCAGGGATTGAACTATAGATATCAGGTGTGGCAGCAAGCATTCTTACCAATGGAGCCATGTTGTTGGCCCATCAAACCATAAGCTTGGGAAGCTCTGTTTGCCTCCTTCCCAGTACAGAAGAAGACACTCTGTATTCAGCAGACTTCTTTCTGAGCATTGCATTGAAGTAACATATTTATTCAGCCTAATTTAAAACTAGAATCAGTGTAACCTTACTGAATTACTTCCAAAGGTTAAATCCATTCACTATTTGTGCAATTCCTCATTTGGCAATTTCTTTTAGAAGATTTAATTATGTAAGTAGAGTTACTACTAATAATTGGTGTCTGCAATTAGTACAAAATTTGGTGAAGTCTAAATAGCTCCTTTTGCAGGAACCATCACTGTCCAATTCTATGCTACAAAGAAGGTAAGTCTGGCTGGCAGCAACAGTACCTAAGCATTCCTACCAGATGGAGACCAGGTAACAGAATTTCATTACCCAGATGCCCAGCAAAGTGTTGGATGAGTTCTTAAACTTTATAAGTCAAATTTGCTTTCAGAATTCTGGGTTTTATGTTAATTATTTAGAAAGATAGTCCATACTTTTGCATAGGGTTTTCAATTATGTTACCTCTCTTAACACAATAAATGAGGTTGGCAATTATAGTCCCTCTTTACAGATTAAGGAAAATGAAACATGTGGGAGAAGAAAATCTTACAAAGTGGTAAAGCATTAATTTAAAATATGTCTTTAAAACATGTGTACATGCCAAGTGTGTTGGCACACTACTGTAATCCCAGCAATTGTGAGTTTAAAGCCAGCCCAGTCCACACAGCTAAGTACTGGACCAGTCCAGAGATATACTGTGAGACCCTGTCTTTTTTTAAAAAAAAAAAAAAAAGGAAATAAAGAGAAAAAAAGACAAAAAGAAAGAAAAACAAAACCCTTTACCTACATAATGCTAATGCAAGGCTATCCTGATCAGTTTTATTTAATAACACTTAAAGAATGGTTATAGTTTATAGTTGCACTTTAATAATATAAATCATTTTGAAATAGCATAAAGATATTGGAAGTTATAAATTGAGGTTATGAGGTTTTTAATATTTGCAATTTTAGTTCTCACAACCATTCTATGAAGCACATATTATTTCTAGTTTACAGAGAAGAAAATAGGAAGAGATGATATATAATTTTCCTAATTCTACAAAATAAGTGTTCCAAAATCTCTGATCTTATATAATACTGCTTTTACATGCAACATGAAGAATTTAAACTACAGTCATTTTAAAGGAATGATAAAGAAAACCAAGCATTCATTCAATTTGGAAAAATCTATTACAATACAATTCAGTTGTTCTATTTTTGCATAAGCCAAGAGCAATGATTGGAGAGAATGCAGCAATTACACATGCATTTTTGCATGTACTTTAACTTGCAAAGTTGTATATGCAGTAAGTGTTGTCACACATTTTAAACAGAAGACAACTAACAGTCTAAGAGGTTACTGTGGCTACTCATCAGTGTCTGCACACTCCTTTCCTAGACTGTCCTGTCAACTAACACTCGTCTCCTCTATTGGAGTACCGTTGCTTCTCAGTCTAGTGAAGATCCAACTAAGTGTTTAAAACCCAGTGAAAATCCAACTAGCATTTAAGTGATCTGTTTAGATAGAGCATTCTTAGCATTCAAGGCAAAGTTAGCACTGTGGTTCTTATCCTCCCAGCAGCATCCCCCTCATTCTCTTTGTCATCTGCTGTACATCTCACCTACATGACATCACGCTCATGATGTCAGGGGCTGTAAAAAGGACAAGCCGGTCCCTAGGATTTCACAGCTTCAGTCAGTAAAAAGGTAAAGCAGTAAGCAGCACTTTAGCTAAAGGATGTCCATACTGACATACTCCTATCTTTTGTTGTTGTTATTTGTTTGTTTCTCCAGACAGGGTTTCTCTGGGTAGTCTGGCTGTCCTGGAACTCACTCTGTGGAACATGCTGGCCTAAAACTCAGAGATGCCTCTGCCTCCTGAGTGCTGGGATTAAAGATGTGTTCCACCACCATCTTGCCACTGCTATCATTTTCAAAACAAAAATTTATCCTCATGTAAATAACCACAAACATTTCTAGCAATGCTTCCTGCACAGTACTTTGGAAGTAATTATATAGACTCCCACCTGCAACAGGAACTCTTTACTAACCATGCAGAGGAGTTTATACTTCTTGTTTCTCACTATTTCCAGAAGCCAGAAAGACTCTGGAAACATTTATATCTCTGTGAGTAACATGAGTTTTGGTATTCTAGGTATCTCTAAAAAGAAAAAGAGGTAAGTGAAATTATAATGGCTTAGTAATTTCAGACAAATTCAAAACCAGGTTACACTAAGAATTAAACATTGAAACCAAATTAGGAAAAGTTTAGCTATGTAACTGTAAAACAAGGTGACCCACGCACGCCTTTAATCCCAGCACTTGGGAGGCAGAGGCAGGCGGATTTCTGAGTTCAAGGCCAGCCTGGTCTACAGAGTGAGTTCCAGGACAGCCAGGGCTACACAGAGAAACCCTGTCTCAATAAAGAAAGAAAGGAAGAAAAGAAAGGAAGAAAGGAAGAAAGAAGGAAAGACCCATTGTGCGGCTGCAAAGGTGACTCTCCCTGATTAAGAATGCTTGCTTCATGTACCTCCCAGAGGTTGGGAGTTTGGTTCCCAGCAACAGTCAGGTGGCTTACAACTACTTGTAACCATAGCTCCTAGGCATACAATACCATTTTTTTCTTCTTTTGGACTCCTTGGGCACCTGTTTGTGTGTAGTGTGTACATGCAAGCACACACACTTTTAAAAAAATTAACAATAACAATAAAGGGAAATAACCAATGTGTACTTTAATTGTGAACAATGAAACTAAAATTAAAAGCTTAAGGGAAATTGAAGGAATAAGGACAATAAAGACCTTTAAAAGTAGCTGGATGTGATGGCATATGCCTTCTTTAATTCTACCACTATGGAGGCAGAGGCAGGTAAATCTCTAAATTCCAGGCCAATCTGGAGTTCAGGACATCTAGGACTACCCAGAGAATCCCTATTTGGGGAAAAAAAAGAAAAAAGAAAAAGAAAATGAAAAGTATCTCAAATGCAACAGGAAGCATCTCCATATCAAGAACAGGATTCTTGGAATGCTGGATATTGAAGAATAGTAGGTTTTATTTTTTAATTTGATGCAGCAGATATCACTATTTCTGATTAAAGCTTGACATCTCCTATGAGACAAAGGCAAAGACTACTTAAAACAAATACAAACCAGAGTCTTTAAAATACTACACAGGAAGATACTTGATCCCTTCATTTCTTTTTGCTTCCATTTCACAACAATCAAACTCGGCAAAGTTCCAAGTGAAGAATTTTGATGGAGGATGAAATAAAGTGATGTAGAATATAAACAATTCTATTTGAACAAAATTCTCGATGGTTAATAACTTTCTCTCAAGAAATGCCATTTGGCTACTTTAAAAACGAATCTTCAACTAGGTCAGCCATCAGTGTTTAAACCTGAAGGGGCTGGAGAAATGACTGCTCAGTGGTTAAGAGCACTGGCTGCTTTTCCAGAAGATTCAAGTTTGATTTTCAGCACCCATATGTGGGCTTATAACCATCTAACTCTAGTTTCAGGGGACCTGACACATCCCTCTGGCCTTTGAGGTTACCAGCCATACACTTAGGTAAATACCCATACACATAAAAATAATAAATTTAATAAATGCATTTAAGAAAATATTTAAACACAAAGATTAGAGATTAACCTCAATTCAGCCAGCAGCTCTACAAGCAATGTTTCTATGTTGCTTAACATAAAGCCAATATTCTGAAAAAATACTTAATTCATTTTCAAGATTTTTTATAAAAGATATTCAATAAATAGTCAGGCGTGGTGATGCACACCTTTAATCCTAGCACTCAGGAGGCAAAGGCAGGCAGATCTCTGAGTTTGAAGCAGCCTACTCTACATAGAGAGTTCCAGATAAGCCAGGGCTAAATAGAGAGAGACTCTTGAGAAGAAAAAGAAAAGAGAAAAGAAAAAAGAAAGGGGAGGAAGAAAGTCAGTCAATAAGTAATAAAAATAACAACCCAAAACAAAGATCAGATACATCTGGCATTTTAGTTACTCTGCATCCTTTTAAAGATCTTCATTAATTATGTGTATGTATGTGTGTGTGTGTTCATGTGACTGCAAGTGCCTGTGAAGGCTTCAGTTGACAGACCCCTGAAGCAGGAACTGGTCGTTACAGACAGTTAAGATGGGTGCTGAGATCAAAGTCTCTGCAACAACAGTACAT
The DNA here is from genome assembly GCF_011762505.2 of Arvicanthis niloticus. Taxonomy (NCBI): domain Eukaryota; kingdom Metazoa; phylum Chordata; class Mammalia; order Rodentia; family Muridae; genus Arvicanthis; species Arvicanthis niloticus. The sequence goes on from NC_047659.1 coordinate 16,868,401, forward strand.
GTTCTTGGCTACTGAGTCATCTCACCAGATCCACTCTGTGTACTCAAGTACACATAAAATGTTTGCTCTAGCACACCTGTGGTAATTTAGCAGCCCACGATTCTCAGCTAGGGAGTTCTGTTTTTCATCTTTTTCTCTGAAACATGCAGCTTTAGACCTGTTTTCTACTATTACAGGCAAATGAGAAGGAATCTGCTAGTTTGATTTAGCTCGACCCTGTGTCACAAGCATGTTCTGAGACAGGTAAAGAAGGGAGCAGCATAGACAATGAGTGTTGGAACAATGAAGTCTGCTGTTCAAGTTCTGACTATGGAACTCTGGGTAAGTCTCTGATTAATACACGGTTGGAATTAAATATACAAATTCTACTACACAGAGGTCCCCAGCATATGTTATGGTCTTTCTTATTTTTGTACCTTAATAATTAAAAAATATTACTATAAAATTGATAAAGTAATGCTTTCAGAACGATACCATTGAGAAACCTTTCCACAAATGTCCATTTTTAGTCAGCAGTGTAAACTGCAGTCTCACAACCCTGCAGCTCATTACCTCTTTACTATATGCAAACTAACCTCACACCTTGAAACTTGAAATCTTGGAAAAAATGTGAGAGACCCAACAGCAGCGGTCCTTAGAACATGAGAGCAGGCCAAAGAAGGGCAACCAAGCCAACCTTAAGAGAACTCCATGGAACATTCAACGCTGTCGGTGAGTTTGGGATTCAAAAGCAAAAAAAACCACCGACCGTTGACTGTACCTTGGGATTCTTACAGACAACAAGTTTCCTGAAGCAAAGGAGTAGGCTGTATGGATATATCATATGACATCACAAGAGACAGCCCTGTGGCCTCTTCTCTAAAGGGAACCGACAACTTTTTTTTAAAGCTTCCATGTATTGTCCAATTTTTGGTAATATTTTGATAAATAAGTGTTTCATTTGAACAACTTATGGGAAGTGCTATCATAGTACCAAATGCACTCAAATATCTTCTAGAAATGTGCCATTCTAGTCAGAAATAGGGTATATTAAAAATATCTATTAGTATCGAATAAAACCTAGTTAAGTCTTTTATTCTCATTTCTTCCACATCCTTTCAAATTTTTATTTTAGGGTCAAGGAGAAGATTTACTCAGTAAAAATAGCACAAAACTACTCAATGTCTATATGAATCATATTGTACCTCCAATTTCTGTTATTGTGGTTAGGATTTGAGAGAACTGGATACATTTCCATCTTCATGTGCTTATTTAACGAATTCTGGGTCATCTCTAACTGTGTGAGCCTATGTATCCAAGCATGTTTTCTCGAGTGTAGAATGAGAGAGGAAAGAACCTCAGAGTTTTGATTTAAGGAGAAGATGTATGAGGGTACTCTGAACTATTTCTAGCTCACAGCAAATGCTTATACAAAAACCTTTACTTAACTGCAATCATAATCTATACTGCTTTACCTTGAAAAGGGGCACTTATACTTCTCAGCTTGAAACAAAAGACGAAGCAAAGTCTCTGAGGGCTGCTGTACAGACATCAACACCCAAGTCCCAGCCATGTGATTAGAGCTACCTATGAGGTTCTCACACAGTGCCTTCCTCCTTTTCTGTCTTGAACAAGTTCTTGCTATACAGTCAAAGGTATCTATAATTATGAGTCCTCAACCATACAGATGACTGGTTACTAACATACAACAGACTTTAAAGAACCACCACAGTGGGAAGAAGACCCAGGAGATGGGAAAGGCCAAGACAATTTCACCAAATGGAAACATTGATGGCTGCACTGAACATTCATTGCTGTCGGTGGGTTTGAATGTCAACCAACTCACTGATCAATGAATGCAAACTGCGGGCCGAAAAATGCAAGGAAACAAAAGCACTCCAGACAGTTGCCAGAGTATGGAGTACTGCTCCAGGTGGGACCTCGATCTTCTATCTGAAGTCTCTTTAGTTTCTTTGCTTCTAATATGGAGGAAACTCTGTAATTCCTAGTATTTTTTATTGTCTTCTCAAATATTCCAAGTCTTGGGAAATTATATTATCACAGGCAAAATGAGTAATATGCCTTTATCATAATATTTAAAAACAATGCTTTTATAATTTAAAAAGAAACAGGCTTATTATTTTAAAATACAAGTATATGAAAAGAATTTAAATCTGTCCTCATCTCATGCATTCCTTCTATGAAAACCACATAAGAACATCCATTACTTAGACAGAAAAGCCATAAAGTAAAATTGTATACCTTTGAAGACTTCTCTACATATATAAAAACAGAGACATAACTGCAATTCTGGGGAAGTTCGATAGCAACAAAAGGTACTCATTGCTCTTCAATTTACCTTTGCACTCAACTACATACTTAGGCTTAACAAACAACATTTACTATCATTTTGACTATTGGTTAATTGTTTTTGAGACAAAGTCTTACAGATCCTATGCTAGGTAGCTGAAAGTGGCCTTGAATTTCTGATCCTATGTTCTCCTAACTAGGATGACAGGTGTGTAGCACCAAGCCTGGTATTGAACCCAAGGCTTTGTGTGTGATAGGCAAGCAGTCTATTAATAACTGCAGCGCCTGTATTTGTATGTTGGTGCATGTGTAAGCCAGAGGTAGGTGGTAGGTGTCTTCCTTAATCACTCTCCACTTTATTGCCAAACCTGGGGCATACCTATTCTGTAAAATCATCAGGCAGCCAAGTTCCAGGAAGCATCTAGCTCCACTTTCTCAAGGCTTCATGCTTCCATGGCAAACATTCACTGAATAAGCCATCTCCCCACCCCCAATCCTTTCTCATTCTTTTGAATGACTGTATGTTTTAGTATGAATTCTCCGGTTTTTATTGTTCAAACACATTAAAAAAATTCTCTTGACCAAAACCATCTTACTTTTGCAAGAAATGTCCTTATGACAAGAAAAATAACCAAGTAAGATGGGAAACACCCAATTTTATGGTAACAAAAACTAAAGGATTGTATCAACTCTCCAAATCCTGGTAGGATGATTCTCCACTTCAGCAGCACAGAAACAATCCCTCTACTCACCAACCTGAAATGTATGTATATAAAATGTCTGGAAAGAGGTAATAAGAGGTTATAACCCAGGGTTTAAAGACAGTTTTTTCCCTACATCAGCCTGAATGAGATGTGTCATTAACTCTGGGTCCCTCAGAACCACATACCAAATAACTGATTCTAAACACATTTCTAGTAGATGATGTAATGGGAAGATTATGTGAAGCATGGGATAAAGCTTCCAAAGTACAAACTTTCAATGCAAAGTCTAGTAAGAGAGCTCACAAATCTTAAAACCATTTAACCAAAGTTTCCTCCTTTAGATCCTCCCAACAAATCTCAGACATTTTTAAAAGCAGGATTTAGGTGTAATTCACACACTATACGACTCATCCACTGTATACTTACAAAACTTTTATAAATTTAGTTATGTAACTATTACCAAAATTTAAGAACAAACATTTCTATGACGCTACTAAGAAGCCATTTATTTCCAATCAACCCCCACCCTAACATGAGGTCATGGATAATCACTAATCTGCTCTCTCCACAAATGTGCATCATCTAGGTTGTAACATGTTAGTCAGATTACTTCAAACATTTGAAGCACACTTTTATAGCACTGTGTTAAGGTTACAACACAGTGCAACCATCACCACCATCCACATCCAGGCTCTGTTATAATCCCAAAGTGGAAACTTGTTAAACAATAGTCACCTATTCCCAATATCCCCATGAAATTCTATTTTACTTTGTGTCTGAATTTTGCCTATTCTAGTTATATTTTCAATACATGGAATCATACAGTATTTTTTATTTAATTTAAAAACTGATCTGTCATTTCATTATAAGAATTGTTTATAAGTCAAGCACAGCAGTACATTCCTTGTCGTTTCTAACCTTGGGAGGTGAAGGCAGAAAGAGCACTCAGAGTCAACCTCTCCTAATGGCCTGTCTGAGGTCAACCTAGGCTGCCTGTAGGAAAAGGCAAAGATATTTCTAAAATGTTTATATATTTTGGAAACATTCCTTTGAAACCTTCAGACTGTACCTATCTTTCCATTTTCTTAATGTCTTTTGAAGTCCTAAGCTTTATACTTTAATATTAACATTTTTCTTCATGTTTGCCATTAGCCCAAGGTCACAAAGCAATTCAATATGATTTGTGATTTTAGCTTTTACACTAAGTGTATGAATCCTGTGAGTTACTTTGGGGCCTAATACAGAGTCTGGTTTTGATGTGTGTTGTTTTCTTTCTGCAAGCTAGCTGTATTTTTTTTTTAATGTCTTATTTCTGTATTGCAGCTGGCAGGCTTTTTTGGCACAAATATAACCAATTTCTCCAGCATCATATGTTATAGAAACCATACTCTCCCCACCATATTGTGTAAGTACCTTTGCCAAGACTCAACTGTTATATACATCAGGATCTATGGCTGAACACACTCCAGCTCCAGCGCTCATCATGGCTAGCAGCACAATGTCTTTTGACTTTACAGTAATACTTGAAACTGCACAATTATGTCCTCAAACTTTGTCAATTTTCAAAATTACATTAGCTACCTTAGGCGTTTTGCATTACTACCAGTCTTTGGAGTAAGGTGACAAGTGTTTCAAGAAAATTAGCTGAGATTTTCATACAGACTTTACCAAATGAATAAACAATCTGCAAACAGTATCTTAACAACACTTAAACTTAATCCACAAACATGGCGTGTTTCTCCATTTATTTGGCATCTTTTAAATTTTTCTTGGCAATAATATCTATAGCTTCTATAATCTTGTACATGTTTTCATTTGCTGCAATTATGAATGCAACTTATTTTTATTATTTTATTACTACTGTTAATATATAAAACACAATTTTGTACAGTGATCTTATGACACTGCCAATTCAGTTCCATCTGTCTTGTGGAATCCTTGGGACCCTATATAAGATTACATTATATGAATAAAGAGTTATAATCCTTTCTACTCAATTTGGATGCCCTTTTCCCTTCACTGCCCTGGCTAGAACCAGTGGTGAAAGAACTGGTGAGACTCTCACCAACCCTTAAGTATTCTAAAATTTTTTGTAAAGATTTTTTAAATAAACTCTTGACCTATATGGCCAGATTTTCTACAACAATTGTACAGCAATTTTATTAGAACACAATCATATGCATTTATTTACATATGACTATCTAGGGCAGTAAAACAGTAGAGATAGCTGGAGTGGTGGCACCCAAACAGGCATAGCTCTGTGAGTTTTAATGTGTTGTTTCTGTACTGCAGCTGGTCTACTGATCTACATTGTGAGCTCCTGGCCAGGCAAGGCTACCTAGTGAGACCCCTGTCTTAAAAAGGGGGAAGAAAAGGTAGGTGCAAGTAGTTCCAACAGAACTAAATGGCTCAAAAGCTCCAAAATTTTTCCTGCCCTGCCTTGTAAAATATATTTATGGGACCAGTGAAACTGTTCAAGGAGTAACAACACTTCCACCAAGCCAGACAGTCTGAGTTCAATTCCCAGAATCCACTGGGTAGAAGGAGAGAGCCTAGACTGGTAGGCCTTTCTTGGATTTTCAGACAGGTGTCAAGTGCACACTCTTCCTTCTTCCCCACAAATATACAGGTGAAGAAAATGTCAAAAGGAGAACACCTATGATTACTTGGTAAGTCAAATCTTGTGTTAATTTGTTTGCATTCTTGAAATAAATACCAAGAAGTTATGGTTTATGTATTAGGTATTCATACATTTATTATATTGTTGAAACTAATTTCCTACTGTTTGTTAAATATTCTTCTGACAATGTTAAAAAAGAAAAAATGGTCAAGGGTTGCTTGTACATTTGACTCTGATAGAGGGACAATGTTGTGCTCATATAATGAGTTAAAAAGCACCCTCTTTTCTACTTTCTAAATGAAGGTGAAACTTAAATATTGCCACTTCTAAAAGCATCTGAGCACAGGCACAGCAGCCTACCCACCTCTCTCGGCTACATTTGTATGAAACTCTAATTAATGTCCCATGTTACAGATATATCTGCATATTTCCCTCCTTGGTTATGATAATTTATCCTTCTAGAACTCCTCTGTCTCAGCTAAGTTGTCTGTTTGTCTGGAATAAAATCTCTCAGGAGAGTCACTTATTCCTCTTGTTTTTCTTGGTCACACTAGGCATAGGTATGTGTCCTTTATTCAGACTAAGCAGGTTGCTTTCACTATTTTCCATCTTAGTTTTTAGTGCTTTCCATTACAGAAAATTAGAAAAGTCATGCAAGCTATAAACTTCCTCCAAGCATAGCTTTGACTATAGATCATAGAATTTTGGCATGTAATATCTCCATTTCTTAAAACACTTTTAAGTTTAACTTGAAAAAAGTTTTTTTCTCTTTTGGTTTTTTTTTTTTTTTTTTTTTTTTTTTTTTTTTTGAGACAGTTTATCTTTGTAGCCCTGGCTGTCCTGGAACTCACTCTATAGACGAGGCTGCCTCAAACTCAGAGATCCACCTGCCTCTGCCTCCTGAGTGCTGGCATTAAAGGTGTGCACCACCATCACACTGCTTTTGAAATTTCTTCTGTCTGATTTAACTTCACATATTTGGAGACATCATAGGCTTCATTCCACTGTGGATATCTAATTTAGTTCCACCATAGTTACAGACTGTACCCTGTTTGAAAATAACAGATTTATGTTGTTACCAACATGTCAGCTTCCTTTCATCCTAAACACCTTCCTATAGTATCCAAGTAAGAGCCTCAAGAAAAATTTCTTCTTATAGGTAAGAATGTCTTTTTTTTTTTTTTTTTTTTTTGGTTTTTCGAGACAGGGTTTCTCTGTGTAGCCCTGGCTGTCCTGGAACTTACTCTGTAGACCAGGCTGGCCTCAAATTCAGAAATCTGCCTGCCTCTGCCTCCCAAGTGCTGGGATTAAAGGCGTTCGCCACCACCGCCTGGCAAGAATGTCTTTTCAACTCATTTTGGACACTTTTTTAACAGCCACCAACTATGCTCACAGAACTCAACCTTAAATCCTATCTTTTTCTTGCTACTTTTCAGATTTTCTCTTTATCCTTGTTTTTCAAGTAAAAGCTTATTACACTAAGGGTTTACCAGGTGTTATGGATGTATAGATTATTTACATTTATTTACACTATATTGTTTATATATTATCCCTCTATTTTCTACCCCCTTTTCTCACTCCTCCCTTTTTAAAATTTTTATTTATTTTTAATTTATGCACATTGGTGATTTGACTACATGTATGTTTGTGTGAGGTGGTCAGATCCCACGGGACAGGACTTACAGACAGTTGTAAGCTGCTATGTGGGTGCTGAAAATTGAACCTGGATCCTCAGAAAGAACAGCTAGTGCTCTTAACCTCTGAGCCATCTCTTCTGTCCCTCACTCTTCCCTTTCTGATTCTCATTAAAGGCACATTTGATGCTACCCTATAGATCTCTCAAGTTCTGTTCATTTTTCAATTTTCTCTTTCTCTGCTCTACATATTAAATAAGATATACAGAGATCTCTCTCAAAGTTCATCTTTTTTTTTTTTCTTCTATCATCTACAAGCTTCTACTGGTCCTTCCTGGTTAGTATTTCAGTTCAATTGTGCTGTTTACCCCCAGTTTATTCTTAGTATCTGGCTATTAAAATTCTTTTTATTAAGTCAATGTCTTCATATTTTCTTCTAATTCCTTAAATATGGTTTTCTTTCTTTGAAGTATTTCTAAGCTGCATGCTAACAATGTGTAAGCCTTGTTGAAAGAAAAAACTGGAAAAGCTTTGAAAAACTGAAATATGTCCTATAATCTCAGAACTTTAAAAGTCTGAGGAAGGAGGGTTTAGAGTTCAAGGCCAGCCTAGGCTAAACAGGGAGACTATCTCAAAACCCAAAATGAAGGAAATAGCTGGAGTCTGTGTGCATCAGATCCACATTTGGGTCACCTGGAATACAGTTTCTACTAACATTTTCCCTCTCACATGCAGGCCAGACATTGTTCCTTTGTATATTTATAATTGATGTTGGATACTGAATATTTACAATGAGTCATGGGGCTGAGGCAGAGGAATATGACTTTGAGACCCTACCCCAAAGGATGATGATTTAAGTTAGTGATAATGGTGGGCTTCTGTCTTCACCAGTTTCTGAGCTAAATCTCTCAAGTGTCTGCCTCAGTGACAAAGCTCCTCATATCTCAGGGTTTCCTCTTATGTATATTACGGAGCCTGATTTCTACAGCTCACTCCTTAGCATCCTTTATCTGCATAGCTTACTATCTATTCATTCAAAGATGGATCAGATATAGATTCACTCACTCAAGATAATGAATTAAAGAATCTGTGTTTAGGATAGGTGGAACAAGTCTATTCCAGATTTCTATTTCACTTGGGCTTTTCCACAAATCCTTGGCATTGTCTCATACTGGTTTGGTTTTGGGTTGTTTTGGTTTGGTTTGTTTTTTGTTTTTTTTTTGTTTGTTTGTTTTTGTTTTGTTTTGTTGAGACATGGTTTCTCAATGCAACCAATGCTATTTGTATACCAGGCTGGTCAGGCTGGCCTCAAACTCACAAAGATCTGCTTGCCACTGCCTCCCAAGTGCTGGGACTAAAGGTGTCCGCTATCACACCTGGCTTGTTATCCTTTTGATGAAACCTGTCAAAACCTTGTCACCTCCATGCTGGGGACCATGCTCAAAATCCAGTGTTGTCTAGCAAGTGCTCTGCCGCCCTTCACAACAGTGTTAACACCTGTCAACTCAGGACATATGAAGAGCTGGCAAAGCAGCCCTATAGCTGTCTCACTTCAAGACCTTCAGAGTAAAGCCCTGGCTTGTCTGATTCTGCCTGATCACAACACAACTATAATCTCAGATTATACAGAATTGTCACCAAAATTGTTATGCTTTTCTTTTTTAAGTTCATAATACTGGAGATAAACCCAGGATCTTATAAATGCTGACTATACTGTCTACCTCTATACCTAGGATCATTATTTTTAACAAGCAGTTTTTCAAACTAAGTGACCTGCCACAGCAGAAAGCTTGTAAGCTCATAGCCTGCTTACAACCCCAGACAAAAGCATTGCATGTTGATCTTATCTCAAGCTCAGTGGTTTTCATTAATACACCCTTCTTCAGTTGTCAGGATAGTTTTGTATCAGTTTACAGCTTCTTTGATGAGAAAAGATTTGCTATCCTAAGTTGGTGGAACATACATTCAGGGAATTATACCCAAACACACCACCTACAGCATCTACATAGCTAAAATACAAAACTCAATTAAGAAAGAAATACACTAAGGAGAAAAGTGAACAAGGATAGAACTGCTCTGGAATTGTGAAATCATTTCCAATTACAGGATACAACAGTTGAAAACAAATGTGAGAGCCATGTTTAGTTCCTACTTCCCCAAGCACTAAGTATTAGAAGTCATAAGCACCTTCTTGTGTGTCTAGACCAGCTGGATAACTGATCTCAAGTAGGGCAAGAGTATAAAGATTGAATGATTGCCTCAGACCTGTCACTCAAACAGGTCCTAGGCAAAGAATACACAATGTTACAGACGATCCTGGCCACTACAACTGAGCCCACTAAAAAATAAGCTAGGAATTTGAAGTCTAAAAGACAAGAGAAGAAAAACAACAAGACTGTGTATTTTTAGTTAGTATTTATATATGCTCTTATAACAAGCTAAAGTTATAACCTCCCAAATTTTGAAAGCTAGAGACATTACTTTTCAGAAAACATTGTCACCTGTCACCACCTAGTGGACAATATAGGAACACTACACCAATACATCACCACAGTGGCCCACTGCTTACATTCTAGAACAAATCTCTAGATGGAGTCTTCAGAATCAGATAAGAACTCCTGTACCTACCTAAAAAACAATTTGGGTAATTTGTAACTACATAAAATACAGAATTATACAAATAAAATATATGTACTCAAGATAATGAATGGGTTAAAGAAAAACAAAAATTGTTTGCAAACAGCATGGTAATGAGGTCAAGATTAGCTTTGGCTCCCAAGGATTAACCTGTTTAACAAAATTAATTTCCCAAGTTTAATTTATCAAGATATGAAATTTTTAATACCTCATAACTACATGAGTCCCCCGCCCCCCAGGTTACATGCTCACTCAACTTTCAAACCTCAATTGGTAAAACCACATCAACAAAACATATACATCAACATACAGAAATTGTATTTAGAAACTTGGACATTGTTCATAATAAAAATCCTACCAAGCTACAAATAGAAAAGGAAGTTTCCAAAAACTGATTGTATTTTACCTTTTTTAATCTATAGCTTACTGACTTCAAAACTGACTAAAAGCCTATGAGTGGGGTGGCACATGCTTGCGATCCTAGCATTTGAAGGCTGATACAAGAAGACTGCAAATCCCAAGTCAGTCCAGGATACACAGTGAGACACTCTTTCTCACAAAAAACAGGAACTGGGTCTGGACATGCTGATACATACCTTAAATCCCAGTACTTGGGAAGAAGAGGTAGGTGGGATCTCTTATGACCCTTCCTGGTCTACACAGCAAGTTCTGGCCAGCCAAGGCTAGTAGGACATTGTTTCAAAAACAAACAAACAAACAAACCTGACTACAGACCTACAGCTATAAAAGCAAAGCAGCTATGACACTGGGGGGATAGGGTGTGGCTCAGTGGTAAAGTACTTACCTAACATACTCTAATCCTTGAGTTCAAACTCTTGAGTATTGAAAAACAAAAACAAAACAGTATGCTATAGACAGGATGACAGGCAATAGAATGTCTGCATCTTATCAAATACTTGTGTGTAATTTGTTTGATTGTTTTTTGTTTTGGTTTAGTTTGGTTTTGTGGTGCTGGGTATTAAACCTGAAATCTTATACAAAGCTAAATAATTTTTTGACAATTTTTTCCACATTCAATAAGGAAAGAAATCTTTTTAACACAGAGAAAAGCAATGTTTATATATACAAAAGAATGAAGTTAGATGTTACTTTGCACTATATGCAAAAAATTATCAAATATAAAATATAAAGAAAAACAATAAAACTTTTATGAGAAAACAGGGGAAAAGCTTTATGACAGTGATGGCACATCTTGAATACCCACCTGAATGGGCTAAAAAGCTTTTACAAAACTCGTAAAGCACACCCCTGGGTGTGTTTGTGAGGGTTTTCTATGGAGGGTTAACTAACAGGGACAGGGAAAAAGGCTGGGGGCTCAAATGTAGTAGCAGAAGAAAACTGAAGAAAATACACATAAGTAGGTATTGGCTCTTTGCTTCCTAGCAACAGTGAAGTAAAAATTAGCTAATCAATCCATCGGTTCTGCTCAGGTGTTATCAGAGTGACAAAAAGTAAGACTAACAAAAAGTTGTTACAAAGAAAGTGGATCATCATCAACCTGTGGTTCATAAGCTTTTGGATCTGGCTCTCAAGAGAAACATGCAAGACTTAGCCATTAGGACAATGACTCTGGTAAAGCGCTCAGAAGACAGGAATGTTAGTAGAAATGCACAAAGTAAAGTCTACCCTCCTGAGGTTTCAGAAGGACTGAAATGTGAATCATAAAAATTGGTCTTGAGGTTTCCAGTGAGATTGAGGACTGTATTGAAAGCCATCTGTGTTACACTCTGGCAAAGAGCTTTCTTATATGTCCTGAGACTTAACGAAACTCCAAGTTTAAAGGTAGTAGACTAATTTAGGCTGTGGCATGGTTATGGCTGATTGTTTTTAGTCAGATTAACAGTGATAATCACGAACAAACAACAGTCAAAAGACAAAAAGACAAAAAAAAAAAAAAAAAAAAAAAAAAACACCGAAAAACCCTCCAAAAAACCCTCCATAAAACCAAAAACCAAAAAACCTTTCCACAGAGATTAAATTCCCTAAGAAGAAATCCTACTTTGCAAGGTACCACAAATGCCCTTAGAGCATCATAGAAAGCCAGAGTCTAATTTCAAAGAATTCCCTTAAGCGAGATCCCAGGTAGCCCTCTGGCGGCACAGAACTGTCTAGGGAAATGGAGTCAAGCATCTAGGTACTCATAGGCTGCTGTGACTGTAGCCCAAAGGTTTCAGCTACTCTAGCACTATGTGGACAATACCAAGGTCTGCTAATTAATAGCTTGAGTGTTATCCTCATGATAGTAGTTTTGCAGATATGCAAAGTTCAAGAGTTAGCAAAGGTACAATAGGAAATCTCTGTAAGCTAAAAATGCCAAGAACTTGGAATAGCCACTAAAACTGCAAGCAGTAAGCAGAGCCAGCCCAAAGGAGAAGCTGTGCAGGCTGAAACCTGAAAGGCCATGGGGTAGAATTGCACAAATGTCTTGGGGTTTACATCATACTATTTTGTACCTCCCAGATAACCCAGATGCCAGATAAACAGCTATAGAATGTAAATGCTTCTCTTAACAGGTTTCTCTCTTGATTTGATCTTATCTCTTCTTTCTATGTTCCTATTCCTCTCTTTTGGGTAGAAATATAGGACTTTGTGATCTTAAGAATATGAATCTGGCTTTTGATAATCCAGATAATTCATCTAAGAGTTTCTCAAACAGAGAATTTCAACTTTTAAACCATGATGGAATTGCTAAGATTTTTGAGAAGTCCAGGAAATAGATTATATACATTGTGCTTTACAAGATGACTCTGAGAATGGGGGGAATAGATTATGATTTGAATATGAATGCCCCCAGAGACTAATGTGCAATCACTATTTTGAGAGGTGGTAGAAAGTTTCAGAGATGAAGCCTATCTGGGGAATTATCAATTTGGGTAGGGAGTCTCTGAAAGTTAAACCTGGTCTTCCATTCTTCACTTTCTCTGCTTCCTATACATCATACAACAGGTGACTGCTGGATAAATGTTTCTGCTACATGAGGTGGCCAAAGATATTTATGTGAGTATGTGGGGTATTTTATATTGAAACTCTAACAATGATTTTGGACTGAGCAATGGTTTTATGGCTATAAAACCCAAGGCACAAACAAAAACAATAAGAATAAAGTATATTGGACAACATCAAAATTAAAATTCCAGAGCAGCGCTGGGCAGTGGTGGCGCACACCTTTAATCCCAGCACTTGGGAGGCAGAGGCAGGCGGATTTCTGAGTTCGAGGCCAGCCTGGTCTACAGAGTGAGCTCCAGGACAGCCAGGGCTACACAGAGAAACCCTGTCTCGAAAAAAAAAAAAAAAAAAAATCCAGAGTAGTGTGCAATTCAGCTGTTGAAGGCATTCTTGGAATGTATGATATCCTGAGTTTGATGTAAACACAAGAAATTCAAAATGAAAAAAAATTAAACCCTTGTATGTCTATGAACATATTGAAAGTAAAAATATCAGTATGCAAAATGGGGGAGGTTGTAAATTAGGTATCTGATAAGGTGTCATTACCTAGAATTTAAAAGAATTCCCTATAACTAAAACAAACCAGGCAACCCCACGGAGAAGCTAATTTAAAAGGAAGTACAAAAGTTGAATACATTGCAGATACAAATGGCAAATAAGCACATGAAAAGATATTAATACCACTAAAAATAAGGGAAAATGCAAATAAAAATAAAAAATACAGGAGGTGGTAAGGATGTAGAGAAACTGGAATTCATACACACACACACAGAGTTAGCTAAAATATAAAATGGTGATTCTGGTATCAAAAGCAATACAACATATATACATACATAACAAAAATTAAAGAAAAAGAGTCCATGAATTTGAAAGAAAGTTGGAGGTGGTACTTGGGAGGACATGGGGGGGGGTAGGTCAATAGATAAGATCTCAAAAAGTAAAAAATTATATAAAATAATTTAAAAAAACAGAAGTTACTTGAAAACAAAAAAGACAATTACCACATGGCTCAGCAATTCCACTTGTGGGTATAGTCCCAAAAGAAATTAAAATAAGAACACAGAGATACACTGCTGTACACTCATATTCACAACAAGATTATTCACAATAGCTCAGTGTTGAAGAAAACCAAGCATCTACTAACTGGTGAATAAATAAATAAAATATAGTATATACATATGACATTATCCAGCCTTAAAGAGTAAGTGAATTCCAACAGATCACACAACAATATGAATAAATCTCGAGAGCATTATTTGCTAAGTCACAAAAGAACAAATATGATTCCATTAATAGAGGTATCTATATGGAGTAAAATCCATAGATACAGAAAGAACTTATTACAAAACTATAATAATCACAACACTGTGGTACAGAGATAATGACATATAGACGAATAGAATAGGATGCCCAGAAAAATGTCCTGACATACATAGCCATTCTGTTCCATATATAGATTGACAGATCCTAGGAGATACAGAAAGTTACTAAAAGCAAAGTTTTAATAACTTATAGTCTGAATTTCAGTTCTAAATATGAGTTCTATAGATGGATGCTGATGACATTATACACTGATGTGAATGTAATCAATACTACTGAATGACATGCTTGAAAGTAGTGAAAGCAAATGTCACCTGTTTTCTATTACAAATTTAAAAGATAAAAGAAGAGCCATGCCCTGGAGAGATGGTTAAGTGGGTAAAAGCAATTGCCACATAGTTTGAGGACCTGAATTTAAACAATCAAAACCCAAGCAAAGGGCAGATCTGTAGCACAAACATCTAAATCCCAATGCCACTACCAGGAGATGAGAGGCCTAAAAAGGAGAATTTCCAGAAGCTCACAAGCTAGCTAGTCTGACTTATAGAGTGAAAAAAACAGAGACCCTCTTCTCAAACAAGGCAGACAATGGGGACTGATGTCAGAGGTTGGCTGCTGATCTCCACGTGCACACGTGGTACATGTCATGCACATACACACACACACACACACACAGAGAGAGAGAGAGAGAGAGAGAGAGAGAGAGAGAGAGAGAGAGAGAGAGAGAGAGAGAGAGATACATGCACATACACCAAAAAGAGCCAGACATGGTAGTCGGTGCCAGTAATCCCTGAACTAAAGAGGCAGACCCAAGACAATTATGAGCTCAAGGCCAGCCTGAACACTGAGCTTAGCTGAGCTACATGGAGCTCTACACAGAAAAATCTGCTATCAATCACACACACACACACACACACACACATACACACACACACACACACACACACACACACAGAGTGTTATATGCCACCAGGAGCTATACAGAAAAACTTGGTATTAATCATATGCATGTGCACCCACATGTAATTGAAAAATTATTTGAAATGATAACTGAAAGAAAAATGTCTACAGAATTAACATCATATTTGATCATGGAAAATGAACTCTTTCTACCTAAGATTCAGAACAAGACAAGAACATCATTGCCATCAATATCCACCACTATACTGGAAATCTTACCCAGTACAGTAAGAAAAATAAATAAACACCATAAACATCGAAAAGGAAAGCATAAGGTGGTCTTTATTCACTGTTATGCACACAAAAGTCCCAACAGATTTTTTTTTAAGTGACTGGCAGAACTAGTAAACAAATTCAATACAAATTCAATATACAAAAACAATTGCATTTCTATACAACTAGGCAACAATTGAGCAAATAAACTTTAAAACCAGTTTGGTTCATAATAGTATTAAAAAGCAAAATAGTTACAAACAATTTTTTTAAAAAGCAAGATAAACATTAATATTTTTAAAGCATTAATGAGAAAAAATAAAGATGCTGCATTAAGTGGCAAGACAAACTAAATCCAAGGATTAGAAGACTGCTATTGTTAAGATGGCAACTTGAGCCAGGATAGAACACTTTGATCACAGGGTCAACCCTGTCTACCCAGCACTGAAAAGAAGAAAGACAATTCTTCTGATAGAAACACTGTAACTCAATAAAATCTCAGTAATATTTTTGTTTTTTAAATAAGTTGATTCTAAACTTTATATGGACTTTTTAAAAACAAAACAACTAAGCCAAAATAACTTTGAAAAGGAAGAATGGAAGTAACCCTCCCACCCCTGTAAGAAGATTCAAAAAAAACTAATGAAAGAAATAAAAACCCCATAGGTTCACATAGGTTTTTTTTTTTTTTTAAAGAAAAACTTCAAAATATTCATTGAGATTTTGACAAGAAACAAATTTCCATGAGAAAGACTTTGATTCCTATGTTATAAAAATGCCAAAATTATGAAGTCTTATTATATAGTCTTATTTAATGCTGCTGAGCAGTGGTGGCGCACACCTTTAATCCCAGCACTTGGGAGGCAGAGGCAGGCGGATTTCTGAGTTCGAGGCCAGCCTGGTCTACAGAGTGAGTTCCAGGACAGCCAGGGGCTATACAGAGAAACCCTGTCTCGAAAAACAAAAACAAAGAAACAAACAACCATAAAAATGCCAACAATACAAAAAGTAGACAAAGAGCTTAATGTTTTTAATGGTCAAGACTTGAGCCATTTAAAAAGATGATATATGAATATCTAATAAGTATATGATAACATTACAAGAAATGCAGATTTAAAAATCCCATCCCATTACAATACTCATTAGAGTTCTAAAAATAAAACCCTGACAATACAAATTACTTGCAAGCACATGAAAGTGGAATTCACATGGTACTAAAACTATAAAATGTAAAAAACATTTTGAAATACTGGAGACTCTATAAAAAAATGTAATGAGTTTCTACTACCACTAATTTTTATTATGCCTTAGAGGATCAATAAGCATGTTATGTATACAAAATTTTACGTAAGAAATCTTATAACTGCATTATCTCTAATAAAGTAGAAATAGCCCAGGTGTCAACAGAAGAATTACCTGTGACACTGTCAGCGGAATACTACTCAGCAATAAAAAGAAATTAACTATTGGGCCAGTGAGATGGCTCACTGGGTAAAGGCCTTTGACATTAAGCCTAACAACCTGAGTTCAAATCCTGGGATCTATACAGTGAAAGGAGAGAACAGACTCCCACATGCACCCCTTCAATATTAAATAAATATATATTAAAAAGTTAGGAAGGAAGTTAGGAAGGAAGGAAGGAAGGAAGGAAGGAAGGAAAGAAGGAAGGAAGGAAAGAAGGAAGGAAGGAAGGGAAGGAAGAATGGAGGGAGGGAGGGAAGAAGGGAGAGAAGGAGGGAGGGAAGGAGGAAGGAAAGAAGGAAAGAAGGAAGGAAGAATGGAGGGAGGGAGGGAAGAAGGGAGAGAAGGAGGGAGGGAGGGAGGAAGGAAGGAATAAAGGAAGGAAGGAAGGAAGGAAGGAAGAATGGAGGGAGGGAGGGAAGAAAGGAGGGAAGGAGGGAGGAAGGGAGGGAGGGAAGGAGGAAGGAAGAATGGAGGGAGGAAGGGAAGAAGGGAGGGAAGGAGGGAGGAAGGAAGGGAGGGAGGGAGGGATGGAGGGAGGGAGGGAGGAAGGAAGGAAGGAAGAAGAAATGAACTATTAACACATGCACCATAGATTACTGTCAAATAATGGGCTACAGAGGCACAAAAGAGCAAATGTGTGTGAAATCATGCATGTAAGACTGTAGAACAAGTATTAAGAAGTTACTAGGTTCTAGGGATTAAGTGGTGGATCAAAATAGAAAAAAGCATAAGAAATTTTTGAAGATGGATTACAATGATTCGATTGACATTTTCACATAGGAACATTTCCTTATATGAAAATTTCATGTCTCAATTTTAAAAAGATGCAAAGAATGAAGCTTTGGGATCACATGGAGCAGCTCCATCACTTACCAGGTAAATGGCCTTGGCCAAGTGTTAAACTGTCAGTCTCCCCATCTACAAAGCAAAAAGAACTAGAGTTGAGAATAACTTCATATTGCTGCTAGGAAAAGTAAACAAGGCAATACTTTAATGACATAATACAGTATATGCTCATTAAATGTTAACAAAGAAGTTAGATATATTATAGCCATATTTCAGCCAATGAGAAAGATTCAGGAATAACTAGTGGGTAAACATTGGTAACTTACATAACCCACCAGTACTTGTGTTGTTACAATGATCCCTAATAGGGATTATTCAGTTTTACGGATGAAGAACTCCGGCTTCACAGGCGTCAGCAGATGTCGGCATGCAAGCTTCTGCTTGTGCATTCTCTTGTCTAACATGGTCTCATGTATTTCAGGCTGGCCTGGAATTTACTGTGCATCCCAAATGATCCTGAACTACTGATTCTCATGCCTCTACCTTCCACAGTCTGGGATTGCTGGCATGTGTCAGTTCATGTATTTTCAACTGCACCATGCATTCCAATAGGGTCACTTTCAGCAGTTAACCCTGTAATTGCCAGCATAACCCATCTCATATTAAAAACTACTGAACGGGGGGCTGGAGAGATGGCTCAGCGGTCACTGTGTACGCCTGGCTGACCTTGAAATCACAGAGCCCTGGTGCCTCTGTTGATATTTAAGGTGAGCACTGCCACCAAGGCATTGTTGCCAATGCTAGGTTCAAGTCTCCTGGCACAAAATAGGCAGCCAGGGGGCTGGAGAGATGGTTCAGTGGTTAAGAGCACTGACTGGACTGTTCTTCCAAAGGTCCTGAGTTCACTTCCCAGCAACCACATGGTGGCTCACAACCATGTGTAATGGGACCCAATGCCTTCTCCTGGTGCTTCTGAAGACAGCTACAGTGTACTCACATACATAATAAATAAACAGCTCTTTAAAAAAAAGAAAAGGAGACCAATTCTGGAAGTGGGGCTGTAAGTAGGTACTTCAAAACATTCTAGGCTTTAATTTTTCCTTTACATTGTAAGTGTGTGTGTGTTTATATATGTACATGCATTTATACATATGTGCATGCAGATGTCAAGGTGTGCATGTGTAGGTCAAAGGACAACTTGAGGGAATTGGTTCTGTCCTTCCACCACATGGGTTACAGGCACTGAATTCAGAAGGTCATGGTTTGCAATAAGCCACTTGACCTGGCTGAGCCATCTCACTATCTATTCTAGGTTTTTAGAGTGTTCTTCTCTCAGAGCAGTTTCAAAAGAAGAGAATTCTGGCTTGGTATGGTTAACAGATACATGTAATTCTAGCACTTAGGAGGCTAAATTAAAGCCAGCCCTGACAACAAAGAGTTATCAAGAACAGCCCAGCTACATAAAATTCTTCCTCAAAATATAAAATAAAAAAATAAAATAAAAACTGAGGGAAAGGAGGGATAAGAAAGAATGTATATAATCTAGATATGAAGCCTGTGCTCTAAGTGGGAAGCTGGAGCTAAGGCTTGAAACTATTTGGCAGAATAGTTTCAGAAACTTGATGGCTGAAAAGGGAACCAAGTTTTTGTTAAAACCTATTTTCCTTAATTATGCAAGATTCTTACTTTGAAAAAGTTAAAATGGCTGGGTGAATGTGGTAGTGCACTCCTTTGAACCTGGCACTTAAGAGGCAAAAAAAAAAAAAAAAATCACTGAGTTAGAGGCCTTCAAAGTGAAAAACCAACACTAAAGACCAAAACAGGATGAGAAAAGTTCTCATGCACTCTATACCAAGGTATTGAACAACCATCATCAGCTTTTTAAGAAATATGGGGGCCAGACAGATGACTCAGTGGGTAGAGGCAGGTGACACACAAGCCTGGCGACATGCAAATGATCCCTGGAACCCACCTAAAGCCGGCAGGAAAGAATCAACTCCAGGAAGTTGTCCTCTGACCACACACTTGCTTTGGCAGATGTGCCACTACTACTCCCTCATCACACACACACACACACACACACACACACACACACACACACACACACACACCGACACAGGGTTGTCTCAAACTGTTACAGTACTGCTCCCATAGAAAACAACAATTGCTAAAATCTAGCCTCAGATTTTTTTTTTTTTACTTTTTTACATTCCTTCTTAGTCATCCATTACAAATCTCCAAGCATCCCCTGCACCCACCAGATAGTAACAGGCATCCATGGCTATATAAGGATTCAACAATTGCCTTTGAATCCAACTATCTTTTCACCGACTGTAAACAAGTCCTAAACTCTTGGCTCCATGGAGAATGCCTACAAGCCAGTATAAACTCTGAAACAGGGGCAGAGGTCAAGCAACTGGGAGAGTTCAGCCTAAACTCTCAATCTCATTCCACCCCCACCTTGTTCAAAAGAATCCCATAAGAAAGCATCTCCCAGCAAAAGGCCACATTCAGGAGACTGCCATATACTGAGCTGGGGCTTTAGAAGCACAGGGGAACTGCTAAAGCCAGGAACCACCTGAGTGAATGCTATGGAGGAGACATTAAGGGGAAACAGGGAGAGTTACAAATTTATCTTAATATGATTTAGGAAAGAAACTGTCTCATAAAGGATACAACCAACAGTCCTTAACCTGAGCCATAAAAGAAATTTCTTTGTGAACTTAATTCCCCAGTGAACTCCTCCAGTTTGTGTCCAAAATCATCCTATAATGCAAAAGATGCTCAAATGATACTTTTTGAAAATCATCATAGCCAGTGGTGGTGGTTCATGCCTTTAATGCCAGCACTCAGGCAGCAGAGGCAGGCTGAGGGATCTCTGAGTTCAGAGTTAAGCCTGGTCTACATACAAATTGAGTTCCAGGACAGCCAGGACAGAGAAACCCTGTCTCGAAAAAACAAAAACAAACAAACACTCATCTTACACATAAAAATCATTATACTGGGCTTGGCATAATGGTTCATGCTTTTAACCTCAGCACTCAGACAAAAGCAAGCAGGTCTGTACATTCAAGACTAGCCTGGCCTACAAAATGAGTTCCAGACCAGCCAGGGCTACAGAGTCTCAATGGAAAGGGAAAAGGGAAAGGGGAAAGGAGAAGGGGGAAGGGGGAAGGGGGAAGGGAGAAGGGAGAAGTGGGAAGGGGGAAGAAGGAAGGGGGAAGAAGGGGGAAGAAGGAAGGGGGAAGAAGGGGAAAGAAGGGGGAAGAAGGGGGAAGAAGGGGGAAGAAGGGGAAAGAAGGGGGAAGAAGGGGAAAGAAGGGGGAAGAAGGGGAAAGAAGGGGGAAGAAGGGGGAAGAAGGGGGAAGGGAGGAGGGGGGACAGAGAGAAGGAGGGAAGGGAAAAGGGGGAAAAGGGGGAGAAAAGGGAGAAGAGAAGAGAAAAGCAAAAAAGGGAAAAGGAGAGGAGATGAAAAAGACATTATACTGTCTTCAACTCTTCACATGTACATATAAAACACACATATACATGAATATATATATATACTCACAAAAACATATACAAACTTTATTTCTTATTATACGTATGATGGGAGACCACAAGCCTGCCACATCTCATCTGTGAAGGTCAGTCAATGGACAACTCTATGGGATCAGTTCTTTTCTTTACATGGACTCCAAGGATCAAACTCAGGTCACCAGACTTGAGTAACAATCCCTCTACCCACTGAGCCATACTGCCACACACAAACTCTTTTAAAAAAAAAAAAAAAGTAAAAAGTAGCGACACAAGCCTTTAATTCCAACACTTGGGAGACAGAAGCAGGCAGATCTCTGTGAGTTCAAGGCCAGCCAGAATTACACAAAGACCCTGTCTCCAATGATGATGATGATGGTGATGATGATACTAGCAAAAGGCTATGTCACTGAGCTATTTCTTGGGACCCACCATTAGCATTTGAGACTTAGCAAAATTAAGGTGGCTACAGATAGTTCAGTTAAATAAGGGCTCTGTAGCCATATACTTCATGGCATACTTTGGGGTCATTTCACCATTTCAAGCAGGCCTCCTAGTTCTTATCTAAATATGGAATACTTAAAACAGCTTTTATAAATGTTTAATAAAAAAAAAAACCAATGTTAAGCAGTTTGTAAATATGTCCGTTTTCACTCTATGGTAAAAGCCACATAAGTTTGTGTCTACCTTTCCTGTTAAACCTGCAACCCTTAACAGAACTGTGGCCTTTACACTGTGGCTAAAACTTAGCATATACAGGAAAGAGGAATTGTATTGTATTAAACAGGTCAGATCCTATAAAGACAAATTTATCAAATGATCTTATATGACATACTCCTAACACACAACTGCTAGAATATATGCAGTGTCTGGCACAAAAGAAATGCCCAATAAATAGTATTTCTCAGGCTGGGACAAAGTCTAAGTGAATAAACTTCTTGCCATCCAAATAAACTGAACATGAGTTCAGATCCCCAGAACTCACACACCTATAATCCCACTGTTCCTACAGAGCTAGGAGGCAGAGAAAAGAATTCCTCAGCAGTCTGTGAGCAATATGTAGCACTGAAAAAGATCCTGTCTCAAGGTAAACAGTGAAGCCCAACACCCAGTGTTGCCCCTGTACTGGCTGGTTTTGTGTATTAATTTGACACAAGTTAGGGTCATCAAAGAAGGAGCCTTCCTTAAGGAAATGCCTCCGTGAGATCCAGCTGTAAGACATTTTCTTACTTAGTGTTCAGTGAGGGAGGGCCCAGCCCATGGTGGCTGATGCCATCCCTGGGCTGGTGGTCCTGGGTTCTGTAAGAAAGCAGGCTGAGCAAGCCATGTGAAGCAGGCCAGTAAGCAGCACCCCTCCATGGCCTCTGCTCCTGGAGCCTCAGCTCCTGCTTCCAGGTTCCAGCCCTGTTTGAGTTCCTGCCCTGACTTCCTCCAGTGATGAGCTATGATCTGAAAGTATAAGCCAAATAAACTTGTTCCTTCCTCAGCTTGCTTTTTGGCCATGTTGTTTTATCACAGCTACAAATAAATAAATAAATAAATAACCCTAAGACAGCCTCTGACTTCCACACATATGCTGTGGCACACACAAAATGAGATAAAAATAACTATTTTTTAAAAACAGCATCTTTCCTTTCTTAATATCTACTATTCAATTTTATATTGATTATCTGCAGACAATGGTTGGACCTATCTGTACTACCTACCTGCCCACCCTTTTAAGGTTTATTTTATGTTTGCGGGGATTTTGTCTGCATGTATATATGGGCACCATGTGTGGACACTGCATGCAGAGGTCAGAAGAGGGCATCAGATACCCTGGAACTAGAGTTACAGATGGTTGTAATCTGCCATGTGGATACTCAAAATTGAACCTGGGTCCTGTGAAGGGCAGATAGTATTCTTAACCACTGGTACAGAACCTGTACTATTTTTAATATCAAAAGTTATGTTATGATATATTGCCAGGTGTGGTGATGCATGCCTTTATTCCAAGCACTTGGGAAACAGAGGCAGGTAAATCTCTGCCTGGGCTACACAGAGAAGCCTGTATCCCAAAGTCTCCTTGAGATCCCAAGATACCTGACAGCTAATTGAAAAGCCAGAACAAGTTAGCGGTGACAGGCTCTTACAAAGCTGTTCTTTATCTTGATTGTACATTTCACTGTCTTCCACGTATCCCCAATGAGTAGTCATTTTACCAGTATGGTAGAAAAGGCTAAAGATTGGTTGATTTAAAGTCTCTGAGATCAGGGCTGTTTTAGGGTTTTGTTTGTGTTTTTGATACAATGTCTCACTATATAACCCAGGAAAGCAGGACACTCAAGGATCTCCAGTCACAACCTCCTGAATTCTAAGATCATAAGCATGTATCAGCATGTCTAGCTCATCTCTCTCTCTCTTTTTTTCCTTAACTTGGCTTATTTTTTCGATCAATTTCAGAAAATATGGAACTTACATAGGATTTATGAATAATAGAGAGTTAGAAGATGTTCCTATATTCATTTACCTAGTCTTCTGAACAACAGATATATATTATTTTTTAAAGTCTGGTAAGGCCAGCAATCCCCAGCATTCAGGACACAGAGTTAGTCAACCTAATTTACCAAGTGAGCTCCTGGACTGTGAGAGCTGTTACACAGAGAAACCTTGCCTCAAAAACAAAAACAAAGAAACAAAGTCTGGTTAGCTGAGCACTCAGACAGAAGGCAGGGGCAAGATCTCTGTGAATTCAAGTCTGGCCTATCTGGCATAACGAGTGAGTTCCAGGTTATCCAGAGGAGCATAGTCAGACCCTGTCTCCAATAGAAAAGAAAGGGGAGGGGGTTTGGAAGGATGCTGGAGAGATGACTCAGAGGTTAAAAGCACTGACTGCTCTTCCAGAGGAAGGGTCTTCAATTCCCAGCACCCAAGTAGCACCTGGTAACTATGTCTAATTCCAGAAACTAACACTCTCACACAGACATCCATACAGGCAAAACACTAATGCACATAAAGTAAAAATAAATTAAAAATAAAAAAAAGTTGGTAAGAAAATCTAGATAAGCAAAAACCTAAAATATACAGTGTACTTAAAGTAATGATCAAATTTTAAACAGTACAAAATCTTTCCTGAATATGCTATTAAACTTTGCTGTGATGGTTTGTATATGCTTGGCCCAGGGAGTGGCACCATTAGAAGGCGTGGCCCTGTTGGAGTAGGCGTGGCCTTGTTGGAATAGGTGTGTCACTGTAGATGTGGGCTTTAAGAAAGGACCCTCATCCTAGCTGCCTGGAAGTGAGTATTCTGCTAGCAGCCCTCAGATAAAGATGTAGAACTCTCAGCTCTTTCTGAACCATGCTTGCCTGGATGCTGCCATGCTCATGTCTTGATGATTATGGACTGAACCTCAGAACCTGTAAGCCAGCTCCAATTAAATGTTGTCCGTTTAAGAGTTGCCTAGGTCATGGTGTCTGTTCACTGCAGTAAAATCCTAAGACACTTGCCATTAATCAAATATCAAATCAAATAATACAATACAATAATAGCCTAGGACAGCATACACTTCCTAGTGTTTGCCATTTCTTAAACACTGTTCTAAACCCTTTACATATATTACTTCATTTAATCCTCATAATAGGCTTTATAAAATCAGAATATTTTTACTATTTGTATTTTCAGATGAGAAAATTGATGTACAGAGATTACATAATTTAACCAAAATTGCAAAGATAACAAAATACTGAGGCCAAATTGAAGCTAAGCAACCTTGAGCCAGAATGCATACTTTTATTTCTTATTTATCTTTGTGTATGTGTGTCTAAGCCTGGTCCTCTAGAAAAGCAGTCAGTCACCCTCACCAACAAAGTTGTCTCTGCAGCCCCCAGATCATGCTTCTTTAATTCAGAAGTTTCTGCTTATATAAAAAAACTAAAGCACTCATTTGAAATGTGGACTTATGAACTATGAACTATGGCATGGTGTATAATGTAGGAAAAAGTAGAACCATCTGAATGCCCAGGAATAAAAATTGGCTACATAAACCATGGCAAAGCTGTTCCCCTTCAATGAAGTTGCTATCCTGCTATTAAAAATATTTATTAAAACAAACGTCTCATGACTTGAGGATAATGCTCTAAATAAATGTATAAGGGAAATGGGTACAAAATACATACATTATACGATTCTTAATGATCAAAAGGGGATCTCAAACACAAACCTGGAAAGACTATTCTCGAATGATAATGTTGATTTCTTAGTGGGGAGATCAGGGATTCTTGTGTTTACATTTTAATGTTTTAAAGAAAAACACAAGTTAATACTACCAACTGAAACAAAACTGTCATTTTTCTCTTAATTCAACTTTATCATTATAACCCCAACCAATTTGGAAAGAAAAAAATGCTAAAACAATTTGAAATCTGTCTAACTCCAAGTGGCGGTTCCCTTTGATCTGTGCCCTTTGAACATCACATAAATACTAAGCATAAACCAAAAAGAACCTTCAACTTCAACTTTGGAAACAGGATGAAAGTATTTTCATTTTTTGTTGATATTTTCTCTGGGTTATTTTAGGATCATAGTACAAGAAATAGACTTCGGTACATATAGGCCAAAAATCACAGAATGTCTTTGTGGAAGTAGATTAGAGCCAAAAGTTGGACTAGGGAGAAAGAACAGCTGTTGCTAATCCAACTGTTTACCCTCTGACCCTCTATCTGCCCCATAACTGAACAGTACCAATTGTTTCCCTGTGTTATGGGGTGTTTACAATCCCTAAGAGGCATGAAAGGAATTAATAATTTAGCCTAGAAAGCTGACAGCCTTTATTGGGGAGCCCCTTGTCTGCAGGTCAGAAATCAGAGCAAGTGCTGTCTTGAAATCACAGGTCCCTTTACTGTTCCAGTTTTACAGCTTAATTGGCCCCCAAACATAAATCACTTATTTCTCCTATTTTGGGCAACAATGACCTCTATTCTCTATTTTCCTTGTACCAAGGCAGCCCTTGTTCTTTTGAGTTTTACAACTACATGGTAAACAAGGTAGCTGAGGGGAAAACTCGGAACAGAGCAGACTGGGGTTACTTGGACATAGCACAGAAAGGTTATGGTGTTTTGAACTTCTCTCGACCTCTGGCTGCCCCTGTACACAGCTTATGCTAAGGGCACAGTATATGGCACTTGTAGAAATGAACTTAGCCTGAACCTAGGCCATAACATTGGACTCCAGGAAACCCAGGACTTGTGGGGAGGAGCCAGAATGTGAACAGAAGCTCATATTTGAAGCATGCTGACCATCTGCTCTACTGCAGAAAAGGTAACCTGGTGATAAAAATCTTCCCTTAAGTAATTTCAACATAATTCCACCTGCTGTACCAAATCTACTATCTACAACCACTACCGAGCACAATTGAAAATTAGCTGCAAAGATGTTCCTGTCACAAAATAAACAGGAACAGGCTTTTCCCATTAGGAATTTGCAGTGGGAAGACATTAGGATCTCTAAATTCCAAAGATATGATGAAGAGAAAGCTCTATTATATTCAATTTAATGTGTAAAAATACAATATGGGAGATAGTATTGCTTCTAGTCAGAATACACAGAAATGCAGCATCAAAAAGAATAATAAAGGTTCTGGCAAGACAGCTCAGATGCTTCGCAGTCTTACAGAGGACCTGAGCTCTATACACAGCAGGTGTGAGGCGACTACAACTCCAGCTGCTCCAAGGGATCCAACACCCTCTTTTGGCCATCATGGTCACCTACGGTCACATGCAGATATACACAGGCACATACATACAATTAAAAATAAAAGATAGAAAGATGGCCCAGCCATCGAAATCTTAAAATCATTATAATCAATACCATCACTATCATAACCACAACCATTATCATCAGGCTTAGCCTGGTAGAACACACCTATAATCTTAACATTCAAGAGGAGGAGGAAGGATTACTTTGAGTATGAGGCCAGAATGGACTATTAGTGAATTCAAGTCACTCCAGATTACAAAGGGAGATCCTGTCTTTAAAAAACAAAACATCAAAATCTAATACAATTTGTACAGCCCACCTCTGTCTTACAGCTTCCTAGAATTTAAGAGTCAAGTTTGTGCACACTCAAACTCCAACACTAATATAGACTGAGATCATAAATTTTACTTTTGTCAACCCATTGTTATAATAATTATATCCTTGCATGTTTCTTCAAAGACATAGGACAAAATTAAAGTACTAAGTTCACAAAAGTGATGAAGGAACTGAGACTATTACCCACATATACTAAGTAAGTACAATTTTAAAAAGAAAAGCCATTTTTGGTGACTCCCATTCTACAGTAATATATAAAATCATGTTTATTTTCATGTAATGGAGAAGTCTGTAAACCACCATATTCAGTAAAGGAGCTCATGTAATCAAGGCTTTGCTCAACAAATGGCATGAGGTACTTGCAGTAAATATACAAGAATACAATTGGATGCCACTTGCTATAAGGTTTGAAAACTATCTTTCCAAATACTTCCAATATATTGCTAGTGTGTGAAGGTAAGAACTATACTTAGTCATTTGTGCAATCTAAGGCTAAGAACTGAGCCTGCAGCAAAGAAAAACACAGTGTTTCACTTACTTTTCAATTATTTGGTGTATTTTCTGTATTGTCACATGAAACACTGCTTACAAATTATCAGTGCCTTCCTAGCACTAAAAAAGTGCTTCTACAACAGGACCATAACTTAAGAAAATAACTGAATTTACCTTTTCCTCCTCCAAGACTAATCATAAAAGAATGACAGAGACAAAACACTGTGTCTATAGTCATAATATAAAACTGATTCTGAATTTTGTGAATTTCAAGAGCCACATCTAAAACTGCTAAGATCACAGTGGGGTAAGATCTCTGCTGCCAAACATCCTACATCTGATTCCTAGAAAACACATGGTAAAAGGAGAGAACTAACTCTCACACGTCATCCTCTGACTTTCCACATGTAAGCTGTGGTATGCACACGCCTCCTACATACACAAGTAAGTTTTGTTTTGTTTTTTAAAGCAAATCTAATTTCCTGGCATTTGATAAGTATCACAGATTTATTCTGCTCGGCAATATAGCACTAGTTGAACATGCATGAATATTTATCTTAAGGTATATGGGGAAAATACATGAGAAAGCCCATCTTCTCAGGGATGATATTAGCCAGTGAGTAAAGATAAACTTCATCACTTACCTAATAACATAATGATTAATACCCGCCGGGTGGTGGTGGCTCACGCCTTTAATCCCAGCACTTGGGAGACAGAGGCAGGCAGATTTCTGAGTTCGAGGCCAGCCTGGTCTACAGAGTGAGTTCCAGGACAGCCAGGACTACACAGAGAAACCCTGTCTCGAAAAAAAAAAAAATCAAAAAAAAAAAATAATAATAATAATAATGATGATTAGTTAGCCCCATGACTCTTTAAAAGTCCTAGAATCAGGAGGTAACTACACCATCTCCTAAATTTTAAATCTAAATTAACATTTGACCTTTTAGCATTATAGCAAAATAAGGTCAATACACAGTAGACATACTCATGTTTATTTCTCTAACAACTGTAACTATGTCCCAGAGTATTTCATGCAATAGTATGGGAGTACAGGAAATTTAAATGACTATGATTAAGACTTGAAAGACATAGTCTTGAAAGACATCATTTAACTAGATCTTGAGACAGTCACTCTTATAACTTAATCTTAATAACATAGATGCAAATGCTTTACAAATTAAACTGGCACAAAGATTATCAATTATAAACTTACATAAACATAAACATAAACATAAAGCTAAGCATGGTGGCATACATTTCTAATTCCAGCACTCAGGAGAATAGGGAACTCAAAGTCATCACCATCTACATGAGTTTAACATTAGCCTGAACTATAAGACCCTGTCTCAAAGAAAAAGGAAATATCAAGAAATGAGGGATAGTTGGGCATGGTGGTGTACACCTTTAATCCCAGCACTTGGGAGGCAGAGACAGGTGGATCTCTGTGAGTTTGAGACCAGCCTGGTCTACAACGTGGGCTGTTACACAGAGAAATCCTGTCTCAGAAAAGAAAAAAAAAGAAAGAAAGGAAGGAAGGAAGGAAGGGAGGAAGGGAGGGAGGGGAAAGGAGGGAGGATGGAAGGGAGGGAGGGGAGGGAGGATGGAAGGGAGGGAGGGAGAAATGAGGGTATTGGAGAAAAGGTTCAATGGGTAAAGTATTTGTTGCACAGCATGCTGAGTTTGGCTCCCTAGCATCCATGTATAAGTCAAGCATGTGGATGTGTGCCCGGAACCTCAGCACTGGAGAAATGAGAGACAGATCGCTAAAGCTTGATTCAGGATTAGTGAGAAATCCTGCCTAATAATAACAACTAAACAACAACAGTAAATAGAGGACACAACAATAACAACAGTAGCAGCAAATAGAGAACACACAAATGGCCTCCAAGTGCACATGCTCAAACACACACATGCACACACACACACACATAGACACACACATGAAGAAGGAAGGGATGCAGAGAAGGGAAAGGACAGAAAGGAGGGAGAAAAATTAAGTGGAAGGATGGAGAAAGAGGAGGGAGGAAGAAGAGAAGGGAAGAGAGGAAAAAGAGGAAGGAGAGGAGGGAAAGAAGAGAACAAGGATAGAAAGGGGAAGGGAGGAGGGGGAGGAAAGAAGAGAAGAGAAAAGGAGAGGGGAGAGGAGGAGAGGGGAGGGAAGGGACAGGTAACAAGCCTATGAACATACCTATGAAGGTGTTTCTAGATGGCTTTAACCGAGACAGTAAACTAACCCCTAACGGGGGCAGAGTCAGCCCATGGACTGGGACTCCAAACTCAATAAAATGTACAAAAGCACCAGCACCAGCATTCGTCTTTCATCCCCTTCCTGAATACAGACAAAAATATGACTGCTTCACATTCCTGCTGCAGGAACTAGATGTGCTCTAGTTGCCATGTCTCCTGCCATGGTGAACTGTACCCTAAACTATGAGCACGAAGAAACCCATCTCTCAATAAGTTTCTTTTGTTGGGTATTTAGTTACAGCAATGAGAAAAATAAGAAATTTAACTTCTTTGAATAAACTGTGAAAAGTAATTTAAACATTTTTGCCAGATACAGTGGCAAAGGCAAATGGACCTCTGTAAGTTTAAGGCCAGCCTGGTTTACACAGTGAGTTCCAGGACAAGCAGGGCTACATAGAAAGACCCTGTCTTGAAGTAAAAAAAAAAAAAAAAAGAATGGATGAAAGAAAAAGAGAGAAGGGGGAAAGGAGGAGGGGAAGGAAGAGGAGAAAGAAGAAGGAAGAAACAAAGAAAAGAAATGAATATATGGTTGTGTATGTATATAAATCCAACATTGTTTATTACTGATTTCACTGAAAGATGGAAAACCGAGCAAGGGTCATTTTAAACAAAAATTTTCAGCAAAAAATCTCCTATTAAAAGAATAGACCTGGCCATCAAACAATACTAGCGAATAAAAGAAAAAAAAAAGTCAGTAGAAAAGACAGACTATCATTCTTATGATTGTTATGAGAAGATTCAGAGTGAGGGCTATTCAAATAAAAGTATAAAAGACACCTTAAATTTGACATATGTAAGTGCACAGTCACACTTTTTCTTACCAACAAACAGTGGGTAAACACTGGGTAACATTTAGAACTTACTAGTGCCTGGATCAAGCTCTGCCAATTCATCCTGACAGAAACCTAAAGAGAGAACAGGGAGAAAAAACAATTATTAGTTTTCAATTACTCTAAGCTGACTCTAAATATTAAAAATCAAATATCATTCAATGGGGGAGGATTCCGAGTTCACGCTAGGATATGACTCAGTTCTTGCTGAGAATGAGCAAAATACTGGGTTCAATTTCCAGTAACACTCCCACACTCTAAATTAGACTCAAAAATTAGTTTGGGTTTAAAACTTAGTTCTAATAGTTACCTACTCTAAGGACCCCCTCTCTGGCATTTCCATTTCATCTCTTTCCATTTCCATTCATCTCTTTCCATTTCATCACCTAAATATAGAAATGGAGACAAGAGCTGGGTGGTGGTGGCGCACGCCTTTAATCCCAGCACTTGGGAGGCAGAGGCAGGCGGATTTCTGAGTTTGAGGCCAGCCTGGTCTACAGAGTGAGTTCCAGGACAGCCAGAGCTACACAGAGAAACCCTGTCTCGAAAAACCGAAAAGAAAAGAAAAGAAAAGAAAAGAAAAGAAAAGAAAAGAAAAGAAAAGAAAAGAAAAGAAGACAAGAGCATGTACCAGAGTTGTACCAGGAGTAAGAGAGTTTAGAAATATTCCTTAGCACATAGTAGGAGCTCAATAAACAATAGCACAGTAAGTATAAATAAAAATGCCAATGTCTATTGGAATAAAAACTAATAGGAAAGTTAAATCTCATTTAATATTTATGTTTGTTTATTTAATGGTATCAATTATGTCCCAAAAGAAAGAAAAATAAACAAAACAAGAATTTACAACAAATATACAAGATGAGTTTACTAAAGATTATCACCAATTAGGACTAAGGATAAAACTCAGTTGTTACAGTGCTTGCTTAGCACACATGATGCTCTCAGTTTGACCTCTGGCATTGTATGAACTAGGCAAGGTAGTTAGTACATGTCTGCAATCTAAGTATAAATGTAAATGTCTCTTATTTCCTCAGATGAAGGGATGAGATGAGAGACATACCCAAGCCCTGTGAATACAAGACCTGGACTGAACCCAGTGTGTTTCTCTGCACTAACTATTCCTAGGCCTAGACCTGGAAGCTTCTAGCCTCCTTACAATCTAACCTTCCAAGATGACTGATTCAATCTGGCTTCTCTTGGCTTGAATTGTTCTGCTTGGCCTGATATATACCTTGGCAATATGTTCTAATTTTCTGGCTCCTTCTCATTCTCTAGCTCCTTCTGTCTTCAACTGTGTCTATCTTGTTCTCTCTCTGTAAAACTGCCCTGACCAAACACCTGCCATATGCCCTGCCATACACACACCACACTCCCCCCCCTACTCTTCCCTGCTCTTCAGTAGCCCCTCTTCCTGTTATTCTCCTGTGAGTTGTATGTATCCTATCTCTGATTCAGTCTGTTAAATATTTTTTCTGATTTGTTTCTTTGTCTGACTCTTAATTAGAGGTCACTTAAAAACATGGCTGCTTCCTTCTACAAACTGACCTTCATTGTTAGGGATTAAAGGATATGTTTATATTCCAGCCAGATCATACTATAATACGATCCAGGGCATGTTTATATTCCAGCCAGATCATACTATAGTATGATCCAGGGCATGTTTATATTCCAGCCAGATCATACTATAATATGATCCAGGGCATGTTTATATTCCAGCCAGATCATACTATAGTATGATCCAGGGCATGTTTATATTCCAGCCAGATCATACTATAATATGATCCAGGGCATGTTTATATTCCAGCCAGATCATACTATAGTATGATCCAGGGCATGTTTATATTCCAGCCAGATCATACTATAGTATGATCCTGTGGGAAGCGGCTCCACTCTCACCATTACAAAGTGGCACTTGGCATAGGCATTGCTTGAGAGAAAAGACAACTCCATATATGGAGTTGTATGTGCTGAGAGGTGTGGTTACCCGATCACCCCACCTCGCGTGATTGAGAGTGGCCAATTAGTGACTTCATGGCAGCTGCTGATAGGATCAAGGTAATGCATATAAGGGGCTGCGGGAGCTGGGAAAGGGGAAGAGAAGAGAAAGAGAAAGCTGTACAGGGATAGCTGAATAAACCACTTGAAGAACACAGTTGCCGTTGCCTTATTCCACGGGTCGGACGTGGGTAGCAACAAGTGGTGCTGAAACCCGGAATCCACCGAAACCTCTCGGGATGTGTTCAGAACTTCTTGCGGCTTCAGGACAGTCGACTGGGTAAGTTCCCAGGTAAGTGGGACAAGTTAGGTTCTCGGGTAGGAGACAAGATAGGTTCCCGGTATTGGGACAAGTTGACAGCGAGAGTTGAAACTGACAGTTGACAGCGAGAGTTGAAACTGACAAATGAAAGTGAAAGTAGGTTCCCCGTTAGTGAAACAAGTCAGGCTCTCGGAAGAGACGATAAAGCGCTAAAGTGAAACTAGCCAATAAAGTTCCGGGTTTTCGGACAAGTTTCTTATAAGATGGGAACTTCACAAAGTCACCCAATTTTTTTTTGCCCTGAAAGAGCTTTTAAAAGCCAAAGGGCTGGGGATAAAGTCCTCTACATTAGAAAAATTTTTATAAGATATTGATAAAGTGGCCCCATGGTTTGCTGTTTCAGGTCTCTTGACACTTAGAAGCTGGGATAAGCTTGGGAGGGATCTTGATCTTGTATGGGAGCAAGGAGAGTTAAAAGGTGGTGTCCGCCCTTTGTGGAAGTTGGTACGTAGCTGCATCCAGGATAAAGAAGGAAGATGTCAGAAGGAACTTAAAAAGTATCGGAAGCGTTAGAGCAATTAAAAGAGGAGAGATCGGCAAACTCAGAGGAATCAGAAGAAACAGATGAGGAGGGGGAGGATACTGATATTGAGGAAGAGCTAGAAAAATTAGTAAGAAGACTGGAGAAGGCAGAACTTAATGTGGAACCTTCTGCCCCAGGGCTGGCAAATTTGCCACGGCCACCACCCTATGTCCCAGAATTAGCTATGTCTAGCGGACGGAGTTTCTGTCCAGAGGCCTGGAGAGAAGCCAGGGCGCAGCAGTGCTTCCCCGTATTTCAGGATGGAGGGGGAAATAGAGTACATGAGCCCTTGGAATTTAAAATAATTCAACGGCTCGCAGGGGGTCCGTGCTTATGGCACTAGTGCAGCTTTTGTCATAGCACAATTAGAATCTCTTCATTGATTTTGCATGACCCCAAGTGATTGGATGAGCCTAGCCAAGGCCTGCTTAACTCCTGGCCAATATCTTGATTGGAAAGCATTTTTCATAGAGTTCTCAGCAGAGCAGGCCGCTGCTAATGCGGCTGCAGGCCAACAGGCCTGGAATCAAGACATGCTACTAGGACAGGGTAGGTTTGCCAACCAACAGATTAATTACCCAATGCAGGTATACGAGCAGATTAATCAATTAGGCACCAGGGCCTGGAAGGCCCTTCCTAATAGGGGAGAAGTACAAGGGAACCTAACAAAGATAACCCAGGGGTCGGCTGAGCCTTTTGTTGACTTTGTGGCCAGAATGGTAGAGGCCGCTGGTAGAATTTTTGGGGATCCCGATGCAGCCATGCCATTAATCAAACAGCTAATTTTTGAACAGTGCACCAAGGAGTGCCGACAGGCTATCAACCCCTATAAAAGTAAGGGATTGGAGGTCTGGATGAAGATATGCAGGGAGATAGGTGGACCACTATCTAATGCTGGTTTAGCAGCTGCAGTCATGCAAATTACGAGGAAGCAAGGAACCAATTCTGGGAATTGCTTTAGGTGTGGTCAGCCCGGCCACCTAAAGAAGAACTGCCCCCAAAAAGGAGGGAGTGGGAGAGTTTCTAAACCCTCCCCAGGGCTCTGCCCTCATTGCAAAAAAGGGAACCATTGGGCCAATGAATGTAGATCAGTCAAGGACATAAATGGGCAACTGCTTGCTCCCGGGTTTGGTGGCACTAAGCCAAAAAACAGGGCACGGGGCCCCCGTCCTCAGGGCCCTCAAATATATGGGGCGATGGAGGAGGAGAGATCCTGGCCATCCCTGAGAAGGCCAATGGCATGGAATCAGCAAGAAGGGCAACAAGAGGAAGTGCAGGGCTTGACCTCTGTGCCACCACCAGACTTGTACTAACACCCCAAATGGGACCCCAGTTGCTAGACTCAGATTTCAAAGGACCCTTGCCTGAAGGAACAGTGGGACTCTTGATTGGTAGAAGCTCTACCACTATGCAGGGGGTCATTGTTCACCCTGGAGTAATTGATTCTGACTATACTGGCATTGTAAAAATCATGGTATCTTCTCCCAGGGGAATAGCTGCGATCTCCCCAGGGGATAGAATTGCACCATTACTTGTGCTACCAAGCTGCCATTCTTTGTTTCCCTCAGCTGATAAAGAGAGGCAAGATCGAAGGTTTGGATCCTCAGGCACGCCTTATATAGGCTATGCCATAGATTTAGAACAGAGACCCCTTATTGAGTTACAGATAGAAGGAAAAAGTATTCTTGGCCTCTTAGATACAGGAGCAGACAAAAGTATTATAGCCATAAAAGATTGGCCTAAAGGTTGGCCTATTCAAAAGTCAGAACAATTATTACAAGGGCTAGGATATAGCAAATCCCCTGATATAAGTGCCCGATCTTTAACATGGAAGGATCGAGGTGGTCATTCTGGCACTATGCAACCCTATGTTTTAGAAATTCCTGTGTCATTGTGGGGAAGAGATCTGTTAAAAGACATAGGTTTTATATTGACTAATGAAGCAGATTATGGAACAGCTGCCCCAAAGCTTATGAAACGCATGGGGCACCACCCTGAACATGGGTTGGGAAAGTACCTACAGGGCAGGAAATCTCCTATACTACCCAACTCGAAAAAGGGAAGAACAGGGCTGGGTTTTTCTCAGGGGCCGCTGAGGAAGCATTACCCATAACATGGAAAGTTGAGGATCCAGTTTGGGTTCCTCAGTGGCCCTTCTCCTCAGAAAAGCTACAGGCAGCCACAGAATTAGTAAATGAGCAATTAGCTTTAGGACATATTCAATCATCCACATCTCCTTGGAATACGCCAATTTTTGTTATCAAAAAGAAATCTGGAAAATGGAGATTATTGCATGATCTTAGAGCCATTAATGCCCAGATGGAGGTTATGGGACCTGTTCAGAGGGGCTTACCATTGCCCTCTACCTTACCAGAGGAATGGCCGCTTATAGTAATAGATATAAAAGACTGCTTCTTTTCCATTCCCTTGTGCAAACAAGATGCCAAGCATTTTGCCTTTACTCTTCCCTCCATTAATCATGCCCAACCAGACTGGAGATATGAGTGGGTTGTTTTGCCTCAAGGTATGGCCAACAGTCCTACCATGTGTCAACTCTATGTGGATAAGGCATTAGTTAACGTTAGACAAAAATTCCCAAAGCTTTATTGTTATCATTATATGGATGATATTTTATTGGCTATAAAGAGTAAACAAATTTTAGAAGAAGCATATACATTGATGGTTGAGGAATTGAGACATTTTGGCCTAATTATAGCCCCCGAGAAGATACAACAAGACAAAGTAATTAATTATTTGGGATCTGTCATTACTGCAAAAGAAATAAGGCCACAAAAAATTCAAGTACGTAAGGATGGATTGTGTACCTTAAATGATTTTCAGAAATTGCTAGGGGATATTCAATGGATTCGGCCTTGTTTAGGATTGTCTAATAGCCAATTACAACTACTATATGATATATTGCCAGGAAATGTTGATTTGATGTCTCCTAGAAGTTTGACACCTGAGGCTCAAGTAGCCCTGGATGAGGTAGAAAAGGCCCTGTCGACTTCTTACTTGCGTAGGAGGGTTTTAACAGCCCCTTTAGAATTGTGTATCTTATCTACCCCAAAGCAGCCCACTGGAATTCTTTGGCAGGGAGGACCTTTGCTTTGGATACATCCAAAAATATCACCTGGAAAGATCTTGGAGTATTATCCAAGTGCTGTGGCTGCTTTGGCCTTACAAGGGTTACAACAAAGCATACAATATTTTGGAAGTGAGCCACAAAAAATTGTGGTGCCCTATACAGCCCAGCAACAAGAGGTATTATGTTCCACCATGGATGATTGGGCTATATTGAAATGTTCCTTTTTAGGTATTATTGATAATCATTTACCCAAGGATCCCTTATTACAATTTATAAAAGAACATCCAGTGGTTTTTCCAAAGATGACTAGCGCTGTTCCGTTAAAAGATGTAAAAATAATATTTACTGATGGTTCTAAAACTGGCTGTGGCTCATATGTGGTTTCTGGTGATAGCCCCAAAGTTGTCCAGTTTGCCATAGAGTCCCCTCAGGTAATTGAATTACGAATTGTATTAATGGTATTTAAAAAATTTAAAGAATCTTTGAATTTAATTTCTGATTCCCAGTATGTGGTAAATATTCTTAAAATATTGGAAGCAGTAGGAAAAATAAATGTTAAAAGTACAATTCGAGAAA
The DNA here is from genome assembly GCF_011762505.2 of Arvicanthis niloticus. Taxonomy (NCBI): domain Eukaryota; kingdom Metazoa; phylum Chordata; class Mammalia; order Rodentia; family Muridae; genus Arvicanthis; species Arvicanthis niloticus. Next base: position 16,905,657 of record NC_047659.1, read on the forward strand.
TTTTAATTCAATTACAGCAGGAAATTTTAAATAGGAAAAATCCATTTTATGTACAACATATTCGAGCTCATACTGGACTCCCTGGTCCATTGGCAGATGGAAATGATTTGGCAGATAAGGCTACCAGAGCCATCTTTATATTCTCTGCTCATACTCCTGTTCAAAACACTAACACATTCCATGAACAATTTCATGTCAATGCACAAGCATTGGTTACTCGATTTAAGATCTCTCGAGAGGAGGCTCGTAGCATTGTGAAAAGCTGTAATTCCTGTCTGCCATATATTGCTATCCCAGCTGTGGGTGTTAATCCCCGGGGTTTATGCCCTTTGCATATTTGGCAAATGGATGTTACACACTTTTCTGAATTTGGAAAATTAAAGTATGTACATGTATCTGTAGACACTGTCTCTGGAGTCATAGCCGCTTCGGCAATGACCGGAGAAAAAGCAAGACATGTCATTGTGCATTGCTTTGAGGCATGGAATGCCTGGGGAATGCCAAAGTCCTTAAAAACAGACAATGGCCCAGCTTACACCTCCTCCCAATTTGAGAGCTTTTGCAAAGCCATGGGAATATCTCATTCCACTGGACTCCCATATAACCCCCAAGGACAGGGCATAGTTGAGCGTGCCCATAGAACCTTGAAGGAGTGTTTAATAAAACAAAAGGGGGGAGTAGGTATGGGAAAGACACCTAGAGAAAAACTTGCTATTGCTCTTTTTACTCTCAATTATCTTCAATTGGACAAAGAGGGTAAGTCCGCGGCAGATCGACATGCGCAACAGTCTCCAGCAAATAAAGGACAAGTGTTATGTAAGGATATCCTTACTGGTCAGTGGAATGGCCCAGACCCAGTGTTGGTGTGGGCGAGAGGGTCTGTTTGTGTTTTTCCACAGGATGGGCAACAGCCATTGTGGGTTCCAGAGAGACTTACTCGTCCAGCACAAAGCTGACAACAGAAGCTCCTATCTAATCATGATGTTGCTAGTGAAGATGATGCTCATGCTGATGGTGATGGGGGGAAAGATCCTGACCCTGCAGGGAGAAACTAAAGAGTTCAGATGGGAATGCCTAGATTAGTTCCTTGGTCAGTGGAGGCCCCATCAGCTATGACCCTGTTTAGGACATGCAGGGATTTTGGTATTACTGCCGCCATTGTGACACCTATTGCAGTGTCAGCTACTGCTGCTACTGCAGCAGGCCAATGCGGCTACGGCCCTGGATACACAGAGGCAGATTAATTCTCAATTGAGAGCTGGCATTATGCTGGTGAATCAAAGAGTGGATCTAGTCCAGGAGCAAGTAGACATGCTCATGGAATTAGCTCAGTTGGGCTGTCAGTAGAAGTATACAGGTCTTTGTGTGACATCTGTAAGATATGAAAATGCAAGTCAAGCAGCTCATTTGTCTAGAAATTTGTCTCAGTATTTTACAGAAAATTGGACGGAAGATTTCGATGGTTTGATGCAGAAGCTGCGGCTAGCCATGGTGCACGTGAATTCCACCCGTGTTGACCTGTCTGTTGCTGAGGGCCTGGCCTCCTGGATCCGATCTGCAATGAACCACCTAAAAGAATGGGCGGGAATTGCAGCCCTTAGCTTTTGCCTTGTTCTTGTCAGTTGCCTAGCACTATGGTTCATTCTGAAGATGTGTATGCAACAGCGCAATGCTAATGCCATGATTGTTCAAGCATTTACTGCTCTTGAAGGAGGCCAGTCCCTGCAAATCTGGCTAAGCTATTTGAAGAGCTCTGAGTTGTAACATGCAGCAGGATGTAGGGCATAGCACCGCAGAGGGCGCTGTACGTCCTCTGACATATGTCTGACTGCATACAGGTTTTGCCATAGTTCCTGTCCCCTGGAAAACAGCATCAGGTTGGGTCGCCCATGGTAACCATACTGTAGACAGCAGGTGGTGAAAATGGGGTTGACAATCTCCCTTCAAATACAGGGGGTCAGACCTCTATGTCCTTCTGCTCGCATAAAACAAAAAAGGAGGAGCTGTGGGAAGCGGCTCCACTCTCACCATTACAAAGTGGCACTTGGCATAGGCATTGCTTGAGAGAAAAGACAATTCCATATATGGAGCTGTATGTGCTGAGAGGTGTGGTTACCCGATCACCCCACCTCCCGTGATTGAGAGTGGCCAATTAGTGACTTCGTGGCAGCTGCTGATAGGATCAAGGCAATGCATATAAGGGGCTGCGGGAGCTGGGAAAGGGGAAGAGAAGAGAAAGAGAGAGCTGTACAGGGATAGCTGAATAAACCGCTTGAAGAACAACACAGTTGCCGTTGCCTTATTCCACGGGTCGGACATGGGTAGCGACATGATCCAGGGCATGTTTATATTCCAGCCAGATCATATCTTTGGATGTGATCTCTTGCTAAAGCAGCCATGTCGCTGGATTAGAATTTCTCTATACCCCAGTACTCAGTACGTAGACACAGGAGAACCAGCAATTTAAGGTTATCTTTGATAATATAGCAAATACAAGGTCAGCCTGGAATATATGAGATCCAGTCTCAAAACAAAACCCTCAAAAAACTTTACCTACACACAAATAAAACTAATTCATCCATTACTAAGTATGCTTATCCTATGCTTGCTCACAAGACAGCGTGCCTAGCAAGAATAAAACCTTGCATTCAATTCCCAGAACCAACAAAATAAGCATTAGAATTAACATCACAAAAGACATTTCATATTAATAACACCTGTGTTTTGTATCTGCTTGGTGTGTAACTAACACTCTATAGGGAAAAAAGCATAAATCAAGCATATTAAGTGGCAAACACAGTGAGTCCTTTGTACATACTTGATGAAATTTATTTTTCAATGACCTCCTTTCTCTTCATTAGCTTCTACTTATCTTTAAATATTTCCTCAGAAAAGTGTTCTCTAGTATCCTTAACTGTTGTCTCTCATATACAAGTCAAAATTATAGTTAAAACTATCTATAACACTTGTAGCTGTTTCTCCACTATCCTTATTGTTGGGGTCTGGAAATTGCTGCACAAACCACTCAGACACCAATCTTAGTCAAACAGGACTGGTTTATTGAATGCACACCCCAAGACTAATAGAACAGGGATGCAGTCTAGACCCAGGAGCTGAACTGCAACCAAAAACCAGGATTCTACAGAGCTTTTAAGCCTGAAATCCACAAACCCAAGGGATTTCTTTAGGAATATGTCCTTGTACATTTATCCTGTCCCTGTTGGTTGGGTTATTCAACTGTGGTGATGGACCTGCCTTGTCTAACATTCATGTCTTAACTTGCCAACCAGAATTTCAGTTACCCACATACATGTCTGTTTCTGCTAAGTAGGATGTCAATTCCCAGGGAGGTCTTGGGAACTTAAAACTTTATTCAATCCCTACTCAAAATGGAAGTCCCATTCCAAATGGCTTCTTATATTGGAACAAGTGTCTCTTTTATGTTGGGTCCATCTCAGGGGCAGCTTATCATACACGGGTGCAGGAAGTGCTACTGGGTGACTGGTTTGGGTCTAAGCTTATTGTGGCTAACTGAACAAAGCATAACTGACTTCTATTGTGATTGGTTTCCAAGAACCACTATAGCACAGAACATAACAGAATATGCAATCACTGGGCATGAGAAAGTTTCCTAGTAACAGTGGTTATATCATATGGGAAAGGAGCAGTTCAAAATGGCTGTTTAGAAAGGTGTCCGTTTCCCAGGCCTTAACACTTATCAACATAAAATTATCCGTTTAATGTGTGACTCCAGGCTGGAGAGATGGCTTAGCAGTTAAAAGCACTGACTGCTCTTCCAGAGGTCCTGAGTTCAATTCCCAGAAACCACATGGTGGCTCACAACCATCTGTAATGAGCATCTGATTCTGTCTTCTGGTGTGTCTAAAATAAGACATTAAATAAATAAATAATAAATAAATAAATAAATCCTGGGCTGGAAAGATGGCTTAGTGGCTAAGAGCACTGACTGCTCTTCCAGAGGTCCTGAGTTCAATTCTCAGCAACCACATGGTGGCTCACAACCATCTGTAATGGGATCTGGTGGCCTCTTCTGGTGTGTCTGAAGACAGCTACAGTATATTCATAAACATAAAATAAAGAAATAGATTTTTATTGTGTGACTCCACTATTAAGACTGTTCCCCAGGAACATGGGGCCTGTCCTGTTCTGTTCATATGTATTCCTTTACTTTTCACAAACCTAAAACACAGCTAGTCAATAAACATCAACTGTAGTAACAGCAAATACAAAAATAATGGAGTAAAACTCAGGGTAAAACAACATAAAAAAACTTCATGTCATCAAAGCTGGACAACTTAAGGCAAGCTGGCAACTCAGAGACACATGGAACAAGAATTCAAGTAGTAAGTGAACTGGCTAAAAGCCCTAAGTCAGATGTGGTGGCTCCTACTGGCAATCCCCATACTGAGGAGACTAAGGCAGGAGGATCAACACCAGTTCAAGGCCAGACAGGTCTCCCACCTTTTTCCCCCATCTCCCACCACCACCTGGGCTAGTACCACCATGCACCAATGCTATATCACATCCTTTCTTGCCTCAGTACTAGCAGCCACTGCTGCCACCACCACCATCCTCCTCCCACACAGTCTCTCTCAGTTAAAATAGCAAAATCAAGGTCCAGCTCAAATCACAATCACAACTATGAAACAGAAAAGACTTTTCCATATTTATGAAAGAAACCATATATATGGTTTAAATGCCTCTCTCACTAGATAACAAACTCCTCAAATGTAGGGACTATGTTTTAGACAATGAAACTGCTTCTATTCCTTGAAATTATGGAAGGTACTCAAACCCAAGATGATCTAAACAGAAATGCAAAGAGACTGTTGCTCCAATCTAGGTAAGAAAAGTCCACAGACTGCTTCTAAATAACAGAATTTATTTCTCATAGTTATAGAGGCTAGGATTCAACAGAGTCAGTGTCTAGTAACAGCCAGCCTTCTGGTTCACAGGTCACACCTTGCTGGTCTTCACATGTAAAAGAGACATAAATGAGCTCTGTAGGTTCTCTCTTATATAGACACTAAGAGCCCTGTAACCTAACTACCTCACCTCAGGGGTAGGATTTCAACATAGAATGTTGGAGGAACACAAACTTTCAGACCACTAGGCAATAAAGAAATAACCATTTCTATATACAGGTTACAGAACATACCAGAATACTAAATGTAACAGAAGACAAAGCATACTCATTTGCTTATTAATCTATATTGCCCTGAAAATACGATGAGTGCAGGAAGACAGAGAGGTATAAGGATAAAAGCCATTTTAGTTATATGACTTGGCAAGGTTAGGCAAGTAAACTGAGTTGAAGCGTCAAGTTTTCATCAGGTAAAAAGAGTGCATAAGAGGTATCAAGAAAGGATCAAGTAGAGCTGAAGAGATGGTTTAGCTGTTAAGAGAACTGGCTGTTCTTCCTGAGTTCAAATCCCAGGAGTTCAAAACCACATGGTGGCTCACAACCACCTGTATTGGTATTTGGTGTGCATGAAGGCAGAACATTCATATATATTAAATAAATAAAATTTTTTCTAAGGATAAAACTTAATAATCCTCTAAAAGTAACCAACATTCTTAACTCCACAAAGACAGAATAACCCAAAACCTGAAAATACCAAGAAAACTAAGTTAAAGCAGTGGTTCTCAACCGTCCTAATGCTGTGACCGTTTAATACAGTTCCTCATGTTGTAGTGACCCCCAACCATAAAATGATTTTTGTCGCTACTTCACAACTGTAATTTTGCTACTGTTATAAACTGTAATGTAGTTATTTTGAGAGACAAAGGTTTGTCAAAGGGGTTAAGATCCACAGGTTGAAAACTCTGGATTTAGGGGGAAGATCCATTATGTTTACTTCTCTACCAACCACTCCTTCCCTCCTGTTAACTACTACCTTTTCTTTGGAGACTCATTTCTCTTTGAATCCACATCCATAAGATACAACGAAGATTAACTCCAACCTTGATATAAGATGGGAATAAACTATCCTATCTGTGATGGTCTGAACAAAAATTGAGGAGACAGAAGCAGGTGGTTCTCTGAGCTCAAGGCCATACTGGTATACCCAGGGCTTCACAGAGAAATCCTTTCAAAAAAAAAAAAAAAAAAAAAAAAAAAAACCAAAAGAACTGATAAAGAAACAATTTCCTAACTATCAAATAAGTGTATAAGCAAGCAACCTAAAAATATATGGCAATGTTTATATTCCCTTATCACAGATGGAAATAAATACATAGTGAAAGGAAACCCTACACTCCCCTGTTTCTGTAAGAACCGTAAACCAGCTTTGAAATGTCAATACAAATAGCCACCATGAGCAGTTGGTTTAGTAAATCATCTATGACATGTGATCCCTAAATGGCTCTAATTTTAGGACTCTTCCTTTTTCTTTTAAATTTGTATGTTTGTCAAAACAGTGTCTCTGTGTAGCCTTGGCTGTCCTGGAGCTCACTCTGTAGACGAGGCTAGCCTTAAACTCAAGAGATCTGTCTGTCTCTGCCTCCCAAGTGCTGGGATTAAAGGGGTGTGTCACTGCACTTGCCCTGGAATCTTCTTTAATACAAAAGGAATTTTCAGATGACAAGTTCTTCTCCAGACATTTGTTAAAATATAAAAATCTTGTTTTCCCAGGGTATAGTGACAGATTGGAGTTACTGATCTTTTGTTATTTTGACTACAAAGTTGCATATTTACCTCAAAATCAGCTTAAACTTTTAAGTATATATTTCCAAGTGTGAACAAAGAAGGTTTATGGGGAACAAGTAATGCATTCCAGTGCATTTACAAAAGCAAGGAAATGTCACTATGGGAATATTTTTGTCTGACCATAAAAAGACATCATGGTACAAAAGAACCCTGAAACCTGTGAAATCTCAGCAGCCCAGAGGTGAGAGATCCTTTACAAGGTCAAATCTTCAGTTATATTCAATCATCCTACCTTCAAAATCAAGCAGGCTTCTTACTTCAACTTTACGACCTCTACCACATCCCAAGCAACAGTGTATCTGGAACTCATAATTTCCTAACTACAGTATGGCTCTCTGTCCAATATACTTCTTAGCATCCCTTCCTGTACACATGCTACCTTCTACATCTAAGTCCACCTTTACTTACTATACCTAGATCAGAACTCAGGTAAGGTCTTAGGCTCTGCCAATATACACACATACATGACTGAATACAGATACAATGGATTTTATCTACTAGCTTTTCAGGGAACTTCTGAAAGGGAAAGAGAAAAAGGGAGAGAGGGAAAGGGAGGGAGGGAGGGAGGGAGAGAGAAAGAGAGAGAACAAGAACACACTGGTTTCAAAATCTAATAAACATTCCCTATAAATTTGAATTTTAAATGTATGAGATGGCATCTCACATATACTATTATAATTTAAGTTTGATAGAATGTTAAATTTAAAGCAGAGCTAAGAGTAAGAAAGCTTAGGGTCAGGGAATAGAGAGTGCTCAATGGTTAAGAGTACTGAAAGCTCTTCTGGGTTCTATTCCCAGCAACCATCTGTAACTCCAGTTCTGGGGTACCCAATGCCATCTTCTGGCCTCTACGGCACTGCATATACATAGACATACATGCAGGCAAAACACCCATACACATTTAAAAAAAATCTAGGATAAAATTTTAAAAGGAGGAGGAAGATAAACAAGAGAATGAGAGAAAGAGAGAGACTGTGTGTCAGGGTCATTCTTGGGTCAAAAGAAAGGCCTTAGGTGCTGGAGAGATGGCTTGGTGGTTACTCTTGCAGAGGACCTGGGTTTAGTATGCAGCACACACATGGCAACTGCCAACTACCTATAACTTCAGTTCCAGAGGATCCAACACCAAAAATCTCTTCTGGCTCCTCAGGCACCAGGCACCCACATGTTGCCCACATATATATCCAGGCCCATATAGACATAAAATCTAAAAAATGTTTTGAGATTGCTTAATTAGCTCTGTGGCCCTCTTCACAGGCTCCTATGATTACTACATATCCATTGTGATTAGCCCCATTAAAAATCTGAGGTTCAAAATTATCTTACAAGAATTCTCAAAATCTTTAATTTTAAAAAATTTATATGTATGTAGACATGTAGATGCCTACAGAGGCCAGAAGAAAGCATTAGATCATATGGAGCTCTAGTTATAGGTGACTGTAACTCACTGTATAGGTGTAGTAACGCAAAATGGCACTGGGAAACAAACTCAGATCCATTCTAAGAGCAGCAAGTACTCGCAGGGCAGTGGCGGCGCGCGCCTTTAATCCCAGCACTTGGGAGGCAGAGGCAGGCGGATTTCTGAGTTCGAGGCCATCCTGGTCTACAGAGTGAGTTCCAGGACAGCCAGGGCTACACAGAGAAACCCTGTCTCGAAAAAAAAAAACAAAACAACAACAACAACAAAAAAAAAGAGCAGCAAGTACTCAAACATCAAACCATCTCTCTAGCCAAGAACCCCAAAAACACTTTACTCAAGACTTGTCCTGATACCCTCAAGTGCACACCTTTAATCCCAGCCACTTAGATGGCAGAGGCAAGTAGATCTCTTGAGTTCAAGGCTAGCCTGGTTTATAGAGAGAGTTCCACAGAAGCTACACAGAAGTTCCACAGAGCTACACAGCAAAATTCTGTCTTAAAATAAAACAACAACAACAAAAGCAAACAAAAAACCAAAACACAAAAAATGAAAACAATAAAAAGACTTGCACTGAAAGGCAGGAGTCACTTGATAATCCTTTCTGGATCACCCAGCTGAGGTGTATTTTATTGCCTGCTTTATCTCCCAGGATTTTGAGTTCTTTGATTTCCCCCTCAATGAAAACAGTGCCCTTTGTTCAATCATATTAACTACCCTAAAAGCCTTAGAACACAGTCATGTCCCAGATAGGGTTGCTAAGTAAATATCTGAAGAACTACTCCTCCAAAAGACTAAAGTGGTAAATAACATTGCCCTACAATGAAGCAACTGTCAAAGAAGTAACTTGTAGGGGAAAATTTCTGGTCCCTATTTTCAACTTTTTAAACCTAAAATAGTACTTTCAAACATAATTTTTATATGTTATGTAACTACAATGCCCACCAACCACAGGTAACACTGAGTACTTGGGTGTGACCAGTGGCTAATGAACTGAAAGCGGAGGTGTTCTGGTTTGATTTTACCAAACAGGGTCTTACTATGTAGACCAGCCTGGCCTTAAACAGAGATCTACCTCTCAAGTGCTGGGAATAAAAACAGTGTACCATCACATCCACTGAAAAATATTTTCATTTTTGTTTTTCTATGTTGGGGGCCGACTTTTAGCAGAAAGCGGCTATCAGCTTTGCAGCCATCTTGAGCCATATACCCTGACATGAGACTTGGATTACAATAGCCTACAACAGCTGAGCACACTCCGATAATCTTGGTTTAGATACCTTGAGATTAAAGGTGCGTGAGATTAAAGGTGCGTGAGATTAAAGGTGTGTGACTTAAGAGTATGACTTAGAAGTATAGAGATCAGAGTTAGAGACAAGACCTAAGGGCATGATTAAAGGTGTAACTTAGAGGCATAGTTTAGAAGTGAGACATATAAAAGGCAGAGACAGAACAGATCAGAAATCAGACTATAGAGGGAGAATCAGACAGGAGACACTTAGAGGAAGAGAGACTGAAGAATAAACGGGATTGAATCACACCCTGTCTGGTCTCCATTCTTTGAGTCTGCCCTCACCCTCGCTCTTGCTGAACCTCGACCCACAGACAGGAGCAACAGCTTGGGCCGGGATACAGTGGCCGCCCAAACGTGGGTCAGCCCGGGCCTCAACATTTTGCCTGGGCTGCAACATTTATTTTGGCCACCCCAACATGGGGCTAGTGTGGACCCCAACATTTCTAGACAAGTTTTTCTGTGTAACAGCCCTGGCTGTCCTGGAACTTGCTTTGTAGACCAGTCTGGCCTCAAACTCTCAGAGGGACCCTCTGGAGTGCTGGGACTGAAAGCATGCAACTTCAAAAGCAATCTTGAGTCTCACTATGCAGTCCAAGCTGATCTCAAACTTTAAAAACCCTTGCCTTTCTCCCAAATACTGGGATCAGCACACTAGTATTACAGATATGTGCCACTATACCAAGTTCATGTAGCTACTTAAGTTCATTAGGGGTAAAATTAAAAATTCAGTAGCTAATTGTGGTAGCATGTATTTGAAATCTCTGCATTGTAGAGACTGAGGCATGAAGATCAAGTTCTAGGCTAGTCTGAGACCCATAGAGTCCTATGCCAGAGTGGGATGAGAGGAAATGTTTTAAAAGGAGGGAGAAGAGGGCAGCGGCGGAGATGGCGGTAGTAATAGTAGCTGCCACCTTTAGACATAGTAGTACATAGTAATCTCAGCACTCAGGAAGACTTATGGCCAGCCAGCTTAGTCTAATCAGTGTATCCCAGGCCAATCAGACACTCTGTCTCAAAAAAACAATGTGGACAACATCCTGAGGAATGACACCCAAGGATGATCTCTGGTCTCTACATAAATGTGCACACATGTACATGCACATGGCAAAGTCACATAAAGAGATTCAAACCTACTTTTAAAAAATAAAACATTTTGAAAACATACATCAGATGACGTACAACTGGGACAGTATGCACCAATAAATCAGAATCATTTTATTTCATGTGTGCTCACACAGGTGTATGTGTGCATGTACATGTATGCATGTGAAGATCAGAGGAGGACTTGAAGAAATTAGTTCTCTCCTTCCAGAATGTGGACTCTGGGGCTGAATTGAGGTCATCAGGTTAGTAGCAAGTGCCTTAACCCACAGAGCCAACTCATCAGCCCTATTTATTTTAGAAGCTTTTAAATATTATTCTGTGAGTGTGTATGGTGTGTTTAGTAAGAACAATGCTGTGAAGTCAGTTCTCTTTTTCCACCTTTATGTAGTTTCCAGGAATCAAACTCAGGCCCTCAGGCTTACACAATAACAACTCTTTGCTCATAAGTCATCTCACCAGCTTCAGAATAGATTTGAATTCTGGTACCATTACTTACAAATTGTGTTGGCTTAGAGAGTGACTTCACCACTGTGATCTAGTATCTTTGTCTATAGACTGCTATGAAGATCTAATGCTATGGAGCACTCAAGGCAGTGAAAACACTTAATAGCTATAATCAGTACTGGTGAGAAAAGAGAAGTAGCGATCAGAGACATGGGGATATTAGGAGGAAGATGGCATTTGATCCAACAAGATTGTCCAAGGAACAAAGTACAGAGGACGTGGCATATGAGAGCAATAAACAGAGAAGCAGAATACATGATTGTATCATAAAGATCTTTATTTAACTACCATACACCTGGGCCTTTGACCCTGTAGATAAGTCACTTAACAGGCACATATCTAAGAAGTTGGTCAATGACAGTCCAAATGTACTTCAATATAGTGAGTTCTAAAATATCAAATTCAGAAAATTCAAAGTATATGGAGTTTTTATAAAACATGGCTTTCTAGGAGAAGCCTGCAAATACTGCACACCCCCTGAAATTCTAGGAAATGGTTCTACTTTACAGGACCTACCACCAATTTCACCCATCTCCTAGGTTCTTTCTGATATGATGAATGGCTCAGGCAGAAGCTAAGATGAAAAGAAGCTTGACCACAGCCTGTCATACTGTCATGTTGGTGGTCTACAAACAGGCTCCATGTCTAAGCAGATATTAAGACCACTTACCTTTGGATTGGCTGTGCATTAAATTCACATCTCTCTCTTGCTTTTCTGTCCAGCAAGTGAGGTGTCACTTTACATATTAGCTTTTTGTTTTACACAGGCAACCTGACAAGCCATGCTTAACAATAGCAAAAATTATCTTTGAATGCAAGGATATTGCACTTCACATCCACACAAAAGCCAGCTGGCAGAGCTTCAAGTAAATAATAAGCTTTCTCTGGCTTTACAAATGTCAAGATCACATTTCTAAATTTCAACAACAAAAATGCCCACTTCCCAATGTCATTTCATTTCTTTAATGTGTTACCTAAGAAGTTACACACACACACATACACACGGAGGGAGGGGATGAAAAGTGTAGGGGGCACAGTATATTTAGGTTTCTTGTTATGTAACCTAGAATGCCCACGTTATTTATCTGCTAGGTGTAATGCAGCTTATGAGGAATGCCTGAATTTCTATGGAAACATTAATAACATCCGTCTTATCAGCCTACATCACCTTTCATATCATTCTTCAGGCTTCTTGCTTTGTAATTGTAGCCTTGAAAGCAAACTAAGGGTAGAAAAGCCAAACCAACTTTACAACACTTCAATTAAAATATTTTTTAAAAATACACAGCTTCAAGGCTATGACTACAGAATCTGAAAAAAAACAGTGTAGGACACAATCGGTCTAACGAGTCTTCTAGCTCTTTGGAGAAACAAGGACTAATAGATCTTTATTTGGCTTAGAGGTCAAAGAAACTTCAAAATGCACACATAGGAAAAAGTATAAAATAATTTGCCAGATGCCATTTATATAATTTTTAGTGTGTCAGACATTGCCTTGATGCTTCGTAAGAATTCTTCCCAGGTAGTTACTGTTATCTCTCTCTAACTTACAGATTTAAATAGATTACTGTACAGCATTACATGAAATGAGCCACAAAAAAATCAGAAAGTGTCTCATATCAACTTTAACAGATGGCTTGATGGAACAGCAAAAGCCAAATCTTTAGGAGAAAAAGATGACTGAGGTGAGATTCAACTGAAGAAACTACCCCAAAACAGAAAAATGGATCTCTTTCTTATTCCCATTGAGAATCCCTTTTTGCCAGGCATGGTGACATTCATCCTTAATCCCAGCACTTGGGAAGCTGAGTGAGACCTTCCAGAAATACAAAATAGCCTGATCCTATAGCAAGTTTAAGACCAGCTTGAGCTATACAATGAATTCAATGCCAGCCTGAACTACATGAAACTTTACTTCAAAAAACCAACCAACCAAAAAAAGCTTCACTACAAAAGTGTAATAAGGAAGCATGATGACCCCACAGATCTAATCTCAGGAACAGGAATCATAAAGAACACAGAACAAATGATTATATTTCAGTATACATATTGTTCATTGGGGTATTTTATGAACATTACATACGTATAAGAGTTGGTTATGGTATAAGAGGCCAGATGTGGTGATGCACTCCTGCAATACCATGGAAGGAAGAGGAGTTCCAAGCCAACCTCAGCTATATAGTAACTGCAAAACAAGTATAGACTACATGAGACCTCAATTCAAAACAAAAATTAAAAAACAAATGGGAAAAAAACTACTGTATTAAAAATACAAGCTAGGTGTAGTGATGCAAGCCTTTAATCCAGCACTTGGAAAGCAGAGGTAGGTGGATTTCTGTGAAACAAGGCCAGCCTGGCAGCCTGGCTTACATAGTGAGTTCTAGGACAGCCAGGGCTATACAGAGAACCTGTTTCAGGGGGAAAAAACAAACCCAAAAACTATTCTCAGGATGTATTCATAACTACCCAATGCCTATATACATGAAAAATTATATTCTGATAGTAAAAGTATCAAGTTAGTAAAGGAGGAAAAGAAGAATTAAAATGTAAATACTACAGAGAATAATAAGCCATCCGATCGTTTGGATTTCTCACTATAAGTAAATACACACAAGTAAGTCCCTTCTGTAGGTTCCATCAAATATAAGATATCAAACTAAGTCTATTTTCTTTTTGAAACCTACTTTTTCTATGCTCCCCCAACCCACCTTCCAGATACCATCAATTTCCATTCTCCAAGCCAAAAATGCTCAGAGCAACCCCAGTTCCAGGTGGTCCAATTGCCCCTTCTAGCCTCCAACTGGCACACACATATGGACATACATATATGCTGGCAAAACACGTGTGCACATAAAATAAATCATAAAATCCTGAGGCTCAGCAGTTAAGATCACTTAACTGCTTTTGCAGAGGATTCTGATTAAGTTCCCTGAACCCACATGTTATCTCTCAACTGTCTATAACTCCAGTTCCAGGGCTTCCATGGGCTCCTATATACAACTAGTGCCCAGACATAATACTCAGGGCACATTAAACACACATAAAACTAATTTTTTTTTTTTAAGTTTTTTGAGACAGGGTTTCTCTGTATAGCCCTGGCCGTCCTGGAACTCACTCTGTAGACCAGGCTGGCCTCGAACTCAGAAATTAGCCTGCGTCTGCCTCCCAAGTGCTGGAAAAATCATAAAATTCTAAGACAGGCATGGTGGCATATGCCTTTAATCCCAGCTCTCAGGAGGTATAGTCAGGTAGATCTTGGTAAGCCTGAGGTCAGCATGGTCTATATAGCACTTAAGACTAGCCAGGGCAACATAATTGAGAAAAAAAACAAGATCCTAAAGTCACATTACTACTCTTCCAAATTCCCTTTATAGTTCATCTTTTCACTCACAAAGGCACTTTCAGTCTCTCTCAAATCTGGACCTAGCTCAAAAGCCTTCTACTCACCCTACAATCCTAGACCATTAAAATTGTTCTTCCTCAGCTAGATGGTGGTAGTGGTCCATGCCTTTAATGCCAGCACTTGGGAGGCAGAAGCACACAGATCTCTGAGTTCAAGGCCAGCTGGTCTATAGAGTGAGTTCCAAGACAGCCAGAGCTACACAGAGAAAACCGGTCTCAAAAGAACAACAATAAAACAACAACAGATTGTTCTCCCTGCCTATGATGGATACTTTTATTGACATAAAACTGTCACAAGCTAAGTCACTGGAGAAGAGGGAGCCTCAGTTGAGAAAATGCCTCAGTAAGGCTGAGCTATAAGCAGGTCTATTGGGTATTCTTCTTAATTGGTGATTGATGTGCAAGGGTCCAGCCTATGATGGGTGGTGTCACCCTGGGCTGGTGGTCCTGGGTTCTAGAAGAGAATAGGCTGAGTAGGCCATGGTAAACAAGGTAGTAAGCAGCACTCCTGCATGGCCTCTGCATGAGTTCCTGCATCCAGGTTCCTGCCCTATTTGAATTCCCGTCCTGACTTCCTTTAATGATGAACAGTGATATGGAAGTGTAAGCTAAATAAATCCTTTCCTTCCCAACTTGTTTTTGGTCATGGTATTTTATCACAGTAACAAAACCCTGACTAAGACACTACCAGCTCTCCTCTCACTTTCTAGTAGATTTCTACTCCACTCCAAAATCCTGTTCCCTCCCACTTTAGCATGACATTGATGCCTTTAAATTACAAAAAAATAAATTTTATTTTTACAACCTTATTTTTTCCTAACATACCTTCAAGTTTGAAAAGGTAATCTGTAAACTCCTATTCCCAAACTACCCACAATTTACATAAAGATGCAAAAATGCCAACTTTAATGTTAAAAATATTTTACATGAGCCAGGCAGTGGTGGCGCATGCCTTTAATCCCAGCACTTGGGAGGCAGAGGCAGGCGGATTTCTGAGTTCGAGGCCAGCCTGGTCTACAGAGTGAGTTCCAAGACAGCCAGGGCTACACAGAGAAACCCTGTCTCGGAAAAAAAAAAAAACAAAAAATAAACAAACAAAAAAATTTTACATGAAAATACCATAAAGTGATACACCAGAGATGTAGGACATCTAAGCATTAGTCTTGTTCTGGTACTAAAAAGCAATTTGGTAATGTTACACATCTACACTCTCTGTACCTCCATTTTCCTCCATTTCATCTTTAGTAAAGGACATCTAGTTTCTTAGCATTCCTCTCAGGTATGGAATTTACAAGTGTATCAAAAGTTACAGACCCCATAACAAAGAAGAAAAAAACTGCAGTCTTGGGGTTGGAGAGATAACATAGTGGTTAAGAGCTGCTCTTTCAGAGGATATGTTCTCAGTACCCACATGGCAGCTCACAACCCTCTGGAATTCTGGTTCCAAGAGATCCTTCTTCTGGACTCATGAGGCAGGACACAGATTTTGTCTACAGACACAGATATAGACAAAACACTCCTAGACATAAAATACTAGAAAAACTTTGAAATCATTAAACTACTTTTTTTTTTTCAAGTTGCAGTCTTGGAGCCAGCAAGATGGCTCAGTGAATAGTTACCAGTGCCTGATGCCCAATGGTGCTAGCATGTCAATTTGAACTCAACCTCTGGAACCCACTCAGAGAAAACCAGAGAGCCAACTCCACAAAGTTGTCCTTGGACCTTCACACATGTGCTCATGCTTACATGCACGCGTGCGCGCATGCACACACAAACACACACACACAGGAAAATTGATTTTTCTTAAGTTGCAGCATAGCTACCAAGGTTAATATCATCTTGACACAAACTACACTCATATGGTAAGACAGAATCTCAACTGAGAAAATACCTCCACCAGATTGACTTGTGGGCAAGCCCCAAGGGGTATCTTTTTGATTGATGATTGATCCAGAGGGCCTAGACCGCTGTGAGCAGTGCTACCTTTAAGCAAGTTATCCTGGGCACCATTAGAAAGCAGGCCAAGAGAAGCAAGCCAAGAAGCAGTATCCTTCCATGGCTTCTGCTTCAGTTCCTGCTCTGCTTGAATTCCTGCCCTGACTTCCATCCCCCTTCTGTGACAGATTTGTTACCTAAAAGTATAAGATAAAATAAACCCTTTTCTCCCTAAGTGCTTTTGGTCATGGTCTTTATTAGCTATTGGAAACCTACCTAGGACAATCACCTAATACAAACATGTGAAGAACCTGAGTTCAGAGATAAGCACTCTGGATTGGAAAGGTGGCTCAGTGGATAAGTGTACTGAAGTGGACCTGGGTTCAGTTCCCAGGTCCCACATGGCAGCTCCCAGTTGTGACTCCGGTTACATGAGATCCAACCCCTTTTGGAGGAAGTTGTTTTGTTGAGATAAGGTTTCTCTTATGTCACAACCCTGGTTGTCCTGGAAGTTCATCTATATAGACCAGACTTTGGCCTTGAACTCAAACTCAGAGGTCTGCCTTTCTCTGCCTCCCAAGTGCTGGGATTAAAGGCATACACCACAACTTCCAGCCCAACCTCCATAGATACTGGGCATGCATATACATATATGCAGGCAAAGCATTCATACACATAACAAAATACAAACTTACAAAATAAATAGATAAACATTACATTCTCTCAGAGTGGTAGTGGGCAAGCCTTTAATCCTAGCACTCAGGAAGCAGAGATAAACAGATCTCTAAATTCAAGGCCAGCCTGACCTACAGAGTGAGTTCCAGAACAGCCAGGGCTACACAGAAAAACCCTGTCTCAAAAACAAACAAAAATATTACATTCCTGTTTTAAATTAAATGAATAAACTGTAATCTCTAATCTCTTCCATTCCATCCAAACTCCCATTTTACAAAAGGAAAAATAACATTATTCCTGTGATTTTAAAAACTAACTACAATCTCAAAGACTTCAGAATTTTCCTGATCTAAAATGAAAATAGGACTGACTTATTTCAATCATAGAACTGTTGGAAGGCTCAAATTAAATAATAAAGCAATCAATACTACCAAGAACACAGTAAATGTTCATACTAAACTATCCATTATTATAAATGACAAAACCCTAATCTTTACCTCACAAAATGCAACTTCTGAATTTCAAAATCTAAACCACCTTGGAACAGCTCTAAGAAACAAGTTCCACTCAGCAAACACTTCAGGTACAATGTTATTTAGCATTACTAAGTTATCACTTAATGATACTAAGATGTTGGCTCCTTGGTGGGGCTACAGCTCTTTGATCATCAACCTCAGATCCAAGATCTCAGCTAACCCAACTAATGAAATAATTAGGTACTAATTTACCTCTCTTACTCCATATGCATAATACATTTCCTTATAGTTTCCTTACAGCTCTGAACTTACAGGGAAAGGTCTACCATTATTATATATGCAGCAGAACAAACATGTTATTAGAATTGTACCTTAACTTCCCTGTGCCTCAAATACCACAAGCAACTGGATTCCTGAGTAGGATCATGAAGCAGACAGCTGCTCAGGTCTGACTTCAGCTATCCTCTGAATAGGATTCGCATTCCTGAGTAAGGCAAAGTGACCATAAATGTCAGAAATTGAATACTGTAAGAGCAACAAGGCAGACTGAAACACAAGATGACCTGGAAATGAAAGCTTGATGCTTAGAACCCGACCCCATTATGCTTCTCAAGGTTTTAGTTCCATTACTCATTCCTCATCTTGTTCCCAATGGCAGGCACTCAGGTAGCCTAATGCTTTATTTCCTAAAAGGCATTAGGTATCATAAGAACTCCCATTGTACTCAGATAGACCTGCTTCTCTGCCACATACCCAAGGACAGCTATTTAAACAAGGACTCTTAGCTTCTTTGCCCCCTACACAGGCAAGCATCTGTCAACTCCTTATCTTTTTTCCAACACCAGAAACTGTAAACTGACTTTCTAGTTACATAGAGATATCTAAACACCAGCAAAAATAAAAAAGTCAGGACTTAAAAGCAGTAATTTTCTGAGCATATCTGTCTCTATCATTAAAAACAGAGAAAGCATTACTCTTGCTTTGTTTTCTTTGTTTTTCAAGACAAGAGTCTTTCTGTATAGCTTTGGCTGTCCAGCTTTGGCTGTCCTGGAACTCTCTGGAGACCAAGCTGGGCTCAAAATCAAAGGTCCGAGCCTGCCTCTACCTCTGGAGTGCTGGGACACCACACTCAGATGACTTTTGTATGGTTTCACATCACACTGAAGCAACATTTTCTACATACCAGGACCCTTAAGGTACAAATGGACCCTCAGCTCCTCCTTTATCAGAGTCCTGCAGATTCCAACAAGGAGAGTCCTGAAGGTGGAAAGTGCAGACTTGAGTTCTATCTCTGAGCAAAGACATGTAATTACTGTCAGTTCTTCCACAGATAATCTGACAATAATGTCATTCTCCTTGTAAAACTGTTACATGTAACACATGAACACAGGATAAATCTCAGTTTAAGAAGAGAAAAAAGCAGAGTGCTGGAGAGTTGTCTTAGTGGTTAAGAGTCCTTGTTCTTACAAAGGACCCAGGTTCGATTCCCAGTACCCACATGGAAGCAAGCTTACCACCTCCTGAGGCACCAGGCACACATGTGGTGTTCAGATATATACACAAGTTATATACTCATACACACAAAATAATAAAAGTAAATTTTAAAAAATTTTTTTAAAGCAAATACAAACCATTTACTACACAATTCTCACAGAAATACACTATATACAAGATTTAACAGGCTAATGTTTGCCATTAACAAAGCTACAAAAATCACAATTCAACTAAAAAATCTGTTAGACAAAACGGTTTTTTTTAATGTTAAGATTTATTTATGTATATAAGCATACTGTAGCTGTCTTCAGAAACACCAGAAAAGGGCATCAGATTCCATTACAGATCATTATGAGCCACTGGGAATTGAACTCAGAACCTCTAGAAGAGCAGTCAGTGCTCTTAACTGCTGAGTTACCTCTCCAGCTCCCTTTCTTTTTAATTAGGAACAATTCAACGTATACTCTAAGTGAGAAAAGAGAAACTATGGGTTCTGTGTATAATGTATAAAGTAATAAAAAGTTCTCTAGATAGGACAGCCAGAAATGCACAGAAAAACTCTTTTGTCTTAAAAAAGCAAAAACAGAAAGAAAGAAAGAAAGAAAGAAAGAAAGAAAGAAAGAAAGAAAGAAAATTAGAAAAATTATTATAACCATGATATATGAAAATTCCTCTGATAATTATCAAGTACAAATAATTGAGGCTGGATCTCTGTGGTTTGAAAAAAAATGGCCCCCATAGAGAATGGCACTATTAGGAAGTGTGGCCTTGTTGGAGTAGGTGTGGCCTTGAAGGAACTGTGTCACTGTGGGGTAGGCTTTGAGGTCTCATATGATCAACCTATGCTCAGTGTGGCTCACAGTCACTTGTACTGCTTGTAGATCAAGATGTAGATTTCTCAGCTCCTTTTCCTGTATGGCACCATGACAATAATAATCTAAATCTCTGAAACTGTAAGCCTGCCCTATCAAATGTTTTCCTTTATAAGAGTTGCCATGGTCATGGTGGCTTCACAGCAATGGAAACTCTAAGTTTGTGTGGTAGCACATGCCTTTAATCCCAGCACTCAGGACTCAGAAACAGACAGATGTGAGCTTGGTTTACATAGTTGACTTACAAGACAGCCAGGGCTATGTAAAGAGAGCCTGTCTCAAAATTTTAAATGGGAAGGGGTCTGGAGAGATGGCTCAGTAGCTGCTCTTACAGAGGACCCAGGTTCCCAGTACCCATAGCCACGTGACTGCTTACAACCATCTGTCACTCCATTTCCAGAGGATCCAATTTCTTCTGACCTCTAAAATAATCATAATAACAATAATAATAATAATAGTTATTGATTATTAAGTCTTAATTAATGATACTGACTACTCAGGCTAGAAGCCTCTTGTGTATAATAACTAGCACAACAAACTTTTTGTTTTTGTTTTTCGAGACAGGGTTTCTCTGTGTAGCCCTGGCTGTCCTGGAACTCTGTAGACCAGGCTGGCCTCAAACTCAGAAATCTGCCTGCCTCTGCCTCCCAAGTGCTGGGATTAAAGGCATGGGACACTACCACCCGGCTACAACAAACTTTTAAAAACAAGGGTATGAAATTCTTTCCTTTATATTTGAAGAAACTGTCAAAATACAAAATTAAGAAAACTTAATAGGACAAGCTTTTCTCTTAGTTATTCAAGAAGCTTTAATTAATACATATACATATATATATATATATATATATATATATATATATATATATATATATAAACTGGGGCATGGCTTTAATCCCAACACTCAGGAGGCAGAGGTAGGCAGATCTCTGTGAGATGGAGGACAGCCTGGTCTGTGGATTGAGTCCCAGAACAGCCAGAGCTATACATAAAAACCCTGTCTGAACAAACAAAAGTAAATAAAAGTTAAAATACAAGTGGTGGTGCACACTTTTAATCTCAGCACTCAGAGGCAGTGGCAGATGAATCTGAGTTCAAGGCCAGCCTGATTAACAGAGTAAATTACAGGATAGTCAAAGATACATAGAGCAACCCTGTCTCAAAAAATAAATAAATAAATAAAAAATAAAATAAATACAAGTTAATCACCTTTTAAAAAAGAATCTTTGAAAAAAATCAAATGACTCAGCAGGCAAGAATATCTGCTGTGTAACAATGACAACTGGGCTGGGCAGTGGTGGCGCGCGCCTTTAATCCCAGCACTTGGAAGGCAGAGGCACGCGGATTTCTGAGTTTGAGGCCAGCCTGGTCTACAGAGTGAGTTCCAGGACAGCCAGGGCTACACAGAGAAACCCTGTCTCGAAAAGCCTAACAACAACAACAACAACAACAAAAAAAAAAAAAAACCACACACACACACACACACACAAAACAATGACAACTGGAGTTTGGATCCCAGCACCCACATACAAAACTGGTCATCTAGCAAATGCCTGAAAGGCCAGATCCCAGGGATTTAGCACAGTTTTTTGGCACCACACATGTTTGTACACAGTCACACACATAATTTAGTAAGTCTTTATTTAAAAATCAAATTATGGGACTGAAGAGATGGCTCAGTGGTTAAAAGCACTGGCTGCTCTTCCAGAGAACCCAAGTTCAATTCCCAGACCCCACAAGGCAGCTGACAACTCTCTGTGACTCCAGTTCCAGGGGATCTGACGCCCTCATACATGCAAATAAAATACTAATGCACACACAAAAAAATAAATTTTTAAAAATCAAATTATGGACTAGAGAGAGAGCACAGCAGTTAAGAGCACTGGCTGTTCTTCCAGAGAACCTGGGTTCAAATCCCAGCATCCACATGGCAACTCACAACCACATGTATCCTATGCCTTCTTCTGGCCTTTGCAGGCACCAACACAAATGTGGCACACAGACATACATGTAGGCAAAACTCTCACACACATTAAATAGTGGGCTTTTTAAAAGATTTGTTTGTTTGTTTGTTTGTTTAATGTGTATGAGTACTTTGCCTGCATATGTTTGTGTACCACTTAAGTGCCTGGTGACAAAGGAGGGCAAGAGAGGATCCTCTGGGACTAGAATTACAGACAGTTATGAGCTGCCATGTGGGTGGGGGAATTAAACCTTCATCCACTGGAAGAGCAGTTCTCTTAACCACTGAGCCATCTCTCTAGCCCCATAATAGTTTATTAAATCAAATTATAATCTAGATTATAATCAAAATAGTATATCAGGTATCTGTTTACTGTCTCTAACAAATTAATGTACTAAAGTGGCAATTAAATTTATAGTAACTATAAATTACAAAGCTGCGATGCTTTTTAACTGTACAAGATGAAAATCATACTAGCTGGGCATGGTGGCACACACCTTTAATTCTAGCACTCAGAAGACAGAGGCAGGTGGATCTCTGTGAGTTCAAGGCCAGCCTGGTCTACAGAGTGAGTTCTAGGACAGCTGAGAATACACAGAGAAACCCTGTCTTGAAACACCAAAACCAAACCAGACCAGACCAAAACAAACAAAAATAGGCATTACCTTTTAAATTCCTTTTAATCTTTCTGATGACATCAAAAGAAAAACTTCAGTTTGGTCTTGTGCTGTCTCTCTAATGCTTACTACTAATCACTGTTTATTGAAAAGGTTTATCAGAGGTTTTGGTAAGTAATTCCTCATATTACTAGAACTTAACACAATTTGGTTTTTATCATATATAATTTTAGTGTTCTATATTTCAACAAATAACTTTTTATTTAGGATAGCTCAAATTCTTGAAGTGGAAACTTAAGAGTTCTTTGGAAAGTCAGTAGTGTCAGATGGTGTTTGCTGGGGCAAACACATGAAGGAGTGTTTTCCTGAAGTGGACATAGGTGAAAGGATGTTCTGCTAAAGCAAACAGGACTTGTGATGAAGGATTCTTTCCTAACAACACGCATGTATTGGTCCACCTTACATTGAGTACTTGAGCTCCTTGTCAGGACTCCATAGAGAGAAACGTACCAAGAAACTTCTGGTGCTATGCTGTGGCTTCTTGATGCTTCCTCACACTCAGGGTAATTGGCAGAGTGATGTCAGCTGATAAAGACTCACATGCTAAGGCAAGATCCATAATGAGGCAAGTCCTGTGAAGGGCACATGATGTTTGGAGGGAGTATAAACAGGACTCAACAGACTGAGTCAAACAGACTTGGTTTGGTTTTGGTGTTTCAAAATAGGATTTCTCTGTGTAGCCTCAGCTGTCCTAGAACTCACAGAGATCCACCTTCCTCTGTCTTCTGAGAAATTCATGCCTGTAGAAATTCACTGACAGAAGAGCAGCTGAGAACTTTTGGCATTCCTGTTGGCCCTAGTCCCTCCCACTGAGGGACTCAATTCAGCTGAGGCCTGGCTGTCTCCACTAGGTTGTGCCACCGCTGCGATTTGTGTTTGCTATCCCGACACTACTGATCTGTGCTGCTGGTATATCTGTGAAGTGTTTGCAAGTGGACCGAGCTGCTGCTGTTGACCTGTGAACTGAACTGCCAATTTCCTGACAATGCAGATGGGATTTGCTCCAAAGAACCTTTCTAAACAGGTCTACTTCCCCCCATATCCTTTCTTTTTAATTACCTCTGGTAGGTGTTGGGCTAGAAGGGAGGTTAAAGCATTCAAATACCATCATTAAAAGTTGGCTTTGAAAAAAATTAAAGTTACAAGTTTTTTTTAAAAAGTTGTGGTAACTAAACATACCACACAACTGTTTTAATCTCAGCACTCAGGAAGAAGAGGTGGAAAGATCTCTGTTAAGCTTAAAGCCAACTTGTCTACGTACTGAGTTTTAAGCAGGAACTTAGCTAATAAAAGTTTTGGTTTACCTAGTACAGAGAACAAACACCTGGAAGCTGTCCTCTGATCTCCATACAAATATTTTGCCATGAACTCATGAACGCACATACATATATAAATAGATAAATGTAAAAACTGGGGTTTGAAAACTATTATTATTCAATATTTAAAATGTTAAATAAAAGAATATACAGTTACAAAAATTATGAAACTGATACAAGAAAGACTGAAGTTTGAAAAAACTGGCTTAGAAGACATGCTTAGCATGCAGGATTCAATCGATCCCCCAGAACTGGAAGGGGGATTGATGTACTGGAATAGTCGTATGAGTAATGTTATTTTCAACTCTAAGTCTCAGTTCACTCATCTATAATATGGGCTTGTATCATCTTTCATGAAAATGTGGAAAGGACGACATGAGTTAATGAAGCTCAATGTCTGGCTCTCAGTATCTAACACCTATCTGTCCCTTCCCTTTTTAAGGATATGTTCAGAAAGCACTTAGAGAGAACTCCAGGGAAAAGCTCTGAGTGGAGACTGGGGAAGTCAGGCTTCCTGTGTATTAAAGGAAGGAGCCTATGTTTTAGTTGAAATGTTCCCACTAAGAACCTCTGGGGACCTTGTTTTGCTGCTAAAGCTGCAGTCTGCTCTCCTAAGACTCATAATTCTAGTTACACACAAGTGACTGGGAATAAAGTGCTACAGAAAAAGTAGTAGTACTTATCTTAAATCATGGTGAGGCCTGGTTCAAAAGGTAGGGTAGGAAGAAAGGGCAATTCTACAACAAAAGCCCAAGCTAGAAGACCCTTAAGTGCTGGAAATTCTTCAGTGAGTAAGGGTATTATCCCCCAAACTCTCAGGAACCACAGAGTAGAAGGGGAAAATGACTCCATAAGCTGTCTCTAACTTTCATACACATGCCATGGGCACCAATACTCTCACTTTCTGATGTTATTGTTGTTTAAGGAAGTTCATTTGGGCAAATTCAGTAAGAGTCTAGCTCAATGGTTTTCAATCTTCCCAGTGCTGCAGTCCTTTAAACACAGTTCCTCATGTTGTGATCCCCCACCACCACCATAAAATTATTTTCATTGCTACTTCATAACTGTAACTTTGCTACTGTTATAAACCATAATGTAAATATTTTCTGATGGTCTTAGGCAACCCCTAAAAACCGCTGGTCTAAATCGTTCACAAACCAGTCTTGATCATCTGCTACTGTGCTGGAGCCCACAGGTGAGGAAACCCTTGTGTGGAGAACTGGACCTGGAGTACAAGTGCTTCAAGAAAACCTGACAAAAGAGTGAGGACGGAAGAGCACAGGGAGGAGGGCAAGCAGGGGACTGCTGGAACCAGGGAGAGGTGACAGTGAGGAGGGTAAAGGCAGGGGAAGACAAAAACAACCACTCAGTACTCAGTACAATCCTACCACTGTGTGGTAATAGGCACTTTACATGGATGGCTTAACTTCTCCTAAACCCCTCCACAGGGTTAATTGTAAGATAATTCATCAAAAGGCCAGATCTTCAGATTACCTAACTTCTAGATTTACCAGTTTTTAACAATTCTCACTCATGAGGCAGTTTACCTCTTTTCAGGATTTCCAACAAATTTAAAATCAAACAATAAGGTAACAAGCACTTTCAGGAATGTTCAATTTACCAGAGATAACCGAGACAGAAAGGCCATGGCTGGTAGAGAGATATTGCCAGGTTTTGCTACAGAGAGTGAGAGAGAAACCAGGAAGGAAAATGGAAAACCAGCAACTAAGGAGATTAACAACTGTAAATACTACAGAGCTGATTCAGCAAACTGGTTACTAAATCAGACATAAGTAAACTGGCCATGTGGCAAACTGGTTTTCAGCAAGTTGGACTTCAGTGAACTGGTTTCCTTAACTATTACATTAACTTTAGTTACGGATTGTGATGGCCACTCTTGGTTGTGGAGGGCATGCAGTGAGAAATTTTTGCTTAATTTGAAGTCAGAAGAGCTGCTTCTAATCCAGGTCTTAAGGTAGGAAGACATATCTTTAATCTGAGCTACACCTTCTGCTGGACCCGTATAATGGAAGAAGAAAGCTTTGCTCTTTGCCTGCTTGCTTTTGCCTGGATAGCAAATCCATTTCCTTCACTGGCATTAGGAGCCTATTTCTCTGAAGACCAACTGAGACACACAGCCCTGTGGACTAAGAAACTACTGGATTCTTGTTCTTTCTGTTCATAGCCAGCCATTGCTGGATTAGCTAGACCGCAGCCCGTAAACCATTCTAATAAAACCCCTCTCTATATAGAGAGATTCATTCTATAAGTTCTGTTATTCTAATCTGACTAAAACACAGATTAAAAAGAAAATATTGGAAGTTGGTGGTGCCTGCCTTTAGTCCCAGCACTCAGGAGGTGGGCACCACCAAAGAATGTCTGTGAGTTCGAGGCTAGCCTAGTATACAAAGCAAATTCCAGGATAGCCTAAGCTTCACAAAGAAACCCTGTCTTCAGAAACCAACAACAGGGAATACCATTCCTACAGTAAAATGTATACAACCAACTTTACCGAAATAATGCCACCTAATCTCTAAATAACAGTCACAAATCTTTGTAGAATTGAGCAGTTTCTATAGTTGAGAAACTTCAGCAGTGGGGGTGGGGGTGTGAAACTATTTTAGCAAACTGTTCTGCTGTACTGACTGCTGGATGTAGCAGTTCTTAACCCCAAAGGGTCACAGTCCCTTTGGGGTTGAATGACCCTTTCATGGGGATTATATATCAGATATTTACATTATGATTCTTAACAGCAAAATTACAGTTATGAAATAACAATGAAATAATTTTATGGTTGGGGTAACCATAACACAAGAAACTGAATTAAAAGGTTACAGCATTGGGAAGGTTGAGAACCTGTGCGTTCGACCGTGAACCTCAGAGTTAGATCTTAGTTAATTTGGTTTTTTGATGTTTTGTTTTGAGGAAGGGCAATGGTAAACAATGTGGAATCACCAGTCTTACTGGACCCTAAAATGAAGTAGAATATGGAGAATCTGAACAGAGACATTATTCTTTTATTTAGCCAGGGCAAACCTGTTTGTTGCTCATGAAACTACAGATCCTATTTTATAGCACTGAAATTGTCTCCTCCCCTTCCTATTACTATCCTTAGGGGTGCCAGGATTGGCAACAACAGTTTTACTTTTATTATATTTGCTTCATTCACATACACGTAAACATACAATGTCATCAATTATTCTGTCAAAGTATGGCTAGCTTAGTCTTATTAAATAAATGTGAGAATCTGCTGGGCCTGGTGGCCTCACTGAGGTAGGCTGAAGAGTTAGAAGCCAGGGCCTGGGCATGGGGGCTTGAGCCTTTAATCCCGGTACTCTGGAAGGCAGAAGGTGGATCTCTGAGAGTTCAAGGCCAGCCTGGTCTACAGAGAGAATTCCAGAACAGACAGGGGCTGTTGTGGATACATAAAGTGACCCTGTCTCACCAAAAAAAAAAAAAAAAAAAAAAAAAAAAAAAAAAAAACAGTCAGAAGCCAGACTGGTTTATATAGCAAGACCCTGTCTCAAAACAACAAAAGAAAGTAAAAACTAAAATAACCCTAAAATCTGTAAATACATACATACACACACACACACACACACACACACAAACAAGACGTGAGTGCTTTACTGTACACTTCAAAAATTTATCACACATACATGACGCTGAGGAAATGTCTTATACCACCTAGTGACAAATACAACCTGGCTTTTTCTTACAAAACGTCCTCTAATTCCTTCTATTATTATGATTGTAGGTCAATACTTTTGTCCAAACAAACACACTTATTTTGTTTTGGTTTTTTTTAGACAAGATCTCCTGGAACTCTCTTGCCTTCTTGTACTGGGTTTGCAGGAATGTGTTCCCATGCCTATCAAGAAACAGTATTTATTCACAGATCTTACAAAGTATGGAGGGTTTGGGTGTGATGTTGGACTCTATACACATTAATCACATGCTCAATCACTGAGTTTGCACATCCCAGCTCCTGAAGCTTTATAAACTTGTTTACTTTACACTGCCTGAGTATAAAAAAAAAAAAAAAAAAAAAAAAAAAAAAAACCAAAACAGCCTCTTACCACCCCAAAGCTCTTGCTCATTCGTATGAGACATTGAAGAACCATTAATTGTTACTTCTAAAATGTGTTGAAATATTTCTTCTGATTCCCCACTGGGTTCAAAAATCTCTTTGATGTTAAAATAGTAAAGAGTAAAGACAGATCTTTTCAACAAATCTGAATAGCACAAAATGATATTCTGTAAAATGCCACCATACCTTAAACCCTTTCAAGTACACATTAATGTTGTAGCTAATAAGAGATTCTACCTCATTTCTTTTGAAATCAACAAAAGCTATAAAATTAACTCGACAGCTTTTATAGTTCAGTTAGACTCAAGGTCATTTCAAGGCTTTTAATTACCAAACAGGATTTGAAGAGAAAACATCCATTCCATCCGAGGGGAAGAGAACAGATGGCTTATTCATTTTCTTTCTTTCCTTTTTTTTTTCTTAGAGATCCACCTGCCTCTGCCTCCCAAGTGCTGGAATTAAAAGTGTACACCACTACCACCAGGCCCAATTACTCACTTTCTTATTAGAAAAGTATTATTAAAAAAACAAAATAAAAATTTGGGGCTTAAGAGATGGCTCAGCAGTTTAAAACACTAGCAAAGAAGCAAAGCAACAATCTTCAAATGTCTATGCTCACTCTCAATCAATAAAAATTTAAGCTATGGGGCTGGAGAGATGGCTCAGAGGTTAAGAGCACTATCTGCTCTTCCAGCGGTCCTGAGTTCAATTCCCGGCAACCACATGATGGCTCACAACCATCTATAATGAGATCTGGTACCCTATTCTGGCCTGTGGACATACATGCAAGCAGAATGCTGTATACATAATAAATAAATAAATCTTAAAGAAAAAAAATAACTTAAGTGACTACAGGACTCCTTGACTCTTAATTTACTTACCTCTATTTAAAAATCTGTAAACAACTAGGCTCCCAAAATATTTCAATTTCCATTATGAAACAATCTCTATAAAAACTTTCTGAGTATGCCTGGTATGATGATCATCCCTTTAATCCCAGCACTTGGGAGGCCAAGGCAAACTAAGGTCTTGAGTTTGAGGCCAGCCTGGTTTACATAGAGAGATCTCCATCTCAAAACAAACGATAAAACATTGTATCTCCCCCCCCCACTTCCCTTCTCCCCCTCTCTCCTGCTCCCTCCAGCCCAAAGGTTTTTATTTATTTATTTTATGTAAGTACACTGTCCCTGTCTTCAGACACACCAGAAGAGGGCACCAGATCCCATTACAGATGGTTGTGAACTACCATGTGGTTGCTGGAAACTGAACTCGGGACTTCCAGAAGAGCAGTCAATGTTCTTAACTGCTGAGCCATCTCTCCAGCCTGGGTGTAATTGTTTTAAGAGTGAAAAACTAGTAACTAAGTAGACAGTAATTCATATGCCCCCCCCCAAAAAAGTTTTAAATAAAGTCATGCTGAATGAATGACATTTTTGTTTGTTTGTTGTTTTTTGTTTTTTCGAGACAGGATTCCCTGGTTGTCCTAGAACTCACTCTGTAGACCAGGCTGGCCTCAAACTCAGAACTCCACCTGCCTCTGCCTCTGCCTCCCAAGTGCTAGACATTTTTAACATTAAGAAAAAAATAAAAAGCAGAAGCGTTTTTACCATTTGGTCAAGAATAGGCAAATAAATAAATAAATAATTTTTTTTTAAAAAACAAAAGCTAGAACTTGGAAAAAAATTTTTAAAAAAAGTTGCTTGAAAGTAGAGCTGTATTTTCAACCTTAAAAACAGCAAATGTTAAGGAGCTCATGCCTAAAATCCAAATAGCAACAGATAACTCAACTCACAAAAAAAAAAATCACTATTCAAAACCTCAATTCAAGCTACCAAAGCCCTCCCACTTTTATTTCTATGCAAACGTCTCCAGCTGTTGCCCCAGAACCGGACCACTGCACAATGATCCAGCACACTTCACAAACAAGGCCTTTGCAGAACTAGGTTTTCTCAGCCATGTCTGAGAGTAAGTTTACAATACTTAACATGTTACCCATAAATTCTAAATTTTAATTAATGGAAATGTGTGAAAAGCAAACTTAGGTGAAATATTTTTGGGAAAGGCTTACAGCAGACAGCAAATTTCATCTTCAAATGTTAACCTAACTTCATCACAGTATTTCAGTAACTGGCATAATCGATTGAATCCTGAATATCATCCACCCCAACTATCTTTGAAATTTAATTTATCAGCAAGAAAAGGGAGTATTTGGGGAGAAAGCCAATTGTACTTTCCCACATTAGGTGACTGATTAAGCTCTCTTCTCTAAAGGCTGATTGGCTTCCTGCTGCCAGTAAAATGATTGATGAGTACTTCGAATGCAGCTCTGGGCTGCATGCCCCCTTTGCCCCTCCCCCACGACACTGCAGCCCCTTCCTGCTGAGTCCCCTTTTCACAGTCCTGCAGCCTGGAAGGTTCCCTTCTGGTTTTCAATTTTCCTTAATGAATCAATGTTCTCAAATGCAAGGCACTTGATCTTCAGAAGTTGGAACTCTTCTCAATGCTTAATGAGTTTTACAGTTAAAAATCCCTTTAACCACAAAGAGGGAAAGCTCTGAAATTAACTATGGGCTTGGCTTAGTAAATAAAGCTGTATTCACAAAAGAGAAAGTGTGACAGAAACAGGTTACAAATGGGAAGAAAAGTGATCCTGTTTTAAAGGAAATATTGAATTTCTCTCAAATTACACTACAAATCACCCTAACATTAGCATTTTAATTGTAAACAGAAAGGTGACTTACACAGGAATTTACATATAAGTGTCATGACACAGCACTTTTTGGAAACCAGGCCTTCTAATATAACAACGGAGACAACTTGTATGTAAGAATGATTATATAGTGTCTGAAATCCAGCCCTCTGAGACTCTGGGAGGTGAAGACTTGGTTTACACAAGCTCCATAGTCCCAGTTTCCAATTCTACCTAATTCATTCCCACCAGAAAGCTGGAAAAATCATTTCAGGGATTAATTTAATTGCATTTTAGCAGTGTGCCCATAGAAACATACATATCTTTGGGATGGCATGAGAATCTAAATCCAGGCAACCACGACTTGGATGTGGTTGAGTCTTCTCTGGAGTCAGTTAATTTTCCTGCTCAAACTGCATTTGCTATCACAATCTCTGACCCACAGTGCCTTTTTTGCACTATCTCTGTTAGGACATCACCCACTGTATCCTACAAGTCTTGGGCAACCAGCTCTATGTTTGCATTTGGGAAGAGCCAGATCAGCCTTTGGCACTGGACTACCCTTTTCATATTACCAGCTTTTATGTACCAGAAATGAGACAGGTAGAGGAACCATGGCCACATTTCCCTAAGCTACATCCTCAAATTCAGTCATGCAAACTGGCAGTTTATTGGCCATTTCATCTTAATCGGGGATATCTAGTCTCTTAAACTTTAAGGAGAACCAAGTTTCTAAATAGAAACTTTGTTCTAGTTTTAGGAGGGCCCATCAAACTTTAGATTTAGCTACAAAACGCTTGTTTAAAACACAGTACTAACTTTCTCAGTTTCCTTCTCTTCTATTTTGTAGACTGTTTCTAAGAACCAGCAAGGGCTGATAACAGCAAAAGACTGAGATGTTTCTTTCATTCATTCAACATTCATGGAACAGAAATTTCATGTATGTTGTACAAGAACATCAGGAGCTCAAAACTCCTTCTTTCCTGAGTGTCCAACCCTCTTATTCAGCAAGAATTGTTCCTTTAGTGGCAAAATTATCTTCTAGTCAGTCAATCACTTAGTAAATCTCTGATAAAAAGAAGAAATAGTTGCTTGCAGCTCAGTGGATTTTGTGACTCACCTGTAAGAGCTGAATTCTGAACTCTCTCAACAAATGTAAGTAGCCTGCATTCTCAGATACCTGTTTTGGGGTAAACATATGCTTGCCACTTCACACATCTTGTCCCTAATTCTAGTACATCAGGCAATTTCAGAGATATCAGAATATGTAAGAAGAGGATGTTTAATCTAAAAAATAAATTATTAGTACTGAAATGGAGTGGGGGGGGGTTAACCTCTATGAGCTTCAGAGTTGTTCTTTCTTTTCTTTTTCTTTTTTTAAAACAATCACTGTGTATGTGTACATGGGCAGGCGTGTAGAGTCAGAGGACAACTTGTAGGAGCAACTGCCAGAGTCCTCTGTACTAGGAGGCAAGAGCCATTAACAAATGAGCTACTACCTCCCTAGGCCCCAGGCCTCAGTTTCTAAAAACTAAAACAGTTATAACAGAGCTCACGGTTCACAGGGTTATGAGGATAAAGTATATGGGAGTATCTAAACACTACAAGTTAGCTAGTATTAAAGGGGAATACTGAAATTCAAAGAACAACGTTACACTGGCAAGATCTTTATTGAGTCACACTCCAATCCAGAGGTTCTCAACCTGTAGATCACAGCCCCTTCACTGGGTTGGGGGTGTCACCTAAGACCACCAGAAAACACAAGATATTTACATTACAATTATAAAGATAGCAAAATTACAAATATGAAGTAGCAATGAAAATAATCTTATAGTTGGGGGTCAGCACAACATGAGGAACTGTATTAAAGGGTTGCAGCACTAGGAAGGTCTTGAGAAGCACGGCTCCAGATCCTGCTCTTTGCCTCACACACCATTTAACTGAAATCCTTCCTCCCCGGCAGGCACTAGCTGCACTTCCAAAAAACAAAGCCCTCTAAATGGATGTCAGTAGGGGATTCCCCCAGGTGGTTTATTATCCTGTTGAAAAGGCATCTTTGGTGAAAGGACTGAAAGGGTAAGTCAGATTTAAAGGGTACAGTATCAACATGGAAGAAAAAAGGATTGGCTTCAACAATTGGGTTAAAATCATTTGACTTGACTAAAGAGCTCATTTAAATACTTCATCTGAAATATAAAATCCAGGCATCAAAATCAAGAGATAAGCTTTTAATTTCCTTATAGCCAAACTAAAAATTCCATAGAACACATTTGTAACAAACATGAACTCTCAAACACCAAGAATTATAGAACTCTTTAGGACAGAACCCCTTTTACTTTAATAACTTTTGCTTATCCACTCAAACTAAGTTCTGATGCAGTAATTCCCAATTGTTATTCACACCATTATGTGACATTTCTTCATTTCATTTCATTCTTCATTATGTGACATTTCTAACAAATGCTACAGAATGAGTTCTAAGTAGCAACTACATACCCAATGGTGTACATCCCTAACCCTTAACATAGTAACTGACTTACACTAAATTGGGACTCACACTAAGAAAGGGTATTCTCAGGCCATGGAAGGATATGCTTCTATGCACACTTCATTACTATCTCAGTGAAAACCAGGCTGAAAGCAAACCAATCTACAAAATGGCATTGCCAAATCACAACTTTAACAAGAGTCCTTAAAGACAGACTTGCCTAACAAAAGTAAATAAGCCAACCTCTTAGTTACATTTTTATTTTATTTTTAATTATGTGAATGTGATTGTGTTAGGATGCAGGTGCCCACGGTCAAAAGAAATTCAAGCCCCTGAAGCTGTAGTTACCGGCATTATGAACAGCCCAACTTGTACCAGAAACTGAACTCTGGTCTTCTGGAAGAGCAGTAATTGCTCTTAACTGGTGAGCCACCTCACTAGCCCATAGAATTGTTAGTTTTAATTGTCAACTCAACTGAATCACCTGGGAAGAAAGAAAGGCTCAGGAAAGGATTATCCAGATCAAGCAGGTCTATGGGCCCTCAAGCAAGCATGTTATTCTTCTTTAATGTACTTTGTATCTCTTCTGAGTATTTAACATTTTGTAGCAATGAATCTTACTGTTTTTGTTACCAGATTTGGTTCCATAACTTTATACTTCTTGCAGAGAAATGGTGCTTGTTGGGAAACTGCTGCCTAATACAGCAATCAAGCAACAGGCTTTATGAAGCAGTAACAAAAGGATCATCAGAGCTCAATGCGAGCAGACTGCACACTTCATATAGCTTCACATAGAGGAAACATAATATGCACTCTTTTCCAGTAAAATATAGATCTATTATGGAAAAAAGACAAGAATCTAAGTCAGGCATGAGGGTAGTGCTCGCCTGACTTCAGTACCTGAGAACCTAAAGAAAGAAGACATTTGGCAGCAACACTATCTCAGAAAAAGTGGAAGGGAAGGAAGATGATAGAAGATAGAGGGAGTGGAGAGCTAAAGAGGAGAGAGGACAAGGAGGAAAAAGGGAGAAAAAACTCAAAATAGTCAAGTACTAGTAATAATAGTAAAGTCACCCTCTTCTTATACATTAAATATTTTCACTTATATCAAGGGTCTCTCATATTTTGGTCTCTATGCTATAAGAACTCTTTCTACACTCTGAAAATTTCCTGAAGACTCCAAAGAGCTGGTACTATATGGATTTATGTATTGATATTGACCATGTTGGAAAATAAACCTGAAAACTTTTAACTATTATTTTCTTAAAAGTAATTAGTAACTCATTACAAGTTATATATTAACAAGGTCATTTGCAATAAAATATAAAATTGTAAGAATGGCACCATTCCCCAAATCTCTTCAATATCTGCCTTAACAGCTAGATTCTCCCACTCCCCCAGTCAGTATATTTAAGTAGACTACAACTGTAGGCAGAAAATCTGGCCTTACAGATTTATAACTAGAAAAAGAATCCTTGCTTTAAAAAAAAAATGGATATTTTTCTTTTATGTCAATACCAAAATTCAGTGATTGGTGGTTTCTTAAAGGTTAGTTCAAGGTAGAGCTTATAGCATTATCATTGGTCTGGGAATGTAGTTCAGTTATGGAGTGTTGCTTAGCAAACACAAGCACCCTGGTTCCAATACCCAGAACTGAAAAAACTAAAAACATTATCAGTAAAATACGTGCACTTGGTTACCCTAAGTTTCGTGTTGAATGATCTTTAACCCACATAGAACGTATCTCCTCCTCCAACCTCTATCACAGGTGCCATGCCCAAACGGGCAGCTATTTTCAAACAGCATACTTACACGTGTTTCACCTGCATGTGTTTTGGTAAATAACATATTACTGAGTTACACAGATCCTCTAAGTGATAAGCATCCTTTTTTATACAATACCAAAATTCATATTTTTAATATCACTACCTATCTCACCATAAAGTTTTAAAAAGCACTAAGAAGCTGTGAAGCTCATAGCAGCAGGTCCAAGATTTTAAAACTCATTATGCCGTGCAGTGGTTGTGAATGCCTTTAATCCCAGCACTTGGAAGACAGAGGCAGGTGGATCCCTGAGTTCGAGGCCAGCCTGGTCTACAGCAAAAGTTCCAGGACAGCCAGGGCTACACAGAGAAACCTTGTCTCTAGAAGAAAAAAAAAAATTTTTTTAAATCCCATTACTTGCAAACTGTACTTACTAGCAACAAATGCTGTTTCCTTTGGTGTGGTAACTTAAGAAACAACAGTTCCTCAGTCATTTTTTCAAGTAAAAAAATGATGGCTCATGAAAAAAATGCAACTAATTCAGCTCACAACATAGTCACAAAGCATTTTACCTCAAAACAACCTTCCTATTACACAGATATGTTTTCACTTCTGTGAAACTTCATCACACAAAACATCAAAAACATATACTCAAAGCCTGAGCTTTAACTAATAGAAGTGAATATATAACATTGATATTATATATCAATTTATATATATGTATTCATATACATATATATGAATTATATATATGAATATATATAAATATAATAGACAGATAAATTTTGACCTGGAAAACATCAGTGTCCTCAGGGACAGCCCCCCAAGAGGTCTATGGACTACATTTAAAAACCACTGGTTTAGACGCAAACTACATTTAAAGACTCAACATATTGGAAAAGATTAAGTGTAAAACAATTTAGTAATAAATGATCAAGAAATGATGAATGATGAAAAATGTAACATGTACTACCTCATTACTTTTAAACTACATCATTTAGTACACATTAAAGCCTCACAGTGGTGTTCAGACTTTTCTTCTTTGAAATAAACTGTAGTAATAAGAATATTGAATCTGATCCAGTAGACTATATATTATCAAAAATAGTCAAACTGAATCTTTTAATTCTTCCAAGATGCTGTGCTTCAAGGCTGAAATGAATACATGAATTAGAGATAAAGCTTTTAAGTGAAAACTAGTGAAGCTAGTTTTGCACACTGAGCTAATCTCTTCTTTATTTTCAAACAGTTGTTAATGAACTCTTTCATAAATCTTTATCAGATTATGTCTCGAGGAAACATAGGCAAAATATCAAGGGGAGTTCAACTGTCTCTTTACCCAATTAATCTTTTAGAGGAAAATAAAAACACGGAAATCTTTGCTACAACAAAGAATTGGAAAAACAGAATAAACTAGACTTCTGAAATGCTTTTAGAGAAATCTAAAATTCCACAGTTCTATCAATTGAAAGTTGAAAATTAAGAAGCTAAGGAATTCCACAAGAGGAAAAGTATCCTCAAATACTACTTTTGTTTCCAACAAAAATAGTAGTCCAAGCAACTGTGAGAGACATTCATTACTCACAACACTACAACCACAGATCCAAGGTATTGTAGCTACCATTTTAACAAGTACTTTAATTACCATTACCAACTTAAAAAAAAAAAAAAAAAAAAAAACTCACTTTGACAGAGAGAAGTCAATCACTATTGTGGCACAAACCACCTACCCACAGAGTGTATCTCCAAATCAGATGCTGGGATCTGTCTCTGAGAATTACACCGGCCAGACGACTTACCAACAATGTCCACAGAATTGACGCCTGCTTAAAAGCAAATATCAAGTCCAGAAAATAGAAAAATACAAATGTATTTTTCTGCCATCTGTAGTTTATGGTCGAATAACTTTTCTGCTGTCAACAAATTTAAGGGTTCAGAGATTGCAACGAGGATGCAAAGATATTTTTGAAAAATAATTTTCAAAGTTAATTCTTAATTTAACAAAGTTATAGCATCTACTTGCATGAAACATAAGAATTTATAATTCCTTAATCTGGGATTATATAATGCTACAGGAAAAACCACAGATTACCTTGAATAAAAAAAAATGTTTCCATAGTACAAAGGCTACCTTTTGAAATTTTTAAAACAAAACCTGTATTTTTTTTAAAGGCAATCTGGTCATTTTTCTCTTAGACATAATAGTAAAGCCAGCTTTCTTCCAACATGTTAAAAATTTGAAGTACAATTATTCCTTTAATTTAAGAACAAAAACTGGAAATGCAAATGAAGCTCAAGTAGGCTATTTTCCCAACTTATTTTCTCTCAGTTTGCTTTCTCAAATGACAACCATGGTAGTAGCAAGGGGATCAAACGGCTCGGTGCGGCTGGGGGTGGGGAAAAAGCAATCAGCTCCCAAGCAGCCAGCTGAGGAAATCCTGGTCCTCCCAAGCTAAAGCACTGTTAATTAGAATTGCTGGATACACTAGAAAAGTCTTATTAAAATAATTTAAATAACTAACCCACAGAAACCAATCTGTTTTCTTCAGAAACTGTCCTAGAAAGAATGTTGTTTAACAGGTCATGAGAACGGACAAAATACGCAAGAAATATTTCATTCCAATAAACTATGCCTACTTATTTCTAAACAATGGATATCTCACAATGTTACAGGTTTGGGTGTTGTTTTTTTCTCTTCTAATTTTCCATAAGTTACAATCCAAGCCCCTAAACTATGATGCAAACATTGAGAAACAAAAAGACTGGGTTGATTTTAGGAATATTGTACAGCAACATTACACCCAGAGAAAGAGATGTTTCTAAAATGTACAATTAAGATGGATCCAAAACTTCAGCTATAAAAACCTCTATATCCAAACAAAATTTCCTGGTTCAGTACCAAGTTCCTTAACAACTTAATAATTCTGACATCTCTGAATCCCACTTATCAAACAGAGACATCCATAAATGTTCAAGGAATTACCTGAACCAGGAAAACACTTAATAAGAAAGAAAAATGTTTTTTAATTATTCTTAAGTTGACCTCAAAAATACAAAATTTGAAAGCAAACACTTTCCTTCACAATTTCTCTGGTTTGGAGAAACTATTACTACCCATGTGGACACATTAGGAAGCTATCTGTTTATCTGTAGAAAGAGTTTTCTCTAATTCTGAGTCTTTTCCACAAATAAGATGACTATAATCTGTTTTTTACATACAAGTAAGTCATTTTCTTCTTCTATTTAAAAAGTTTTTTTTAACAACTGTACTAAAATTATGTGTTTTAACCTAAAATATATTTTCTACCTTTGCCCACAAGCCCAGGGGTAAATCAAGAAATACTAATATATGTATGAGCAATGTTTTGAAAATCTGCCAGCATTTTTTCATTAGCTTCCCTTCTCTGCCTTTTTGTGTACTTGCACAAGCATAAAACTTTTCTGCTACAAAATACAGAATCAGATTAGTAATCTTGATAGGCTCAGACTCTGCATGGAGGAGGCATATCAGCATTTGGCCAGTGGTACATCCAAGATAAAAAAATTTGGCCATCTAACACCTCGGATTTCTCAAGGAAACCAGAAAAATTTTCTCAGTTGATTCAGACTTGAGTTTTCAAGTCCCAGAACTAAAAAGTTAAATTTGTGATGTAAACTACTTGTTAATTTAAGAAATAAGCATTTTGTTGGTAAACTCCTATGGAGGGAAGCACACAGTACTTAGTGAACTCACTTCCTGCAAAGTATAATAACGTGAAATACACTTTTAATTCTTTATAATGGCTTATAGCCAGCCTTCTTTTGCTTTAAATATTTAAAAATCTATTCCCTCACCCTCTTGAAATAAAATGAACAAATACCCCCTCAAATCATTCATCTTCCTTTGAAATCCCAAAAGGGAGAAATCACTATTACAACTAAATGAGTTTGTTTGTTATGAAAACCACAAGCAACAGCAGAAAATAGCAGAGTCAGCACAAGGGATTCCTGGAAGGGTGACGGTGCATCAAAAGGCTAGCAAGCCTGTTCTGATGGAATCATAAGAACATCTGGAGGACTGTAAACTCAGCATCAATGGACTTTACTTCTTCACAGCACAGACCAAAGGCCTTCTCTCTAGATAACAACCTCAGGAAAAATGGAAATGTCACCAGGATGGAACATTAAAGAAGTACTTTTCTCCGCAGAAATCAAACAATTACATTTATCTTTGGAGAAAAATATTTATTAGGAAGGAAGGAAGGAAGGAAGAGTCCCACTATTCCAAAGGCAATTTTTTCTTATGTTTTGAAAATTCTTCTGGGCACTTCTTGGGTACTAATTAACTAACATAAGCTGTAAAACACTACATACACCATGCTTATTTTTGTACTGAAAAACAAGCTATACTACAAAAATTTCCCATTATCTTTTGAACCAATTAAGCTGCCCAAAGTTCCCATTGTTTTTTCCGGGGGGGGGGGGAGGGGGAGAAATAACTTGTATCATTAACTTGGACTGATGTGAAATACTAGAGATATTTCTAGCCTTAACAGACTGATTGCTCCTAAGATTCTTTTCAATGGTTCTGACCAGTTGAGGAAAAGATGAGTATTAACAAATAATCTGATTAAGAGCTAAAACTGCCACTCAGTTCTTTAAAATGTTCCTATGAATAATTAATAGTAAATGCATTGTTCTCTGGCTTTGCTTACAATATTCTCATGTAGAATTGAAAGTGATGGTTGCAATAAAGTCTGTCATCTGATAGTAAGCACAGGTGGGAACAGGAAGGCATATCAAAAATACTCTAACAGGGATACCCGTTAGATCTGGAGACGAAATTTTAAAACCTGCGTGGCAAACCTTACATCAAGAATTACAACATTTATAAATTAATGCCAAACCAAATCTGTGCATAAATTTAAAACGCCAAAACCATCATCTTTGTTCTTCCACACACTGCCCCTTTCTGCCCTAACTATATTCCTTCCTTCCCCTTTGTGACTTGGGATTTTATTGATCCCAAACATGCTCACATTCAGATCAGTCCCGACCGGATGCCTGGCCACCTAGATCCCACACATCACACAAATCTTTAAAACTCACAAGCTTTGAAAACATCACCATTTGATCACTATCTTATCAAGTTAACCGGGCTCTCTCCTAAACAGACTTTTCCTTTTAACTGGCTTAAAAGAAAGAAAGAAACTAAAGATGTACTGAATTAACGATGAATGTTTAATGAATTTATAAGGTTATGAAGAACCAAATCCAACCCAAGATTTCTCTTCTGTTCTTCCCCACTCATTCACCATCACCTCGATGACGTACTTTCAGGTTGCTTTCCCCACACCTGCCAGGTCACTGTCCTGATTGAGAAACTTCTTGCAAAGCAATTAATTTTTAGTGCCTCCTAACTGTCCCCAGTGTTTGCATTCAATCTGAAATCTGTTACTTGTTAGACACTGTTCGGGTCCTAGATCTTCCAGAGAATTACGCGTTTATGGCGCAGAGAGGGGAGGAGGCAGGAATCTCTGAGAGCCTGCCCTTTATTCGGAAATGAGGAGACGTGAAAGGTGGAAGGCAGGGCAAATAAATAAATAAATCGGGTTTGCCGCGGGAGCGTTTGCCCGCCGCAACGAGCACCCTTTGTAATGCAGGCCTCCCGGGGCTATCGCCAGCGCTAATTGCTCCAGGGCGCTTTCCAAGTTCAAAAGTTCACCTTTTACGACCTCACAAAAGCTCCTTACACTTTACCAATAAAAACATTCCGCCGCAAACACCGAAGGGGGTGGTGGTGGGGGGAGAGAGATATCAAACAGAAACAAATAAAACATTGAGCCGGGGAGGGAGCGGGAGCCAACACCGGAGGAACCTGAGGACTGGGCTGGGACGAGGGGACGCAAGCGGCCGGGCCAGGTGAGGAATTCTCAGCACCCCGGAAGAGTTAGGCTGGGCGGCGCGGGAAGTGTCCGGCAAACACCGGGAAAAGGCAGGTGTCCCGGAGCCCCAGGATCCCGCTGGAGACCTGAGCCAGCAGAAAGTCGTCGCCTAGAAGGAGCCTGGGTAAAGGAAGGCCAGGGGGACAGGAGCGAGCACCGAGGTCCGAGGATGACCATTACTGGTGTGCCCAGAGGCGGAGGCTCACGGGGCTGGGAGGAAGCGCGGGACTGCGGGAGAGGAAAACGCTCCAGGATAGGTGCAGGGTGCAAAGGTGTGGCGTCTGCGAGCTACCGGGTGAAGGAAGAGGGTGCTCCGTGCACCAGGGCCTCCTGGGGGAGGAGAAAGGATTGGCGCAGAGGGGACGGGGGGAGGGGAGGGTCCGAGCTGAGGGGACCCGAGACCCTGCCTAGAGAGTGCGAGCCCAGGGTGGAGTCCACCCTGAGGAGCTGCCCCGCATCCCAGAGCTAGAGTCAGCTTAGAGAAGGAGGGGGTCCCGGGCGTTGGGGCCGCCCGGGCTCAGAAGGCCCCTTACCCACCGTTGCGCGGCGGCGGAGGGAGCGCGGCGGGCGGCTCCAGGAACCCCGCCGAGCCCCCGCCGCCTCCCCCTCCGCTAGGTGGCCGTTCGTCCCGCTCCATGCGGCGGTGCTCAGGGCCCTCGCTGGCTTTGCTGCTCCGCCATGACTTGCGCCCTCGTAGTCGTCGTCCTGGTCTCCCACCGGGGGGAGGGGGCTGTCAGGGGCCGGCAAGCTCTCGGCCGCCGCACACTCTCTGGGCCCCTGAGCCGCCGGGCTCCGCGCCCCTCCGCGCCGCGCCCCCTCAGCACTGGCCAGCTCCCTCCTCTGACGTCACGCGCCGCTGCCACGCACGTGCCCGTGGGGAATGCTAGGAAATGTAGTCCTCCCGGCGAGGCTGGCCACACGGGATTCTACCAATTGAAGGGGTGAAGAAAAAAAATACGAGGACTTGAGTAGGGAGAATCCTAACCTATCATTATTACAAACTCAATAAAATTTCTAATATATCTATATAATAAAAAACTGTGTTACAGTTTTCTCTTTATTGTAACTTATCCGTGTTCACAGTTTTCTGTGATTCCAACTGTCTCCCCGCACTAATAATGAACCTTTCCAAGGAGGTGGATCCACCGGGAACCGGGTGAGCACGTGCAACCAAGCCCAGCCCTGTCGGGGAAGGCCCCCAGGGGGCGGGGTTTGTAGGTACTCATGAGGGCTTTCCTCCCCGGCTGAGCGACAAATTGGACCAGAGATTAAAGGACCCGAGTTTAACCCGAGGTGACTGCGTTCGTATGCAAATAGAATCTATACAACTCTGCTTTCCGGAGAAGTGTTTAAAGCCCTTTACCTCC
Source organism: Arvicanthis niloticus (assembly GCF_011762505.2). Classification (NCBI taxonomy): domain Eukaryota; kingdom Metazoa; phylum Chordata; class Mammalia; order Rodentia; family Muridae; genus Arvicanthis; species Arvicanthis niloticus. Next base: position 16,947,835 of record NC_047659.1, read on the forward strand.
GGGTGGGCGGGAAACTTAAAGTTTCTCTTCCTCCTCTTTCATTCCTCGCACCCTGCCCATAGAACAGATGGACAAACTAAGATCAGTTCCATTGATGCCACCAAAGAAAACCTGGGACTCCTGATTCCGTGTGTCTTAAAGAGCTCTTAAGAGCTTTTAAGAGTGTCCCTTTTCCCGGAGTGTTCTCCTTCCCATCTCTGTTCAGTTTACCTGTCTGAAAAATGAGAATTGTGATAAGGACCGGGTCCAGTGCTAAGAGGCCAACTCTCACATACACACACTATCGCCTCAGTTTACCGAAGTTCCCACCAAATAAAATCCTGGATTTTCTCCGCTCCCTCCTCCAGGGCCCACCTCCCGCTGCCACCAGGTGGCGCGCGGCCACGGGCCCTCAGGACCAGATGTGGTGGCAGTTTTCAGTGATGCTGTCCCCCACCACGCCACACGCTCGCACCTCTCTCTCTCTCTCTCTCTCTCTCTCTCCCTCCCTCCCTCCCTCCCTCCTCTCTCTCTCTCTCTCTCTCTCTCTCTCTCTCTCTCTCTCACACACACACACACACACACACACACACCTCCCTTAGGGAAAGACTTAAGTTTCAGTCCGGAACTTAAATGTTTAAATGCTATCTGGCCTACTATAAATCAAAGAACCTGGTGCTTTGCTTGGCTTTCCTCTAATGGGTCATATTGAAGCATCTTCATTCTGTCACCTCATTCTGCCCCATCTGCCCCTGCAACCCTCTGGCTCTTGTAAGTCATTCTTAATTGTTTAAAAGTCTTTTATCTTGGCATATAAATCTAACCTGCTCCGATTCCTGCCCACATTGCTCCCGTGCCTCTCTTCTTACCTGCTATTGAGGAGGCTTTGCCACACCTCCCTGCACTTTCCAATAGCTGTCCATTATCAGTATTAGTTAGCTTGATTTAATCCTTAATTGGTGCCAGCAGCTGTTAGGAGAGATTTACACTAATGCTATGTGGTTTAAACTTCCCACACCTGCTCACTGAAGTAGCTCTGGTATTGGAACTCTCACATACAAATGAAATGGCACGAAAGTGATGTCCATTATATACTCAGTGGGTTAGAAAGCTGAAATGCCCTTGGCCTGACCTCTGTAAACTCTTTTTTTTAAAGATTTATTTATTTATTTATTTATTTATCTATTTATTTATTTAATGTATATAAGCACACTATCCTTGAAACATCAGAAGAGGGCATCAGATTCAATTACAGATGGTTGTGAGCCACCATGTGGTTGTTGGGAATTGAACTCATGACCTTTGGAAGAGCAGCCAGTGCTCTTAACCTTTGAGCCATCTCTCCAGCCCCCTCTTTTTTTCTTTTCTTTTCTTTTTTTTTTTAAGATTTGTTTATTTATTTTATGTATATGAGTACACTGTAGCTGTTCTCAAACACACCAGAAGAAGGCATCTGATCCCATTACAGATGGTTGTGAGCCACCATGTGGTTGCTGGGAATTAAACTCAGGACCTCTAAAAGAGTAGTCGGTGCTCTTAACCACTGAGCCATCTCTCCAGGACCCTCTGTAAAATCTTCTTGTTTTTGGTTTTTCGAGGCAGGTTTTTCTGTGTAGCCCTGCTTCTGCTCTGGATTCTAAAATGTGTCAGGATCACATAGCCTTCCCAGAGCCAGAGTTTCCCTCTCTCACAGACTCCTGGGTGCAGAAGATTACCTTTCCCTGGAAAGCCAAGTGACTCTGCCGACATCTTTGCCTGAGGTTTGGAAGATGGATAAAGACTGTATGCCAACCCAAAGAGGAATCCAACCACATGCTCAGCTCCTGGAAACAACTCTTGATTCCTTTCAGCTCTGAGCTCTCTCCTTCCCAAAGCCTTCCCAGATACCCTCCCCCAGCCAGCCCCTTTACTCTCTCATCATTATCTCCTCGGCTGCTAGGCAGCATGCAGTAGACACAAAATAGGCATCCACTAAGAGTCCAGCACCCATACTTGGTCTTTTTTTTTCTAATTTCCTGACATTTTGCTCACAACCCTGAGAAGTAAGTGCCCTCTACTCTGAGTTTACAGTTGTAGAGACAGGCTTAGGGAGACAGATTTAAAGGGCTCTCAGCATTTACATGGAAGACAGAAGAAGTGGAAAGAAATATATATATATATATATATATATATATATATATATATATATATGGATGAGGATTAATCTGAAGGATACCCATCCTGAGGTCATGCTTTCCTTACCCTATAATGAATGATGTAGACACAAATCAAATAATTGCATGAGTGCTATAGCTAAGAACTGTCACATATGCCAGTTAGGCATGGGGACGGGGGGGGGGGGGGCCGGGAATAGGGTAACGGGATTCCTGAAAGATTTTTGAGATAGAAAGCAACAAAAGTCTGGTGGTCTAGCATGAATGAGCCAGCCTGAATGAAAAGACTGGAAGTTACAACACAAACCAAGGTCCTAAGACCTTAGGGACTTGGTACATTTGAGCTGTGGGTTAATCATGCTGATAGAGATGTTGTCAGAGGACACCATACGTTGTCCAGAGGGGACAGAGTTCCTCTTGTGGTCTCTGCCTTGCTCTACCTAACAGGGCCTGCCTTAAAGAGTCAGGCACACTGCCTTCATCCATGAGAAAGCTAAAAAAAGAGCATTCCTGCCTTGTTGAATTTGGTTTAAGTACACTTTGTCCATATTTTGAAAACATTGGAAGCGTGTTATAAAACCTACAATTTTAAAAAAAAAAAAGGAAGTTTCTAATGAAGATCTTCTTTTGTTATTTTCATTAAAATTTTCTCCTTTATTTTAACCATCATATTCCAATAACATTCAAACAAAACATGTAACAAATTCCAAAATGCCCCATAGCTTTATGTATTTTTTTTATTGGATATTTTATTTATTTACATTTCAAATGTTATTCCCTGAAGAGCTTCTTCAATTCCTGTCTGTAAGATCTTCTCCTTGGAAATCACCTCCACGCTGGTGTCTTGTGTACCCTTTCAAACTTGGTCTGTGTGCAGAAGAACATGCCCAATAATTGGTTTTTATATTAGGCCTTGACTTCTCTGCAGGGATCTCTAGACACTTGTTTATAAACAGGCATAATGGCACATGCCTTTAATCTCAGCACTCCTGGAACTCACTCTGTAGAGTAGGCTATCCTCTAACTCACAGAGATTCAACTGCCTCAGCCAGAACAGCCAGGAGCCAGGATTGTTACATAGAGAAACCCTGTTTCAGAAAGAAAGAAAGAAAGAGAGAGAGAGAGAAAGGGAAAGAGAGAAAGAGAGAGAAAGGGGAGAAAGAAAGGGAAGGAAGGAAGAAAGGAAGGAAGAAAGGAGGGTTGGAGAGATGGCTCAGTGGTTAAGAGCACTTCCAGAGGTCCTGAGTTCAATTCCCAGCAACCATGTCATGGCTCACAACCATCTGTAATGGGATTTGATGTCTTCTTCTGGTGTATCTGAAGACAGTGACAGTATATTCACATATATAAAATAAATAACTCTTTAAAAGAAAGAAAGAAACTCATAACAAACACTGGCTGCACACATGACTTTTTAACTGAAGTCAGCTGAGAGTTGATATGGTACTTATATATCTTTGGCTAGGTCAGAGGTTCTCCAACTCAAGAGACCCTGGGGGTTTCCTGAGAACACAAGTTGCTGGATCCCCACCTCCTGTGAATCTCTGGCTTAGTAACTAGGCTGGGGCCTGTGAGTTTGTATTTCTAACAAGTTCCCAGGTGATCCTGAGGGAGGCAGCTGGCTTCGGGCAGAGAGTCTGAAAGCTTCTGAGCCAGCTGCAGAGCTGCAAGGAGCGCAACAACGCATGAATGCAACGGTGGCCTATTTGCCTCTCTATGGGGAGCTGGAAACAGGAAACAACCTGTGGGAAAATGGCAATGAAGAGGTGCAGTTCTTTGGAGGAAATACTTGAGAGCAGAGGTAGGGAGTGAATGGGTGTGGCTGAATGCAAGGCACAAGTCAGTGTTCCTTGCTTGTGCAATACAGGCTTAGTAAGCCAGGTAAACATGTGAGTGATCAGAAGAGGGGTCACCTTCAGTGACAACATAGAAAAGGAGTCCAACCTCTAAGGGTGTGCAGAGGGTTGGAAGGGCCTACAAAGAGTCTGAGAAGGACCCCTTGTTGAAATAAAAGGGGGAAATCAAAGGGAAACTGAGGTGGGAGACAGTTTAACAGTGAACCCGAGCTCAGAAGCTAGGGAAACTGACTCCACAGTTAATTGCTTGCTTTGCAAATATGAGAACCTGAACTGGGATCTCCCAGCGTCCACATTAAATGGGGTCCTGTGGGTATAAGTAGCCTCAGAAGTGGAGAGGCAGAAACAGGAAGGGCCCTGGAGCTCACTAGCCAACCAGTATAACCAAAAGAAAGAGCTCCAGGTTCAGTGAGAGGCTTTGTCTCAAATAAGCATCAATGGAGGCAGAAGTGTGTTGACCTAACCAACAGGCTTGAGCACTTTCAGGAGAGCACATGGAAATACTGGGGGGGGGGGGGGGGGGGGCGGGGGGGGGGAGGGGAGGAGGGAGGGAGGAGGGGACGGAATATGAAATTAGGAAGGGTAGGAGATACTGTCTTGAATTTCATTACAGTGGATCTCAAAAGACCCAACCTCTTGGTTCAGCAGAGGCCTAAGATCCCAGGAGCTAGCAATTAATGCCTGGGGATCTGAGAAATCAGACGCTCTGCTGAGGATGGAAAGGAGAGAGCTGTTCTCAGCACAGCAGAAAGAGGAAAAAGAAGGAAGATGTGGAAGAGAAAGAGGTTGAACCTTGAAAAGGCTAGAACCGACAGTGTCGGGGGCGGGGGAGGGGACAGGATGGCTTTGTCAGAGCAAGGACTGAACTGGAAGTACCACTTGAACTTTGCGATCATTCCAAAGAGACTATTTTCTCCCTTTTATCGATGGGAAAACTGGGTCTCAAAAAGGCAAAAAGGACACATGCTAGGCCGCTCATTTTACAGAACGGGACCTCAGTCGGTCGCAAGGCTGCACTTCTCTTACTGCCTGGCTGCTGCTACAGTCCTCTCCCAGAGACACTTTGCAAAGCCGCGGGACTGCAGAGGATGGGCGGGGAGGGGAGAGGAGGGGCGGGCACCCCTCCACCCTAGCTCCGCCTCTAGCGGAGCAACTAGGGCACCAAGCTGGGGGGCGCCCCCACGGCAGAGCTGGGCTGCAGCGCCGAACTTGCGGTACTGTCGGCGCTCTCTAGCGTGCGCGCAGAGGCGTCCGAGTCCATCCAGCCATGGAAGCGACAGCTGTCCTGCCTAGGTACCTCCAGTTGAGGCTGCTGCTGTTGCTGCTGCTGCTGGTTTTGCTTCGGGCTGGTCCTGTGTGGCCGGACAGTAAGGTACTGGAACCACAGCTGGGCGGTGACCGGCGCGAGGGGGCGCTATGGTTGAGGGTGCTTGCCCAGGAGGGTGCATTCAGCAGAGTTGGGACTAGGGAAAGGCAAATCAGAGTTGGGACTTAGTCTGGAGTCTGCTGGAATCAAAGCCTTGAGAAAGGAACACGTGCGGGAAGAAGCACTGCTTATGATAGGGTGCTTAGGTCCTGGAGCCTGAGGAAGAGGCGCTTTGAACCTTATCACTATACTCAGAGATGGGGCTACAAGCCCAGAATCAAGTTGGGAAGTCCAGATGCTCTGGGGCTGGGCGGGCAAGAGAAAATGGACAGTAAGAGCAACTTGTTGACGGTTCCCATGGAAGGCTGACCACGTGGGGGGTAGACCCAGGGACAGTTGTTACCAAAGGACTCCCAGGCTTGCAATAGGTCTTAAACCAAGGCTTTCAGGAGAGACTGGGAACCCAAAGTTTCTTCCTTAATGAATCTGGGCCGCTCACTTGCCAAGGTCTCTGAGACTTGAGTTCACATACTGTATTCACCTGTCAGCTGTGTGTTACATCTCTCTCTCTCTCTCTCTCTCTCTCTCTCTCTCTCCCTCCCTCCCTCCCTCCCTCCCCTTCCCTTCCCTCTCACTCTTTCTTTCTCCTTCCCTTCCTTCCTCCTCCCCTCTTCCCTCTCCGTGCCCTCCCCCGCCCGGCCCTGCTCCCCCCTTTTTTTTTTTGGTTGAAACAGGATCTCAGTGTATAATTCTGGCTGGCCTGGATCACAACATGTAGATCAGGCTGGCCTCAAACTCACAGAGATCCTACTGCATCTGCCTCCCCAGTGCTGAGCTTAAAGACACCTACCACCATCTCTTCACCTATAAAGGCAGGGAGAGGGCATTGCACTCACTCTCTACCGTTGATTTCTAGACTCAGTGAGGGTATGCCTGCAGTAAGCCAAGCACTGTGCTTAGTAGTTGCCCAAGAGAGGATACTATGCTCCACAGGAATCCCCAAACTCGGGACTGGATCCAGAACATAGACGAAGCGAGCACTTGAGACAGATCAAGAGCCCCTTAAGAACACTGTAGAGATGAAGTGACAAAGATGGGCCTGGAGCAGCAGGTTCTCAACCTGTGGGTCTTCATCCCTCAGGTCAAAAGACCTTTTCACAGGGGTTGAATATAAGATGTTTACATTACAATTCATAGCAGTAGCAAAATTGCCACTATGAAGTAGCAGCAAAATAATGTTATGATGGGGGGGGGGTGGGGAAGGACCACCACAACACAAACTATATTAAAGGGCCACAGCATTAGGAGGGTTGAGAATGCCTGGCTTAGAGGGAAACTGTAGGGATGTGCTTGAAGACGGTAAGGACAGCAGCGGCTTTTCTAGATGTCATTCCAGTTGTTTGTTTGTTTGTTTGTTTTTGTTTTTTAATAGAACTTGAGTCCACCTGTGAGTAGGTAAAAGGTAAAAGGTTTTTTGGTTTTTTTTTTGTTTTTTTTTTTTTTGCTGTGCAAACTTGGAAATAATGATTGGTGTCTCTGGGCTTCAGGGCCTCTATCTGAAAAATCAATGTCCCCTTTGGCTCAGATAACACAAGTGAGCAAGCACTCTCTCACCCACTGCCTATCCTCGGTGGCTCAGAAGGACACTTAGACTTAGGCATTTCTGAGCTCCGCAAAAAAGGCTGTAGAGCGGAGGGCTCACATCCAAAACAAAGCTAAGACAAAGAAAACCCAACACCCTGTTTATGTAGTGAGTCAGCCAAACACTTGCTAGGTTGGGAAGGGGGTATATTTACTTGTCCCAGGGCAAGCTGGGGCTGGTGGATAGGGGAGGGTATAGCAGCTGGGGACCCAGCACAACCCTCCCCCAGACACCTCCCAGGCCTGCTCCACTTCAGCCAGCTGGGAAAAATAAAAATCAAGTGATGGGTGAATTTACTCTGCATTCCTCAGCCCAGCCAGACTCCTGCTGGCTCTGCAGAGCTGTTTTCATTATCACTGCCTCTCTCCACAGTAATAACCCCGACTTCTTCCCCTGCAAGCCTGGCCTGGTTTTGTTGGGGTAGGATGGGGGACTTGGGAGTACCGCATTGGAACTTGAAGTGAACTCGGGGTCCTAGAGCTTTAACTTGGCCCCTCTGCAGGCTTCTTCTTCTTCCTGGCAGGCTTCTACCCATGATACTCACCCTGGTATTCTCTCGGTCTCCCTGTATTTTAGGTTGATGTTTATGGTGAGGCTCTCCCAAACAGGATTTGGAGTTTCCATCTAAGGAAGTGCTTTGTCTGACCTGAAGTAGGAGGGGAACTCACAGCTGCCCTAGTATTTCTGCATGGCTGCCCAGCATTGAGGTTAGGGTGGACAGACAGATAGCCCCAAGACACCATGGCAGGGTAGCAGACACTCCTGGGAAGTGATAGTTTACCAGTCTATCCATCTGAGAAAGGGCTACCCAATCCTTATTCTCTACATACATGCAGGAGTGGGAAGGGGCTTGAGCAAAGAGGGAAGACTGAGGCCTGTGGTGGGGGAGGCCTGAGCAAGGGAACAGAAGGGGCTTAGCCAAGCAGGCCGTGGTTTCCTGGGCCAGGTCAGATGTTCCAGGCAGGCCAGTCCCAGGAGCTTAGGTGTTGTTTCAGATCTACTCCTGGAGTTTCCGCATGTGGGTGTAATTGGAAGCAGGCCCCTGAGCAGAAAAAGCAGAGTGACAGAGGAATGGAGTTCTCTTCCTGGTACAGTGTCAGGCCAAGCTGCCTCAACACTCCCTTTGGAAGAATACCAGGACCAAGGTCCATACCCAGCATCTTACGTCCAACATCACATACAACTCTGCTGTCAACACTGCCAAGGGTTAGTGGTCCCGCCCCAGAGGATAGATTTGAACACCCTAAAGAATCACACTGCACTTTCCAAGTACAACCCCAGATAACAGCTCCCAGTGGAGCTGGAGAGCAACATGGGTCATCAAAGGAGGGGATACTGAAAGATTAATCCAGCAGAGAGGAATACATACTGACATATTGGTCTGTGGTCATGGAGCTGACAGCTAGGTACAAACCTGAGAAATATGGTAACATCTGGGGCTGTACTTTCTGTACCAGAAAACCTCCATGTGAACCTGCACCACCGTTATGAGAATGTTCCCTTAGGTTGGCCAGACTTATCCATGTCTCTCAAAAACAACAAAACAAAACAAAAACAAAAATGCCTCAAGCTACTCACTAGCCACTGTGAGCTTTTCTTGCAAACACCCAAAGGCCTTTGAAGCACAAACCACCTCCACATCTGGGAGCTTTGGCAGGAGTATGTACTGGGCACAGCTGCAGGGAAAGACGGGGGCTGAAGCAAGGACTTTCCTATTTAACAGCAACTCTCAGCCTTCATGCCGACCTTCAGACCTCCTGGTGTCTGTCTCATGCCATCCTTCTAGATAGACCTTTGTCTAGCCCAGCTCAATTGCTGGGTAGAAGCCTTGGCTTGGTGACTATAGGTACTCAGGGGAAGGATACCATGTAAACAAAATTGTCAAATCAGGCTGTGCTGAATGACCCTGGACAAGCTTTTAGCCTTCCCTGATGTACCATGGAGTTGCGGTAAGGGTGAAGAGAGATGAGAAACAGGTAGTAATGTGAGGGAGGGCTTCCAGAAGCAACATATATATAGAACAGATTGCTTAAATTAGCAGTTACTTTGGGCCAGAACTGTAACAGCTGCTCTGTGTACATTGGCTGCTTGCAGTTTCATCGACAAGTTCAAGAGGGGCATTGATAGTCACCCCATTTTACAGAGAGGAGAGCTGAAGTTCAGAGGGGCCAAGGCCATGCAGGAAGGAGTTATGGGTACTAAGACTATAGCCCAGACCTAGCTTTTCACTATGATGCCTGGTCATCTCCAGCATTACCCGCTCTGGAGGCAGGACCCTGCTGTTTTCCTGGCACCTGGGTCTGGGAGCAGTGGCCTTCTTCCAGCTCCTGGCAGTGTGAGAACTTTGGCCACCCCCATCAGGACATAGCACCTCATCTGAGGAGGAAGGAATGTAGCAGTCTAATGTGGAAGCAGCTGCTGGATGGGTGGGGTTGGGGTCAATAGATGGGGGTCTTCAAGGAGACTCCCGTCTGGTGATTCCCTCTCTGGTGGGGTTCTGGGGTCATCAGAAGCCTAGGGAATGGATAGTCCTCTGAACCTGACTGTTCACAAGCAGGGGAAAATTAGCCTGCAGCTCCCAGAGTACACTTCACCCACAGAGGACCAGGACAGAGGGCAGGAGCAAAGCATCCTTTCTAACTCCTCATGGCCCACTATTCCCTGACCTCTGCATAGCTGCAGAAGAAACAGGAAATCTATACAGCCCAGGCTCATCCTCTCCAACCTGGCATTTCATGACTGAGGGGGCTGTTTCCTCATCTGTAGGATGTTGCTAACAAAAGAAAAAAGAGTAGACCACTACACCCACACAGAGAAACAGCCAGTTCCCCTTCGGGATGCCCATCCCTGTAATAACCATTGCCCAGTGTGTTCCTGCCCTGGCTGAGTGTGGGGCTGGCACTCACTCCCACATCCACCTCTCAGTCCACCTGTGTCCTTGGGATCATACCAGTAGCAGGAATCTGTGCCCACAGGGGTCAGCCCAGTCAGACGAGCACAGGTAACATGGCTTGGCTGTGGACTCCAGCCAACTTAGGCCTGCCATCAAATAGCACATTGGAGAGGATGAGCTCAGACTGTGTGGAGCTTCTGTTTCTGCTGAAGCTATGGAAGGTACAGGTTTCTGTGAAAGCAGTGGGGAAGGGGAAAGGGAGGAAAGGGGGCGCAGAGGATTGGGCTGGAGATAAGATGCACTCTTTGGGGGCACACCCTCAGTGACCTACTTCCCCAAACTGGGCCCCCTCCTGAGGTGTAGCGCCTCCCAAAAATGCCATCCAATTATGAATCCATCAGTGGAAGAAGCTCACAGATGAGCTCAGAGCCTTTGTGATTCTACCTCCCAGGCTCATCAGCAGGCAACCAAGCCTCCAGCAGAAGAATCTTGGGTAACATTTCAGACTTAAGCAGAAAGGTGAGCTCCTCAGCCAGCCGACTCCAGTACCCTCCGAGACTGGGCTCTGCCATGACCTAACTCCTCACCCACCTCCTGCCACCCTGCACTTCTGGAATCCCCAGCCAGAGTGACCTCCCCACCCCCCAAGGCCTCCTGAAAAGCCTCTCTTGGTTTTTTGCCTATCTGATTTGCTTCCCAGCAATGCCTTCTCCACAAAGGACACTGTCCTCCTCCTCGCCACCCTCAAAGTGTCAGCGTGCTTCAGAGCTTGTTGTGTTGGATCTCTGTGGCTAAAGAAGTCAGGAGTGTTCCCTGGTCTAGTTCCCCTGCCGTCACCCATTCAGGGCCTGGCAGAGACCAGGACTCAAGCAGGTATCTGAAGACCTAGGAAGAAAATAGATGCTAAGTTCCTCTCCTTAGGACCCTGGTGCTTGGCAGAGGCCCAGAGTGCCATGAGCTCTCCTGTGTCCTTATGGTTCCTTCTCTGGTGAGAGCTGAGCAGCCACAGGCTGAGTTTTTGTGGACTGGGCTGGGACTAGCTGTGCACTAAGGGTCGGAGCCCAGAGTTTGGCTGGGTGTATCTATGCAAGGCACCTGTCTCTCACTGCATCAATATCTGAGAATACAGAGCTGGTGGTGTCCCAGAATCAAGTGGCCACTTCTGGTCATCGGGTGTGTCGCATCCAAGGGTGGAGTTGAAGGGGGAGGAGGAGGAAAGCACTGGTTTGAGGTCATGTCTCATGTGAGCCCCACTTTAAGAAGGCTGCATGCTAAGAGACCTCCACTCTGCCATTGATGAAATGGGGTTAGAACCTGTTGAAGGTCACCACTACCCAGGGCACAGAACAGCAGTTCCGTAGGAGTCACATAAAAAGAGGGGCTCTTGAGGCCCCTCTCCACTCAATGAGACAATTGACAGTTAATGGTGTGGGGGAGGGGGTGTCATTTTCTTCAGTGATGCAACCCTAATCAATCTCAGTGGAACACACACAAACATACAGACACTATCAAAGTAGGAGGGGGGCTTGTGAAGATGAAAGGTTTCAACAGGAGCAAGCAAGGGATAATAAAGGGTAATAGGGGGGAAATGACCAAAATGTATCACATATACATATACATACACACACACACACACACACACACACACACACACACATATATGAGACACTGTAACAAAAAGAGATAACAATGATATATCTTGGAGCCAATCTTCTACATCAAAGTCATGTGATCTTTGAGCTTGTAACTTTACCTCTTTGAGCCTGTTTCCTTATGTCTTAATAATGGCTCACACACTGGGACATTTTGTATGTGTCAGCTCCTGTTTTCTGGTGTTTTGGTTTGTTTTATATTTCATCTAAACCTCATTAGCCACTGAGTCAAGACCACAGTTTGCAGATCCAGGAAGATTACAGGAACAGAAAATATGAGGTTCCTGCTACCCTCTCACCCGGGATCCTGCATGCTTTTTTAAAAAAAAAGATTTATTTTATTATTTGTGTGTGTGTGTGTGTGTGTGTGTGTGTGTGTGTGTGTGCATGTAGCAGGTAAGTGCAGTACCCAAGGAGACCAGAAGCAGGTGATTGTAAACAACCATATCCACCATATGGATGCTGGGAATCAAAACCCAATCTTCTACAAGAGCAGCCAGTGCTCTTAACCATGGAGCCATCTCTTTTGCTCTAAGGCCCCACTACTCTTAACCTTGCGTTCCAACAAAGTGCAGCAGGTGTTTATAGAAAACATTTTATGGGGTAGGTGGACACAGCCTGGGCATACAGAAGGAAGCTAGAGCAAGCCCCTGCCTCTAAATAATGTCTTCCCCCCACTGAGATGGAACCCAGGCAAACTACACGTTAGGCAAGTGTTAAATCAGAGCTCTGCCCCTTATCTCCCTCCCCATACATGAGGCTGTAATGAAGTTAGGTGGCAAGACAGAAACTACGAAAATATGGATATGCTTCAGGTATGGATTTACAACAAAGGTGAAGGGCATAAAATGAAGAGATATTCAATAACACAAGGTGGATGGTTAGGGGGGAAGGTGGTGGCAGAGCTATGATGTGATATGATAAAATGAACCATGTAGTGAGGGCATGGAACTTTTGTGGGGAGAGTATTATATTATACAAAGGATCTGAGACTGAGCCACCATAAGGGAAGGACAGTAGAAAGAACAGTTAGAGAGGGAGTATCAGTTCACATATCTTAAAACCCACATCTCCACATGCAGATGTTATGCAGCAGGTATGTGCACTATCCAAGGATACCAGAAGAGGGCATTAGATCCCCAGAACTAGAGTTGCAGATGGTTGTAAGCAACCACATGGGTGCTGGGAATCAAACCCCACACAAAACCTGCATGCAAGATGCACCATTTCTGCCTCCTCTGCCACTATGGCTCCCATGGAAAAGCTTGTGAAGGGGGACCAAAAAGAAGAAGAAGAGGGAGAAGAAGAGGAAGAGGAGGAGGAAGAAGAGGAATAGGAAAAGAAAGAGGAGGAAGAGAAGGAGGAAGAGGAAAAGAAAGAGGAGGAAGAGGAGGAGGAAGAGGAAAAGAAAGAAGAGGAAGAGGAGGAGGAAGAGGAAGATGAAGAAGGTGGTTTTGAAGTTCACCCCTGACTGGATCCACCGTATAGAAGACAGAATGTGAATGCACCAGTTTGGAGCAGTTCCTCCAGGAGAGGCTCAAGGTGAACAGGAAAGCTTGGAATCTTGGTGGAGGGGTTGTGACCATCAAAGTGAGCAAGAGCAAGACTTCTGTCACTTCTGAAGATGCCATCTTTCAAAAGGTTCTTGAAACGTCCCACCAAGAAATATATGAAGAACTAGCTTCAAGACTGGTTACTTGTCTGTGTCGCCAACAGCACAGAGAGCTATGAGCTATATGTTACTTCCAGATTAACCAAAATGAAGAGGATTAAGACAATTGATCTGGAATATTAATTCATAAATAAAGTTTAGGAACAACAACAAAGGACATAATGCATTGCGACACCTAGAATACAATAAGTGTTCAATTAAAGGTACTTTTATTATTGTGAAAGTACTAATAAAAATGCCATTTTGTGGTTTGTGTTTGAGATAGGGCTTTGATATATGACTCAAGTTACAAGGACTATCTGTAGGTACACACCACCGTGGCCAGCTTGACCGTCTTGCAGTATGTAATTCAGAAACATTTGGTACAAGCCACAGTTTGTTCAACCATCACAGCAATCTTGTTTCAGAAGTTTTTTACTCCCTCAAAAGAAAGCTTTTACTCACTGAAAGAAAGCCGTTCCTCTTTCCCCTCGCTCTAAGTCCTAACAACCATTCATCTGTCTCCTACCCCTATGGAGTTACATAATATGGATAGTTTGTAGGAATGGAATCATGCAAGAAGGGGTTGTTTGTATCTGGCTTCTTAAGATTTGTTTTTAAAATTTTTAATTTATGTATTAATGGGGGTGGGGTATGTGCACATGAGGGCAGGTGCCATGGGAAGCCAGAAGAAGTCAGATCCCCTGCAGCTTCTTACAGAAGATTTGTGAGCTGTCCAGAGTGGGTGCTGGGAGCCAAAGACCAGTGTGTGCCCTTAACGGATGAGCATCTCTCCAGTCCCCATAGATTCTTTCATTTAGCACAAGCTTTCAGAGTTGATTCATGTTGCTGAAACTCATTGTATTTAGATGCCGCATTCTCTGTCTGTTGAGTAACTGGATAAGTGTGTTGTTTCCTCTTGTGACTATTGTGAGGATAGCAGTTAAGAACACAGTCTTTGGATATCATTTTCCAGGCAATTATTGAATCCAGTGTCATGTTTCCTTATTATTCTTTCTGTTTGCTTGCTTGCTTGTTTGTTTGTTTGTTTGTTTGTTTGTTTTTGAGACAGGGTCTCACTATGTAGCTTTGGCTATCCTGGATCTTACCATGTAGACTAGACTAGCCTCGAACTCACAGAGATCCATCTGCCTCTGCCTCCTGAGTGCTGGGATTAAAGGCAGGCGAGAGCCAAATGGAGACCTATTGAACTTTTTCATAACCAGGTATTAGCGTTTGAATTGTCATTATGATAATGCTGCTTCTTCCTTCTCTGCTACCTCTAAGTGCCACCCAGAGAACAGCAGGCTGGATTCTGCTACACCCACACACCAGCCCTGTCCTCATAGCCACTGGCTAAACGGAACCCCTCTTGCTCACCCTCTGCAGGTGTTCAGTGACCTGGACCAGGTGCGGATGACCTCTGAGGGCTCTGACTGCCGCTGCAAATGCATCATGCGACCGTTGAGCAAGGATGCCTGCAGCCGGGTGCGAAACGGACGAGCTCGAGTAGAGGATTTCTACACTGTGGAGACAGTGAGCTCAGGTGCAGACTGCCGGTGCTCCTGCACCGCCCCGCCCTCCTCACTCAACCCCTGTGAGAACGAGTGGAAGATGGAGAAACTGAAGAAACAGGCACCCGAGCTCCTCAAGGTATGCTGGCAATGAGGGGATTGGCCTGGCTCTCCCATGACTTCTGTGTCACAGGTTGGAAAACTGAGGCTTCCTGAGTGAAGCCAGCTTAAGTCCGTGAGGCCCCTTGAATCACTTGCCATCCTGGGTATGACCCAAATCACTTCATATGCCTTCACCTAGCTGTATTATAAATACTGGAGCACTTTTTTTTTTTTTTTACAGATTTTTTTATACTTTTATTTTGTACACTGTGCATATTTCTCCTGTAACACTGGGGCACTTTATTATTTTGTTTGTTCTTGCTTGCTTTTTTGAGTCAGAGTCATACTCTGCTGCCCACACTGGCCTGGAATTCACTCTATATACCAGGATAGCTAGCCAGGAATTTGCAGCTGTCCTCCTGCCTCTGCCTGCCTGGGTTCTGGGATTATAGGCATGGGCCACCATTCTAGGCTTACTTTGTTCGTTTACTTTAATTGAGATAGGGGTTCATGTATACCAGGCTTACCTCAAACTTTCTATGTAGCCCAAGATGACCTTGAACTTTGATCCTCCAGCCGTAGCTTACCAAGTACTGACAATATAGTGCCATGCCAGAACTCAGTGGGCTTGGTGGGGCTGAGATTTGAATCCAGGTCCTACTGTGTCTAAATCATGCATCTCAACCATACACTCCTGTGTCCTTCTTTAAAGGACCACTTTGTTAGGTCTTATAAAGGGCCAGAATATTTCATACCTCCCCCCTTTCTATCCCTCTGAGACAGTGTTTCTTTGTGTAGCCCAGGCTGCCCTGGAACTCACTCTATAGACAGACTGGCCTCAAACTCAGAGATCCACCTACCTCTGTCTGTCTTCCAAGTACTAGGATTAAAGGCATGCACCACCACTATCCAGCCCACATCTTTATAAAATAATGTACGAGTGTTTTACCTATATGTATATAAGTACATCATATGCATGCCTGCTGTCCATGGACGCCAGAAGAGGCGTTAGATCCCCCTGGAACTAGAGTTACAGGTGCTGGGAACTGAACCCAGGTCGTCTGTAAACATAAGAAGTGCTCTTAACTGGGGCGCCATCTCTCTTGTTCCCCTGTTGCTATCTTTGAAAGTCTTTTTCTCTAACAATCTCTTCCAAACATGAATCTCAGTAGCCTATCTGTATCAGAGACCGTGACAGGTCTGAGGTGCTGCTCTGCTTATTTATAAGCTTACAAGTGACAGGGCCTTGGACGCTGGTGACAGACATAGCCTACTGGGTCACAGTTGTCCTCATGACTCTCAACTGATCACCATTCTCTTTCACTGGCTTGCTGTGCTCCAACATTCTGTGTTCAGTATGATGTGGGATAGAGGAGCCGTGAGCTCAGAGAACTAGCCTTGTGTCATGTCTTGCAGGAAAATGCTGATCATAACCTAAGGCTATTCTCTAACTAGGTGACTCACAAAGTAAGATGGTTGGCTCATTTGCGTGCAAGATGCACAGGGAAGCAAGAGACCCATGGAATACATGCTGTTTCCAGCATGTGGCTAAAAATGTTTTCTTTAAATTTAACTTTAAGTTTATTTTTATAGTATGTAAATTCATGCCAAAATGATCAAAGTTGGAAGGAGCAGCACATTTTAAGCCAAGCGGCCTTCTAACAGTTTGGCAGTGCCTAGATAGCAGTTAAAGGGGCAAATCCGGTTTCTTCTCAAGTCAATGGTCTAATAACTGGAGGTTCTATTGTTTCTGTTTTGGTTTGTGGATCCATGATCTCATACTAGTTCAAACTGACCTTATACTTGTAGCAACAATCCTCCTGCCTCAGCCTCCCAACTGATGGGATTACAGGTACACACTATCATGCCCAGCTTCTACGGCTGAGTTATGAGCATGCTCACTGTGAAGATGCACAGGACCCTCTGTCTAAAGACTGCCTTGTGTCACACCTGCTGGAACCCTTTGGGAAGGGAGCTTATGGGGCAGTTTTACTTGTAACGGACTCTGAGCCCAAAGAAGAGATAAAAGTTGCCTGAAGTCATAGGACAGAGTAACAGGACTAAGCTGAGTCCCAAATTCCGTTACATCCCATTACCCACCTACAAGGTCACCAGGTCACCAGACTGAGGTTCTCCCACCAACCTATTGTCCCTCGGGCCTTTTTGGTGCATGACAGACATAGTCTTTTACATATGGTCGCAACTTGGAGTTAGATGAAGTTACCCTGCCAGGTAGGACCTTCCAGAAGCAGGAGAGATTACCTACAGGACAGGGTTTCTCCCATGCAGTTGGCTCCACTGACCTCAGCAGGAGGTTCTGTGTAAACATCCCAGGGAGGAAATTAAGAAGATCCCCCGGGTTCAGAGCTTGCCTTGCAGCCCACCTTTTTATACCAGCCCCATGAACCATGCTAACAACTACAGCTATGATCTGGCCTAGACTGCATGGCTGTGTGGGGGAGGGTACTGCCCCATTTCTTGGGTAGACTGGCCAAGAGAAATGTCTCTTACCATTTCCCTCTTTTTCTTTCTGGACATAGGTCAGCTATGTCTCCATCCTTGAGGAGTTGCCAGGCTGAGGACACAGCTGCTAACTAACAATGGCAGTGTGCTCTGTACTGGGCCAGGAATTGTGCTAGGAATCATGGGAAGCCCAAAGACCAGATAACATTGGGCCTGGGTTTGAGGGATGCCTAAGAGCCCCTCAGGCTAACAGAAGACATTCTGGCCAGAGGTTGGTAGAACGGTATGACAAAAGTGGCCTCCCTGCCCTCACTCACCCCAGTTTAGCCCCATGGCTACCTGTCACGTCCTCATATACATGGCTTCTGATGCTACCTGTGGTGAAGTGAAGGTCCAATTAAAACAAAAACCTAGCTATCCCAGCTCTCTGTTGAGTTACGACCTCTTTGCTCCACCTTCAGAGGACCAGAGCTTAGTTCTCAACACGACTGTTGGATAGCTTACTGCCTGTAATTCCAGCTCCAAGGAATCCGACATCCTCTCTGAGTGTATCTGCACTCGCGTAGACACACAAATACACACACAATTAAAAACTAAAATAAATCTTTACAAAAAAGAAGAAAACTGAAGTTTTAAAAAGTCTTGTCAGTGCCAAGCATAGTATTACACCCTAGCACTTGGGAGGCAGAGGCGGGTGAATCTTTCTGAGTTTGAGGCCAGCCTGGTCTACATAGTTAGTGCCAGGACAGCCAGAGCTGCATAGTGAGACCCTTGTCTTGAAACAAACAAGTCTGCCAAGGCTAATACGTCATGAAACACTCTAGAAATAGATTTTAGGAAAATGAAGCTGGGAGTGTCGCTGAGCGATGGAGTACCTGCTTGGGGTGCATAGGTTTCTGCATCCTCAATGCAGAAGGGGGGGGGGCAAGAACAGGAAATGGCTAGGGGAGAAGTGTTTGCTAGGCAAGCATGAGGATCTAAGCATGGGTCCCCAGCATGCATATAAAAGCCTGGCATGGAGGCCTGTGCTTGTAACCCAGTCAGTACTCATGGGAGCAGAGACAGGAGGATCCTGGAGCTTGCTGACCAGCCAGTCTAGTCAACATAGTAACTTCCAGGTTCTCTGTCTCGGGAGATGAGATGGAGGCAGACACCTAACGTTGACCTATAACCTCCACAGCTGAGCTCGCCTGTATTATCCAGGGAGGGGAGATGAAGGGAAGAAAGGAAAGAAAGAAAAAAGGAAGAGAAAACAGGCATGCCAAATTTCAAGTCCAATGTCTTATGAGAGTCAGGACATATAAAATTGCTCTGCCAAGGGACTACAAACCATGGAAAACCAAAGCCTCGTCTCCCACTCCGTGCTGATTTTGCCACAGACACGACAAGCAGTTTGTCCCCATGACACTCAGAGCAGTAAGAGAAGCATAAATCCATAGTCACAACTCCAGCTCCTGTCTCTACTCAGAATGTCCTCTCCCGACAGCTCTGCAAGCATGTGTTCCTCTAGAGCTCAGCTCAATACTAACTGACTGGGGCTGAAGAGATGGCTTCCTGCTTAAGAGCAATGTCTGCCCTTGCGAAAGACCAGGCTTTGATTCCCAGCACCCACAGGGTAGCTCACAGCCATCTGTAACTCCAATTTCAGGGGATCCAAACCCTCTTTTGGCCTCTACAGCACATACGTGGTGCACAGACATATGCATGCAAACACCCATACACATAAAATTAAAAATCCAAAATTTAAAAAAATGGAAAAAAAAAAAAAGGCTCATACTTTGGGTTGGGTTGATCAATTGAAGCAAGCAGGCCTTTTGGCCAATGATTCATGACCAAGTAACCCATTATAAATGCACTCCTCAGAGGCACTATAACAAAGTGCACAAGGTAGGGCCACAAGGGGAGACCTCCCAAATAAGGATATGGTCCCAAGCCAAGGGTCAGCTTCAACTTGGCTCCTCAGGAGCCAGGAAACTGGCCTTATAGATGCCCACACTATCAGTTATAGTTTGGGGCTGCCTGTAGGGGACACAGGGTGTCTTTGGAGTTTAGCCACTTTGTCATTCAAAAGGGAGGCGTGTACAGAGAGGATGATATCAGGTTACAAAGTACAGATCAGAGGACGAGCTCCCCATGTTCCATCCTACAGAAGGGTGATTGTGGGAGGTAACAGTTAAATATCTATTTCAAAATATTTTACCAGAGAACAGTTTGAATGGTGTCATCACAAAGAAGATGGATTTATAGTATATATTATATAACATATATGTTATATATATCATATATATTTATAATTATATATAACATATATATATATATATGTAGATATATAGATATCACCCACATATATCTCTTTCTGCTGGGGAAGTGCCCAATTGTGGAATATTTGCCTAGTGTGTAGGAGGCCTTGCAATCCATCCCCAGTACTTCAAAAAAGGAAAACACAAATATGCATATTTGAAAAGTGCCTCAATAAAATCTTATGTCCTACTTGTCTTGTGATTGGAGTTTAAGTAGCCACTGTGAGGTTCTGGGATTCTGGGGTTCTTTGCTGAAGTGGAGCTCCCTGTGTGTCCTCTGGCCTGTCATGTTCGTGTTCTTGCTTAACCATCTGTCTCCCGACTCCACCCACCACTTCTAGCTGCAGTCTATGGTGGATCTCCTGGAGGGTGCCCTGTACAGCATGGATCTGATGAAAGTACATGCCTACATCCAGAAGGTGGCCTCCCAGATGAATACGCTGGAGGAGGTAAGGACAGGGCAGGCTGTATCCAAAGGGGTCTGGACCATTCTGTTTCACTTTAGTGGCTACAGGAAGCAGAACTCCAGCAGAGAGCTGTAGGCTGCAGAGTCCTGCCTTTGGAGAAGAGGTGTGGTGGTGGTTGGGGGGGGGGGTGTTTAAGGACTCAAGGAAGCTGAAAGCTGGATGAACAAGCAGAGGTACTCTTTGGTAATATGAAAGGAGCGCTGAGGAGTGCTGCTTACATCAGGGTCCATGCTGTATAACACTGGGTGCCATTCACAGAGAAGTACCGTATCAGTGGTGCCTCTGGGCTGGTACAACATAAGCAGGAATGATCAAACATGATCTCCAGGTTTGACAATTCCAGTATGACCTGTGTGGAAACAAAGCCACTACAGACTGCGCAGGCTATGTGTGCCACAGGATTACCCTCTCAGTACAAGAACAGCTGGACAAACCTGGAGGTCCAGGCTGAAGGTTCAAGGCTTGCCTCTCTCCTGGCATTGCCTGGCCTCCACCCATTTCCTGCATCCGGCCTCTGCTGAGCACCAGGGGTCTGGGGACGTGCAGCTGCCAGGAGCAGGCGTTAGGACTTCCTTTCCCAGCTTCCTTTCCAGAAGGAGGTGGTAACTGGGTATCCTGTGCCACAGGAGGGAAGACAAAGCCCTGATTAAACCCAGAGCTGAAGGTCACAGTCACTTAGATTATCTGAAACCTGTTAGAGTATCTCCTCCTGGCTGCCTGATCCCAGACCAGCTTGGGAAGCTGACCTGAGACTTTTTTCTGGGCACAGTATTACCTGTGCATTCCAGGGCCACACTGCTGGCTCTCCTCCTCCAACCTTTCCTTGTTATCTCTGGAAATGAAAACCAGTCCCTCAGAGCTCTGAGTCTGCTGATTGTCTCTTTAACAAGTTTGGTTTGAGTGCTAGGATCATAATTCAGCATTACCACACCCAGCTCTGAAAAAAATATTAACAGGTTACTAGAGACTTTGAGGGGCCACCCATAGAGACCGACTAAATTATGACCTATGCATACAGTGACATATTATGCATTTACGAAAAGGAGTGGGAAATGATTGTGAACAGATATGGAACTGTCCAAAAATAGGCTGTTAAGTGATACCCAAGTGTTGAAAAATAAGTATATATATATATATATATATATATATATATATATATATATATATACATATGTATATATATATACATATATATATACATATATATATACACACATACATACATACATACATACATACATACATACGTTAAACAGGGTTTTTTTTTGTTTTGTTTTGTTTCTTGTAGAGGGTCTCATTATGTGGCCCTGGCTGTCCTGCAACTCCCTATGTAGATCAGATTGGCCCCAAATTCACAGAGATCCACCTCCCTTTGCCTCCCTAGTACTGGGATTAAAGGTGTATACCACCATACCAGGCCTACTCACATCTTTTTCATTTATAATATAAACATATATTACCTATTTTTCACTTATTTTCTCTTAAGAATAAGAATCACTAACTACAAGGTCTTATAGGGCATGCTTGTTTCCGCTCATTCACCAGTGCCACTTATATCTATGCCCCTGAAGTCTCGATGGCCAAGTTGGGGTGACCTTCTAGGGTAGCAGCTCAGAAGAAACAGGGCCTGGAATGACCATGTATCCTGCCCCACAGAGCATCAAGGCCAACCTGAGCCTGGAGAACGAGGTGGTGAAAGACAGCGTACGCCACCTCAGCGAGCAACTGAAGAGCTATGAGAACCAGTCAGCCATCATGATGAGCATCAAGAAGGAGCTGTCTAGCCTGGGCCTCCAATTGCTGCAGAGGGATGCAGCTGCTGTCCCTGCCACTGTCCCAGCCTCAAGCCCCGACAGCAAGGCTCAGGTGAGGCCTTGGTTCTGATCACAGGGACAGAAGGTGGCTAGGCTTGAGGACACAGGGTTGGATGTGTTTGCAGCCTTAGGAGAGGGCTAACAGAAAGCAGAGCAGGAGAGCCCATGGTGTGCAGGACAAGAGCTGGGCAGCGAGTGTCTATTCTGCTTTGTGGCTAGGTAAACTGGGGCAGAGTTGCGTGTTCAGTCTGGAAGGATGACTGGGCCTCACACTGGGTATTTACTCTTATTGCCAGTTCCCAAAGTTCTGGAAATGAGGTTATGGGAACCTCCCCGCTGGCCCTAGAAGAGGAAGCCAGCTTTCCTGAAGCATTGCTTCTAGTCTCTCCAGCTGTGGCTGGGCCCCTGGGTGGGTGCAGGGTAAGTGGGCAGTACCTCGGGGATCCTTGAAGACTAATATCATTTCACCCGTCGTGGATAGATAGCATGTGTGCACAGACAAGATCCCCTTGTTTCAGTAGATCCCCTTGGTCTAGTCTGCATTCAGAAGTACTGCTATGATAAAGACCCTGGCCAGAAGCAATGTGGGTCTGAAAGGGTTTAGTTTGTCTTCTAGCTCTCAGATCACACAGCATCATTGAGGAAGTCAGGGCAGGAACTTAAGGTAGGAACCGAAGCAGAGGCCATGGAGCAGTGCTGCTCACTGACCTCTTTAGCCTGCTTTCTTACCTAACCTGGACTACCTGTCTAGTGGTAGCACCACCCACTGTGGGCTACGCCCCATCAGCTCCATCATTAACCAAGAAAATGCCTCACAGACTTGGCTTACAAGCCAATCTGGTGGAGGCATCTTCTCAGTTGAGATTCTCTTTTCCCAGATTGTATCAAGTTAAAGAAATAATAGCCAGCACACCGCTGTAGGCAGACACACTGACCCTCCCATTCTCCAAACAGGTCAGGAAGTAAGCATCTGAGGGTGGACAGCCCATATAAATGTTCCTTCCTCTGATGGCACTCAGAGTGTGCCACTTGGTACGGAGTGCAGCAAGTCACCCTTTTAGTGCCCCTCAGATCGGTCACCCATGGGCAGGACACGACCCAGTAGCCTCATTTTCTGGTGATGTTTGTAGGACTCCTCTGAACCTGACTTCCTCACATACAGTATTAGTTCATCCTACAAACCGAAAGTATAATTGGTCCCTGCCTACTTGGCACATGAAGAAACATGGACAGAGGTCACAGGGAGACGGGGTGGCTGAGCCAGGGCTGTACAGCCTACGTGACTGTCTGGTCCCAACCCTTCCTCCTCAACTTGCAACCGCCTGTGCTGACACTGTGATAGTGGCACCTTTGGTGACTGCAAGTGGGATGGCCTAGACACAATAGAGCATGAGGAAGCCTGAGCCTTGGCCCGAGCTGGCTGCCTGCTCAGCGAGATGCCAGCTCTGCAAAGTGTGAGTGAGTGTCGCTTTGGCAGCTGCCCAGGTGGCGTCAGATACTGTACAAGCCTTATCTGCCTGAGCTTCTGTCTCACAATGGGTGGTGTCATAGGCCTTGTGTTCTTGTGCCAAGCCAGCCTCAGAGCATTTGAGTAGGAAGTGAAAATAACGAGGCTCACAAAATGTTGGACACGGCATTCCCTAAGGGTAGCCAGACCAACATGGGGCTGAAGAGCTCAGAATGCTGGGATCTCAATGCTAACATGGGAAGCATTCTGGGTACTCTGTAAAGCAACCTAAGAACCTCTCCCTCTCCCATATACTAAGACCAGTGAGTGAGCCAACAAAGCAAGCAGACAGGAGTTGGGAATGAGTATGTAAGTTACTGGATTGGGTCTCAAGCCTGCAGAGGAAAGCTGAGTGGAGAAACAGAGGCAAACAACTTATGGATGTTCCTACTCTGGAACTTCACAGACACTGTGACTACCTCCAACTCCCACACTGAGCTTCTGTGACTGCTAGTCCCTCCCTCATGTTTACTGTCACCCAAATCTGACACTTCTGTTCTTCCCAGGACACAGCTGGTGATGGGCAAGGCAAAGATCTCAACAAATATGGCAGCATGCAGAAGAGCTTCTCAGACAAGGGCCTTGCAAAGCCTCCCAAGGACAAGCTGCTGAAGGTGGAGAAGCTGAGGAAGGAGGGCGTCAAGGGCAGAATACCCCACCCCACAGCCAGGCCACGTGCCCTAGCTCAGCAGCAGGCAGTGATCCGAGGCTTCACCTACTACAAGGCGGGCAGACAGGAGGCCAGACAGGAGGCATCCAAGGCTGATGCTGGTGAGTAGAAGACAGCAGAGCCTGGTTGAGGGGTGGCTGCCTCCAGAGACCCACTTGCCTTCTCACTGTTTACTTTGCTAGGGTCCTTTGCTCAACCGTACACTGGGTAGAAGCCCCTAGGTAGGGTTGCTAATGAGATAATAGAGGCCTCTCTTTCAATACTTCAGTCCTTACCTTTTCTTTTCTTTTTTTTTGGGGGGGGGGGTGTTTTGGGGTTTTGTTTGTTTTTGTTTTTGTTTTTCAAGACAGGGTTTCTCTGTGTATCTCTGGCTGTCCTGGAACTCACTCTGTAGACCAGGCTGGCCTCGAACTCAGAAATCCACCGGCCTCTGCCTCCCAAGTGCTGGGATTAAAGGCATGCGCCACCACTGCCTGGTAATCCTTACCTTTTCTGCACTTCCTTTTGTTCAAAGATCTGCTGCAGGTCAGCCCATGGACCCTGTACTTCACCTGCCAGCTTAGTCCCTGGTATCTCCACGTGACTCACAGCCAAGGGCAACACAAGTAGTAGTTGTAGGCTCTTCCAAGGATAGGAAGGTAGAGTAGCTAAGAGTCCAGTATTATTCAGGAGTTCCCTCCTGTCATGTGCAGTGGTGAAATTCCAGGTACTCGAGAGGTTGAGGCAGGAATTCAAGGCCAGCCTGAGCTACACAGTAAGAGGCTGACTTGAAAGTAATAATAAAAAGGGCTCCCCTAGGCTTGGTAGCACAGGCCTGTGATTGGACCTAGTCACTGCTAGACAAGACAGTTCAAGCATTGTTTTACGTTCAAGGTCTCCTTGGGAAACAGTGGTTTCAGGACTAAGCTAGGCAACTTACTTAGACCCTGTCTCAAGATATAACTTCAAAAGAGGGCTGGGGATATAGCAATATAGAGACTATGGATGGATGGATAGATAGATAGATAGATAGATAGATAGATAGATAGATAGATAGATAGATATAGTAGAATGATTATCTAACAAGTTCAAGACTTTACTTAGGTTAAATTCCCACCACAGGTATTGTTGAGATGGCTCAGTCAGTACTTACCTCAAAAGCATAAGGACCGAAATATCATATCAAAAAACCATATTTTAAAAAAAATACTAGGTGTGGTAACACACACTTGTTTTGCTGTTTGTTGAGGGTTTTGTTACTTATTTATTTTTATTTTGTCTTCATTGGTTGTTTGCCTTCATATATGTCTGTGGGAAGGTATCAGATTTCCTGGTACTGTTGTTACAGACAGTTATGAGCTGCCATGTGGGTGTCAGGAATTGAACCCAGGACCTCTAGAAGACCAGATAGTGCTCTTAACCGATGAGCCATGCCATCTCTCTAGCTACCCCCTCCCCCTTTAAATATTTTTTTTTTATTTTTTAAAGATTTATTTATCTTATGTGCATGTTTGTATGAAGGTGCCAGATTTCCTAGAAAGAAAGTTCAGACAGTAGTGACTCCACATGGGTGTGGGAATAGATCCCAGGTCCTCTGGAAGGTCAGTCAGTGTTCTTACTGCCGAGCCAGCTCTGCAGCCCTGTAGCACACACTTGTAAAACCAGTACTGGGAAGGCAGAGACCAGAAGATGCCTCAGGCTCACTGGCCAGCCAGTCTAGCCTCACTAGTGTTCTCAAAGGAGGTAGATAGTATTTCTGAGGATGATACCTAAAGTTATCCTCTGCCTTCCACACATGTGCACCATACACAAACATGGGTATATACATACATTCATTTAAAACACACACACACATACACACACACACACACACTGGAAAAGAAAAGGTCCCTTAATTTCTTAGCCCTTCAGGGTATAACCTTCCCCCCCACCCCTCCACCAGTCCCTGATGCCAGCTGCTGTCCTTGCATCCTGCCAACTCAGTCTGGCCACAGCACAGAGCCTCTGACCCCCGACTGGGCCACTGCCCAGGCACAGCTCTGGGCATCTGACTCTGCCAAGAAGACTCGTGGGAACAAGCTTCCTGCCCCAACAGGCTGCCAAGACTATGTTCCCTGTGGATTCCCTGACTAAAGTGTATTTGCTTGTTCCCACTGGGTCCCAGGTATGGGGTCAGACCGGCCTGTCTAACTACAGGCAAAGAGCAGCCTGGGGAGCTAAGCCACTGCCGGCAATGGTGGGACAGGGAGGGTGCAGACACAGCTAGAGAGGTAAGTGTCGGAGGTGAGCAAGGGTCAGAAGCAGGGCCAGAGATCTGTGGCCTAGAAGTGACCAGACACTGGCTGAATCCGTCCCTTCCTCGCTTGAGGTGGTACTAAGAGGCTCAAGGTTATCAAGGTCCCCTGGAAGGTGACCAAGATAAAGCCTACAAGAAGTAGAAGTTTTGCCCCTGGAACTAAGTTTAGGGCAGGACAGAACTGGAACAACTGAGTATGTAGCACTCAGGAGAAAAAGGACTTCACGTTTAGCACCACGTGTTTGCAGAATCAGTACAGGTGTTTTATACACATTTACCTCTAATCAACACCATGATTATGACACTCATTTTACAGAGGTGGGAATACAAGAGGGCTTGCTAAAAACTCTCCCAGTTGGGGATGACAGAGAGATCAGAAAGTCCTACCCTGTTCACTAGGAAGCCCACCCATTTGAGGCCTTTCAACTCCTCCATGGTCAGAGAAGCGAGGTCTGTGGCAGACATGTGTATCAGCACAGCTGAGACAATGGCACTGAGTTGTTTTCTTTCCACAGACAATACCCTCAAAGGTACTTCCTGGCTGGAGAAGTTACCACCCAAGATCGAGGCCAAGCTTCCGGATCCTAACTCTGCCAAACATGATGACGTCAGATTGCAGGCTTCAGAAGGAGACAACTTGGCCCCTGATATCTCCACTACCACCACCACCACTACCACCACCACTACCAGCACGACCACTACCAGCACTACAGCCACTGCCACCAAAACCCCAACCCCTATCACCACTCTCTGGCCCACTGAGCCACCTTTGCATCCAGAAGTCCCCAGCCAAGGTGAGTGAGTCTCCTCAGCATCAGAAAACTCAGTTTAAGACTAAATCCAACACGTATCTTGTTAGGTTCTTGATCCACAAATGTTCACCTTTATCAAATTGTTGAGGGTTTTTGTTTGTTTGTTTGTCTGTTTGTTGTTGTCTTGAGTTTTTGTTATTTTGAGACAGGATATCAGCAGAGCTTATACCCTCCTGCCTTAGCCTCCATGTGTGGGATTATGGACATGTGTCAACCTGCCTGGCTTACTTGGAAATTTTAGGTTTTTTTTTTTTTTTTTTTTAAAGAAGACGTGTGTGTGTGTGTGTGTGTGTGTGTGTGTGTGTGTGTGTGTGTTTCAGAGAGAGAAAGACACAGAGAGAATGACAGAAAGAGACAGAGAGAGGGTGAGAGAGAGACAGAGGGGAGACAGAGAGAGAGGGACAGAAAGAGACAGAGGGAGAGAGAAAGAGAGAGAAAGACAGAGACAGAGACAGAAGCAGAAATCAAAATCCCTTTTTCTATCTCTTTCCATCAGTGTTTTTGTGGCAGGGTCTCTCTATGTAGCCCTGTCTGTCCTGGAACTCACTATGTAGACCAGGCTGGCCTTGAACTCACAGAGTTCTTCTTCCCAGGTGCTGGGATTAAAGGTATATAAGGTATTAAAGGTATATAAGGTATTAAAGGTATATGCCACCATGCCGCCTGGCTTCAATTCCAGTTTTGAGACAAAACCTGTGGTTTGTGTTTTCTTGGCTCAGCATAAAGCCAGAAAATTCTACTGAATCTCCTGTCTCTGTACCCCGCAGAGCTGGGGTTACAGGTATGTGGGGGATACCCTACTTGTTAGAGGCTGCTGGGATTCAAACACAAACTGTCAAGGTTGCACAGCAAGCATTCAGCTGCGGAGTCATCCTTCCAGCGCATGTGTTTTTAAAGAGTTATTAGGAAAAAGAGTGCAGGGAAGACGTCTGCCCTCTCCCAGCCTAACAGTTATCCCAGAATCCTCCACAGAAAAACTGCCAGAATTTGAAGTGGCTATGAAATAAATTACATTTGCAACAAATTCTCTTTACAACATGACGGGGAATGTCATCACAAAATCCAGCCACTGTTAGTTCTCTCCTTATGTCCTCTCTCCAATCTGCTCTGTTCTGGTTTCAAGATGCTAGACCTGAGCTCTTGGCTTCCAGCTGCCACCTCTGAACTACAACCCCAACACACTTTGGCTGTTTCTATGTCCACATTTATAGCTGTAGTTTGTGTCACACAGTAGATGCTGCCCTCAGTAAATCACAGCTCCGTTCTGAAAGGGCTCTTGACTGTATGACTGGAAGCCTTCAGACCCTTCCTTCCTCACTCTGGACCAAGTGCCATCTCCCTCACACTTGTCTTTCCAGAAGGATCCACAAACAATGTGGACAACAGCTGCAGCTAATGTGATTCCCTCCCAACACAGACTCTGGTGTCAGTAAACTTGAACTAACCTACAGGGCTGACACTGGGGAGGGGAGGGGGGTGTTGAATAAATTAAAAGGCACAGCTGTCTGGTGGCCTGGCAGGAGCCAGAAATCACATCATTAAAAGGCTATTTAATGAGCATCAGTCAGTAGGAGAAAACAGGACACACAGAACCATGTATTCAGAGGGATCTCAGTTTCTTAACAGTCCGTGTGACTGCATGCAAGAAACGTCGAAAGGGGAGGAAGCTCACGGAGTTCAATTGTATACTAGAGACCATCTTAGGACCTCCCTCCCTCCTTCCTTCTTTTTTTTCTTTCCTTCCTTTTTGAGACTGGGTCTTACTATGTAGCTTGACTGGCCTGGCACTATATAGCCCAGGCTGGCCTCAAATTCACAGCAAGGGCTATCTTCCCACCTCAGCCTCTACGATGCAGGGGTTACAGGCATTCCCCACAACCCCCAGCTTCAGTTTTCCAGTATGCAGAAATACCGTGGTGAACTCATCTCTTCTACTGAACTATATGTTTGAAGCTTTGGCCAAAATCTTTCAATCCTATTATTACCCACCATTGTACTCTCTGCTTCTCAGAGATGGGCCCTTCTGTTTTCTTTTGACATATGGTAGATGCTGGGTTTTTGAATGGTGTTCATGTCATCTGTTCCCTCCTCTGACTGTTCATGCTTTTTCCAGTGATCAGGCATTGCTTGGCTCATAGGCCAAAAGTCACCAGCAAAACCATCAAGAGAGTTAAGATGAAATGGATAAGTCAGGTATAACGGTGCACTCAAAAGGCAGAGGTAGGCAGATCTCTGAGTTCAAGGCCAGGCTGGTCTACAGAGTGAGTTTCAGGACAGCCAGGTCTCTATAGAGAAACCTTGTCTCAAAACAAAACAAAGATGGTACAGTGGTTTGAACAAGTATGGCATATATATATATTCATTCCTGTGTTTGAATGCTTGGCCCATAGGGAGTGGCACTGTTAGAAGGTGGCCTTGTTGGAGAAAGTATGTCACTGTGGGGTGGGCTTTGAGATTATATATGTTCAGGTTATGCTCAGTGTGGCACACAGTCTCCTTTTGCTGCCTGCAGACCAAGGTGTGGCTCCTCCAGCCCCGTGTCTGCCTGCACACTGCCATGCTTCCCATCATGATGATAATGGACTGAACCTCTGAAACTATAAGCCAGCTCCAATGAAATGTTTGTTGAGTTGCCTTGGTCATGGTATCTCTTCACAGCAATGAAACCCCGACTAAGAGAGGTGGATTTAGATCACCTTCCTAGACCAACTGTTTTAGCTTGCAGTTAATGGTTCTGTGTACCAAATGCTGTGTCCTTTGCTCCCCACAGGCAGGGAGGACAGCTGTGAGGGCACGCTCCGAGCCGTGGATCCTCCTGTGAAGCACCACAGTTATGGGCGCCACGAGGGGGCCTGGATGAAGGACCCTGCGGCTCTAGATGACAGGATCTATGTCACCAACTACTACTACGGAAACAGCCTGGTGGAGTTTCGAAACCTGGAAAATTTCAAACAAGGTCAGGGAAGCTGGGAGGGAGAGGGGGAAGGATGTGGGTGGCCTGGGGAGGGGCTCCCATAAGATTCCGCCTTCCTGTGCATTTTCAATGTCCACCCTGCCCTAGTTCCAGATAGCCACTCTTACCCCAGGGAAGGGTGTTTGGGGGCCGCTGCTGATAACTGAGTATGGGGGGCAAAGGAGATAGATGTCCTGCCTCTTGAATGTGACTTGCTATCAAGGAGAATAGTGAGCTTCCACGTGCTAAGTGTTCTGTGCCTATATACACACTGTACATTCTGTGCCTATAGACATACATACGGTCTATGTATGTCTATCTTAGTTAGGGTTCTATTGCTCCAATGAAACACCACAATCAAAGAAACTCAGGGAGGAGAGGGTTTATTTGACTTACACTTTCAGATCACTGTTCAGCATCAAAGGCAGTCAGGACGAGACCTCAAGCAGGGTAGGGACCTGGAGGCAGGAGCTGATGCAGAGGCCATGGAGGGGTGCTGCTTACTGGCCTGCTTCACATGGCTTGCTCAGCCTTTCTTTCTTTTTCTTCTTTTCTGCTTTGTTGTTGTTTGCTTATTGTTTTTTGAGGCAGGGTTTCTTGGTGTAGCCCCGATTGTCCTGGGACTTGCTCTGCAAACCAGGCTGGCCCCAAACTCAGAGATCTGCCTGCCGTTGTTTCCTGAGTGCTGGGCTTGAACTTGTGCACCACCACTGCCCAGCTGCTAACATCCTTTTAAAAACTGATTCTGTCTGTGTCATAGCACCTCACATATGGCAAGTGTCAAGACAAAGGGTTAGGAGAAAGTCCTTCACTATATCCCAGGGAGGTCACATTGGCTAAGGACACTGAAAGACAGGTAGGCATTCCCTGTGCAGATCAGATGGGGAATAGCAAACCTGACTTAAGGAACGGCATATGCAAAATTTTCAAGACAGAGCACAGGGCTGGCATCACCCTGCACCTCATTCCTAGGTACCAATGTCACAACTGGGGACCCAGAGCTCAGGACTCACAGGCACATAGATGATGTTAGTGGTTCCTTCATGACACCATCTTTGGGAACTAGATGATGGACCTAGGTCCAGCCACATGGTCAAATTTTGGTGAAAAGTACTTTTTGGGCACTGGTGAGCCCTTAGTGGTCTCTGTGGTGAATGGGTGATGTTCTAGTTTGCTTTCTGTTGCTGTGATAAACACCATGACCTGAAGCAACTTGAGACAGAAAGGGATTATCTCATACTTTCAGGTAACAGTCCATCACTGAGGGAAGTTGGGACCAAGAAATCAAGGCAGGAAGCCCTGAGGAACACTGCTTACTGGCCTGCTCTCTTATTTGTTCAGAAAGCTCATCCAGCTTCCTTGTCTTTTTGTTGGCGTTTGTTTTCGTTTTTTGAGACAAGGACTCACTATATAGCTCTAGCTGCCTTGGAACTCACGCTGTACATCAAACTGGCCTCAGACTCACAGAGATCCACCTGGCTCTGCCTCCCAAGTGCTAGGATTAGAGGTATACATCACTACACCTGGCCCAGCTAGCCTTCTCATACAGCCCTGGCCACCTGCCTAGGCATGGAACCACCCACGGTGGGCTAGACCCTCCATCATCAAGCAAAACAATCTCTGGCAGATATGACCACAGGCTGAGCAGTTCCTCTAGATTGTGCCAAACTAACCTAGAACAGAGTACCCTGATATGACCCTCCACTTTCCGTACACAGGCCGATGGAGTAATATGTACAAGCTACCTTACAACTGGATAGGCACAGGCCATGTTGTGTACCAGGGTGCCTTCTACTACAACCGTGCCTTCACCAAGAATATCATCAAATACGACCTGCGCCAACGCTTTGTGGCCTCCTGGGCCCTGCTGCCTGATGTGGTCTATGAGGACACCACACCCTGGAAGTGGCGTGGCCACTCAGACATTGATTTTGCCGTGGATGAGAGTGGCCTGTGGGTCATCTACCCGGCCGTGGATGAGCATGACGAAACGCAGCATGAGGTGATTGTGTTGAGCCGCCTGGACCCTGCAGACCTCTCTGTGCACCGGGAGACCACTTGGAAGACAAGGCTGAGGAGGAACTCCTATGGGAACTGCTTTCTGGTGTGTGGCATCCTCTACACCGTGGACACTTACAACCAGCATGAAGGCCAGGTGGCCTACGCATTCGACACCCACACTGGCACTGATGCTCACCCACAGTTGCCCTTCCTCAATGAGTATTCCTATACCACCCAGGTTGACTACAACCCCAAGGAGCGGGTACTCTACGCCTGGGACAATGGCCACCAGCTCACTTACACTCTCCACTTTGTGGTCTGAGTGGGGACCTATGTTCACAAGGGAGGGCAACAGAGGAGAAGGAGCTATCCCTAGCAACTCCTGTATCTAAGTATCAGTTGGGGAGTGTCCTGGCCCTCCCTCTGTAGCTACTTCTTGTGCCCATATTCCTTGCACATTTTTCAGCAGATGAGAAGGTATAGGCAGCTCAACTCTGGCAGCGTGGGGTGCTGGCCTGCGCTTCCCCCATCTCAACTCCTGTACCAGAAGCCCTTCCCTTGGCCATCCTTGTCTCCCTCTTTAGCCCTTCCCAAAGCCTTGGGCCTGGGGTCTTTTTTGGGCCTTCAAAGCTATTCTCTCCACACTCAGGGATTGCTAGGAGTAAGGCCTTTGTCCCCAGAGAGGGTGGCCCCAAGTTGGAACAGGCTCTGTTTCCCTCGCCAGTCTTAATCTGGTCATTTGGTGGGCTGATTCAGCAGCCTGGGAATCTGAGGGAGACAGGACAGAGGGGTTCAGAAAACACTTCTCAGTTTGCAGGACAAAACCCAGAAGTAGAAGCAAGGGGTTAGACTGGGGTCTCAGTACCAGGATTTTCTTTGAGATGAGACTTGGGATTGTGGACACACAAGTGAAAATATACAAGCTACCTTAAAATAAGATTGGCAGCTAGCTGCCCTGGTGCCACTTGTGGCCCCCAGAGCCTTCAGACCTAGATAGTCCTGAGATCAAGACCTTGCAAGCCAGCCTATGGCAGCTTTGGGCATTTTTTTAAGAGCTGGAGAGTTCTTTTGCCCATCTTCTTGTTTTACCAAAGAAAATATAGGTCTCGATGGTTCTAGGGTATAGGTGGAGCCATACTGGGCGGGATGTAATTGATTTTTCTTTGGTAAAGCCCTATACTGAGACAGCTCTGCTTGCAAAAACAACAGGTCCCCAGCACCCTTAAAGATGTCTACTGCTGACCCCTACCATGCCCCTGGACCCTGGACACTTGTGCCCTGTGCCCACTCTTAGGATACCTGAAGTGACATACCAATTTATGAAATTCTACTGTGCAGTACTGGGTAGGGAGATTTAGGTTCTATGCAGACTTGCTTTCTTCCAGACATTGTTGGGTGATGCTTTACTTAAGGAATAGCTCACTCCTGAAATAAAGAGAGACAGTGACAGCTAGCCCAGCCAGGTCTGACTCACAGTGGTAGCCACATCCAGCTTCCCCCACCCAGCTGACCACCACAGGCTTCTCTTCCAGCCTCTTCAGAGAACTTGGAGGCCCCAGCCTTTCCCTTGGCCCTGGGTGTGGGTCTTTTCAAGACTTTGTTTTGTGATGTCATAGCCTAACCATGTGAGAGGTGCTCAGGCAGCTCTGCAGCAGCCTGAGAAAAGGGAACACTAGGACACACTGGTTTTGAAAAGTAAACATGTGGCATAGTTTCCTGGGGTGGGACAACAGGGCCTGCCATAGTCCCCAGTGGTCCTCCAGGCCCCTTCTGTTTTCAGGCCTCTGTGTGTTGTATGGTAAACATAGTTCATTTCCTCATTTGTAAATGGTCCTACTGGATCCCAAGTAACTTACTGGTCACATAGGCTGGTAATGAAAGAGCCAGGTTTCCAAATCAGGTAAGCTGTCACCGTTATCTGAGAACTTCAGATAACTGTGTGCTGGACACACTGTAGAAAGCAAACTACCAAAGGGCCCATTGACAGGTGAGGACAACGACAGGAATCTACTCAAGATCACATAGCAGTGTAGTCTGTGGCAAGGCTAGGGGTTCAAGGCTCATCAGAGAATGTTTCCTGATGTCTTTGTGCCGTGCTAGTCACAAGCTCCAAAAGTGCTGGTGGTTGCAGTCATTCAAGACGGCCAGGGAAAGAGCTTCCCCAAGGGCCATTTTCTACAAAGCTTTGGATACCAAGCCAAGGAGTGGTCACATCTAGCCTTGTCTAGAACAAAACTGTATAAATTAACAGAGTCAAGGGAATTCTGGCACGGTTTCTAATTAGATTGTGTCCTGTTGGTGATGAGAAGCATGTAAGAGGTTGTTAAGGAGCCTGAGTCTGCCCATTTGTGAGCTCTAAAGGAAACCTGGCTCCACTACCACACATGCAAACACATACCTAGACACCTTCACACACACCTACCACATACACACCACACATATATACACTATATGCATATTCGCACACATACACTCACGTACTATACATACACATGTGTGCACTCACACATACCTTGGGTTGTATTTTTCTGGGCAACAGACACTTTATAGAAGAAGAGGTATGGA
Organism: Arvicanthis niloticus; assembly: GCF_011762505.2. Classification (NCBI taxonomy): domain Eukaryota; kingdom Metazoa; phylum Chordata; class Mammalia; order Rodentia; family Muridae; genus Arvicanthis; species Arvicanthis niloticus. The sequence continues at coordinate 16,982,470 of NC_047659.1, forward strand.
CTGTACAGAACTGCTCACTGACTGTTTTTATAAGGACAAAACATCCCATTCCTCTGAACAACTCTACAGGTGACAGGGCTTTGCTTTCCATCACTGATTCCTCTCTGGAGATTGCCAGCCTTGAGTGGTGCTTGGCACAACCGGAGACCCAGCAGAGAATCTTATTCTCCCTCCTGCATCAAAGACCCAGTGTGTGGTTGTCAGAGTCCTAGGGAATCAAGTGCCAGGGTTAGTTTCCAGTTGGTCTCCATACTGTCCTTCCCTCTCAGGCTGGGTAGGGGTATTAACTCCCTCACAGAGGTGGGACCAAGGCTCAGTGAGAAGAGAAGACTTTAGGAGAGCTCACAGCACCTCCCAGAACTGGAAGTCACTTTGACCTGCAGTCACACCAATCCACACTGCAACCTCCAAAATGGCAGTGTTTTCTCTCATTATAGGTTACAAACCTTGAGTTCAGAGAGGTTGAGGGATTTGGTCATATCTGGCATATGGAGGTGAGATCTGAAGTCGATTTCTTTAAACCAAAGCCCCCAACTAATTGTTGAAGTAGTTGTGATTTGTTGTAGTTGTTGTTGTTTGTTTGTTTGCTTTTTCTTGGTTTGGGACAATAGAAAACTCAAAGACAAGTTTGAGATTATTTGAAACGCTTGTATGGAGTTTAAGCAGCTTCATTCTAGCTTTGTGGATGCACCTTTACCCCAGTTCATTTTTACTCTACTGTATATATTTTTAATCTATGTTTGTAAGGTGCCACATGACCTTTTTTGCAACAGGGTAGCATATACATAAATAAAACCCATGACTATAGCTGGATGTGGTAGTGCACGCCTTTGGTCCATGCACCTGGGAGGCAGAGGCAGACAGATATCTGAGTTCAAGTCCTGCCTGGTTTACAAATCAAGTTCTAGGACAGCTAGAGCCACAAAGAGAAAACTCTGTCTCAAAAAAGAAAAAGAAATTTTTTTGATGTACTGAAAGCTTGATTTAAAATCTCTTTTGTTTGTTTGTTTGTTTTGTTTTGTTTTGTTTTTTGAGACAGGGTCTCTCTGTGTATCCCTGGCTGTCCTGGAAGCCACTCTGTAGACTAGGCTGGACTCGAACTCAGAAATCCGCCTGCCTCTGCCTCCCAAGTGCTGGGATCAAAGGTGTGTATCACCACTGCCCAATTTGATTTAAAATCTTAAGTACTGTGGACTACAACCTGGGGGTAGCTTCATGGCTGAGCACACACCTAGGGTGTTTGAAGGCCTAAGTCTGGTTTCCAGCATCAAACAGCTAAATAAACAAACAAACAAACAAACAAACAAACAGTTTCTGGGTCTGTTTACAGCCTGGCTGTCCTGCATCTCCCCTTGTAGACCAGGCTGGCCTGGAACTCACAGAGATCCACCGCCTGCCTCTGCCTCCTGAAACCATCACTGCCCAGCTTTAATAACTTCTTTTTGACCCAGGCTGGTGTCAAACTTTGTCATCTTTCTCATCTATGTCCAGGTAACAGTTTATCACTGAACAAAGCTACAGAAAGACTCAAAGAAAACCTGGAGGCAGGAACTGTACAGGAATGCTGACTGCCTTGCTCAGCTTCTTAGATAGACCAGGGGTGGCTCCGCCTACAGTGGCCTTGATGCTCCCTCACAATCCTTAATCATGAAAAAATTTTACCCATCTTCCTGGAGAGCCAAAGGCAATTACATTACTCCACCCAGGTTTTAGGTGAGTTCTGAGATCCAGACTCCTTGATCTGCAGGCTTGCATGGCCAGTGATTTTTCAAACTGAGCCTTCTTCCCAACCCCCTGCTTCTCTATTTCTTACAAATGCTCCCTTCCATTCCTTTTATGGAAATACTTTGAGTTCCCAAGTAAGCTTTTATAAGCTGTTAACCAAAGCAATTGTTTTTAATTTTAAAGAGAAAACTTAATTTCACAGTAGTAAAAAAGAAAACTGGTATCAATGAGCCCAGACAGACACTGGCTGTAAGCCACTTGAATTTGGGCAGTGCTGTGACATTCTAGCTGGTGGTTTTTGGCAGACCAACGTCCTGCCCTGTGTTTGAAAGGAAGGTAATGAGTGGAGCTCTTAGTGATGGAGCACTTGGTTAGCGTTCCCTAGGGCCTGGGCTTCAACCCCAACTGCAGAAAAAAGTCAAACAAAGACTAGTCAGATAGTTCTACCAGTGAAAGTGCTTGCCAGCCTGACAGTCTAAGTTCAGTCCTAGCGTCTCAGGATGCTGGAGTCCATGGTCCTTCATGAGATGGCTTGGATACATACCACCATGCAGGACTTAACTGATTAGTCCCCCCCCCCCAACCCCCTTAGACATGGATACCCTCTCTTCTTATAAACATTTATATATATTTATTTTATGTGTACGGATATTTTACCTGTCTGTCTGTCTGTGCACCATATGCATGCCTGGTGCCCTTGAAGGACTGAAATGGGCAACAGATTTTCCTGAAACTGGAGTTACAGACAATTGTAAGCTGACATATTAGGGCTGGGAACTGAACCCAGGTTTGCTGGAAAAACAGCCAGTGCTCTGAACCACTGAGTCATTTTCCCAGCTCCTACGGACACCTTTGGATATGTTTGGCTGGGCTTTGCTTTCTGATATAGAGCCCTTGCTACCTCAGGAAGCTAGGTCCTGTCCCTGACACCTCACCCTACACATGGCTGACCATAGCTGGGCTTTGGTAACCTGGACCACAGACCATTGAGCATGACACCATCACCATTGCCTCTTCGTTGACCCAAGATTCTGGCCAGCAAGGCCTTTCCATCAACTTATACCTATACTTACTATGGATATTTAATAAGAATGGCCTGGAGAGATGGCTCAAAGGTTAAGAGCACTGGCTGCTCTTCCAGAGGACTTGAGTTCAATTCCCAGAACCCACATGACAGCTCATAACTGTCTGTTACCTCCAGCTCCATGGGGTTCAACATCTATGCATACATGCAGGCAAAATACCAATGCACATAACATAAAAATAAATAATACATTATTTAAAGCATTTCAATATAAGGCTCATATATTTGAATGCTTGATCACCAGGAAGTGGCCCTAAAAGGATTAGAAGGATTAGGGGATGTCTCTGTCTGTCTGTCTCTCTCTTCCTGCCAATGGATCAGGATGGAGCTCTCAGTTACCGTTCAAATGCCTGCCTGCATGCTGCCGTGCTCTTCAGTGTGATGATAATGAACCAAGCCTCTGAAGTTGTAAGCAAACTCTAAATTAAATTATATATATAATGGCCATGGTTGTAGTAAGAATTTTTGTAATTTTGGTTTCTCTAAAAATCATAGAAATAGCTCTTACTCTCTTGCTCTCTTCCCTCTCTGTCCCTTCTCTCCCCATTCCCCTCTCCTTCCTCTCCACGTGTTCATGGCCAACCTCTCCTCCTCCTCTTCCTCCCTCTCTCTCTCTCCCTTTCTTTATTTCTGCTACCCCCTCAACTCCCCTCTCCATGCCCTAAAGAAACTCTATTCCATACAAAACAAAAAAACACAGAAATATAAGAATATGTTTTAGTTTAATCACAGATGTGGGATATGGGGCTGCTTCAGATTATCTAGAGCAGCTGACTATGATTTACCTCATGCTCTAGCAGAGGCATGATTTTCCCAGCTGCAGAGAGTTCCCACAATTGTGTGATGTTTGGAATTCTGGGAACTTTTTAGAGTATATAAATGGTAGGACCCAAAATGGTGGGGTAGGTTGTTGGTTGTTTATTATTGGTTGTTGTTGTAGTTGTTAAGTAGTCATGAGCAAAGAAGAAACAACAAGAATAAGAAATTAGATATCCTGACTACAAAGATCAAACTTGCCCCAAGGATCTCAAGACCCCTGATCAGCAGGAAGAAATGATAACATCCCCTCTCCCCCTTTCTGGTTTTGTTGTTGTTGTTGTTGTTGTTTTTTCGAGACAGGGTTTCTCTGTGTAGTCCTGGCTGTCCTGGAACTCACTCTGTAGACCAGGCTGGCCTCGAACTCAGAAATCTGCCTGCCTCTGCCTCCCAAGTTCTGGGTTTAAAGGCGTGCGCCACCACTGCCTGGCCATCCCCCTCCCCACTTTCTGACCCTGAACTTTATTCAGGGATCTCTTTCCTTTCCTCTCTATGCTTTTTTCTCTTTTATCTGGTATTAGGGAATTGAAAGGCTGGAAGAAAAAGGATGGAGAAGGGTGGAAGAAAGACTAGCTTACAGATGAAACTCAGAATATGCTTATTTAATTTGGCTTTGACAATTACTGGGGGGCAACCCCTAATCTACTCTTCTAACTGCTGGCTCAGCAGTGTACCCCAGATACTTGTTCTTACTCCTGGCTATGTGCTCTCATGGTCCATCTCCCCTCATGGTGGCTTCCTCCTCTCTCTTCTTCTTTATCCTCCTCCTCCTCATTTCTCCCCCTCCAATCAGGTCACTCCAAACTCACTTACCTCTAATCCCTCCAGTAATGGCTGTAGCCAATTTTATTTAACCAATAATTTAAAATTAAGGAACAAGGTTTGCATAACAAAAGCTGTAAGCAAGAGAAGTCACTAACAGGCCTAAACTTTCCGGTATAGAATTTAGCATTACAATACTGCCTCCCTTGGGGCATTCCGCTTCTGTTTGTAAACCAGCATCTACCAGTTTAATGGCTTGGAGGTCCACCAGAGTCCTGTTTTCCCCTCTGTCAGCATACAGACCTTTGGAGAAAGGGGGTGGGTAAGATATTGAATACTTTGGGGAGTTGGCCAAAGAAGATAGCAGCCAGAGGAGTGGAAGGGGAGAGATAGATTCCTTGACTGGGGAACTACTAAAACCCGGCAGACTAAAACCCGGCAGGGGTGGGGGAGAAGGGAAAGCTGGGAGCAGAGGTGGCTGAAGAAGCCTCAGCTTCTGAGCAGGCTGGAATGGGAAGGTAATCATGGAGAAGGGAAGGGAATGGGTTAGAGGTAATTGGCGTGGTAGAACTGCTGTCTGTCAGAAGATCTTGAAGGGAACTGAAATGGACGGGCAGGTGCAGATGGAGAGGAGATCAGGGCGGTCAGACATATTCAGCAGAGACTGGACCCCTCCCCACAAGCAAGTCCTGACTCCGTGGTGGGGAGAAATCCCATAGATGAGGATCCAGCCACTGATGGGGAACTGAAGCACTGCGCCGGAATTCAGTTACCAGAGCATCACCTGAGCTTCCATGATGGGGCAGGAGCCTTTAAGGTCAGTGTTCACACTGTGGGAACTTTGGAGAACCTGTCGTGAGGTGCTGGGCGAGAGGAAGTCTGGGCGGAGAGACCTAAGGAGGCCGTATGCTCCTTGCCCACCTCCTGAGCTCTGTGGTCCTGGGCTAAGGTGATCTGCTTCAGTCTTCTGAGGCACCGCTGGGTCCAGGACTAAGGATAGACAGTTGTTTCAGCTTGGTCAGGTAGCTAGTAATCAGCAGTGAACACATTCAAGATAATAGGCCTCCTATCTAGAGAGACCTCCACCCCACTCTCTGTTAAGCTGTAGATTGGTTCTCCCCCCCCCCCCCCGTTAAGCTGTAGATTGGTCCCCCCCCTCTGTTAAGCTGTAGATTGGTCCCCCCACTCTCTGTTAAGCTGTAGATTGGTTCCCCCCCCATTAAGCTGTAGATTGGTCCCCCCCCCCGTTAAGCTGTAGATTGGTACCCCCACTCTCTGTTAAGCTGTAGATTGGTTCCTTCCCCCCCGCCCCCCCCGTTAAGCTGTAGACTGGTCCCCCCATTCTATGTTAAGCTGTAGATTGGTCCCCCCCTCTGTTAAGCTGTAGATTGGTCCCCCCCTCGTTAAGCTGTAGATTGGTCCCCCCCTCTGTTAAGCTGTAGATTGGTTCCCCCACTCTCTGTTAAGCTATAGATTGGTTCCCCCCCCTGTTAAGCTGTAGATTGGTCCCCCTACTCTCTGTTAAGCTGTAGATTGGTTTCTCCCCCCCCCCCCCGTTAAGCTGTAGACTGGTCCCCCCATTCTATGTTAAGCTGTAGATTGGTCCCCCCCTCTGTTAAGCTGTAGATTGGTCCCCCCCTCGTTAAGCTGTAGATTGGTCCCCCCCTCTGTTAAGCTGTAGATTGGTTCCCCCCCCTGTTAAGCTGTAGATTGGTCCCCCTACTCTCTGTTAAGCTGTAGATTGGTTTCTCCCCCCCCCCCCCCCCCCCGTTAAGCTGTAGACTGGTCCTCCCATTCTATGTTAAGCTGTAGACTGGTTTCCCCCTCTGTTAAGCTGTAGATTGGTCCCCCCCCCCCCGTTAAGCTGTAGATTGGTCCCCCCCCTCTGTTAAGCTGTAGATTGGTTCCCCCCCCGTTAAGCTGTAGATTGGTCCCCCCCTCTGTTAAGCTGTAGATTGGTTCCCCCTCACCCCCGTTAAGCTGTAGATTGGTCCTGCCTGTATGCTCAACAACGACTAACTCCATCCATCCAACGATCCTGATCACAGTCTCTTAACCTTCATCTTTCTCATCAACCAGTGGGCCTAGGACGTTAGGCCTGGCTCACTTTCTATGTTGCCTAAGGTCACCTGGCATGTAGAACATGCCTTTAATTCTAGCACTCCAGAGGTAGAGACAGGCAGATCTCTGTGAGTTCAAGGCCAGCCTGGTCTACAGAGAGAGTACCAAGACAGTCAGGGCTACACAGAGAAACCCTATCTCAAGCAACAAGAACAAATCTTTAAAGTTAGGCATAATAACACATGTCATTAACACAGCACTCAATAGGCAGAGGCAGGCACGTGGACCTGTGCTCTCCTGCTCTGTCCTGGCAGGGAACCACCCACAGTGGGCTGGGTTCTCCTCCACCAATCAGCAAAGAACAAATACCCCACAAACATGCCCGCAGGCCAACCCATTGAAGGAAATTCATTAACTGAGGTGACACAACTCCCAGGTGTGTCAACTTGACAAGTGAAGCTATGATACTATCTGACTTCAGAGCCATTATGACAAAGATTTCCCACGCTGGCACAAAAGCAGAACGGCAGATCAGAGGAACACAACAAAGGCTGTACAGATGCCAAAAGTACACATGAGAGAAAAGCCTTGGGAGCAAACGCGGGGGGAATGGGATGTTCACTTGTAAAAGAATAAAATGATCCTTGTAGTTCAACAAAAGGTGGTGAGGATGTGGCTCTAGGGGCCTCTGATACGGTGAGGTGATGTGGAAACGCAAATGAGTCCATCCATTTTCAAGGTCAGGGTGGCACAAAACAAGTCAAACCAACCAACCAACCTACCTACCAAACAAACAAACAAAAAACTTAGCAATAAGTCAAGCATGATAGCACATGACTTTCCCAGCATTTGGTAGGCAGAGACAGGAGGATCTCTGTAAGTAGGAAGCTAGCCCAATCTACATATAGTGAGTTCTAGGCCAGCAAGAGCTATATTGTGAGACCTTGCCTCAAAAACAAACACACACACACACACACACACACACACACACACATTCTCTCTCTCACACGTTGTTTGCTATTGACACTCCTAGGGCTCCCAAGAGTGCACAATGTTGTCGCTGCTGTCTGTTATCCACCAACGAGCCTTGTTCCTGAACATACTACACAATTTGGTTGCATGATATGGAGAAACCACGTGAGGACTAAGCAGAGAGCCTCCTCCCTGTGGTGTGGGCTGATTCTTACAGTGCTGGTAGGTGTTGTGCAGGCTGCTGGCTCCTCATCACCAACCTTATTTACTATGGACCTGCATGCTACAGTAATACTATCCTGAAGGGGAATGGGCCTGGGGAGGGGGGTGGGGGGTGCACCTACAGATTCAGTTGTGGCACGGCTAGGGAGTGACTGACTGCTTCTGATTGGGTTTAAGGTCCACTTCCCAAGAGGTAACTTATGTCTGGTACTGAAAGCCTGTTACTACAGAGGTCATAGGCCATACTGGGTCATCCCCTGCTCCTGTTTTGTTAAGTGGACATGGTATGTCTATGTCAAATCACCTTCTAAATATATGTATGCCTATACATTAGTAGTGATGCCAGCTTTAGTCAGAGAAGCTGGGTGTTTGCAGTGGTCAGCAGTTACTGCAGATAAAATCACAACTGGTCAAGTGCTGACAGTGAGTGACTGTTAAACCCTGAGCCCTAAACATCTTTATTACCTTTCCAAGGTTCAGGGACCATCAGGAAAGGGGGTGGGGTGGGGGTGCAGAAGAAATGAAAGAGCTTTTGGTGTTGTGGTGTTGAAAATCAGGAGTTGGGCTGGAGAGGTGGCTCAGTGGTTAAGAGCACTGACTGCTCTTCCAGAGGTCCTGAGTTCAATTCCCAGCAACCACATGGTGGCTCACAACTATCTGTAATGTAATTCGATACACTCTTCTAGTGTGTCTGAAGACAGCTGCAATGTACTCACATACATAAAATTAATTAATTAATTAATTAATTTAAAAAAAAGAAAATCAGGAGTTAACAGACATTGCAAGGTTAAAAAAAAAGATTATTTTTATGGCTGGGCCAAATTTACAGTCTCCTCAAGAGTAAGAGAAGGAAGCAGCCTGGACTAAGAGCAGGAGACCTTTTTGTAACTAGCAAGCAAATGATTACAAAAACAGAATTTCAAAGTTGCTTTTATGGTCATAGGGAAGGTGTATACATTGTGGGTTTATAGTCAGACAGTTACTGGCATCCCATGAGACATTTTATGGTCGGTCAACTTTTGGAACATATCATGAAACAATGGAAAAATTTTATGACATGTAAATCATAAGGTTATAGAGAAAGCACAAGTAAAATAAACTAACAACAACAACAAACCAAGTTGACCTTTAGCTTGGGATATGATTAGAGAAAAACATGATAAGGAACAATATAGAAACAAATCAAATTCTAACATTATGTTTAATTAGGAAAAGAAAGAAAATGTGGAGTCAGCTGACCCCTAACATTGGGCATACGAAAAGCTTTTGGTCTAATCCTCAGCGTATATACATGGTGTGTATAACTGCATAGGCATAGCTGTGTATAGCTATGATCCTATCCCCTGGGAGATGGAGTCATAGGGTCAAGAATTCAGGGTCATTCTTAGCACCCTCTAGCATAGCAAGTTAGAGGCTAGCCTAGGCTACAAGATACTCAGTTTCAAAAAACAAAGCTGTCATCATCATCATCATCATTATCATGACGTAAGAGCCCAAGGAAGGGATGGATGTTATGGATGCTCTCTTATGAGCACACCATTCTATCTCAGCAGCTGTGGTCACCTGCATTAGATGCACACAAGACCGGGCTCATCAACATTCCATCCTAGAAGGGGGCAGGGCTGATAGGGTACCATCCCTCCCAGATGATTAATACCAGACCTTTAATGGTTACTGAGACATTTCCTTCAGAAGCGTACCACTGCTAAGTTGTTGTTATAAATAACCCCGTATCCATGCCTTAATTAAATGCACTGTTTCACAGAAAGGAAGAAAGAAAAGAAAAACTAACATAAATAAACAACACTAATATAAAATAATGTTGGAAAGGAGCTGAGAAATTACAATTCTTGTGCACCCGAAGTGGGGAAAGGTTGGCAACATGCCTTGATGGCCACAGGGGAACCACTTGGGTTGGCTTGGTTTTTCCTCGGTTTTCCACCCTTCAGAGAGACTCTGAAGTCAGTTTTTGGAGTCTTGAACTTTGCACTTGAACTCCCTCCTCCTTGGGAACCAGAGCATCCCAAGTCAGGCTCCCTGGGATGAACTGCATCTATAATGTGGGGCAGTTCCTGGGAAACTGAACTTCACAGCTTGAAACTTCCCCAGATCATCTCAACCTGAGGTGCTGGGAGCCATGGGGAGGACAGGAGGCTTCCCTGAAGCAGCTTTTATCTTTGATTCTTCCGAGACACAATACATATTAATGGGGTTAGGAGTGGTGTGTGTCATTTGGAGGGTTATAAGGACTTGTCTCTGAGATGATGTTTGGATGGTGCCCTTTCTGCTCCCACATCTCTAAGGTTGTGCCTCTCCTCTTGGGAAATACTGATTCTGGAAGTACTGGTGTGTTGTTATTCTAATAGATGTGTTGGAAGGGCCTCCTGGAGGAGCTAGCACAAGTTCTTGGGTTTGATCCTAGCACCACATAGATGGGGTGTGGTGCTGCATGTCTGCAATTCCAGAACTCAGGAGGTAGAGGACTGAGGATAAGAAGTTGAAGGTCACCCTCACCTATATAGTGAGTTTGAGACCAGCCTGAGATACACAAACCCTCGTCTAAAAATTAATTAATATGCTGGGCAGTGGTGGCGCATGCCTTTAATCCCAGCACTTGGGAGGCAGAGGCAGGTGGATTTCTGAGTTCGAGGCCAGCCTGGTCTACAGAGTGAGCTCTAGGACAGCCAGGACTACACAGAGAAACCCTGTCTCGAAAAACCAAAAAAAAAAAAAAAAAAAAAAAAAAAAAAAAAAAAAAAAATTAATATTAAAACCTTGGAGTTGTGAGTTGTAGCTCAGTGATAAAACAATTGCCTGGCATATGGTGTTGTGGACCTTTAGTTCCACCTAGTAAGGAGGTAGAAGCAGATCATTTGAGACCAGTCTGAGCTGCATAGCAAGACACCCATCTCAAAACAAATGCACAGAATCACAAATGAGACTTAGAAATGTAGACATGCCTCTGGAAAATGCCAAGTGTGACTAGGGAGAGGAAACATCACCGTGGAACATCACCGGGACCGTTGGTGTTGTGCCAGTTGCTGCTTCAGCCTGCCTGGTCCAGACTCGCTTTCTCTCTCTGCAGTACAACAAGGACCTAACCAAAGAGCGAGATGCCCTCAAGCTGTAGCTGTACAAGAACAGGTAAGAATGGCAAGGAGGCTGAGCTCTCTGCAGCCTCGGTGTGGAGCGTGGACACTCAACGGAGACAGCTTTGGGTTTGTGTGGAGCTGTGCTCTGGTCCCAGCCATGCTCCTGACTCATGGCGTGGCCCCAGGTCACTCAGTCTCTCTGAGGCCTGTCACTTGTGACTCGGTGCTTTGTTCTGTGGCTGTGCGGCCAAGCTCATGCTGCACTCTGAAATGGGTTCCTTTCTGTTGTTGGTTCCTTCCTTTCTGCTCTGCCTCTGACCACAGCAAAAGTAATGAGGACCTGAGGCAGCAGAACTCAGAACTGGAAGAGAAACTTCTGGGGGCAGAGAAAGCAGCTGCACAGTTGGGGGTGGAGGAGCTGCAGAAGAAGTTAGAGATATCAGAGCTGCTGCTGCAACAGGTGAGAGGCACAGCCTCGCCCCTAAGTCCCAGGCACACAGTCTGGCTCCTTGGGGCTCAGCCCTCACCCCTAAGGCCCAGGCACACAGTCTGTGGCTCCTTGGGGCTCAGCCCTCACCCCTAAGGCCCAGGCACACAGTCTGTGGCTCCTTGGGGCTCAGCCCACACCCCTAAGGCCCAGGCACACAGTCCGTGGCTCCTTGGGGCACAGCTCACACCCCTAAGGCCCAGGCACACAGTCTGTGGCTCCTTGGGGGTGACCTGCAACCAAGCGCTGAATGGTTTGAACCTCCTCCTGGTCCTGTGGTAGAATTCTCCAGTAATTGTTCAACAGTGGAGCCCTGACCGCACCTGTAGAATCAGAGTCTTAATGAGGTTGAGGTGGCTGTTACATTTTTATTTTTGAAATGTCCTGATTGAAAAAAAAAATCTACCATTATCTGTCTGTCTTTCCGTCTGTCTGTCTGTCTGTCTGTCTGTCTGTCTATGTTGACACAGAGTCTTATCAGTAGCCCAGTGTGACCTGTAACTCACCAGGTGAGCCTTGAACTCATGATTTAGCCTTCCAAGTGCTGAGGTTGCAGGCATGAGCCCGCATGCCAGCTGAAATGCCATCATTCTGTTTCATTTGAACGTCCATGCAGGAGTCCGCTTAGCTCCTCCTGACATTTTCTCATATGGCAATGACACCGGGATGTCATCCTAGCTCACACTCTTGTGGGGAGCACTGCTGCAGAACAGCACGGGCTCCCAGACCTAACCCCTCATTTCCCTAATACAGTTCTCTAGCCAATCTGAGGCCTCTGGTGGTAATGAGCAGTTACAACAGGCCATGGAGGAGCGGGCTCAGCTGGAGACCCATGTCGGCCAGGTGAGGATCTGAGCGGGGAGGGGAAGGGCACGACTCCCAATGGCCAAGGGCAGGTAAGGACCAGTGACAGCCCTTCATAACTTGTACATTGACTGATGCAGCTGATGGAGTCACTGAAGCAGCTCCAGGTGGAGAGAGACCAGTATGCAGAGAACCTGGAAGGAGAGAGTGCCATGTGGCAGCAGAGGGTACAGCAAATGGCGGAGCAGGTGAGGCCTCGCCTCTGGTGTCTTTGCTCTTCCTGAGCGTCAGTGTGGTGCAGCTGAGGGGTTAGGGGCTTTGGTTTTGCAGAGGTGGGACTGGAGATGGATGGTGCCTGGGATCTCCAGCGCCCCCTGTGCCTTGGGCAGGTGCACACACTGAAGGAAGAGAAGGAGCACAGAGAAAGTTCAGGTACAAGAGCTGGAGACCAGCTTGGCCGAACTCAGGAGTTCAGTCAAGTGTAAGTAGGTCAAGGGTGACCTGAGAGTGGGAGTGGGTCAAAGGGCCATGAAGATGGCTTCTATTGCCCTGGGGGGGCAGGTGGGTGTAAGTGCACTGTAACAAGGGCAAAGTGTCTCTTCCAGGACCGACCAGGTGAGAAGCCTTGTGTTCTCTCTGAGCATGTGTCCCTCTGTGCAAATCAGGACGGCATGACTACTGCTACCCCCTGGGATGACTGAGCATCACAGAAGTGTACTAGAGTGGTTTGAAGCATTTGCCGCTTATCTCATCTGAGACCCGGACAGAAAAGAAGCCAAGGCTTGGGGCGGGCATCCTGACTCACGATGACGCCTGAGAAGCCTAAGGAGGAGCTGCCATTCCCAGAACCTCCAGCTGGGCCCTCCAAGGCAGAAGAGCAGCTGCAGGGAGAGGTTGAGTAGCTGCAGGAGGAACTGGAGAGTCTAAGGGGACAGATGTGGCCCCAGGTGCAGGATAATGAGAGCCTGAGTCACCTAAACCAGGAGCAGGAAGGGCAGCTGCCAGCCCTGGAGCAAGCAGGCAGAGGAGCACAAACAGATCCAGGGAAGAGCATGCAGAGTGACCGCACCACCAGCAGCAGAGTAGCCACGAGCTAAAGGAGCAGCTGGCCAAGCTGCAGAGCGGTTTCGTCAGGCTGGTGCAGAGCCCGAAGGCCCTCATTGCTCACAGGGAACACACTCACTCCTTTTGGTCAGCACCTGCAAGGGATGGGGTGCTGTCTACCTCTCATGAGGTGGTAGTGGCGAAGGCACCCCATGATCCGGAGCCCTGGGGTATCTGGGAATGATCCAGCGGTCTACCCTGCTCTGTGGGAGGGAGCGCACATGCAACTCTGGGGACCCCAACCACATCCGGTCCTACTGACTGCTCCTTTCCGACCAGACCAACCAGAGAACATGGAGATTACCAGAGCACTGCAGTCAGAGTCAAGAGCTGGCCAGGAAGCTTGGAGAGCTGCAGGAGAAGCTGGGAGAGCTAAAGGAGATGGTTAACATTACCCTTAGCTATATAGTGGACTCAGCAAGAGCTCTGTGAAACCCTGTCTTAAAAAAAAAAAAGCACATACAACAGGCTGGCCAGGTGACTTAGTGGATAAAAGTGCTTGGTGCACAAACCAGGTGACACACGTTCAATCCCTAGAACCTATGTGAGCCTGGAAAGAGAACCGACGCCATAAAGTGTCCTCTCCTGGAAGACTGCTAGAGCAGTAAGTATCCATAAGTTCCCATTTATTTTGTAACCACCGCGTTCAGGTACCGCCACTTTAAAGGCTCTTGTATAGACAGGGTCCAGCAAGGTGGATCTGGAGGCTGTTGCCTGCACCTTCAGAAATCAGTGGCAACTAGTGTCCAGGAAGGTACTCCTACTCGGCTTGTGCCAGACATTACAGAGAGATCAGGCCCTTGCCTGGCCTGGTGTCTTCAGTGGGCAGTCTGCAGGGTTGAGGGTGTTCCCAGGGCACAGAGCACAAAGACTCCATCTGGCCTCCGGCAGTGCCCAGACGCTGCCCGCCCCCTGCTTTGCACCAGCCTGAACTCTGCCTATGTCTGCTGACCCCTGGCATTCCTGCAGAGACCTCATAAGGCAAAAACAGTCAAGGCTTTCAGAGTGTCTGCCTGCTAGCGGGATGAATATCTCTGAGATTATCTGCCATGAATGCAGGGTGGCACTTCACGTGCCAAAGGTTGGCTGGCTCCGCCCTAGCCCTCACTGTTTGGCTCCAGAGCCCTCATTCCAACTGGGGTAAGACAGAAACCTTATTCTCTTCCTGAATGGGAGGCCTCCATACCCTATCTGTACAGATCCCCACTCCCAACCTCAATCATGCCTCAGCCCCACTCAGGGGCTGGAGTTTTCCCTCCTTATTGCTTGGCACCAGAGCAGATCCAAAATCAAGATCCCAGCCTCTTTGAAGTTGGCATTTTATTGTTAGAGAAAGTCACTGTTCCCAGGATGTCCCCACAGCCTGCTCTGACGTTTCTGGATAAAGTCCTGACGGGTACTAACAGCTGCCACTGCCTGGATAAGCTCCTCTGGGAACAGCTGGGCTTTAGGAGACTCTCTGCCCTCCACCTGCATCTGGTTCTGCCACCCCTCACCTGCAGAACCCAAGCATCCGGCCTGGCCTCTGATATCACTCTCTCCATCTGTAAAGTGGGTTGATGTCCCTGATCTCCCAGGAATGTTGTAAGATTGAAGTGGGTTCTTGGATGTGAAAAGGCTCTGTATGGGCCCATGGGAGACACTTAGAAAGATAAGGCACAGAGGACCCTAACTAATCTGAAATGCCAAACTAGGCTGCTGTCCTCCTCTTGCCCTTTTAGGACCTCAGGTTAGAGCAGGGCCAATGTGAACAGTGGGCAAACATGAGATAACTAGACACCCGTGGCAGCCTTGCTGTCTTCATTAAATTTCTACTGCTGTGACAAAGACTGTGACTATATTAGACAGGGTTCTCTAGAGTAACAGTACAATAGAATGTATTTATCTACTATATAATCTATATATGCTATATATATATATATCATATATATATAATATATGCATATATATATTATATATATATATATATATATATATATATATATATATATATATATATATATGATTGATTAAAATGTCTTACAAGCTATGGTCCAACAATGGCTGCCTACCAATGAAAGATCCAGTAGTTGTTGGGTCCGCAAGGCTGGATGTCTCAGCTGGTCTTCAGTATCTGACAGAATACTGAGGAAGTGGGTTCTAATGGCAGGGAATGCTAGCAATGAAATTGGTAGCAAGAGTAAGAAGACAAAAAAAAAAAGAGAGATCGAGCTCTTCTTCTCTGTCCTTTATCTAGACTGCTAGCAGAAGGTGTGGCCCAGATTAAAGGTGGATCTTCCTACCTCAGAAATCTGGATTAGAAGTGGGTCTTCCCACTTCAAATGATCTAATTAAAAAAATCCATAACAAGTGTGCCTAGCCTTTTGGGTTTTAATTAAGCTCAGATGTAGTTGAGTCGACAACCAAGAACAGCAATCACAATGACTGAATATACTTGGGAGGAAAGGATTTGATTCAGTTTAATTTGTTGTTGTTTGAGACAGGGTTTCTCTGTGTAGCCCTGGCTGTCCTGGAACTTACTCTGTAGACCAGACTGGCTTTAAACTTAGAGATTCTCCTGCCTCTGCCTCCCCAGCGATGGGATTAAAGGTGTATGCCACCACTTTCTGGCTCAGCTGGCTCTTATACAACCTAAAACTAAGTGCCCAGGGCTGGAAACAACTGCAGTGAGCTAAGCCCCGCCCCCATCAGTTACTAATCCAAAAAATGCCCCATGGGCCATTCTGATGGAGACAACTCGTCAACTGAGTCCTCTTCTCAGATGTGTCTAGGTTTGTGTCAGGTTGGAAAACAAATAAACAAACAAACCCATCAACTAGCACACTTGCCTTAGGTGACAGGCAGCAGAAACAGCAAACCTCTTTCCTCCAGTCTCTGTAGTTCAATTGATTAGGAGTGGCTGCCTATGTGCGTTATACACCAGGCCCAATGCAAAGGACTGAGTGATTAGCAATGTCTGTAATAAGAGTAAGGTGTTGGGACAGGCAGTGGTGGCACACGCCATTAATCTCAGCACTTGGGAGGCAGAGGCAGGCACATTTCTGAGTTCGAGGCCAGCCTGGTCTACAGAGTGAGTTCCAGGACAGCCAGGGCTACACAGAGACCCTGTCTTGAAAAAACAAAACAACAACAAAAAGTAAAGTGTCAGGTGTGTGTGTAGGGTGTCTGTGTGTGTGTGTAATGCATGACACACGTGCCCTTTCCTTATAGAAGAAAGTCTAAATAGTCCTGTTTTGTGTGTTGGATTTATATAACATCCATACCCATATTTCTGTTTCTCTTCTCACCCCCTTAACCTCAGTCAGCTTCAGCTGTATGGGTTGAATAACTAAGCTGGAAATCTGACCATTTTCCTCCATTACCTTTCTGTCTCCTTCCTGTAGATCCCAGGGGTGACATTACAGTGCTCACCTTGCTTCTAAATCTCATCCATGGCCACTGGCGTCCACACATCCTAACTATTCTAGTTCCTTCTGTCTCTATGATAAATACTCTGACCAAGAGCAACTTAGAGCAAGGCAGGGTTTATTTCGGCTTACATCTCCAGGTTGCAGTCCATCACCCAGAGTGGCCAGGAAGAGACTTAAGAAAGAAACCTGAAGGTGGGCCTGCCTGCTAGTCCATGCCGCTTCACTTCTGACTAAGAAACCCACAGCCAAGAAGTACAGCAGTCCCGTGGAGGCGGATGCTGGCTGTCTGGCTCATGTTTAACTACCTTTCTGATGTGTTCAAGTACATGAACCTATAGGGGACATTTCTCATTCAGGCCATCATGAGCCACTATACATTTGTGTGTGCAACTACGTGAGCATACGTATATACCACACACGCTTATGTAAGCACAAAGGGTAAAATATAAGATATGTAGATAACAGTACCGTAGAGCAAATTCTGGTCGAACTTTAAGCGCTCACAAGTTAAAGCAGAGGGCATGCAGAGGGTGGCTGCCTACCTAGGAAGTCTTGGGACCACTGCAGGCATCTGTTTCCTCTGTGGGAGGATTCCTCCAGGTAACTGTAAGTGGCACATGCCTCCTTTGAAGAACCTTCTGGAAACCTCCCTTTGTTCCCTGAGTCTCAGCTTCTGAACTTCATGGGCTAAAGACTGCTCCCTAAAACAGAGCTAGGGTTAGCCAGATGGCTTAGAGGCTTTCCCCCAAAGCCTGATGAGGAGTTGGGTTTGATCCCTGGGACTCAGATGAGAGAAGAGACCCAAATCTCAAAAGTTGTCCTCTGACCTCTGCATATGTCACACACACACACACACACACACACACACACACACACACACTAAATGGAGCTAGAGGAACCCAGAATAGTTTGGGGGTGACAAGTGGCCCCATTTATATTCTCCACAGCCTCAACACTCACCTCCCACATCTGAGTAAAAACCGCCTGCTCGGTATGTAATTGCTGCAGGACAAACCCTTAGTCACACTAGACTGACACCTCCAGAACCAAAACTCAAAATCATGCACATAAGGAAACCTCCTTCCAGAAGTTCTGGGTAAGGAGGCTCAGGGTTGCTTACCCAAAGGCTCAGTATCACTGTGATCCAGATTCTTGCTTTTTTTTGCTCTGCATCCTCACCCCATTGACCCCAACCTCAGGGCTTCAAGATGGCTGCAGCAATTCTGCACATCACATCTGCATCACTGGTGTCCAGAGATAGGAAAAAAACTGGCTGATAGTTTGCAGTAGTCTCCCTTCAAACTGTTCCTCTCTCAACATCAGAAGGGGTTACATGCCCGCCTCCAACTATAATGATTAGCCTGCATGTTGCCAAAGGCTACCTGAGTGTATTGAAGAAGGAGTGGGGAGAGGGTCAGCCCTAGAACAAAGCTAGTCTGTCCTCAGTAGTGTGGACAGACACACTACAGTCACATCACAACCCCCTCCTGACACAATATAGTTTCTTCGTCTCTCCAGACCATAGCCTCCTCCTTCAGATCAGCCACTACCTCCTCCAGAAAGCCATCCCGGCTGTCTCTGGCTTCCTTGGAAAACCAGACCCCACCTTATGGCTCTGGCCACAGTTGCAACCATATACTTCTATGTGTCACTATTTGAATTCAGAGCAGCTCCGCCCTGACTCCCCAGAGTGCAGAACCTGGCACGGGGCTGTGTTCATGGTGTTTTCTTTTTTCTTTTCTTTTTTACAGTGCTGGGGATGGAAGCTCAGTCCTCACACCGAGCTACAACCTGGCCTCAGCAGACGGGTACCTAGACAGATGGATGAGTGGGTTACAGGACTGGATGTCCAGTCCAGAAGGGACCTCACACACATTCTCTGGGTCATGGTTATGTTGAAGCATCCTAGGCGGAGCTCACCAGCTGAGCTCAAGAATAACTTTCGTAAGTAGCTGGGAGGTACCATGGAGAGTAATTTTATTTTTCTTTTGGTCCTCCCAGATGAGTTAAATATTTTTTAATGATGCCATGACCATCATTTATGAGAGCTTGTATCATTTTTACCAAAACAAAGCTTTTATTTTTCTAAAAAAATGAAAAACAACCTTTTTTTTTTTAAACTATGAGGGATGGTGTAGAGTGTGTGGAGTTCTATGAATTCCTTCTTTCCCTTCTCTGAGGCTTCCCTGAACCCACCAGGAGTCCATGTAGGTCCATGTGGAGTCTAGGGTCCCTCTCTGGTTCCCTCCCTTCCTTCCCTACTAGTTCTAAATTTAGTGAAAAACCCAAAAGGGTGTACAGGGCTCAGAATTAAAATCTAGGTAAAAGGTGAATTTTGATGAGAAAATGACACAAGTGTACTGTGCATTCTTTGTTGCTTTGATAAAACACTGACTTGCATGTATTGCAAATAGGGAGATATTTTAGCTTACAGGTTACAGCCCATCTGTACAGCTGAGGCAGTAATTCAAGGCAGGAACCTTTTTTTTTTTTTTTTTTTTTTTTTTTTTTTTTTTTTTTTGGTTTTTCGAGACAGGGTTTCTCTGTTTAGTCCTGGCTGTCCTCTGTCCTGGAACTCAAGGCAGGAACCTTAAGGCAGGAACAAAAGCAGAGAACACGAAGAAACACTGCTTACTGCCATATTCCCCATGGCTTATTCATCCTGTGCTTATACCATTCAAGCCCACCTACCAAAGAGTGATACCACTCACAGGGGGCTGAGCCTTCCCATATGAGTCAATGACTCCCCCAGACACTCCCACAGGCCAATCTGATGGAGGTAATTCCTCACTTGAAGTTCTCTCTTCCTAGATGACTGTTTGTGTCACGTTAACAAAAACCACTCAGCAGAAAGTGTTCGTACTTCTGTTCTCCCACAGCTGGAATTTGATTGGGGCAGGGAAATGACACATGGTGAACAAGACCTTGGGAGCCTGTGAGAGAGGCTCCAGGGGAAAAAAAAGGCAGGAAGCCTTTATCTCAGGTGCATTTTGTTCCCTGGATTATTATTGAATGTGTTGGGTGCCTCCTGCAACAAATATTTACATTTAATTTATAAGACATGTTGGTTTTTTTGTTGTTGTTGTTTTGTTTTTGTCTTTTGAGACAAGGTTTTTCTGTATAGCCCTGGCTCTGTCCTGGAACTCACTCTGTAGACCAGGCTAGCCTCGAACTCAGAAATCCACCTGCCTCTTCCTCCCAAGTGCTGGGATTAAAGGTGTGCGCCACCACTGCCCGGCATGTTTATTTTTGTTAGATGTTGGAACATAGCTGTAGAACCCAGTCTGGAGAAAGGATGTCCTGAGTGCTGTCCTCGGTGAACCCTGAACCTGGATGGCCTTCGGCCTTCCTTTCATGCTTTCCCAGATGTATTCTCTAGTATGAGTCAGGCAATTGTTTAAATTGCTCTGTCCTGAGAAAGTTCTAGGAAAGGACTAATATTTAGTATGTGCTTTCTGGCATTTATTTACATGGTTTTCTGATCGTGTTTTTATGAATTCTTAGATCCTTGCTTACCTTGTTACATCCAGGTATAAATGCGTAGCTTTAATTTTTCTTTCTTCTTCTTTTTTTTTTTTCCCGAAACAAGGTTTTTCTGTATAGCCCTGGCTCTTTCCTGGAACTCACTCTGTAGACCAGGCTGGCCTCGAACTCAGAAATCCACCTGCCTCTGCCTCCCAAGAGCTGGGATTAAAGGCGTGCTCCACCACCGCCCGGCAATTTTTCAAAATCTACTTTCAGTGATGCTTCTTAAACGGTTTCCCTTCCCTTCCATCCCACCACCCACCAGAGGGAGTGGAAAGAAAGGTTATTGTGATACGGGGAACTGGACCTGTTTAGAAATGGTTCTGTGGAGCAAATCCCATCTGCACTGTCAGGACATCAGCAGTTCAGTTCACAGGTCAGTAGTGGCAACGCTATCTACTCACAAGCACTTCACGGATATACCAGCAGTCTAGTTCAGTGGTGTCCGGATAGCAGCAGCGGTGGCATGACCTAGCAGGAGCAGACACCCCTCAGCTGAATTGGCCCAGTCAGCAGGAGGGCTTAGGATCAGCAGAGACACCAGGAGAAGCTGCGCCTCTCTCAACAAAGAATATCAGCGAAGGCAAAGAAGCACTGCATAAATGCTGCCTTTATAAAGCAAGCACGTCTCACAGACTGTCGAGTCCTATTTATACTCCCTCCAAACATCGCACGTCCTCCACAGGACTTGCCTCTCTCCACCTGTTTTACCTCAGTATGTGAGTCTGTCTTAGTAAAATTCCAGAAGTGGCTGTATCAGATGACATCACTCTGCCAATCGCCCGAGTCCGAGGAAGCGGCAAGAAGCCGCCAGCACACCACCAGAAGTTTTCTCTCTATTGAGTCCCAACAAATGGAGCTCAAGCAGCCAATGTAAGGCAAACCAATGCATGTGCATCATTAGCGAAGAATCCTTCATCACAAGTCCTGTTTGCTTTAGCAGAACATCCTTTCACCTGTGCCCACTTCAGGAAAACACTCCTTCATGTGTTTGCCCCAGCAAACACCAGCTGACACTACTGACTTTCCAAAGAACTCCTAAGTTTCCACTTCAGAAATGTACTCCGAAACTGAAGTAAAGTTGTCTATAGCATTAGATCGTAGTCTGCCCAACCCTTAAGGTCCTCAAATCCAAAATCTTGCAGACAAAACCTACATAGACAGGCAAAAGTTGACAGGTGGTTGAATCGCCTGGCTCCCTCCCACAACCCCCATTTTTTGCACACACCTATGTTGTGTATCACATGCATGCAGTACCCAAAGAGGTCAGAAGAGGGAATCTGATATCCCTGGATGTGGCAGTTGTGAGCCATGTTGTGAGTGCTGAGAATTGAACCACAGTTCTCTGCAAGAGCAGCCAAAGGTTTTTTTTTTTTTTTTTTTTTTTTTTCTTTTCAAGACAGGGTGTCTCTATGTAGCCCTGGCTGTCCTGGAACTCACTCTGTAGACCAGGCTGGCCTCGAACTCAGAAATCCACCTGCCTCTGCCTCCCAAGTGCTGGGATTAAAGGTGTGTGCCACCACTGCCTGGCCAACCAAGGCTCTTAACCACTGAGTCTCTCCATTCCCAATCTTGCTGTTTTGATAAAGCCTTCGAATGTGTTTTCAAAGCTATGCCCTGGTTAATGACACGCATGGGATGAAGTCATCATTTTTTTCAAATTCATCTATTTCTTCATTCACCCATTCACTGATTGGCCATCTTCTCCACATCTAATGCATCGGCAGTGTGGAGAGCAGAGTAACAGCTCTCATCTGTCCCTGTCACCAGGGAAACAGACATAGATAGTCATAACAACCCCTTCAAACCACAGGCAACCCCAGCTGAGTATGAAGCAGAAGCTGACTGTCATGGGAAGGATGAGACAGAGGATTGCCAGGCTGAGATAAAATGGAAGGGAATTCCTGGAAGAGGAAACAGCCATGTGGCCAGAACAGAGCATGGAGTACACAGGTCTAGCATCTGGGGTCTCACACACATTGTCTGGTTTTAGTTTTACAGAAGACACTTGGAAATAGATGGGTATGGAGGGCAGAAAACATGATTCTGTTCCAGGCCTGAAGGGCACATCATGGTGTGAGATATACAGGGAAGATATCTGGTCATATTCCATAGACCTGGAGTGTGAGGCTGAACCCTAGGCTTGGCTCCTAGGCCCTGCCTCAGCAACACTAGGCTGCCCCATGATATTAGTACAACCTGGGTGAGGTACAAGCAAGTGGGCTCAGCCTCCCCATTAGGAAATGAAGGTGGGCCAGCTCAGAGGAGGGACACTGTCCCTAGAGCATGTCTCCACACCCCACAGCTGGCTTGACTCACAGTGATACTTTATTGGAATATAAAGAAGCCATTTGGCTCTTCTTTCATTCTGGATGAAATACCCATAATGCAGGGCTCTGTCTTAGTTTCTTTTCCTGTTGCTAAGGAAAGTAACTTAAAGGAGAAAGGGTTTATTCAGGCTCCCAGTTCAGGGGTATATCTCTCACGGTGAGGCAGTCAAGGTCACAGCTGATTGGAGTGCTGGTCACGTCTCATTCACAAAGGACACATGATGTGCAACTCCTGCTTACACTGTTCAGTATCCCTTTCCAGGGAATGGTACCTCCTAGAGTGGGCAGGCCTTTCAACTTGAAGGTAATCAAGATGACATCCCCCCTCACCCCCCGGGCATGCTCAGAGGCCCATCTCCCAGGAGAATCTAGAATCTGTCAACCTGACAATGTGAATTGTGACAGACACCACCGCTGTGTGTGTTGTGCTGGCAGTGAAATCTAGGCCCTTGACTTGTTAGGTAAGTGCTCTGCACTTAGAATAAGTTACGTTTTACAGTTAGGAAATTTGGGGTCTAGAGACACTGCTCATAGGTTAAGAGCACTGGCTGCCTTTCCAGAGAACTCAGAGTACCTATACCCCTGGGTCCTTATTTTATTATATTTTTAAGTACTTATTTTATTGAGACACAGTCTGTCTCAGTATGTAGCCCAAACTAGCCTCGAGCTTGCAATTCTCCTACTGAGGTCTCCCAAGTTACTGAGACTACAAATGTCCACCATCATATCTGGCCGTGTTCCCTCCAACTTAGAGGTGCGAAAAACGGAGGCTCAGAAAGGCAAATGGACTTGCCTAGGGTTGCACAGCGAGCTCATCAGATCAGTCTACATCACGGGGCTCTTTTTTTTTTTTTTTTTTTTGGTTTTTCGAGACAAGGTTTCTCTGTATAGCCCAGGCTGGAGATCCTCGAACTGTATAGTCTCAAACTCAGAGATCCGCCTGCCTCTGCCTCCCAAGTGCTGGGATTAAAGGTGTGCGCCACCACCGCCCAGCTATTTATCTTATTTATATAAGTACACTGGAGCTGTCTTCAGACACACCAGAAGAGGGCATCGGATTCCATTACAGATGGTTGTGAGCCACCATGTGGTTGCTGGGAATTGAACTCAGGACCTCTGGAATAACAGTCAGTGCTCTTAACTGCTGAGCCATCTCTCCAGCCCCATCATGGGGCTCTTAACCATGGGGCTCTTTCTGTTTTTGTCTCATATTTATATGTGGCAAGGTTTCATTCTACAGCTCAGGAGCCAGGGTTATATGGAACTACTGTGTAGCTCAGGATGATCCGACCTCTAATACAGGATAATCCTCCTGCCTCTGCTTTCTGATGGTGGGGGTTATAAGTATGAACTACCATGCCTAATCTCATTCCAAGTTTTCCTTCAAGGCCACATTTGGTGATGCACATTTTCTGATAACAGAAGCCTCCAGAAAGCATGGCTGTTACATAAAAGCCATTTCTGAATGTATGGTTTTTAAGTTTTACAGTTAGGAAATTTGGGGTCTGGAGACACTGCTCATGGGTTAAGAGCACTGGCTGCCCCTCCAGAGGACTCAGATTGGATTTCCAGCACCCACCCAGTGGCTGACAAGCCTCTGTAACTTCAGCAGCAAGGGATCCTACGCCCTCTTCTGGCTTCCTTGGGCACTGCAAGCATGTGGACCACAGACCATACAAGTAAAACATTCATACACACAGAAATAAATAAAAAATTTTTTAAAAGAGAAAGAAAATTAGCAGCTAGAGAGATGACTCGTCCAGATAAAGATTCCCTCAACTAAGCCTGACAATTGAGTTCGGCCCTGGAACCATGGAACCAGTTCCCACAATTGTTGTCCTCTGACATACATGGGTGAGCTGTGACACACTTGTGTCTATCCATATTAATACCCATGCACATGGAAATGTGTTTCTTAGAGGAAATTTCTGTTGGGTGTGGTAGTGTATACCTATAATCCCGGCATTTGGGTTCTGAGACAGGAGGATAGCTATAAGTTTGGGACCAGATGTGATTATATAAGTTCTAGAGTAGCCTGGGCTTCCAAGTGAACTGGGCTCAAGAGCCAGTAGTGAAGCAGCCTCTTGTTGGTGGGAAGTACAAGATTCATCTGCAATAAACATTGAGAACTTGGAAACTGGTGGGGATGGGAAAGTGACTCACTACAAAGCACTTGGTGGGCCCGATGCCTGCCAATTCCAGGCCTGCTGGAGAGCCCCAAGCTTTGCCCCTTCTGGTCCTTGGGGAGCCCTCCACCCACTTAGGGTTCCCAGCCAAAGCCACTTCCTCAGGCTCAGTTGAGCTCTGCATTTGCCTGGAAGCTGGCCCACTTCCCAGCTGTGGTTTTTGTCTTGTCATGATGGAGCCATCCCACAATCTAAGGGGTGAGACTGTTTCTTTACTTCCTCCCCAGGGAAAACAAAGCCTGAGTTCAAATCCCACCCTACCTCCAAGAGGCCCAGCAGATCTGAGTGTGATCTACAGGACTACAGACTCAACTACTTTTCAGCTTGGTAGCCCTGAGCTCCTCACTGCTCCCTGAGATTTGTTTCCTTACCTCCCCAGTGAGGAATAAATGGCACCAATGTCAGAGGGGGCGGGGGGGGAGCACACTGAATGGCTCAATATACACAAAGGGCTCAGAATGATTGACACAGATGTGGTGCGCAGTGAATATCTGCTGCCTCAATACCTCTGAGCGGTACCTCTCGCTTTCTGCCTCAATTTTTCCATCTGTAAAATGGGGATAGTACTGGTCCTGTCTCAGGATGCTGAGAAGCCTGTAAGTGACTTGATAACTTGAAAAGAGCCCGGCATGGGTGGATATTTGACAAAGCATTAACAATTAATTAATCAAAAGCCTTCTGGGAACTCACATTCAGAAAAGCTGCCTGAGAAGACGAACGTCACACAAGCAGCAAAGCCATGCCTTTATTGGGATAGTCTCACCAGTAGGTCCATTCCTGGCAGAGCTTCTGCACAAGGCATGTGGTGGCCACAGGGAGTCCTGGGAGAGGAAGGGAGGGTGTCAACAGGGAGGCTTGGGACTTGGCAATGGAAGGCAGGTAGCCCATGGTGGGGTGGGGCTGGATGGGGCCGCTTAGAATCTGAACTAGTGGGTGGGATGGGGGCACAATGGCCTTCTGGCCTTGAGCTCAGCAAGCCCCTCCCCTCTCAGTCTCAATTCTCACCTTCTCATGGGGGCCATGATGTATGGATGACTCCAAACACACAACAGGATGGGCAGTTAGGACAACTTAGCCTGTTAGGAAACCTGGCCAGGCATGAGGAGAAGTGTTTAGACACCGTCCTGGTCTGAGACAACTCAGACAGGGGATGGAAAGAACCCCAGGCCAAGCCTTTCTAGATACCTTGGTAAGCACAGCAACTCAGTGTCCCCAGTGGAATAAAAGGAAACAAGCTCCTTGGCTGAGGATTGAGAACGGTCCTGAATGCCCCTGGGCTTGCAGGTATCCACCATCCTCTGCACCCTGAGTCTCACGGGCCTTGGCTCCACCCAGCTGACCTCTGGATGCTGTAATGCTGCTCTTTAGGCCCTTAACTCGGGCTCTGGGACTTTCCCCAAGCGACAGACTCTCTTTCTGGTGCCAGGTTTCAGCTTTCTTCCTCAGAGGCCCTGGGGACCTGGCACAGGGTTGACATTGAATTATAGCCTCAACAGTTGGCACTTACTGGGTGAAGATCCACAATGCACAACTGACTGTGGGTAGTGCCTACCCCTGTTGACTTGAGTTCTGCAATCCCTCCTTAGGGCAGCCTTCCTGTGTCACCCCCAGCACCACAGTAGATGGTGATCCTGGCCCCCAACAGCCACAGCTCAGTGAGGTGTGCTCAGGAAAGAAGCACTGGTTCGGGGATCTGTAGGTCTGGGTTCTGCCTCTCCTTGTGACCTTGGGCTACCTTCCCACATCAGAGACAGTGTCACTGTGGGTCCTGGTTAGAGAACAAGCACTTGTAACAACTCCTGGCCCCATGTGCGTGTTCATGCATGCATGCTTGTGTATACCCTTTCCCTTCTGTTCTGTTGTCTGAGGCACTGTGTACTGTAGCTCAGAACTGCCTCCCATTCGGTAGCTCACTTTGAGGTCCTGACCTCCCTACCTCTGCCTCTTGTTTCTCTTTGGAATTGTGGGGATGGAACCTGGGACATTGCCAGTATTCTGCTGTCCTGCTACTGAATCTCACCCTGGCCCCAGCCCCAGCCAAGAGTCTTTCTATATATTCAAACTAAGAGGGCCTCAAACTTCTGCTGATCTTTTTCTTTTCTTTTCTCTTTTTTTCCCTTTTCTTTTTTAGATTTATTGTTTATTTTATGTACATGAATACACTGTAGCTGTCTTCAGAGGAACCAGAAGAGGGCATTGGTTGCTGGGAATTGAACTCAGGACCTCTAGAAGAACAGTCAATGCTCTTAATCACTGAGCCATCTCTCCAGCCCACTGTTGATTGGTTTTAGTTCTTGGTTTACAAATGCCTGTTCCTTATTCAATGAAGCTAGGAAGCCAGGAGTCCAGGAATCCAGGCAGGGTTGGTGCTGTTTTGAGGCAAAATGTCCCCTTTGGCTCAATATTTTACTCTTAAGGCCTTCAGCCGCTCTGAAGAGGCCCAGACACCCACTCACAGGAGTAATCTTTATATCAGGTGGAGATGTTGACTTAGGGACATGAAGAGTACCTCAATGGCCAAACCATATTAGTGTTTGATTGGATAACCAGTCACCACGGCCTGGCCCAGTGGATAAGAAGAACACATCTCCAGCATCACACTGGTGAAACAGGCTTAGAGCAGTGATATTTACAGCACACCTTTAGTCTCAGCAGTCAGGATGCAGAGGCAGGTAGGTTTCTATGGATCAGACCTCTATGAGGTCACCCTGGCCTACATAGAGAGTTCCAGGACAGCCAGGGCTACACAGTGAGACCCTGTCTCAAACAAAGAAGCAAACCAAAAAGAAAAGAAAAAGAAAAAAAGGACTAAACAGGCCATTGCAGAAATGTACAATTTTGTTGCTGACATCTTGAAAATGTTTTAAATTACATTTACTAGTTAGGTGTGGTGGGGCACACCTTTAATCCCAACACTTGGGAGGGAAGCAGAGGCAGGTGGATCTCTGTGAGTTTGAGGCCAGCCTGGTCTACATACTGAGTCCCAGAATAGTCAGGGCAAATACACAAGAAACCCTGTCTCAAAACCCAAATAGATAGGTAGGTAGGTAGGTAGGTAGGTAGATAGATAGATAGATAGATAGATAGATAGATAGATAGATAGATATAAAATTAAGTGAAATGTCATTAAAGTTGGTCTGAGTGGTCATGGTAGCACGTGGGAAGCTGAGGCAGGAGGATCAGTTGTTCAAGGCAAATCTTGCCAACTGAGTGAGTTTCAGTTCAACCTGCACTATGTAAGAACCTGTCTGAAAAAGTAAAAACAAGTAAATTAACTAAAAAGAGTCCTCTCTGGGTGGGTTGTGTTCCTGCCCATGAATGTCCGCCGATGCCTGTCTCTCACTCATCAAAGACCTGAACCACGCAGTGGTCATTCTTGGTGTTAACTGGAGCTCAGTCGTCTCAGTCCCTCAGTGCTCCAGAAGGTGGAAGAGACCTTGGCCTGAGACCAGGGATTACAGTCCCAGGGCTTCAGCCCACACTGGGAGAGCGGGTTGGTGGTCAGACCCCTGAGCTTCTCAGATTCCTTGTGGCATCTGTGTCATGTTGCTACCCAAACAGGAAAACCATCCTAAAAAGACATACTAAAAATAATAGATAAATAAATAGCACTAAGTTTCTAGGCCAGGGAAGCTGACATTCAAGAGAGCCAGAGCAGGCAGGGCCTGGTGGCGTGAGCCCGCAGATCCAGCTCTTGGGAGGCTGAGTGGGAGGATCACAAGTTCAAGCCAAAGTGTGACTTCTGTGAGATTCCATCTCAAAAAACAAAGAGACAGGGCTGGGGATGTAGCTGGCCCCGCAGAATGCTGGGTGAGCCCACAGGAAGTCCCTTGTTAGATCCTCAGCTGCACATAAACGTGCGTACAGGGTGCACACTTGTAATCCTGGCACCCGTGAAGTGGAGGCAGAGGGACCCAAAGCTCAAGGTCATTGAGGGAAGTGTGGGTACCAGAGACCTTGTCTTAGTGCACACTCCCCCGACCCTCCCCACCCATGAAAGAAATAAAAGACAGCCATGGGGGAAAGGAAGGAGGAAGAGAGGACAGTGAGATGAACCTGAGCCACATTGGACAGAGAGAGAGTAATGGAGGGAGGGAGGGAGAGCAATAGAGGAAAGGAGGGAAGGAGTGAAGGAGGGACAGACAGACAGAGACAGAGAGACAGCAATGAGATGTATCTGAGCCACAGTGGACAGCTCTGAGGTTGGGCTGCTGTAGTGGTGCTCTGTCTTTAAATTGTTTACATTAACACTCGTACAATTACGAGGGTTTTGCCTGCATGTCTATATGTGCAGAACGAGGTCTTCAGGAGAGCGTTTCAAATCCCCTGGAGCTGGAGTTCTGGACGGTTGTGAACCACCATGTGGGTGCTGGGAATTGAACCCAGGTCTGCTGCCAAGAACAAGTGCTCTGAACTCTGACCTATATCTCCTGCTCCGGGGCTCTGGTCTCTCTTTTACAAGGTCAAGCCCGGCAATCTTAAGACAGTCTTTTGGTTTGATTTTGTTATTGCTTTTTCTTTTCTTTTCTTTTCTTTTCTTTTCTTTTCTTTTCTTTTCTTTTTGAGACAAGTCTCACTATGGCAGACCTGGAAATGTAGACCAGGCTGGCCTCAAACTCAGAGATCCACTTACCTCTTCCTCCTGAGTGCTCGGATTAAAGGCATGTGCCTCCCCTGCAAGACAATTTTTAAAAGTACACACAGGCACTTCTACACCTCCCTCTTCCTGGTTTTTTTGGGTTTTTGTTTGTTTGTTTGTTTGTTTGTTTGTTTTAAGTTGTTGAGACATAATTTCTCTATGTAGCCTAGTCTAGCCCAAACTCAGTCCTCTCACCTCAACCTCGTAGCATGAGGGTCACAGGTATGCACTTTACTATATGCTGGCTCCATGGCTTTCCAAAAAAACAGAGGTATTTTTCCTGGTGTCTTTGGGGCCACTGGATGAGAAAAGGGTGTATCAGAGCCCAGCTCACCCCCCATGAGAGTATTTCAAGTGCGCTGGACTCTCAGCCTTGGCCCGTCTGTTGCCACACTCAGCTGGAGTTGATGAAATGGTGGAACCGGTCAGACGGGTGAAGGACAGAGTTAAGGAGTCAGATTAGAATGCAGCTGTGAAGAACAGCTGGAGACCAGCCCAAGCCCAAGTTTCCAGGTGGGCCCTTCAAGGTGCACCTGTCCCATTCAAGCTGCCACATGACTTAGGCTGGACCAATCACAACCTCTCCAAAGACGCTGCAGGACCCCGACTCCCAGATGTGTATCTCTGCTTCCTGTCTTTCTCAGCTGAGACCCCAGCAGCTTCTCCTCTTCAAAGCTTAGCTCAGTTGCACTCAGAGAGCCTTGGTTAAGCTGTGTGGACCCCCATCTCTTCTCAGGGGAGTGTGTCCTTTTCCCACCTCACCCACTGGTCGAAGCTCCCGCTGGCATAGGGGGCAGAGTAACACTGGACCCACTAGGGATGGGTCACAGAACTGTCTTCCAGATCACCACTTCCCAATCAGGATTTATATATCTTACACTTTTACAGCCGCTATCCATCAGAAAATGAAGGCTTTGTATGACAGAGTGGGACTCCTACAATGGTTCCAAGGCCAGCAGGCTGGCAGGGAGCCAAGGGAACGACATTTAGCCAGCATAATACAAAGTCTAAAGTGAGTCTGAAGAATCTTTATGCAAGTAGCAGATGGGGAGGGGACCCTGGCTGAACAGTCGCTCATGGGAAAGAGTGCACATTGCGTTTTTAAGAGGATAACACTGCTGCAACCTCAACTGATACTAGCAGGAAGGCTACATCGCTAGAGACAGAGTTTCTGGAAAACTAGACGGGCCTTTGAATGCAGGGCCTGTCAATCAACACTGCATCCTACACATCCAAAGGGATAATGACAAATTAGTGCATTTCAGGGAGGATGGTCCATGATACCTGGACACCACAGCACCTGCAGGCATTCACTGCAGCTCCTTGAAAATCCAAGACTCCTATCCACAAGTGACTGTGGGGGAGGGAAGGGGAGATGAAGGCAGAGAAGCCACCCTGAATGCACAGTATTAGGGAAAGAAATCCTCTGAGGTTCATGCTTGTTTCAAGGCCTGGTGGTGGGATGGGATATCAAGACATGGGAAGTTAACAGGGGAAAGGAGCCCTTGACCTTGGAGTCTAGGGAAAGTCTCTTGTCAACTGAGAGTTAAATGGAGGTGGGTGGGAGAGGGGAAAAATAGGTCAGTGGTTAAGAGTGCTTGTGGCTCTGAGAGAGGATGAGAGTTCAGTTCGAAGCACCCACATATGGCAGGAAGCCTACAGCTACCTGTAACTCCGGCTCCAAGGAATTCAAGTCTTTTTTTCTGGACTCCAACAGTACCCACCACACACATGTGCACACACCCATGTGTCCATACCCTCCTACACACATGTGCACATCCCTACCCACCCATATATGTATATATATATATATACACACACACTTTAAAATAAAATCAGGTCTTAAAGAATTCCAACACAATCAACATTTTGACCAGGCCGACTTTAATCTGAGACAGAGGCAAGAGGATTGCTACAACCTGGAGGCCAGTCTGGGCTACATGACAAGACCCTGACTCAAGAGGAAATGTGAAGGTCGCCTACATAGAGACAATATTCCTTTTATCTAGAGATGTTGCAAATAAAAATGCCAAAACAGGCATACGCCACGCTCAAGGTCTAAGCGTATGTCGTCTTGCCCATCCCCAGTTGCACGCATGCAGTTTTCCAGGCCTCTCATGAGAAACCCATGTACACTAAGACACGTCTTAACCACCTTGTGACAAAGGGTTTTTATCTTATATATAAAGCCACCCCATCCCCGAGCCATCCCATAACCTCACTTACTGAAAAGGCAAAAGTGAGGGCATCCTGGGGCTCTTCACCTGGTGCTTAGCCATCCTTACAGATATAATCAAGAGTCCCCAAGATCATATGTATGGCTGGGACTTAAATATGACCATCCCTTGAGGGGCCTACATGCACCCGTAGCTGTGCCTTCTCCTTTCTCTGAGGGTCTATTTACACTTATGCTTACAATGAAGTTGAAGTCTCTCTTAATAAACTGCAGCTCTGCTTCATACTGGCCTGTCCTAGAATTCTTCTCTGTAACCAAATCAAGAACCATGCTTCACTTTAGTGGATGTTTCTGAAGAGACTCTGAACTTCTGTGGGCCCATTGCTGCTGACAGTGAGACTTGGTGGGTCTCAGGGCCTGTAGTTAGTGCAGAGCTTGCCACGAGGCACTTCTTTCCAGGACACTGGTCACAGAATGTGGGCCCGCCCTGGTGCTCTTCACCCACAAGCCTCTTCCAGTGGCTCCAAATCCTGTGCAGGATTTCAAATACAAACCCTGGGGAGCAGCTCAGATAGTCAGTCAGGCCTGACTCTTAGGAATGAGGGAGAAGCTGATGCCCACTGGTGTCACTAAGACCGGAGACCTGGCTGGCCCTGGCTTTTCCCTGTTTTCCACAGGCAAGCACTCACTCTGGCTCTGAGCTTTCCTGCCTTGCTCATTGGAAAGTGACCGCAGGTTCCTGTTCCTAAAGACTAGAAGCTTCTCTTTTGCAGAGGAGAGTGACATGTCCTTACCTTCTATGACGCTGAACATGCTTGTGGGGTGAATTGCACAGCAGGGGACACAGAGAGACATAAGAAAAGCCACAGAACTGGCTGAAAGAAGGACATGGTGGGACATACTCCTGAGAAGATAGGTGGTATGAAATACCTCCTACGACCTGCCTAGAAGTTGCTAGGAGTGATGGATGTGCAGAAGGCACTCACTCTGGGCCCCAGGAGCAGCTTGAGAATGTATTTAGAAATAGGGTTTTGGATCTGAGTCCTACAGACACTTGGGCAGGGCCTGAGTCATCCCCATTACTATGATCTCATCAGGCTCCCCAGAGACTACACCTGACCAAATCCAGGGCCTGCATACCTACTGGTCATGAACCCCCTGGCTGCCAGGCCCTTCTATACATCACTAGTGACTCCAGATGTGTATTCAGTAGGAAGGGCAATTTGGAAATCTCTGTCTGGAAGAGGATTTCCCCAAAGTCTCTGAGCAGTTCTGCACATCAGTCACCAACTCCGAGAAGAAGCGTGCCACCGCATCCTTGCAGACAAAGTAGTGAGAATTTGGGTTTCTTAAAATCCCAGTGATATTGTGTGAATGTTTTTGTTTTAATTCCAGTGTGGGATAAGAGGTGGTTCCACAGCAGGTGGTTATGGTTAGCCTCATGTACTAGCAGGGCGTGATTTTTGCCAGCTGTAGATAGTTTCATTCAGGGGACTCTGGAGAAGGTATACATGGGAGATCCCTGAGGGGACCTGTAGCAGTTGTGGCAGTCCCTGTGGTTGCTGGTTCCTTTTGTTGCAGTTTGTCAAGTGGTTGTGACCAGAAGACAAGAAGAAGTTGGAGATATCCTGACGACGAAGATTGAACCAACCCCAAGGAACCCAACACCCCTAATCTACAGGAGGTTTTTGCTTTCTGTTCCTCTAACCTCTCCTACATAGTGTTGTGGGGTTGGAAGGAATTAGGGTGGAATAAAGATTGGAAGTGTGGCAACATTAAGAACTCAATGAAATAGCTAAACAATAAAATAGTTTCAACAGCAAACCTCAGAGGACCCACTTTACATATGAAAAGCCCGAGGTACAAGCTTGACTGGGCACCTTGTCCATCACTGTGGAGCTCTAACAGCACGAAGATAGGGAAAGGGGAGGCTATGCCCCAGGAGGTCGGGCTTGTGCTGCATGTGACCTGGGTAAATCAGTAGAATGCTATACTGGCTAGTTTTATGTCAACAAGCTAGCGTTATCTGAAAAGAGGAAACCTCCCTTGAGAAAATGCCCCCCAGAAGATCTGGCTATATGCAGGCCTGAAGGGCATTTGTTTTTCTTTTTCTTTTTTCTTTCTTTTCTTTTTTTCTTTTTTCTTTTTTGGCTTTTCGAGACAGGGTTTCTCTGTGTAGTCCTGGCTGTCCTGGAACTCACTCTGTAGACCAGGCTGGCCTTGAACTCAGAAATCCGCCTGCCTCTGCCTCCCAAGTGCTGGGATTAAAGGCGTGCGCCACCACTGCCCATATTTTTACAGTGATTGACATGGGAGGACCCAGTAAAGAACCAGCCTGCCTCCATCTTAGGCTAAAAAGCTGTCTTATATAGTAAGGACAAACTAGGTTCATTCCTGCTTATGATTAAATCTCTGTTTCTCAAGGATTGGGCTATGTCACATCTGTAACCTTGACTACAAATGTTCTGTACTGCCTATTGCAGGAGTGGCAGTCATGTCTTTATTTTAAAAGGTTGTTTATAACCATCTTGCAACCCTACCTTTGTTTCAAAGGTTATATGATCACCTATGACTACCTTGTTATAAGTACCTGCTGTGACTATCTTGTTAAGCCCACCTTGAAGCCATGTCTTTGTTCCAGGAAGTTATGAGGATTAAGTTGTTATACTTGTATTCTGCTCCTGTAACCCCATCCCCTTGGCCCGACAAATCCCCCACTTAGAAAGCTTCTACCCTGAGCTATAAAAGCCTTGACTTCCTCACATCCAATGTTGACTTCTTGAACTCTACCTTAAGGGGAGGCAGCCATGTGCACAAATTTTTAAAAAGCTTGCTTTAATTAATTGTTTGCTTAAATTAATTTGACCATGATGATTTGGGTCAGTGGTCTTTCTGCTTCCATCTTTGGGATTAACACCAGCCCATTGTGGGTGGTGCCATCCTTGGCAAGGTGGTCCTTGGTTCTACGAAAAAGCAGGCTGAGCAAGCCATGATGAGCAAGTTAGGAAGCAGCACCCCTTCATGGCCTCTACATCAGTTTCTTCCTTCAGGTTCCTGCCCTGTTTTGAGTTCCAATCATGGCACTACAATGTGGAAGAATAAGCCAAATAAACCCTTTCCTCCCCACTTTGCTTTTGGTCATGGTGTTTCATCATAGCAACACTAACCCTAAGTAGGCTGGATGGGAGGGATGCTGTACATAGACAGTCCAGTGGATACGCTCAAGGTAGGAAGGAGCAATCAGGTGGCTAGGGAAAATGAGGGCATGGGTGTTGATGCTGGGCAGAGAAGAGTGGGACTAGGGAATTTTCTTAGGGTTGTGTCTGAGAGTCTTGGCTGGGGTGGGGTGTGGCTTTCTAATCTCAGCACAGATAGGTCTCCAAGGAGCCAACTCAGTGACTTGGACCCTCTGGGAGTGTGGACAAGGGTGGCCCGCCTCAAAGCTGCCATTGTCGCCTCCATACACGTCTCACTGTCTGGGGCCTAAAATAGAGCAGGAATGGAATGATCCCGTGAGAAGATTCTGGCAAAGGACTATGAGGAAAAGGGGCATGAGTCACGCTGGGAATCCTCGAGTTTAACACTCCCAAAGTTCTGCTGCCCTGCTCAACACCACTGGACTTCCCACATCCATCCCTGTCCACTCTGGCCTGGTTGGGGAGCTGGCAGGCCTGGTTCTGGCCTCAGCTCTGTTCTGTCATGGAGAAACTAAGTCACTTGCCTGTACCTCATCCCTCTGGGAGCCTGTTTCTCAGAAGTACCAGAAATAAGGGACCTTAAACATCTGTTGTTAGGGCCTTGGTAATTAATGAGTGAAGGGACCAAACCTAAGATCAGCACCACTATCCGTCTCTGTATTTCTCTGGACCTCAGTTTCCTCACCTGTAAAGGTCTGTTCTTTGCCAGTTTCAGGTCAAAAATCCATGTATGATTCTGAGAGCTTCTGGGACCTCCCTCCTGCATCCTCAACTGGCACAGTAGGGAACGTTAGCCAAGACTGACATATATTTTTTCATGCCTTGCACTAGGCACACTCTGCCTCTGCTCCATTGCACCCTGGAGGTAGAGGCAGATGTTGTTCTCAGCCCCAGGGCTGCCAGCCACTCCTGGCCAGAAGCCTGGTTGCTCGTGGGTACTACCATGTGCTAGGCTCTCACGTGTTTAACTACGGATTGAGAGGTAAACTGGATCCAGTTCTGTGAGAGGAAGGAGCCCGCGGAGGCGGTGCAGCTGGTGTCCCGGTACGTGGGGCCAGCGCGCCCTCTAGAGGCTACTCTGCCCAGAGTCTTGCTCGACAGCCAGAGGAGCTCCAGATCTGGCCAGCAGGACGGTCCCAAGGTTGGAAAACTCCTGTCTCTCTACCGCCACTTTCCTAACCCAAAAGCCCTACGGCCTTCCGTAGAGGCAGCTTAGAGACCTCCCCCACTGCGGCTGCGCCGCCCCGCCCCATTACCATGGAGACTGCTTGTACACAGTTTCCCTTTCCCTTCTACCCTGTCAGGAACCAAGGCCCCTCCGACGGGACTGGTGCCCGCTTAGGAGGGAGCCCTCCCGGTTCTGGAGCGGGTGCCTATGAACATCAGGGCCCCAGCAAAATTGGCCGTGGGCAGAGTGAGGTTCTACGGTCAACATCACGGGGAGGTGAGGCCCCAGGGCTCTATGCAGACTTAGTGGGGTCAGGTCCCAACTCAAGAATAGTCCCTGCTTATTTTTTTCTTTTTCGTTTTGAGACAGGGTTTCACTGTGTGGCTGGCCTTGAACAGAGATCCATCTGGCTCTGCTTCCTTAGTGCTGGGATTTAGGTGTGTGCACCTGGTCTGTGTCCACGCCTTTAATCCCAGCACTCAGTAGGCAGAGGCAGAAGATCCCAAGGCTACCCTGGTCTAGAGCTACGCCGTTTGGCCTGGAACTTCATGTAAACAAGACTTCAAGCTCACACCAATCTGCAATCCTTAGGCTGGCTTCAAACTCCAGGCAATCGTCCTGCCTCTGCCTTCCCTGGTGCTGAGATCAAAAGTATGCATCATTATTTCCAGCTTGGACTCAATACTAACTTTGAATTTGTCAATTTTTGACGTAGAACTTGCTTTTGCTTGGCTGTGGAGCGGGACCTGGAGTTTATGGACTCACCCGGGGTTCCCAGGCAGATCAGGGATGGTTAGAGTTAAGGGGACATATTACTCCTGACAGGCCTAGGGTCACTTTTGCCCTGTACTTTCAGGTCAACTGCTCTGCCTTCTCCCCTGACGGCCGAACCCTACTCACAGCCTCCGACGATGGCTGTGTGTATGTATGGGGGACGAAGAGTGGGCGACTGCTGTGGAGACTGGCAGGCCACAGAGGTGAGGCTGACATTCTGAGCCTACCTTGGTGACATAGGGCTTTGGGGGTGAGGGTTGGAGCAAGTCCAGCAGAGGCAGCTAGGTAGGGTGACACTGAATTTAGCACTCGGGAGTCAGACGTAAGGGACCCAAATCTTATTTCTTACTCTCGACATGTAGTCCAATAGCACAAACACATTTTACAGAATGTCTCCTGCAGCAGCTACTCAGGAAACAGCCGCCCATGTCATTTTGCCCCCAGAGTGGGATGTTTGATAGGCTTATTCCAGTCAGACTTATGTCCCCAAGGTCACCTGTTGTGCTGCACATGTGAACTTGTCAGCCTGTTTTTGGTCCTTTAACTCAACCACTGTCACCAGACTTTATCCATGCAAGCAAGGTGCCTGACTTAAGAAGCATGATGATGATTATTACATGGGGTGATTACAACCAAAGGCAGTTTAAAGAAGCTGGCTGGGGCAGCTGAGAGTGTGGTGCTGGGAGGCCTCTGGACCTGATGATGGCCTCATAGGGCAGGACAATGCCATGTGCTCTCTGCCTCAGGCCCAGTTAAGTCTTGCTGTTTCTCTCCCGATGGCCGCCTCATTGCCAGCTCCTCCTGTGACCACACCATCCGTCTGTGGGATGTGGCAAGATCCAAGTGTCTACATGTGCTGAAAGGTGAGTATTCAGTTTGTCCAGGAGCCATGTTGGCTCCTTTGTGGACTTTGTTCCACCCTCCTTCCCACCTTCGGCTGTTGTTTGCAGGTCACCAGAGGAGTGTGGAAACAGTCAGCTTCAGCCCAGACTCAAAGCAGCTGGCATCGGGTGGCTGGGACAAGAAAGTGATTCTCTGGGAAGTGCAGGTATGATGGGACCTAGGTCAGAGGGGACCAAGTGCACCCTCTGTTCTTAGTGGTTCCCCTACTCCCCACACCCAACCAGGTACCTAAAACTTTCTAGGTCTCAGGTTCCAGCAGGCATTGCCCTTCCTCTTGCTGTAGCAAGGCCTGGGAAACCTCAGGCCCTTAGTCAAGTTAGGGAGCACCCAGGCCCCTCCACCTTTGCAGCTCCGACTCTCTCTCATAGTCCGGCCGCAACCTGCGCCTCTTGGTTGGGCATTGTGATTCTGTCCAGAGCAGTGACTTCTCTCCAACCTCGGATTCTCTGGTGAGCTTTACCCCCCCCACACCCTACATCAGTGGGCACGAGTGGCAAGGGCTGTTTCAAACTTGTTACTGCCCACAGGCCACTGGTTCCTGGGACTCGACCGTGCGTATCTGGGACTTGCGGGAGTCCACCCCAGTTGTGTCCTACCGTAATCTGGAGGGCCACACTGGCAACATCAGCTGCCTGTGCTACTCAGCGTCTGGCCTCTTGGTAAGCTAGGCTTAACTGGGCTCCAGGCCAAGGCCAGTCTACTTGCCTACAGGGGTCACTGAGCTCAGGAAATGTCTGTTTAGGCATCTGGCTCCTGGGACAAGACCATCCGCATCTGGAAGCCTACAACCAACAGCCTGCTTCTTCAACTCAGGGGCCATACCACCTGGGTGAATAGCCTAGCCTTTTCTCCTGATGAACTAAAGTTGGCTAGCGCTGGTTACTCTCGTATGGTAAGCCCCCTCTCCACATAACCCTCAGCCTCACCTTTCCATAGGTTTCAGCCATACTAGAAAATGCCCACGTACAACACAGG
Organism: Arvicanthis niloticus; assembly: GCF_011762505.2. Lineage (NCBI taxonomy): Eukaryota > Metazoa > Chordata > Mammalia > Rodentia > Muridae > Arvicanthis > Arvicanthis niloticus. The sequence continues at coordinate 17,020,882 of NC_047659.1, forward strand.
CAAAGACAAGACCCAGATACTGCTCTCTAGTGACCTAACGGCCTGCACAAAGGACCAAGCGGCCCCACACCTGTGGCACCAATATTGCTCAACTATGAGTTCTTCACATTTGGGTGCCAGAGGCTATGTGGGCACCTTAAACCTTGTCTGCAGACATGTCTGGGCCGCAGAGTACTGACACCTTCCAACTCTACTGGCTCGTTTTAACTTCTAGGTCAAAGTCTGGGACTGCCTCACAGGGAAATGCATCAAGACTCTAAAGGTACGGCACCAGGGCCAGCACAAAGACCCTCACAGGGTTTCCAGCACTGGCAGGACTCACTAACCCTGACTCTGATGCTGTGTTTTTGACAGGGCATGCTAGATGTGGCCCATGCCTGCATTTTCACCCCAGATGGCAAACTCTTAGTGTCAGGAGCTGCTGATGTGACAAGATGACACGTCTGCTCAAGTCAAGAACTTCTTCCATGTAGCTCACCCACAGGCCCAAGGTAACTAAGAAAACAGCCACCAGATCTTTGTGGCAGGGACTACCCTATCCCCTCCCATCCCACAATAAGGCTGTCACCTGCTGTAGGCAAGTGGTCACCTGGTTCCCCACTGGCCCCAGGTGGCCAGTGTAAAACACGAAGCAGAAAGCCAGTCAGTCTTGTACTTTATTGTCATTGTCGTCTCAGGCCTTGACTGCATACTTGCGCAGTGGGTACAGCCGCTCCTTCCGCTGCTGCTTCTTGGTCTTCAGCTTCTCTTCGTGCTTGGTGAGCCGGCGTCGCATGGCTCTAGTCTTCTTGGGTCGCAGGTCCAGGGGCTTGTACTTCTTGCCCTGGGACAGAAATGACAGGGTGAGTCTGAGCACCAGGGGTTACTGGGAAGATGCTGAAGCAGGTGAGCACACGGGACTTCTCTGACTGAGTAGAAAAATCATAGCACAATGAAAAGGACACCCCCCCCACCACCACCACCAGGCACGGCTCATTAATGCTCTAGGTGACACATCAATCACAGAAGGTGGCTTGGTCAAAGTCACCCTGACACAGACCCCTACACATGGTGAAGAGCAAAAGCAGCCCCACCAAGAATTCCAAGAGGCAGCAGCCCGATGAAAAGCAGAGAGCGCAGGGCACGCACAGAAGCCTTTGAAATGTGTTATTGAGGCCCGGCGGTGGTGGCGAATGCCTTTAATCCCAGCACTTGGGAGGCAGAGGCAGGCAGATTTCTGAGTTTGAGGCCAGCCTGGTCTACAGAGTGAGTTCCAGGACAGCCAGGGCTACACACAGAAACCCTGTCTCAACCCCCCCTCCCCAAGTGTTATTGGGCTTCCCAGGGCTACTTCTGCCTGCAAAGGGGCAGGCACAACGGGGTCACATTCTCATGCACCAAGCTCCTGCAGGTGGAGAGAGAACCCTAGAAAGCTCTGCAGGCTAAGGCGGGGACAAGGAGCCACACCAGGCAGACAGCAGCTATGCCAAGTTCACTTATCCACTTAGAACTCTGCCCAGAGCAGCCACCAAACACACCTGTCTAGTGTTCATCCTAGAACACTGGACAGATGGCCTGAGTTCTAGGCAACCCTGGCCTAAAAGCAAACAAAGGCCCAGAACTGCTACCCTGGTTCTTTGTGGACTGAAGGTAGTTCAGGGCAGGTTTACTCACTTGCCTGATTTGTGAGACCCCATAGTTTTAACCCCAAGCACCACCCAAATAAAAAGCCTCGACCTCCAGTCACAGGTATATCAAGTGCTGAAAAGCCACACGTGTCAGCATTAGCAGTGAAGCACAAAACACTTCAAATAAGCTCTCCTGCACAGTACCCCGAGTGATAGGTGTCTGGGCCCCAGCACCTCACTCAGAAACAGAGAAACTGTACCTTAGACCTGCTTAAGTAAAAAAACCATCCCCCATGGGTAGTGCAGTCACACCACAAAAACTCTGATGTGCCAAACACTAAATAAAATTTGAAGAGGTAATGTAAGACTCCACCAGATGGCTTCAATTAAAGGGGATTATCTTAAAATGACATGGCTCCTCCAACCCCAATCCTTCCAGAAACTAGTCATGGTCACAGGAGTCAATTCCTAGTAAAACATGTAAGTTTGAAAGCAACAACACGACAAACATCTTGCAACTATCCCAGCAATACTCTTAACTGCCTCATGGTATGGCTCTAAAGAGAAGCTTTTGGAGGTTCCTGTTCACCAACTGTGGGTGTTCTCGGGCAACCCAACCTCTCCAAGCCTTGCTTGCAACACCAGGTTCTTGGCTGTGAGACAGACATACTGGGACAGCAAGACACACTGAACAGCTAGCTTTATGTCACTCAGGCTAGGGTTCTAGTTCCATCTTACAGTGAAGCAAGCCAACCCTCCAACAACTACCACGTAGCTGAGTTCAAAGCTAGTGTCCAGGCTACCCTGACCTTTGACCTTTTGAAACCAAGATTTCATGTCAGTCTCAGGCACATAATGGGAGCCTCTTGAGGGCCCAGTCCCCCCAGTGCCCTGTACACTAGAACCTCTCCAGAGTAGTTCTTGGTCAGCTCACCTTGTAGAATTTCCTGAGGTTTTCTTTTTGAGTCTGGTTAATGACAGTGAGGACACGGGCGATAGACTTGCGTACGACTCGTCTGTAAAAATGGACGGCAGAGAGGATCAGGCAGGCACACACAACTTCCCAACACCAGGCCTTCACTTATATCACCCAGGAGGTAAAACTAGAAGCAAGGGCAGGTCTGTCAAAAGATACACGTGGAGACTTAACGCAGACTGGGCAACAAGGCAAGACCTTTACACTCAGGCAAAGACCTTATACTGAAGGCCAGAGACTGAGGCCATGCCTTCAAGTTAACTAGTTCAGAGTAAGTTAGCACAAACTGGAGAAAGAGACCAGGCGTGGAGAGAGAGAACTGAAGACAGGAACAGGGGTTAAGAGATCAACTTGGGACTGGAACACATGGTCTCAGTACAGTTTGTCCCTTTGCAAGTCTCCCTAGTCCTTACCACTGGCTTCCAGTCTCAGTACAACCCATATGAAGTGGCACCACCATGGCCCTATTCTCTCACCACAGTAGTTGGCCGAGGAAAAGGGGGGAAAAGGCGCAAGGGGCCAAGGCAGGGAAGGGTAAGCACCGAGCTGGGACCTCAAGGCCCACTTACATCTTGGAGAGCTTGGATGCGGCGCCGCCTGTCACTTTGGCGACGCGAAGCTGGGAGAGTTCCACCTTCAGGTCGTCCAGCTGTTTCAACAGCTCCTCCTTCTTCTTGCCGCGCAGGTCCCGAGCCTTAATCTTGGCCTGCACGAGAAGCGTCTCTGTGGGTCCCTGAGCGGGAGCTCCCGCTTCCCCCGCGGCCGACTAATGAGGGGCCGAGCGCCGGCGGCCGCGGCGTAAGCCAGGGGAGGCGGTCGAGCCGGCCCGAAGCAGGCACAGCCATACAGATTCGCAGGCCCCTGCGGCTCCCCGAGCCTCCCGCGCCCGCCCCGCGCCCCGCGCCCCTGTCCCCGCGTGTCCCCGGCGCCGGATGGCACCCGATTCCCGTGGCCTCACCATTGCTGCGTCGTTCACGGCTGAGGCCGCCTGGTTCGAGAGAAAGAGGAAAGGGCGGGGCCGCCTTCCTCAACTACTGCCGGGTGGCGCGGAGCACGGCCAATAGCGTCGCGGCGTGGGAGCCCGCTCCGCCCGTGCGCAGTCGCGTCGGTGGCGCCCTCCGCTTCCGGGGACTCCTGCCCTACCAAAGGTTGGCTGGTCTCTAAGCAACGCAGCTGGGGAAACTGAGTCTCGGGATGAGCAGCATCTCGCTGGCTGGCGATAGCGCAGTGAAGGCTGCAGTTCCCTGTCTGTGTAGGTCTGAGCTAGCCGCGGTTGGTGTCAGGCTGCGGAGGGCATGAGGTGTGAGGGTTTTAGGTCTTTAGAAGTTTGAGACAGGGTCTCATCTCTTCCTGTTGACAGTATAGGTGGTTAGCACAAAGCCTCGTGAGTGTGTGAGAGCGAGACAGCGAGCATGTTTAAAGGTTGGAAAACAACCTATGGGAGTTTGTTCTCTCCTTCCGGCGTTCGGCTCTCGGATGCAGATGGTCAGGTTCTACCGAACCATTTCGCTTTTCTTCTTTTCTCTTCTCTTCTCTTCTCTTCTCTTCTCTTCTCTTCTCTTCTCTTCTCTTCTCTTCTCTTCTCTTCTCTTCTCTTCTCTTCTCTTCTCTTCTCTTCTCTTCTCTTCTTTTCTTTTTTCTTCTTTCTTTCTTTCTTTTTTTTTTTAATACAAGACCTCCATGTATATCCTGGGCTTGTTTCGTACCCAAGTTTGGCATCGAAAGTGCGCCACCACCTGGCAAGGGTAACAATAGAGCCAAACTCGAGCTAGAATTTACGGATCTCATCCCCAGACTTTTTGGGATTCCCGACTATTGCTTTAGGTCTGGGCATGGTGTCACAGTCTTGTGATTCCAGCGCCCAGGCAGTGGAAAATGAAGATTCGGAGTTCAAACCTCCTTCATTACACCTTGAGACCGTCTCCAGAGAGATTCCAAAACGTGTTGGTAGTTTGGTTCTATGGTAGTGTTTGCCTGGCACGCACAAAGCTCTGTGTTCACTCCCTGGCACCGGTACATGATTAAATTAAAAACTCCGAAACAAAATCAGAGTCTTGCTTTATTGCTAGTACCAGTTGATATCTTGGCAAGTCCCTTCGCGTCTCAGGTTAGTGTATCTTTTGAGGATTAGAGGAACTAAACTGAAACCTGCAAAGCTCCCAGCCAAGACCTGATATGTAAAGATCGAGGAAAGTATCAATTGGTATTAACATGGTTAAAGTGCACATGGCCCTTTGCCCACAGTCCCAGACAACCACCAGCATCTAGATCAGATCAAAGCATATTAGATGTTTTGTTTCTGTAATAAGTGACCATACTAACCAATTGGAGCCCTTTCTTTGCCAAGCTGCATTCAGCAGCTGCCCTTTTTCCAGTAGTTTCTCTACTGTTGTTCATGAGAGGATGCTAATAACAGAACAGGGACTCAAGGTACTGTAATGAACGTTTTTAGTCACCTCCCACCCCAAGAGTAGCAGTAGTATCCCAAGAGCTCTTAAGTACCAAACTGAGTTAAGCCATGTGTATGTGTGCTTGTTTCTTCCAGAGCCAGTCTTTTTATTTTTTTTTATTTAATGTGAGTACACTGTCCATCTTTTTAAGACACACCAGAAAAGGCCACCAGATCCCTTTACAGATGGTTGTGAGCCACTGTGTAGTTGCTGGGAATTGAACTCAGGACCTCTGGAAGAGCAGCCAGTGCTCTACCCCTGAGCCATCTCTAGCCCTCTAGAGCCAATCTTGAAGGTCTCTGAGGGTTTAATGCTCTCCAGGCCAGGATGTGGATACTGGTTGGATGGAATGAGTTAATAGACCTTTTGAAGGTGGGATAAGGAGAAATGAGCAGTGTGTGGATTGGGTTTAAATGGAAGTCTAAAGGTGCAACTTCCCGGATGATCAGTATTCTACTAAAATTACGATTATGCATATTTCTGGAAAATTTTCATGGTGCTAGGATTAAACCCAGGATTCATAATGTCTTTGAATTCCCCATGTATTGGGTTACATTCCCATCTTTGAAAACAAACTTACAGGTACTGTAATTTTTAGCACTTTGCTGTCCCTGATGTAATTAATGACAGCTTTTAAAATTTTTTAATCTTTACAGGTATCATGTGTGTGCAGTGCCAGGTGACTGATTTCCCTGGAGGTGGAGTTGCTGAACACTGTTGAGTTGCCACAGGGATGCTAGGAACTGAACCCAGGTCTTCTCTAAGAGTGGAAGTACTTTTTTTTGGTTTTTCGAGACAGGGTTTCCCTGTGTAGCCCTGGCTGTCCTGGAACTCACTCTGTAGACCAAGCTGGCCTCGAACTCAGAAATCTGCCTGCCTCTGCCTCCCAAGTGCTGGGATTAAAGGCATGCGCCACCACTGCCCAGCAGTACTTTTTTTTTTTTTTTTTTTTTTGAGACAGGGTTTAACTGTGTATAGTCTTGGCTGATCTGGAACTATGTGAACCCAACTATCCAGAACTCACAAGAACCCCCTTGCCACTACTTCCTAAGTGCTGGGTTAAGAGGCATGTGTCCAGCACCTGGGAGGCAGAGGCAGGTGGATTTCTGAGTTTGAGGCCAGCCTGGTCTACAGAGTGAGTTCCAGGACAGCCAGAGCTACACAGAGAAACCCTGTCTCGAAAAACCAAAAAAAAAAAAAAAAAAAAAGAGGCATGTGCCACATTACTGGCTATGTGCAGCAGGAGCTCCTAACCACTGAGCCAGTTCTCCAGCCTGGGGTTTGTCTTGAGGCAGGGACTCACTACATACAGATGCTTGATCATCTTGGCTTAGTCTTCTGAGGATAGGATTATGGGCACCACATCAGATTTCATATCATAGATTTAAAATCCTATCTGCCGGCCTTTGGTGGCACACGCCTTTAATCCCAGCACTTGGGAGGCAGAGACAGGTGGATCTTTCAGAGTTTGAGGCCAGTTTGGTCTATAGAGCAAGTTCCAAGACAGCCAGGGCAAAACAGAGAAATCCTGTCTTCAACAAACCAGACAAAATCCTATTTGCCTGATGAACATCCATGAACACAAGCTAGAACATTATTTCATTCACTAGCTTATTTGAGGCTATATTCCTGTCAAATCAGTATTTTTGATATTAAGTTCCATCTGACCAAGATATTGTAGGGGAGGGACTGGAGAGATGGCTGGGCAGGTAAGAGCATTGGTTGCTTTTCCAGAGGACCTGGGGTTCCATTCTCAATACCCATAAGACATGGTGGCTAGCAACCATCTGTGTAATTCCAGTTCCAAAAGGATCCCACGTCCTTTCCTGGCCTTCAGCAGGCAATACACCCACGTGGTGCACAGAAATACTTGCAGACAAAATACTCGTATAAGTAAAATTTAAAAAAAAGTGTGCTGGGGATATGAATTTCTGCTATGTTCTGATCAGCTTGTGTCCCATATTACTTGTTAGGTGTGGGCAGGACTACATCCAGGATGAGACTTTATTCAGCATCTACTTGCCCCCATGGGAGCTTGCATCCCAAAGGTTCGGGTGCATCAGCCTGGCAGTTTTTTATTTGAAGTTCAAGGAGAACTATGTAAAGCAAAACCACGTTTTACCTGATTTTTGCTCGAGTTCTATTAGGTGAAAATATAATAGCTTTCGTATAATTACAAAAAAAAGATTCGTTTCTGCCTACGGCTGAAATAAGGGGAAACCAGCATCCCAAGCGTCCTAGAAGCCGCTTTCCTTCCCATCAGATCCTGTGAATTCTGTAATTTCCTCCCCCCACCCCAAATGCGCTTCTTCAGTCAGGAGTACAGATGGCCACGGAATCATCTTTATTTTTCGGAACGCCTGCAGGGGTCGGTACATCCACAAGATGCTATCAAGCGTCCTGTCAGCCCCTGGGTTACACATTAATGCCTTTAAAGCCGTTTACTTTTAGCAAAGAAGTCTCTTGTGGGTCCTCTTGTCTGTCGGGGCGGATAGCGTTTAAGAGACTCCGGCACTGCGCTTCACTCCCCAAAGCGGACAGAAGCGCTGACTGTGTACGCAGCCTGGCTTCTGGAAGGACAGAGTAACGGCTGCAACCTCTGACACCACTACACCTGCGCTCCACAGTGCAGCGGCGCAGCCCCGCCCACAAGAGCTTCCGGTTCCGGCGCATCCCGGAAGTGGGCGGGCGACGGCGGCTGCGCGCGGAGGAGGGGGAAGGAGGTGCCCGGCGGCCGCTTCCCGCCCCCGAGCGGAGCCGGTGCGGAGCGGAGCCGGTACGGAGCGAAGCCTAGGCGGCTGAGTGGCCGCCGCGCTCCCGCCATGGCCCGGAACACACTGTCCTCACGTTTCCGCCGAGTGGATATCGACGAATTTGACGAGAACAAATTTGTAGACGAGCACGAAGAGGCGGCGGCGGCGGCGGGCGAGCCAGGCCCCGACCCCTGCGAGGTAGACGGGCTCCTGCGGCAATATCCTTCCCGGTGCGGCGGCCCGGCTCGGCCTTCGCACCCTGATCACCCCAGCCCCAGTCCCAGTCCCCCGGTCCTCCGCCCTTCCCCCTCCCGGTTCCTGCCAGTCCCAGGCTCTCCGGGTCCGTCGTTGGTGGCCTCACGCCTTTCTCAGCAGCACAGCCCTGGAGCTCGTCTCACTCTGCTCGGACGCTCTCCACATCTTTCAGGGTGGCCATGCATCGGCCTTGGTATCTCTCTATCCCTCCTTGTAGTAAGCGGGGTCATTCCCGGGTGCTGATCCTCAGGAGGGACCGAGGTGAACCACCTTGGATCCATTGAGCAGCCAGGGCCACTGCCCTCCTGCGCTTGTCTGCTTTCTTGGGCCTGATTTCAGCCCGGCGTGAAAATAGGTGGGTGGATGGTTGGAGGAAAACTGATTAGAGGGCGGAGGTGGAGGAGGTGCTGCTTTAGGACCAGCCCTCAGGTGATATTGCCTGCTACCATTTCTCACCTGTCGTCACGTTCCTCAGCACCTTGGGTTTTGGGCCTTTATGGGCCGAGTACATTCAACAAGTAATGCGACTCTGCCATTAGCCGCCTTGTGCAGAAAGCGTGGAAAAAGCTAGTGAGCGATTCAGAGCTCAAAAAACACCATACCAGTGTCAAGTGTAAAAGTGGCTCCCCGAGACTGAAAATGACTGCTGGTGGCCACAGAAAACAAGCATTTAGAACAGAAGAGTAAAAATAGAGGTGATTGTCACAGCTGGCTTGGTCTCTTAGCAGTTTGAGCACCACAGGAAACTGATTTATTCTCACAGGAAGATTTTTTTTTTCTTTATTCAAATAACTTGACAGGAAGTGTGTACCCCTCCGTCCCCCGCACTTGCTAGGGTAGGGTTGGAGGCTCTTGCTGTATATAAATCAGTTGACTCAGCCTGGTAAGCCAGGTGTACTGCTTTTGGGAGGAGTCCTATAGTGCTCTAATATATCTTGAAAAGATCCCTTTTAGACTGAACAGGAATGTGCTTTTGAAATGTGGAAATTTCAGACTTCTATTTCCTGCACCATTCAGATGGTTAAATTGGGTCATGAGCAGGCCCACAGAGGGAACACTGGATTTTAGTATGGTGCAGGGTATCCTTTTAGTAGGCTGCTAAGTACCCTGGTTTATATACAGTCACTGTTGACAGGGCTCCAGAGCGATGCAGTTGGGCCAGAATCCTCATTATATTGATGAAGAGACTGGGAGCTGTTAGCTGCCGTCTTGGTATTGTTGTTGTTGGGACTTGTTGAAGGCGCTGACTCTTTCTTTTTTTTTCTTGAGGCAGCTTAGAGGCACTGGCTTAGCTCATAGAGATGGCTTCTACACTCATGGCAGTGTCAGAAGCCTTGTTACCATGGAGAGTGTACCTCTTGGGATTGGGAGAAGGGAGGCTAGCAGATGAGAAGTGAAACCCTAGCAGATGTCAGGCCCAGGTAGGGAGAAGGATGGGACTAGTCTTTGAGTCTCTGTCAGGTGCCGATCACTGCATTCAATCTGTAGACTCTCATGCGGGTCTTAGGAGACGTTAGGAGGTGGTGGTCTCAGGGCTGTCTGGGAATTGTTCTTGTGGAAGAACAGAGTGTGGAAATAGAAAGCTGCTGTGCATGCACACAGGCATCGTCTAACCTGTAATCACTTCTGCCGGGCACACACCCTCTCAACCTGAGCCTTCTCTTAAATGATAGACACAACTATACTGGTCTTACCACTTCAATGGGAGCAGCACTGGACACACAGCAGGTGTCTTCCAAAACTTGGGGCCAGGATGCTGTAGGGGCAAGAGATCCTTTTCTATGATTTGAATTTGAAGGGCAGCTCTGAATTGTAACTTTGTGACCTTGGGCAGGTAATTTTCCCTCAGACTCAATTTCATTGTCTCTAGGGGAGAAGTCAGGCTTTTGTTACAGAGGGTTTTTAGAATAAGGTGAAATGTGACTGCATCTGGTCCTGGACCCAAAACCCCCCAGGGAGATTTTTTTTTCCTTCCCGCCAGCAGTTTTCAGCAGTTTTAAAGTACCGAAGCTCATTTTCTTTCTCAGTGAAACAGCTTCTGGTCCTTGAAGTAGGACTGTAGAGCAGTGGTTTTGAGGGATTTGGTAGTTTTTTTCATTCCACTCCAAGAAAATTTGGGGACAAAATGTTTGGGGACATTTTGATTATTATAGTTTACTGGAAACTTTAGGGTAGAGGCCAGGGAAGCTGCTAAGTATCCTGCAGCATACATGAAAGAATCATCTGGTTTAAAATGGCTGTAGGGCCATGGCTGAGAATGGTCTAGAGGGTTCTTCATTTGCCACAGCCTGTTCTCTGAAATTACTGTCAGCCATCTGGGTATGGATGCTAGTTTAGTAAGCGTTGTATAATTGTAGCGGTGCCTCTGCTCCTCCTTCTACCTAGCACTTGGTGGCCTTTGGTTGTCAGTGGTTGCTTGACAAACTGCAGTACTAAACCTAACGTTTTCATCTTTATGGACTAATTATATCATTTTGTGAATGAAATGATTGTTAGTCCACATGTACTGTTAAGCTTATGGGACCCGGCTTATTGCTTGGGGATACAAAGTTAGAAAAGTTATGGGGTGGAGGGTTATTAGTGGCTGTATCAGGACTAGTCCTTGTTTGAGGGAAAAAAAAAATCCAAAACTAAAGATAAAGGGTGGGGGCACCTGTCTACCCTGTAAGGTAGGTCCATTCCAACATGGTGAGGGAGTGACTTGCCTGGTGGTACAGACTAGCTTTTCAAGATGGCACTCACTAGGGGAGCTGGGAATTCAGGTTTGCTCCAGAGGCTAGTTGTTCACACATGGGCATTGCTACATGGACAAAAGTAAAGACCTGATTGGGCAGAGTCATTCCTTGTTCTATTTTTGAAGCATTTTGGCTTAAGCCAGTGTTTCACATGAGGAAATGAAAGTTGGCTGATGTAATTCAGTTTAAAATAGGTGTAACCTTTGGGGACATAACCTAGATTGTAATTTTCTTTTGTGTGCTGGGTATTCAGAACTCAGCAGTGAATTTGAAATTAGGATTCTGTCTAAGGTTTGTGGGGCAAAGGAGCATTTTGTGGGCCAAAGTGAGACCTTGCAACTCTTCTACCCCCCTTGAGACAGTTTTAACTAGGTAGCTCTGGCTGGCTTTGAATCTGAGTGCTGAGATTTAAAGGCCTGGCCTGGGAGGGATACTTGACTACTTGATTTCTTTAGCAGTTTGATAAGAGGCACGGAGTGAAGATGTGTCTATGTGTAGCCTGGTTGTGGTAACTCGGATGCCTTTAATGTCAGCACTCAAGAGGCAGAGGCAGGTGGATTTCTGAGTTCAGGGTCTACAGACAAGTTCCAGGACAAGATTGGGGTATTCAGGAAAACCCTGCTTTGAAAAACAAAACAAATCTATTAAGATGTGTTTATGTTTCTATTCCCTTTTAGAATGAGAAAGGGTGACAGTTCCTTGCAGTCCATTTATGCATGATTTGCCATGAAGATCCTGTAGAGCAGACACTGCCTACCACTAAGGATGTGCAAGTAGTCTCTGAAGGGACTCTTGCCAGCTTGAACATGGCAAGCATGGCTCTGGCAGACCTTGCCATTGCTAAAAACAGATTGCATTTTTGAAGCTAGCCCCCACATCCTATTTGGCCTTATTTGGCCACTTCCTACTCCTGAGGCTGACTACCAAGGCCCAGCTATCAAAGTATTGAAGTCCAGCAATCAGAAGCCCCCTTTGGCTCCCCTAATTAACATGCCCAATTACAATGAAACACCTCATTCTAATAATGGGCTTTCCCATTTATACCGTATTTTTATTTTTTATTTTTTTGGGGGTGGTTTCTTTGTATAATCTTGGCTGCTCTGGAACTCACTATAGGCCAGGCTGGCCTCAAACTCAGAGTGTTGGGATTAAAAGCGTGCGCTACCACTGCCTGGCCCATTTTACATTTATTTATTTATTTAGGTTTTTTTCGAGACAGGGTTTCTCTGTGTAGCCCTGGCTGTAGACCAGGCTGGCCTCGAACTCAGAAATCCGCCTGCCTCTGCCTCCCAAGTGCTGGGATTAAAGGCGTGCGCCACCACCGCCCAGCTACCTTTACTTTCCTATGTGCCCCATCTGTTGTCTCTATCCAGAAGCAGTCCTTTGTCCTCATTCTCTGGGACAAATACCTTTTCCCCCCTTTCACTTCTCTCTTTCCCCTTCTTCCTTATCTCTCTCCCATGTTTGTCTCATATTCTCTGCCCAAGTTCTCGTTTATGCTGAGAACTTGGTATTGGGGGTCCTGAGCTAATAACTCTTCCTTTCAGGCTCTATTAGATTCTAACACAAAAGAGGGCAGTTTATTTTTGTGGAGGAAGCTTCAGGGAGATACTTCAGGAAGAGCTTGCAGGTTGGCAGAGGTGCCCTCTACTCCTTCCTGTGGCTCAGGACATAGCAGCCTGTGCCTGCCTGCAAGAGGCCAGCAGGAGACAGCGGATGGTATGGATAAGATCCCTTTAACTACTCTTGAGCTGTATATGGAGTGAGGTCATTAATGAGAGCATGGACATGTTTGAGTGTAGCCATCCTTAACTGGCTTTGATGCACAGGGGACATGCTTCGGGCGTTCCATGCAGCCTTGCGGAACTCTCCAATCAACACCAAGAATCAAGCTGTGAAGGTAAAGAGGTTGTGCTGCAGCTGTCAGCACTAGGACTTTGAATGTGTCTTTAGCAGCAGTTTGAACTCCCTGGGGGGTGGGCCTGGACAGTAACTCTGCATCACTGGGATTGTGCTGCTACTTGGCATTGCTTTTCCCTGAAACTACCTGGAAGTCCTCAGATACTGGTGCAGTGGGTAACTTGATAACCTTAAAGTCTAAGGCCTTGCTGATGTATCAGAAGTAGTGATGCTTGAGGCTGGGCTAAGCTCAGTGGTAGAGGGCTTGCCTAGCACATGTATAGTCCTGGGTTCAAGCTCTGACACCATACAAAAGAAAGTCATATACCTATAGTAAACTTACTTGTTTTCTCCACAGTAAGTGGAATCACTTATTTGTAAAAATAAGTGAAATTTAAAGCCAAAGTTGTTTAGCTCACCTATGTACCTCTATCCGGGATGAATTAGAAAGCGTTGGTGTTTCTGGTATGTTTTGTCTATTGGTTTCTGCAGTAGTGTTAGGATTGCAGCTCCTGGCCTCATTCACTTTTTCCTTCCTTTATAGGAACGAGCCCAGGGTGTAGTCCTGAAAGTACTCACAAACTTTAAGAGCAGCGAAATTGAGCAGGCTGTACAGTCACTGGACAGAAATGGCATTGACTTGCTAATGAAGTACATTTATAAAGGGTTTGAGAAGCCCACAGAAAATAGCAGTGCAGTGTTACTCCAGTGGCATGAAAAGGTAGGTGACTGCATTGCTCCACTGTAGCTTGCAGTTCCCCCAGGGTGCACACTGGGAGGCTAGAACACATGTAGGATGGTCTGATGGGCATTTGGGAATGGCAGGCCTAAACTTTGAACTGAACATTCATTCATCTTGCCCTGGAAGCATCTAGTGATCTTCAAATACTCGTAGTCATATATATATATATATATATATATATATATATATATATATATATATATATATATATATATATATAATTTTTTTTTTTTTTTGCTTTCTACTTGTGGATTTTTGGGCTAGGCAGGAAAACTACCTTTGATATAGGACAGGGGCAGGTGGCATGGTAAGGTAGGAAGGGGCTTAGTTGGGGCCTCATGTTTCTTTTGCTTGTAGAAGAGAGCTGCTGAAAAGGAGGAGTTGAAGACATCTTAAAAATATAGGCCCAGTCTCACTGCCAGAAGGGGCAGTTGGCAGAAGTTGGAGTCATTTATTACAGCTTTTTTCATTCACTTGAAGCAAAAAAGTTTTTTTTTTTTTTTTAATCCTTTACTTGAAGGATAGAGGACCAAGGCATGTGTCAAACTTTGTCCTGTGTCACCTGCACACCACCCCCAGCCCTGTAACAGTTCAGCAAATACACCCACCACTTATGGGTTCCAGACTGGTGAACACAATTCTTGCCATTGGTTCAGCATGAGAGTCTCATGTAGCTCAGGCTGGCTTCAGATTTTTTTAAACTGGGGATGGCCTTGAACTTTTGATCTTAGTGCAGAGATTGTAGCCATGTACCGCCATACTGAGTTTGACATGGTACTGGGGATGGAATCCTGGGCTTAATATGCTGAGCATTAGTCCAACTGAAGTACATCTGGAGCCTGAGGTGTTTTTTCCCCTATGGTAGAGACAGAACCAGATCTTGTACTGAACTAGATCCCTTGGCAATGCTGAGTTTTAAGAATGCTGCTTTTACTGGTAGGTCAGTTTCCAGCCAAGTGTTGGGTTGTAGCCTCTGGCCTGTTGGTAGGTGCTGAGCCTCATCTCTGCTTAGGCTCAGAAGTTGCTGTTGGTGGTGAGGTAGTTAGGTCCTTTTACCACTGTGACGTGATTGGTTTTGATGTCAGCCTGTCAATAGGCAGTTCTCTGTGGGCTGCCATGTGTTTCCATGGATAGGTGGGTGCTGGCAGGCTAGAAGCAATGAGCATGGTACAAGGAAATTCAGGCTTTGTTGTATGCTTGGGGTCAGTGGTCCCAAGCCAGTTCTATTGCTTCAAAATTGGGAACCTTGGCTCTAAGTCAGGGCTCTCCCTAGAACTGGATCTCTCTCAGCAAGCCAGTGACATGGTGGGATTGAGGTCTGGGAATATGTGTCCTCATCTCTAGGGTGAGTGAAGCTCCCCTCTGGCCAATCAGGTACCATTTGACATGTTTCCTTTTCCTGTCTCCACAGGCCTTAGCTGTAGGAGGACTAGGCTCCATTATAAGAGTTCTTACAGCAAGAAAGACTGTTTAAAAAAAAAAAAAAATAAAAGAATCCTGTTACCTTGAGAAGAATTTTGGATGCCCAGGCTGGTGAAGAAGGGACTGACAATGGACCATCTTCCTAGAACTCCCAACTAAATACTTCAGGACACATCTGCTGGAATGTATTTTACTTTTGAGGTGGAGGGAGATATTGTCTTATTGATTCCTAAATTCTTTGCAGGATCAGAGTGTCTGCCTTTGTCTACAGAGTAACACAGAACCAACACGTGACTATTATCAGGCTGACTAGCCAGATTATGTCAGGTGTACCTGTGAGCACTGTCTGTTTGAAATGGGGAGGGACTATTTGGGCAGGTGCAGATCCGAGGGCTGTGGTGAAAAGGAGAGCTTGGGTTCTGAAGTGGAAAAAACCTGAGAGTTTGTACAGACATCCTGTCTTCTCAGAGAAGACGGGCTCTCTTGGGTTCATTGTAAAGTGCCTGCTGCATCAATAAAGCTCTTGGCTTATTAGTCTATTCATTGCGGTGTGTCCTCTGTATGTTACATGGTAAAGAAAGGGATAGTAATGGATGATAATGGTTTGGTTTGGAAAGCTGATGTGAAAGAGGTACAGGTGTCTCTGTCCTGCCATGCCTTGGGGAGGGGGAGAGCAAGCCACAGCTGTGCCATACTTCAGCTACAGTGGTGCTGGATGCTACCGAGAGACATTTTGCTGAGTGTTTATTTTTCTTACTCTTTTGATTTGTATGTAATTTTGGAGCTTATTTAATAAAGTGCCAAACCTTTAATGATTGAAGCTTCAAAAGTCATCCGTTTGTGTGATTACAGGTGTAGTATTGGGCAAGTTTTGGTCACTATCTCCCGATGTAGGGTCTGTTCTAAACCTCAGTAATAGCAGTTAGCTCTTAGCCATAAAGTGAGTGCTCCTTAGTACATAAATTGCAGCTTACATGCTGACAGAGGCCCCCATTCATATTCCTGCAGCTCACTGGCCCTGCCCTTCCTAGATCCTCTGTAGAACCACTGATGCTTGAGTGGTAAGACTAGCCCAATGGGTTATTAAATCAAATATTTATTCATCTTTAATCTGAGGAACCTGCTTCCTTTTGAAAGACAAACATCTGTAATCCTTGAAATATGATGTTCTGTACAAAGCTGAGTGGTGGTGGCACATACCTTTAATCTCAGCACTTGGGAGGCACAGGTGAGTTTGAGGCCAGACTGCTCTACAGAATGAGTTCCAGGACAGGCAGGGCTATGCAGTGAGAGCCTGTCTCTAAAAACAAACAAACCAAAAACAGAAACCCCACAAACAAAACAGTCCCCTAGAAGTATTAGATTTGACATGTCAAAATAAACACATCTCAAGCTTTGTCAAGTAAAACTCACTGTAGTTGCATCTTGAAGAGCTTTAATCAAAAAGTATTGCACCACAAATAACTCTGCTACAGCAGTTTTTAGATAATACCATCCCTATTTACATTGGTAGTAAGATCACAGTCCAGTGCTCACATACAAAGGGCTACACACTGTCTCTTACCAAGGTTTATAGAAGTAAAGTGCATGAAGCCACTTGGAATAGCTACTGCACTCTTCTAGTGCTGGAGGAGCTCAGCATGCAGCAGGAAAGCCATTCTAAATGAGTGGGCCCCACAGCCACACCACACCTTGCAGGTAGGTATGTGTGTGTGGGTGTGTGTATGTGTGTGTGGGTGTGTATGTGTGTGGGTGGGTGGATGTGTGTGGGTGGGTGTGAGAGAAAGAGACAAAGACGGACACACCAGCACAAGGGTCTGAGGAACCTAAGGTGTAGAAAGGGCTTCCACAGCTGGAACTGCAGCTGCCTCTGGAGGGCTGTGGGCTGCTCAGTCCTCTGGGGTTTCTTACCAGGGACAGGAGGAAGGGAAGGAATCCTACTTGGAAAAGCTATGTCTTCCTCTGTAAAATTACTTAACATTGGGACTCTGGTTTCATGTCCCTACTAAATGGGAAGTGGCAATCTAAACGGAAACCTCTGTAAGAAGAGCCACAGCCAAAGCAGTGCCATCCTGATTTAGATTTAGAAGGTAAATGCTGCAAAAATGGATTTCTATACAACACATTATATGCATGTACATAAATATATTGACTTTAAGCTGAAGAACATAAATTTACATAGATACACAGTAACTTTAGAAGCTCCAATTATTAGTTTACTTAATGAAACTTTCATCAAAATCAAATGGCTTCCCTTGGGATCTGATGTGGCTTATCTAGAACAAGTGTAAAACTGAACATGTTTCTATCAGCTAAAATGGAGGCATGTGTGCTATCAAGTGTGGCAGCCAGCTAGACTGCCCGGGTGCTATGTATCAATGTAGTGTCATCAGAAATAAAGAGGGTAGGAGAGGGACAGCCTGCTTCCATTGAATTCAGCAGGTTGTTCTTACGTAGACGTGTGACTGGCATTTGCTCAGTGGTAATATGAGAGAATTCAGAGCAAAGCTGGGGAAACTACTGCTTCAGAGAGCAGGTACCACAGAAGGCAAGAAAAATTACAAAGGGGCATGTGTCCTGACACTAGAAAGACTTGAAGCTCTGATTTTCCTTTTTAAATGGATTTTATAATACAGAAGACATGTTTATAATAGTGAAGAACTTTTGCTACAAAAATAGTTTTAAAATGGTTTACCAGCAACCCATCCGAGACGAGTACATTCATTAAGAAGGCAATTGAGTGTATTTGGTGCTATACGTAGAGATCGTTCCGTCTGCTTGCTAGTTTTCTCAGGACTGGGAAAGTTGCATACTCATCAGTCCACTGGCCCCGCAACCTATGAGATGGACACATCTCAAGTTCTGGGTGGTTGGGGAAACAAAGTGTAATGATACTTCTTGAGAGGCAACAGTGCATGAAAACCCAGACATGCTAGTGGAAGGGGACTCCAAAGACCACCCTTGAGTTGGCTTTTTATGAAAGGACTATTTCCACCTTCAGTCATGTTACCTCTGCTTGATAATTAGTTTTCACTTGACATGCCAACTACTTCAATTTTAAGTGCTAATGTTAAAAGATAGAGGACTCAGTTGCAGCTGGCCAGAGCTGGGATATTAGCAGCACTGTGGAAATCTGGGCAGTGCCCAGGATTCCTTCTTGTGTTTAATGACCATTGTGATAGAATCAGCTCCCTCTGAAGTTCATTATCAATCCACAGGGAGGTGGGCCTAAAGTCTTGTAAACTGTTTAGATACTTGTACAAAATACTGCAGTTATATCGACTTATAAACCCACCCAGTCTGGTGTGTCAGTATTCTTTTCACAGGAAGAGTGTCAGCTCATGTAGCTCTATCCTTGGGTGGGTCTAGGACCATGGTATCCGAGGGTTGGAGATAGATGGCCGGATGCTGCCCTTGGGAGCTGGTTTGGATCCAAACCAAGACATCTGCATTTGAAACAGAAAAGGCTTTTGAGCTAAGAAACAACTACATGCAGTGGGAGCAAATGGCCCTTTCGGCTTAGTTATTCCAGTAGGTAAGAGGAGTAACCAAAAAGCCTCCAATGTGCAGGGCCAAGAGCTCAGATTTAGGAAAAGGAGCTGTAGAAAGACAGCTGAGGAGAAGACAATGGAACTGTAGGAGGTTTCTCCCACTCCATTATAGCATTTATGGAGGTGCCTTAGTAATTTCACAGGGTTTGCTGTGCTGTCTGTCAACCTGAGACTTTACATGTACTAGGCAAGCACTTTACCACTGAGCTACGCCCTAGCCCAGGGGGAAAATGTTAAGTGTAGGTGCCAGTCATAACTGGAGCAGATGAGAAAGTGCCATCAAGGAAATGCTGTGATGAACAAAGTCTGGTGGTGACAAAGGAAAGAACATTAGGATAAAGAATGTTCTTTCAACTGCCTGATCACCTTCATCCAGCAATGGGAACAGCACATCCGGGAAACTCACCTTATATTCCAGAGTCTCTTTGAGCATATTCTCCTCCTCTTGTGAGAAATTCAGCAGCACTGACACTGCTTTTATGAGATGAAAAGCCTGAAACAAAACCCACTTTTGCTGCCATAGGCCTTGCGGGGCAGGCAGGCAGTTAGGGGCTAAATGGCAGTATTCTTGTTTCCGTGGTTCATGAGGATCAAGTGGTGGGTGCAGCTCCAGCTTTGAGTCATCTCTCACTTTGAGGACTGAGAGCCAAGAGAACATCCTACCCTGTTCTTCATGGTGGACAGACTATTTATAGGTCTCTGGCTTCAGCAGCATTCAAGCTAGAATTCAGAGGGGAACCACATCTCCCCAAGAGCCACTTCCCATCATGATCTGCTCAGCAGGTCAGTACTAAAGGATGTGTACAAGGGGAAAGGCGGAACTGGGCTGAGAGGGAAGCCATGCAGAACTCTACAACCACCCCACCCCCATGCCTCAAAAAGCAGCTTGGAAGCTTTTACCTCAGATTCTCGACAGGACATGAATTTTAAAACAACATGTTTAAGGTATTCAAAGTTGATCTCTCGGGCATCAGTCAGGTCCGTATTATTAGTGACAGAAGGGGCCATATTTGGTATCTCAGGACCTGTCTTCTCCCGGATCTCCAAAAGCTCACTGTCAGGTCTGATTTTCTGAAAAAGCAATGGGAGATGTGCTGTGTCAAACCACTCAAGCCAGGTCTAGTATCCCAGGTTGTCCAGCCCCAGCTGTAATCATCTATTGCTCCTTGACTGACTGTCCACATCATTGGGTAAAAGGGCTCTTAACTAGAAGTCAAGTGCCTGAACCTAAGGATGGCTCTGCTCCTCCTCTTGGGGTCAGTGGCTGAGAGGATAAACTAGGTCATGTTATTTTATCTATTCAAGAACACAGGCAGTTATGGAGAAGGCAGACTCAGACCTTTGCCCACGGTCTCATGGACACTTGGTTCACAAGAACACTTCTCAAGATTTAAGACTGTACTCCCACTAGTCCACACTTGATCTCTGTAATCAACTGAGAGAGCATACCAGGCAGCCAAGGACCACAGGTGGACCAGAATCAAGGGAGGGTATGGGAGTTGGCGGGGGCGGGGGTGGGGGGATGGAAGGTACTCACCAATTCTTTCTGCAGAGTCTTCTTAAGTTCCAGCATCCTCTGCTGCATTTGCTTCATAATCTGAGGTAACCCACCCCAAAGCCAGGTGTCAGTGTCAGTTAGGTCTTCAGAAGCCCTCCTGAAGGCTCATTCTTTCTTACCCCTTGAGCTGCCTTCCTTTCTTGTTGTTCCACTCTTTGCTTTCCAAGGCCCCTGAGGGGCCACAGTATTATTGTTCTCTCTACAGTACACTCCCCACACCCAACCTTGTGTGCTGGGTCCTTAGGCCTATTGGTAGTGTTCATATACTTCGAAAGTGCTGCTGAGAGTGCCTCTGCAGAATATATTCTATTTTTTTCTTAAAATTAATTTTATGTGTATGGATGTTTTCCTTGAGGGTGTGTTATATCCCATGGGACTGGAGCTGCCATGTGGATGCTGGGAATTGAACCCAGGTTCTCTCGGTAAGTGTGCTTTTTTTTAAAAAAAAAGATTTATTTTATGTATGTGAGTACACTGTAGCTATCTTCAGACACACCAGAAGAGGGCATCAGATCCCATTACAGATGGTTGTGAGCCACCATGTGGTTGCTGGGAATTGAACTCAGATCCTCTGGAAGAACAGTCAGTGCTCTTAACTGCTGAGAGATCTCCAGCCCAATAAGTGTGCTCTTAACTACTGAGCTTTCTCTCCAGCCCCTTTATTTTTATATTTAATCAATGGGTTTATTATCACAAGGCTTAAATGTGGTTTACCACACATCCCATTATTCATTAGAAATGCTGGGCTTCATTTTCCTAATTTAAAAGTTTATAATCTGTAACACAGGAATTTTATTTTCTTCAGTGACGGGGATCAAACTCAATGAGAAACTGCTAAAGATTTATTTTTAAAAACGCTTGTGTATCTGTGTGTGTGTCTGCCTCCGTTTAAGGGCTGCACCTGAGTACAGGAGCTCATGGAAGCCGGAAGGCAGCGCTGACTGGCTTGTACCTGGAGTTACACCTGTAATCCCAGCACTTGAGAGGCAAAGAGAACTGCTGTGAATTCAAAGCCAGCCTGAGCTACTTAAGAAGACCCTGTCTAAGAACACGGGAGTTTGAGCTGCCATGTGGGTGCTGGGAACGAAACCCAGCCTGCAAGAACAGCCAGTGCTCTTAACTACCTAAGCTGTCTTTCCAGTACCTTGGAAAAGTCTTAAATAAAAGTATCTCTGAGGTCTTTACAACTGTAAGAGCAAAATAAGAATTTTCTTTGACTTCTAGTTTATGCTCTGATTCTTGTACGGAAGAATGAAATTGTGTGTGTGTGTGTGTGTGTGTTCTGAGATAGGATCTTCCTAAGTAGCTTAGGCTGGCTTTGAATTCAGTGCTAGGTTTACAGGTGTACATCAGAATGTCCAGCTTTTTTTCCCCCATGTATCATTTTCACTGTTTCTATTTCCCCAGTGGTTGTGTGTGTGTGTGTGTGTGTGTGTGTGTGTGAGCAGGGGGTGGGGAAGTGAGGGTGGCAGAGTCTCATATATACCAGACAGGCTTCAGACTTGCTATGTAACAGGATGACTCTGAACTCCTGTGTCCACCTCATAAGTACTGGTATTATAGTCATGTATAACCATGCTTGGCTTCCTAGTGGTAATTTGTAATGTGACAGTAACTTTAGGGGATGCCCATGCTTTACTCTGTGACAGGGTTTCCATTTTTATTTTATTTTTGTAATGCTAGGGATGGAACTCAAGGATGGAACTCAGGCATGCTAGCTAGTCAAGTGTTCTATTACTGAGCTCCATTTCAGCCCCCCACCCCCTTCCCGCCGCCCAAAACCCCCTTTTTTTTTGAGACAGGGTTTCATTAGAGAGTTCTGGCTGGCCTTGAACTCAGATGAATCCACTTGCCTCTGCCTCCAGAGAGCTGAAATTAAAGGTGCTTACTACCATGACTGAATTTCCCCATTGGCCATTCTTGAAAGCAGGACTCAAGGTTGAGGTGGCATACACCTTTAATCTCAGGACTGGAAAGGTATGAACAGGTAGATCTCTGTGAGTTCTAGGCCAGACAGGGCTACACAGTGAGGGCTTGTCTCAAAAAGACAGGTGAAACCTGTCTTTAAAGAAAGCTTCACATAACCCAGGCTGGCCTTATTTCTTGGTCTTTCTGTATGTGTCTGCAGAGTGCAGGGTTACAGGTGTAGGTCACTACACTCAGCATGGACTGCGATTTGCACTGAAAGAGATGCAAGCAGAGTAGGTCTGAGGAGTGAGGCCAAAAGCCACATGCTTTTAGTCCCAGCACTCAGGAGATAGAGGCAGGCAAATGTGAGTTTGAGGCCAACTGGTTTACAGAGAAGAGGTCTAGGACAGCTGGGGGCAGGGCGGTAGGGTCGGGGGACTGTGAAGGAGAGCCATGAGAAAACATGGCAGACTTGAGAAGGAGGTAAGAGCAGTGAGGAGGAACACCTGGGCCTCCAGCTTAAGGGCTGGGCTAGAGCAGACCCATCATAGCTAGCCAGGTGTAGTGTCCTCACCTTATTTTTCTCTGTAAGTTGCTGTTCTAAATCCTGCTTTTCTTTCTGTAGCTGCTTTAGGTCCATGGCTCCAACCTCACCATTTGGAGTTCCTTCTGCAGCTGGAAGCTCATACTCAGAATTCTGCATGGCTTTTGAGATGACCTACAGGACAGTAGCAGCAAGACAAAGGCAGAGGGTGAGCTGTAGGTTTGTGAGGAAGGAGTACCAGCCCCACAAGAGAAGATTCCATCCAGTACCTGCCAGGCAAACTACTGGCTTTTGGTGATCAATTGGCACATACACGTACCACACAGGTGCTACCACACAGGTGCCCTATAGGTCTCAAGCCCACTAGGCAGCTGAGCGCCTTTACCACAAGGAAGGGCCCTAACAGTGCACAGCAGGCACCTACCCCTGCAACCCTCCCTCCAGTCTAGGGATAGCTCTCACAAGTGGCTCCTGGCCCTGCAGTGGCAGGTGGTCTTCTCCTGTTGTGGCTGGCATTGCCTTCTGGGCCCTGCAAGTCTTCAAGGTCTCTAGTTCCCTCTGCAGTTGATGCATCTGCAGCAGGGCAGAATTGTGACCTAGGGTGGTGGGAGTATAATGTGAGCTAGTGACTGCACACTGCTTTGTGACAGGCTGACTCACTAATGTACTTGCTGGCCAGGGGTTGACTCCTCACCTTTTTCCAGCTGTCGAAGTTCCTGCTCCTTCTGGAGAAGTGCCTCATCCTTTTCACACAGGCTCTGATTTTTCTCTTCTATGATGGCTGTTAGCTCAGTGGCCTTAACAGGAAACTCAGCATAAGAGGGGCTGACATAATCCCTTCTCCTATAGACCTGTTCATTGCACCTGCAGCTTAGAATACACCTATGGCAATGGGATCGATCCATTCTCCTAAATGGCCTTGCACAAGGTGCTCTCCCTCCCTCCCCCTG
The DNA here is from genome assembly GCF_011762505.2 of Arvicanthis niloticus. Lineage (NCBI taxonomy): Eukaryota > Metazoa > Chordata > Mammalia > Rodentia > Muridae > Arvicanthis > Arvicanthis niloticus. Next base: position 17,044,232 of record NC_047659.1, read on the forward strand.
GCCCACGCTGGATTAGCCAGAGTGTAGGTATATATTCTGGTTAGCCTCGCAGTACATCCTTTCCTGAGTACCCACACTTCACCAGCCTGTTGCATTTCATGCTGGTATCAGAAGATATGATCACCCTAAGTTTTTTCCAGAAGTGACTGGGCCTCAGACTGGTCAAGAACTCACTGGAGACTCTAGTCAGTAGAACTAGAGCCAGGTGCTCTGTTTGTCCGCACATACAGTTTTTCCTACACTTCTGGCTTACCCTTTGGGGATAGCAGGTGGCGATATACCACTCGACAGAATCAGACTGTTAGTTCCCTAAGGACTTTTCTCCAATCAATGTTTTACAACTAAGTAACCATGAAAATTTAGGAAGGGCATCATCTGGGGTAAGGTTTCTTATAGTAGTTTCTCTTACTAACCTACAGGTTATGGGGTATTTCCCAATTGACTGTGTTTCTAGAAAACCCTTGACATGCTTACCCTGGGTATATGGTATATCTCTGATGGGCCCACAACAGGAGATGCAGTGCCACTGAGACTGCAGGGGAACATGGTTTTGGCCTACACCTTGGTAGCCAGCTAGGGACCTACCTGTTGCTGGAACTCTTCTCTCTGTTTCCGCACCTCCTCCAGGGCTTGAGCCATTGCCACACTCACAATTTCTCTTTGGCTCCATTCATCCTAGAATTGAGAAAACAGGTGACTGAGTCCCAAAACAGTCTATTTTCTTATCTGTATCCTTCACCTGAAGCCCAACAGAGCCGCCCCCCCCCACCCCCCCACTTTGCAGGGCCATTCTCCCTGCACCCCTCTGATGACTGTCTTGTTGGACACTTGACATATTCTCACAAATGAACACATTAATGAGGACCAGTGGTTCTGGGAGCTCACCATCCAATATCCAGAACTGGCCTAATAAAACCCACATAGAACAAGACAGCTCACAGGTACACCCTGGTCACAGGAAATGGAATGAAGTAGCTGCCGAGCTTTACAAGAACTCACTCTCACTGATTCATCCATAGAAGCCCTTTTATAAGATCAATTATTTTTGTGTGTGCAAGTATAAGCACATGTCATATGTATCTAGATACCTGTGAGGGCCAGAGGGGGACCTTAGATGCCCTGAAGTTGCAAATTGGGCAGTTATAGACTGCCTGACTTGGGTGTTAGGAATTGAACTCAGTTCTCTGGAAGAGCAAGTTCTCTTAACTGCTGAGTCCTCTCTCTAGTCCCCATAATACTATTAAAACTTTAAAGTTACATTTGTTTATTTATTGTGTGTATACATGTGGGTTTGCAAGTCATTGCGTGGCTTGGAGACCAGGGACAACTTGTAAGAGCTAATTTTCTCCTTCCACCATCTGGGTCCCAGGCACAAAATTCAGGCCAGAGGCTTGGTAGCAAGGCCTTTATTTGCTTAGTCATATTACCAGCCCACAAGCCCATTTTGTAAGAGTGAAAACAGATGCTCTAAGAGGTTTAGAGATTTGCCTCAGCTTCCAGTACTAGCTGGTGGCAGGACCAGACTGAGAGCCAAAACCTGCAGGACCCAAGTCCAGGGAATCTAGATACCAGTCAGTCCTACCTCAAGCATCTTCCATGTGAGCAGGAACATCAGTCCCCTAGCTGACTGTAAGCACTTCTGTAGCACAGGACTGTGTTATCACTGCCCTCCTCTGAGAGTATGTTCATGTTTGCCAAGAGTCACAAGTGTAAAGTACAACCTCTCAGGTTCTGATCAGTTGGTCAGAAGATGCCCTGGGGAGAACATGAAGTAATACCTGCTGTTTCTGAGTACTCAGGTTCTGTGTAAGCTCTTTGTTTCTGTACTCCAGTCCCACTTTGAGACTTTACATGGCAAGGGTTGGGTTATCAATAACAATGCCCTAATTTTGTGGCATATGATTCAAGTCTGACCAATAGCATTTCTTCCCCTTGACCAATAAATTTGGTTAGCAAGTGGTTATGTCTGTAAGATGAACAGCCAAGAGTCTTTTCTGTCAGAGCTCTTCTTTATGCTCTGAAGCTAAGTTGAAGAAGACCTGAAATGTCCCAAGATTGAAGTTGACATTATGTCCATCCCTAACATAGGAAGCTGTCTACATTAACGAGCCAGCAAAATATCACTGAAGGAGAAAGAAGACCATCAGTTTCTCTGGGTCTGTGGGCTTCCTGTCTCTTCCTAACTCTCCCTGAGTCAGCTATAGGGCCATGGTATGCTGCTTACTTTAACAGTCAATTGTCTTCACAGTGAGTCTAGCACTGGCAGAAAAAGACAACTGGTACCTGAACTTGAGAGGCTAAAGGTGAGACCCAGAGGTACACTGTGCAAGACTCCTTGCCAGGATCCTCTGATCATCTCTTAGTACTAAATGTGAATTTAGGATGTGGCTGCTGGCAAGGGAAGGAGCTAGACATTCTGGCTTGGTAAGAATGCTTTGCCTACTCAGGGATGTTTTTGGGGAAGTCTAGAGAGATGCTTATGACTGCTGGTGTCTAGAAAATATGTCTGAGAAGACAGGAAGGCAGGCCAGGACACAAAGAAAAGTCATGCTGGGGAACTATCGTTGGTACTTTTCTTCTGTAGTTATGCTTGATCCTCAAAATAGTCTTCTTGGGGTCAGAAGTTACTATTTCAATTTTGAAAAGAGAAAGTGGGCCAGGTATGGAAGCACAGACCTGTAATCCTAGTACCAGGAGGTCTAGGCAGAGAATTCTAAGTCCCAGGCCATTTTGAGCTACATGGAGATACCCTGTCTCAAAAAGGCAAACCAATAAGCCTAGGGGTTTCTCTGTACAATGGAGGCTCTAAGTTTTAGTGTCCCTGCCCCCAATACACACTGGATTTCTGATAGTGACTGGTTACACTGGCATACATGGCCAGGTTAAATGTAGCTCTGAAGTGCCTTAGAGGCCCATAAGCATGGCTTATATTTTGCAGGAGATGTTAGACCTCCTACACATGGCAGGTATGACCTGTGGTTGAGCCTGTGTACTTTTGAGGAAGGTGTTTAGGGAACAGCTTGTTTTAAAAAATAAAAATAAGCCTGGTATGGTGATAAACACCTTTAATCCCAGCTCCTGGGAGGCAGAGGCAGGCAGATCTCTGTGAGCTCCAGACAGATGGGAATATAGAGACTCTCTGTTGAACGCTGAGTGAGAACTAAGAATCAAGTAGAAAAAACAAGTAAATAAAATATTCACTGATTTCAATAATGCTATCCTGTAAAGGATATTTTAGAACTTGCTTTGTAGACTGACCTCAAACTCTGCTGGCCTCTGCCTCCCTAGGTCAGCTGGCTCTGTCTGAACCTCTGTCTCAGGGCTCCAGGAAGATGGGAAGGCGGTTCCTTCCTGGTCCTCATGCATGCCCTTTGGCACTGGCAGCGGCAGTTACATCCCTCCTAGTTTTCCTAAGACTCGCCACTGAGCCATCCACTACTTCCTTCCTACACACACCAGCACAGCTGTGGAGCACATCTGAGGTTTGTGTGGCAGAACTATGTAACTGCTTTTTAAATCTAAGTTTAATAGTTGTAACTTCTTCACGTTATCCCTCCTCTGAGGCTCTGAAGATGCTCCTGTGATTGTCACCTTTGTGGTATCTTTTTTCCTTTTTTAATAGAAGTCTTCTGCTGCTTCATAAAATGTCACAAATTTTATTTGTTTTATAGCCAGGGTCTTGTTTCTGTAGTTGGATCACAGATTACTTACTCATCAGCCTGCTGTACTGTTTCTTTTTCTAAAATACGAATGCCACTTCCAAATGTGTAAGACTCTTGTTTTTAGTTAAGTTTGTGGCTTGCTGAATTAAATCAGCTAAGTATGAAAATAAGTTCAGTATCTTTCCTTCAAGGACCAATTTGTCTGGGCTTGAGATACTAAAAAAGCGACACTTGTCCTGATCAGAATCCTGCCAACGTATTTGTCACCCAAAATTGTGGATTTCAACAAGAGGCCCATTTCCTGAGTGACCCTGATGGAGAAGTGAGTATCCACAGGCCTTCTGTGGTAATGGAAGCGCAGTGTCCTGTCCTGTGCATGTCTGTTGACAGCACCAACAGTAGTCAGTTTTATTTCCTAACTGTAAGTTAACCCAAAATCTGTCATTCTCACAGATGTTTAAAAAAATTTCCCTTTAAAAAAATATTTATTTTATATGAGAACACTGTAGCTGTCTTCAGACACACACAAGAAGAGGGCATCAGATCCCATTACTGACGGTTATGAGCCACCATGTGGTTGCTGGGAATTGAACTCAGGACCTCTGGAAGAGCAGTCAGTGCTCTTAACCACTGACCCATCTCTCCAGCCCCCCACCCCCCACCCCCCAAAAAACAACTTCCCTGTTTCTTTTGTTCTAAGATATGGTCCCATAATGTGGCACTGGTGTCCTCTGATGCAACCTTTCCCTGCCTTTGCCCATGTGCTTCACCACAAGCTTCTCACTGGCTGAGAACATCACATTAGAACACTCTCATTCAAATGGCTGTGGTGGCTCCTGTCTATTTACGGACCCAGAAATGATGTCCTTGACAGCAGAGCTTCTGTTGTCTGTAGTGTGTTACAGCTGCTGTAACACATTGCCTTGAACTTGTTAAGATGGTTGATCATGTAAGTAGGTCTACATACATACATACACTACAGGCCTTTGTGTATGCAGAGCAAACACTACCTCTGTATAGCCCTGGCTGTCCTGGAACTCACTCTGTAGACCAGGCTGGCCTCGAACTCAGAAATCCACCTGCCTCTGCCTCCCAAGTGCTGGGATTAAAGGCATGCACCACCACCGACCGGCTAGCTCTTCTTATAGGGCTTAACCAAGATATTAGTAGGCTAAGCTCTCTCAGAAGTAAAGTCTTTTTTTTTTTTTTTTTTTTTTTTTTTTTGGCCTCTCCAAGTTTCCAAACCACAACTCTCAGACCTAAGCACACCCCTCCACCTTCAAAGGCAGCAGTGCAGCCTCTCTAAGTCTCTACTGGTATTAAACATGGTAGTTCTAGCACTGGGGAAATGAAGACAGGAGGATCACAAGTTCAAAAACAGCCTTGGCTAGTGATTTTTGAGGCAAATTTAGGCTATGTGAATCTCTGTCGCAAAAACCAAAACACTTCTTGTTTCTGCTGTCACAATCATGCTTTCTGTCTTCTGTGGAATCATGCCTCTGCCTCACTCTTTAAGGACTCTTGATTATTTAGGGCTCACCCAATAACCTAGGAAGAACTGTCTAGTTTCAGTCCTTTATTTAATCTCACCTGTAGTACTCTCCTTGCCAGAGAAAATGACCATGAGTTAGGATATACATACAGAGGGAAGGCTGCCCTTTAGCTTCTGCCCTGCCTCAGCTTCTAGGTGTGGACAATGGCATACACTGCGACACACAACTTCATATCATTTTTATTTTGTTTTGCGGACAACAGGGTTTCTCTGTGTAGTCCTGGCTATCTTGGAACTCCTTCTGTAGACTAGGCTAGCCTCTCTGGGGGTCCACCTGCCTCTGCCTCCCAATACTCTGCTGGGATTAGAGATGTGGGCCACCACTGCCTGACAATTTCATGTAACTTTTTGTTGGGGGCCGACTTTTAGCAGAAAGCGGCTATCAGCTTTGCAGCCATCTTGAGCCATATACCCTGACATGAGACTTGGATTACAATAGCCTACAACAGCTGAGCACACTCCGATAATCTTGGTTTAGATACCTTGAGATTAAAGGTGCGTGAGATTAAAGGCGTGTGACTTAAGAGTATGACTTAGAAGTAGAGAGATCAGAGTTGGAGACAAGACCTAAGGGCATGATTAAAGGTGTAACTTAGAGGCGTGGCTTAGAATCAGACTATAGAAGACAGAACCAGACATCAGACCAGAGAGAGAGATTCATACACATCAGACATTAGGTAGAATCTGCCCTCACCCTCGCTCTTGCTGAACCCCGACCTGCAGACCGGAGCGGCAGCTTGGGCCGGGATACAGTGGCCGCCCAAACGTGGGTTGGCCTGGGCCTCAACATTTTGCCTGGGCTGCAACATTATTTTGGCCGCCCCAACGTGGGGCTAGTGTGGACCCCAACAACTTTTAACTTTTACAACATATACTGGTAAAACACTGTGGTGTGTTTTGTTGTTTACTTTTGTTTTATTGAGACAGAGTCTTTAGCTTAGCTGATCCTCAACTCCCTAAATAGCTAGGAATTAGTTGTTTATATTTCTTATAATGTTATGCTTATAAGATATACAGAAATGTTTCATTTTTCATTCCTGACTTTGGTTATTTGTGCCATTTTTTGTGTTGATTTTTTTTTTCTTGATCTGTCTATGAGCTTTAACAATTTGACTAACTTCAATGAATCAAACTTAGGGACTGGCAAGATGGCTAAGTAAGTAAAGGGGTCAACCAAACCTAATAATCTGATTAAGCCCTGGGACCAGAGAACAACTTCCTCAACTTGTCCTCTGACCTCTATACCCCCTTCCCAAATTAATATAATTAGAAAAAAAAATCAATTTTAGGTTTCAATGCTTTTTTTTTTTTAAATGTCAGACTTACATATATTCTGTTTTTATTTAGGTTGGTTGTGTATGTACATATGTTCATGTGTGTGTGTGTATTTGTGTGTGAGACAGCGAGAGAGAAAGGGGGAGAGAACGTAGAAGACAGAGGTTAAACTCAACCATCTGTCATCTTACCTTTTGAGACCAGCTCTCTACCTGAAACTGACACTCACCACTCACTGACTGGCTGACTGGCTGGCCTCCCCACTGCTGACATTACAGGTGTTCAATACTGTGCCTGTTTTTCTGTTTGTGAGACAGAGTCTCACTATGTAGTGCTGGCTGGTCTGGAATTCATGATGTAAACCAGGCTAGCCTCAAACTCAGAGATTCTCTGTCTCCCATCAGCTGGAATCAAAGGGCTTCACTACCTACCATTCTTGTACCAGAAATACCTACCTACCTACCTTCTCCCCTACACTTTCATTCCTCTCTTCTTTCCTCTCCTGTGTACACCCCCCCTCACCCCCCCCCCCCCCCCCACACTTTCTCCGACTCTCTCCAAGACAGGATTTCTCTCTGAAGCTCTGGTTGTCCTGGAACTCCCTTTAAAGACCAGGCTGGCCTCAAAATCAGAGATATGTCTGCTTCTGCCTCCTGAGGGCTGGATTTAAAGGCATGTGCTACCACCACCAGGTTGCTATGTTGTTTTTCTAATTTATATATTTACCTTAAACCTCTGTCCTGACTTCCAGACTTTTCTGTTAAAAAAACTACTAGGTATGTCCTAGACATCTGTGAATGGTATCTCTATGTGCCTATTACCTCAGTGGCCAGCCCTCTAGTCAGGTAGAATTTTGGTTCCCAAAAGACATTCCTGGCTGTCATCAGTGGGCCGTCTACTGATATTGAAATACTCTTAGTCCAACAGTGCACATTTGCTGTAAGGTGCCCACAAAAAGAATCTGAGCTACAGTGCCAACACTGCCGAGGCCATGATCTCTGAGTTTCCCAAACCAAACCCAGGAGTCACTCCAACTCCCCCTTCTCTCATTTTCGCTTTGCATTTGTGGCAAGTCCTAAATGTTCTATGAGTAGCATCCATCCAGAATCTGAGTGTGTCTTACATATGCTCAACTAACACAACCATCCTTTCCCATCTGTGTTACTAAAGCTTTCCTTTCAGAAATTTCTCTACCTATAGATAGAGAAATCTCTTTAAAACAAAACCTCTTCCATGCTTTTCTGCTCAAACCCTGCAATGGCTTTCCATTATACTTCCAAATTCTGTGTTCTGTTCTAACAGCCTTCTTCTCTCTGCCACTCAGCACTGGCCACACTGTCCTTCCTGCAGTTCTTTGAACAGAACAAGCTTTCTTGTATCTTAGAGCTACTTCTTATGTCTGGAACAGTCCTTCCTTGAAATGTCTACATTGCTGGTCTCACTGTTCACATCTTTGGCTGTAATGCCACCAAAGCCTTCCTTTTCCTTCTTTGTTCTTCACAAGGCTTCCCTTTTCTTCATAATATTTGCTAGTATTTGCAACTAGTTTATTGTTTCTTGTTATATGCTCCAAGACTGCCTGTTGACACACACTAACACCTCCCATAGTGTCTGCAATCAGGGCACTCAGATATCTGTTGATGGAATAAAAACAAACTAAAAACAAAACAACTAACTTCAGTGAGGACTTTATAGTACAGGCCTGTAACCACAGCTACTTGAGAAACTGAATCAGGTTGACTGCAAATTCAGGACCCTTCTCTGGGCTACAGAAAAATTCAAAGCCAGCCTAAGCCAACTTCTTAAGACCTTGTTTCAAAGAAAAATACAGATAGGGATGGATATATAATTTAGCACTATAGTGGTTATCTGGTATGTACAAGACCCTGGGTTTGAGTCTTAGTTAAGAAAGAAGAAAATCTGATTGCAAGATACATGCTTTTCATGATGCAATATTGCCTAAGCAACTCATTGGGTGTTGTTACTGGGAGCTTGCAAGGGGCAGGCCCTGAGCTACAGGTCTGCAAAGACTTAATACCAGGACCAAACTGGGCAAGAAATTGCCATGACTCACCTCCCAAAGGTATTGTAAAGGCCCAGGGAGGCTAGAGGGCCTATAAGAAAGTGGGCATGCCAGGGCTGGAGAGATGGCTGTGTTTAGGAGCACTGCTGCTCTTCCAGAGGACACCTAACAGAAGCCCTGGAGCAGGAGCAACTTCAACTTCCATTTTCTCTTTGCTGTAAGTGCAGGGCTTTTACCTGTGCATTTCAAACATACATGACAGATTCTATTATAGAAATACCTTTAGTTTCTTTAGTTCCAGTTGGTGATGTTGTAAGGAGTGTTCACATTCATTTCTGCTTTCTTTAAGGGCTACATTTTCCTGCTGCAGTTGCCGCTGTAAATTGAGCAGAGCACTTATAAGAGTAGGTCTTACGTACCATATTTCCTCCTAGGCGCAGTCTGATCTCCCTGACATTGTCCTTTTGAAATAACCTTTCTTAGGCTGAGGAAATGGCTCAGCTGGTAAAGTGCTTAGGAAGGTCTGAGGATCTGAATTCAAATTCCCAAAATCCATGTGAAAAAGCTGTGTAAGTCCAGTGCTGGGCAGAGACTGGTGGAACTTGGGGATTTGTTGGCCAGCTATTCTGGCCAAATTAGTGACATTCTATCTCAAAAAGTAAGATGGAAAGCAACTGAGGAAGACAGCTCATATACAGTCTCTGGCCTCCATAGAAGAAATTACCTTCATTTCAGTCACTGCAAGCATCGAGTAAGCAACAAATAGGGCAAAGGAAGAAAAACTGAAAATCTCCAGGGGGTAGGAGAGAGGCTCAGTTGTAGAGCTCAGCAGGTATGAGGCTCAATCTCTAGGTCCTTAAGAAAATCATGTCTCTTAACACTGTAGGACACATAGAAGGATCATAGAAGAGAGAAGCCATCAGGAAGGAACAATATGGATTTCAGGGGACTACTGGAGATCAGGAAGATGCCCCTGTGGAAAAACTCATCTACTGTGCACCTCTGTGAAGAGAAGTCTTTTTACTTCCAGTCTCCTAAGCAAGTTAAATCCTTATAGGAAAGGTGAACTGCCCTCTCAAGTGGTTCCCCAGCCTAGAGAGGTACCATTCTGCTCAACTTCAGTGACACAGTGCTCCTGCATGTGCTGACTCCCACTTCACTCACCATTCCCTGCTCTGAGGCTATCTGGTCGGCCACCCGTGTTTGTTCCAGAGCTTCAATTTGGGCCTCCAGTGCATGGATGCGCTCCCTGCAATGCTGCTCCAGGGCAAGAACCTGCTGCTGGGAAAGACTGTTCTCTTGGTTTGTAGTGATCTGCAGTAAAATAAGAACAGTTAATGCAAGACATAAAGATTTCAGAGGCAGGCAGTTTTCTGACTGTCTAACAGATAATATCCTTTGACCTCTGTTGTCCCAGTGTAAGTTCGAACCTCTGCATGTTCTACATATTGCTGCTGGGTCTGGCCTGCCCTGGAAACTGAAGCCATGCATTTGTCCTGATACCACTGGCACACCCTTTATGGTGTATGCTGAACACACCTGTCTTCAGATATAGGCCTCCGTTGCTACTCACTGGATCTCTATTGCTGAGGTTTTTTTTTTCTAAGGGAGGCAGAAGAATGAAGTGGTGAGGAGACACTATGCATGAGACAGATGTGAGTCTTGCTACCTCTATGCTCACCTCCTCTACTGAATGAGCATGACAGACAGTGCCAATTTATTAAGTATCCTATAAGGACTAAGTGAAAGCATCTTGCACAATGCTAGGGATGCCACAAACAGGAAATCACTGTTAGTTGTTTTTATTCCCCTAGCTCCAATTTATTTGCTCACTTAGGGTGTGATGGCTGTACAAATACTTCAACCCACTTTTTGGATTTTTGAGAACATCTCACTATGCAGGTTTTGCTGGCTAGAACTCACTATGTAGACCAGGCTGGTCTTGAACTCAGAAAGATCTGTCTTCTTCAGCTTTGCAAATGTTGGGATTAATGGAATGTGTCACAATACCCAGCTCATACCATTGTTTTGACCTGTTTTCCACACCTCTAACTGAAAGCTAAGCTTTGAACTTTTGAGGACCCACAAAAGGTCAGGGTCCTCAACAAAAGCAGATGTTGAGTAGAAACTACCAGATAGTCCATGGCTCTGGGTAACACTAACTCTCCAAGGGTAACCTCCCCACCCCTTGTTCTGCCCATGTTGAACACTGCCATGCACATCTGGGGCATCTGCAAAGGTGCTGCTGGAAAGCTCTGGAGCCTGCACACGGTCAACACTTACAAGCTTCTGGATCTGGGCTTCCTGGCCAGCCACAACATCTCTACTCTGGCTCAGCTGCTCTTCAGCAGCCTGTAGGTTCTGCTCTAGGTCCTTCACCTGAGGGCAAACAGAAGCATTTTTTTCTGTCTTTCTGTTCACAAGAAACTGGGCAGGTTTAAAACATAGCTTTAAAATTAAAACCAGAAACCCCATCCTTCAAAAAAAAAAAAAAAAAAGGGGGTGGGGTGGGGGTGGGACTGGAGAGATGTCTCAGTGGTTAAAGCACTGACTGCTCTTCCAGAGGTCCTGAGTTCAATTCCCAGAAACCACATGGTGGCTCACAACCATCTTTAATGGGATCTGATGATCTCACAGCTACAGTGTACTCAAATATATAAAATAAATCTTAGAAAAGAAACAAAGTAAAACAACAGACAAATAAAATTCGAGCTAGAAACAAAGTATAGTAGCACATGCCCATGGTCAGAGCACTCAGTAGGCAGAGGTAGATGATCAGAAGTTCAAAGCTATCTCTCACTACATAATAAGCTTGAAGCTAGCTTAGGCTACAGGAGACTATGCTACAGGAGTCCGTGTGTGTGTGTATGCATATTTACATTAAATGTATATATAACTAAAAAAGAACATGTCATTCATCCCAGCAAAGGAATGTAGATCCTTGAGTTTGAGGCCAATCTGGTATACATATCTAAATGTTATAGGTTAGTGAGAGCTATATAGTCCTGTCTCAAACCAAACAAGAGAGGCTGGAGAGACAGCTCAGTGATTATGAGCACTGGCTACTCTACCAGTAGTTCGGAATTCCCGGGGTTCAATTCCCAGCACTCAAATGGCAGCTCACAAAGGGCCATAACTCCAGTTTTAGGGACCCTATGGTGCCCTCCTCTGACCTCTGCAGGTACTAGGCCTGCATATGGTGTACAGTCATAACCCATAGGCAAAATACCCACATACATAAGAAAATAATTTAAAAATAAGCAAACAAACCAAAACCCACTTCCCTCAAAGGAAAAAAAAAAAAAAAACCCAACAAAACAAAACCCAAAACAGAACAGGTAAGCATGGCAGCTCACAGAAAATACTTCAGCACTTGGAAGGACAGGGGGGTCCTTCTAGGCCAGCCTGGGCTACATAGTAAGAAGCTGTCTAAAAATAAACAAAATAAAAATAAAATAAAATTCAAACCAGAAAAGAAGTTCAACTCAGGAACATAGATGTCTCAGAGGGAGAGAGAGCCTACAATGAATAAGGTCCCAGCTTCAATTCCATAACCTGCACTTACATAAACCCTATAATAGACATAAGTAAGAGAGCCCAAGTTGCCCATTATAAACCAATGCCACTTTAATGTGTTTTCTTTAAGTCTTTATGACGTTTGTACACAGTTTAATAATCTGTCATCCTTGCCCCACTCAGGTCTGAGATTATTATTTTCTCAAAGAGTGCTTTCTGCTCTACTGACCACATGGCTACAGGACCACCTGCAGGTATTTGGACTGTTTTACATTTTTATTTATTTAGATTTTTAAATTTTTGCTTAGTGTGTGTATGTGTGTGTGTGTGGCATACATATGGGTACATGGATGCACACACCACAGCATGCTGTAGAGGTCAAACACCAACTCTATGGAGTTGTCTCCTTCCACTCTGTGTGTGCTCCAGGGATCAGACCCAGGTTGTCAGGCTGATGAAGCAGGCACCTTTACCTGCTGAGCCATCTTGACTGTCCTCTTTGACATTCTTTTCAATCTAAAATAAAGCAGTCATTAATGTCTTCACACAAAATTGTTTGGTGTGGTTTCAATAACTTCCTTGGGAAAGAGTCCCAGAAGTGGGATTGCTGATCACAACTTGAATTTTGGACTCACTCAGACCATATATTCTGAGATACATACTGACAACATACTATGGAGATACACTAGCAAAGATAGAGACAATCTCATGTGTTCAGAAAAACTCAGTATGTACTAAAGTTAGGTCAGTGACAGTGAGAAGGGCAGACTATGAAGTAAACAGTGCTATGAGACCTGGGAGAAAAGGAAAGCTGGATTCTTACTGAATACCACACACAATGACAATCCAAATGTGAACAAGAGTTCTAGTATGTGGACAAAATTATTCAATATAGAAGTCAATGTGATGATGGGCTTAGGTCAATGAATCAAGACTGTGATGTTCAGCAAAAGGGTCAAATAATGAGGAACTCTTTAGTGATGCAAAGGGCAGGCAATTTTTCAAATGGATCTCCCAAATTATCTCTGTAACTTAGAAACATAAATGGATGCCTTCAGATGGAGCTTCAGACTACAGACGATAGAAGTGCTATCAAACTTTAGATTTCTGTTTAGTAAGGGATACACACACCGACTGGCTCAGGAGTAATGCTAATGAGATTAGGAACTAGAATATGAAACAAAGTCCTATAACCCAGTCTAATTAAAAAAAGACTGAAACCACCAAAGAAAACTATGTATAGGATATGTAGACAATTCAAACGTAGAAATCCTGGAGGCTGACAGGAAGATGAAGCAATAGGTGAACACTCATTAATATCCACAGCAGCAAACAATGAACCATCACTTTACATTCTCTAAACTGGCAAAAAACCAAGACTGTGTAAGATCCATGCTGGGAGATCAGAAATGCACTGGGTGGGGGTAGGGGGGAGGGAGCTGAAGAAATGGCTCAGCAGTTGACAGGACTGACTGCTCTTCCAGTGCAGAGGACCCAGGTTCAATTTCCAGCACCCACATGGCAGTTCATAACTCCAACTCTAAGATATGACACTCTCACACAGACACACAGACAGACAAAATATCAATGTATATAAAATAAAGAAATAATTAAAAGAAAAAAGAAAAAAAAATGCAGTTGGGGCCTAGAGTGGACAAAACCACTACCTCAACCCAACAAAAATAGTTCTTGGGAATGAAGATACTCTGACCCAGTAGCTTTTTAGCTAAACCACCATTCAACCATGTTTTATACATCATAGCAAATATTGGGAGTAAAGCCAGTACCCGAGTCTCCAGGAGCTCAAGTGCCTTGGTGTGGCTGTTCCTGGCAGCCAAGAGTTGCTGCCTAGTATCTTCCAGATTCTGTTCGGCAATTGTTTTCTGTAATTTAAAAGAAAAAGAGAAAGGGGTTGTTTCCACATTTAATGAATATTTATCCATGCTATACCATTTGTGCTAGACACCAATAGATAAAACCATCAGCAAGGTAGATGTAATCACATATTTATTATACAGGACACACAAATAAATTTGGCAGAGTCTTTTGTTCCAAGGCTGCGACACATGACTAACACCAAAAGCATCCACTAGAAGCCGGGTGTGTTGGTGGAAAGCTTTAATCCTAGGAGGCAGAAGCAGGCAGCAGGCAGATCTCTGTGAGTTTAGCCACATAATAAGACCCTGTCTCCAACACACACACACATACACACACACACACACACACACACACACACACACACACACACACACACACACCAGCTCTTCAGAAGTCAATGTGATGATGGGCTTAGGTCAATGAATCAAGACTGTGATGTTCAGCAAAGGGGTCAAATTATGAAGAATCCTTTAGTGTTGCAAAGGGCAGGCAGCAATTTTTTGTTTTGTTTTGTTTTGTTTTTCGAGACAGGGTTTCTCCGTGTAGCCCTGGCTGTCCTGGAACTCACTCTGTAGACCAGGCTGGCCTCAAACTCAGAAATCCGCCTGCCTCTGCCTCCCAAGTGCTGGGATTAAAGGCGTGCGCCACCACTGCCCGGCTTTTTCCTTTTTGTTTTGTTTTGTTTTGTTTTGCAGGCAGCAATTTTCTGACTGGATCTTCCAACACTTGGCATTAACTTTACTGGGGAGGCTGGCTAAATGTGAGGTCTTAAGTCTAGATGTGATGACATCAGAGTTTCTTGGAAAAGGATTAGAGATACATGTTTTAACAAACTCCCGAGTAATTCCTCCTTACCCTTTAATAACAGTTGATTATGGCACAACAATGATTATAATAATAGTAATACCTACTATGCTTCAATTTGTATTCTTATTTTATTGTGTCTGACACAATAATAAACCCAATTTATAGAGAAGACAATACAAAAAGATCAATTGACTAGCTTCAAGTCATAGTGACAAGACACAAGATACAAACACAGATGCTTGCCTCTAGAAACCAACTTACACCTTATACTCAAGTGTAGATGTTCAAGGGAATTGTGGAAGGTGTTCAAGGGAGTGGTATGATCAGAAATACAGTTTGAGAAGATCAGTTTCATAGGAGTGATGCGTGTGAAGGAGAGACTGCTGTAGGGTGGCCAGCCTGGAGACTTCAATGCACCTTTATTTAGTGCATTGGGAAGACTTGCAGTACTGCAGTGGCTGGCGAGGAGAAGGTTGGCTTGATAGACAATGGAGTCTACTCTAGGATAGGCTCAGAGCATCATGGCACCTTTGTCATGATGAGGCTAATCACTGGGCTACAAAGAGGAGAAAAAGTTTACCTCTACTATGTGGTAAGATCAGTCAGCTCAACAGCTCCCTCACACAAGGTAAACCTATGATGCAAGGTAGTTTTTTATTCAAGCTAAAGGATTTCATAATTTTCTTTGCCAGTAGAAAGAGGGAAAGCGTAGGGAAGGAAACAGGGCAGCAAGAGAAGACAGCCTAGGTGGCATCAGTCATCATATGGTCAGGATGCAATCTGTCCTTATAGCCCCATAAACAAAGCTCTCTCCTTCTCTGAGAAACAACATAGGAGACATGAACTCACCATGTAGATAAGGATGACCCTAAACTTTTGCCTTTTCCTTCTATATTCTGGAATTACAGACATGTACTTCCATGCCTGGTTTAATCAAGTGCTAGAGACTAAAGCCAGGGCTTTGTACATGCCAGGCAAGCAGTCTAAGAATTGGGACACATTGCCCACCACTATAAGGCTATTTTTATTTGTTTGTTTGTTTGTTTGTTTGTTTGTTTGTTTTTTAGAGACAGGGATTTTCTATGTAGCCTTGGCTGTCCTGGAACTCACTCTGTAGCCCTGGCCGGCCTAGAGCTCAGAGATCTATCTACTGCTTCTCCCTCCTGAGTGCTAGGATTAAAGGAGTGTGCCATCATTGCCCAGCTAAGGCTATTTTTATTTCAATCCAAAGTTGAATCAGCCAAATGCTGTGGTATGTGCTTATAGTCTCAACTACTAGGGAAATAAAGATGGCTTGCTTGGTCCTAGGAGTTTTGGGCCCAAAAGAGCTATACAAAGTTGCAGAAAGCTTTCAGCTAACCCTCCAGATCAGAAACTCAGAACATATGTAACACTATGCCTTCCTAACACTGGCCAGCATGAGCAGACATTACCTCTTTCAAGAGTTCGTGTACATGATCTTCTCCTGATAAATTCTGTTCTAGTCTCTTTTCCAAGAATATGACCTTCTCTTGTAAATGTGTGATGACTTTTTCTTTCTCTTGAGTTTCAGTAGTGACCTGGAGGGGAAAGCAGAGTCATTCTTTACGTCCTCTTTAGACTATAAACCCTCTCACCTCTCTTCCCTGTCCTGTTGTATCATGTGTCCCTGAAATTCTGTGCTCAATCACATCACAGAAAAACATGCAACCAAGAAAGCTTCTTTGAAAATCAAGACAGAGATGCTGGGTCAGAACCAGCAACATTAAAGAAGGAGACCTACTACAGCAAGAAGCAAGCACCAGGTGAAGAGACCTAGTGCAATAAGAAGCAAGCATGATCACCAATTTACACACCTGACAGTCTGGTAGAGGCAGCAAGGCCAATCCTATTAAGAAGTTCCCAGTGTCCCTGAAATGATCTAGGGACTCATACTCCTAAGGCCCGGGATTCAATCCCTTGCACTGACAATAAACAAATACCACAAACCAGAAAACAATAATGATATTCTTGGAAACTCAAGAGCTGGGTACAGAGGGACAAAGCTAAGAAAACTGCTTTAAGAACAGCAAGAGAACTTCTGAAACAAATGACAGGAGCCAGTGGGCCACAATGAATATTACAGCTTGGCATCAGAACAACAGTATTCAGCCTGACATTCTGTCAATGAATGCAGTAATGATAGTGACAGAACAGGAGTTGGTTCTTTTCATCACCATCAATCATCACATGCTGTTCAATGTCAGATCCAAGATCTGTGGTGGTCTTTCATCCACTGAGGATGCCCATTCTTGTCTCCCAGAAAAGCGCAGGTGGTCAGGCTTCAACATCGATGTCTACATGTGGGAAGATTCTGAAGAATGGATGCACAACCCCACAAGTTAAAAAACTTTTGTCAGGATTAAATATTATCTATTGCTGTCCAAAATTTACATATCTAAAAAACCAAGAAGTCTGATCTCTGGAAGTACAGACGAACTACTCATACAACTAACTATAAAGCGACATAATCATCCTGTAAGACAGGGCATACAAGGGCTTGAGAAAGTAAAGGCAGGAGGGGATCAACTCTTAGAGATGCTCAGACTAGGCCTCCTAGACAGGCAAGTACAGGTACATAGAGTCAGGAGAGGAAACAGCATTGTGGGTAAAGAGCAGTGTGATGGTTTCTCAAGTTGACACAATCTAAAATAACTTTGGGACAGAGTCTCAGTGAGGGGTCATCTACATCAGGTTTGTCTGTGGGCATGTTTGTAGGGGGGTTGTCTTGATTACATTAATATGGAAATCCCAGCACAGTCCCTGGCTGGGTAACATAGTCTTGGACTATGTTCTGTGAAGAGAGGGGCTAAGTACAAGTGAGCATGTATGCATTCTTTCCTCTCTGCTCCAGGCTGTGGATATAATGTGATGAGTTGTTTGAAGTTCCTGCCTCTTCACTTCTCCTCAATAATGGACTATGTGGTGGCTTGAGTAAGAATGCTGAAAAACCAGGGAGTGGAAGTATTTGAAAGGATTACAAGGTCTAGTGCATGCCTGCATGCTAGCATGCTCCTGCCATGATGATGATGGACTAAACATCTGAAACTGAAAGCAAGCCCGTAAATAAATGCTTTCTTTTGTAAGATTTACCTTGGTTATAGTATCTCTTTACAGCAATAGAACACTAAGATAGATTGTAACCTAAAATAAATCCTTCCTCTCTTCAGGCTATTTAGAAGAACAGACAATGTATGCAAAGAGCTGAAACAAATTCACCTGGACCAGGAAACTGGGTGGAAGAGGCTAGAAAGGCTGATGCTGAGGTGAATCCCAATATTCAGAAAGTAGGTAAGGCAGGAAAGATGAATGTTAAGACTAGAAGGAAAGCAGCTTCATCCAAACCTCTCCCATTAGAATGTGAACAAGTGTAATAGAAATACTTGCAAGAAGCATGGTTTAGAAACAGCAGCAACAGAAGTACCTCCAGTATGCAAACATGTACAAGCATTTTCCATTATTTCTGTCCTTACAATCACTCTTCATTGTGTCTATGTTACAAAAAATGAGATATCTCTCAGCAACACAGTAAGGATTCAAACTGGTCTTCAGGGTTCAAGCCTGCATTTGTTCTGCTGCATAAGAATCTGAACTAGAGGAACACTATGGAGACCCATTCCACTGAAGACCAACCATCTTACACAAGTTACTATGTTGGTTAGGTAGAACGAAAAGTTGGGGTCAGGAAAAGAATCAGTGGCCTAGCTCCAGTTCTCTTCTTATAGATCGCATTCCTACAATGTGTTTGGTCTGGCTGTGTTATATCAGGCCTTTACCACTTGGGGCAGACTAATGGAACTGCTACCAATCACAATCTTGGTGGCTAAAGCTGCTTATTTCCTAAGTCTTCCTCTTCATCGACTCACTCTCTAGCCACGCCTAAGCCTCACAGGTATGAGACTAAAGTAAAAGTTACTCTAGGACTGGGGATATAGAAGTAGGCTATAGTGGCGCATGCCTTTAATCCCATCACTCAGAAGGCAGAGATAGGTGGATCTTTGTGAATGGAAGGCCAGCCTTGTCTACATTAGTGAGTTTCAGGCCAGCTAGAGCTACATAGTGAGACTCTGTCTCAACAAAACAAAATAGCAAGGTTTGGAATACTTACAGCATGATTTCATTTATATAATACTAAGAAGGATGAGAACAAATGGAGATACTGGATAGGAAGCAAAATATTTTGGTCATCCTGATAAGCCCTTAGAAACAGTGATTTATTATTGCCTTGCTTGTTCTTTGACTATTTATGTTTATTGTCTTGCTTGTTCCTTGACTATTTGCATCTATTGTATGGCTAGTTCCTCAACCTAGAACTGACCTTAATACTTGCATGTAATTAAAATGGTATTGAAGCAAAAAGGAGGAGGGGGGATGGGTACCCTGGTACTAACTGACCTTCCTGTAATGCTCACTAAGTTATGACTGGTAGTACCAGCAACTCAGATACTCAAGCCAGGAACAAAGATTCCCAATTTTGTTAGTCCCTCAGCATTTCTTAAGTTTGTCCAACCTCTACTTGCCATTACTCTTAGCAATGCTACTACCATCGTGGGCCATTGAGATGGCTTAGTGGGTTACAGGCATCTGCTGCTAAGCCTTGCAGCCTGAATTCAATCCCAGGGACCCACATGGTAGAAGAAAAGAACTGACTCCTGAAGGTTGTCCTCTGACCTCCACATGTACACAATGACACAAATTCATGAACACAAACACAAATGCACATATGAATAAAAATTAGGAGCACACTGAATAAGACCAGTGACTGCTCTTCCAGAGGTCCTGAGTTCAATTCCCAGCAACCACATGGTAGCTCACAACCGTCTGTAAAGGGATCTGATGCCCTCTTCTGGTGTGTATGAAGACAGCTACAGAATATATATATATTTCCGTGTGTCTTTCACTGTTCCATTGCACCCTTTATCCCTTCAGAAATTACCACAAGTTGGCCATAGTGGTACATACCCTTATATATATAATATAGCTTGGTAGGTTAAGGCACATGCCAACAAGCCATACAACCTAGTTTGAAATAAACATTTCTTTAAAAAGAAAAAAAAATAAATAGAAAAATAAAAATTAGTGGTGGTGGCGCACACCTTTAATTCCAGCACCTGGGAGGCAGAGGCAGGTGGATTTCTGAGTTTGAGGACAGCCTGGTCTACAGCCAGGCTTACACAGAGAAATCCTGTCTCGAAAAACTAAAAAAAAAAAGGAAAGGAGGAAACCATTTCTTCTATCTTCCAAGAATTTGCCATTTATCATGGAAGATAAAAAAAAAGCTGCTGGCTATAAAGACTTTTTTTATAGTAAGGCAACTTAAGAAATAAGGATGCTTAATTCATCCTTTTAACAGACATGAAGAATGTTTACAAGGAACAACCTCTAACAAATAGAGTAATTCTATAATGCTTATACCAGATAAAACTGTAAATAAACTGCTGACAGAAAAACAGAGAGAGAAAGAACATGGAGTTGGGCAGATAGAAAGGGGTAGGGGCCATCTGTGAGGAGTTGGGGAAAGGGAAAGATTATCATCAAAATATATTGGATGGGGCTAGAGAGATGGTTCAGCAGTTAAAAGCACTGGTTGCTTTTCCAGAGTTCCTGAGTTCAGTTCCCAGCAACCACATGATAGCTTAGAACCATCTGTAATGGGATCTGGGATGTGATAACCTCTTCTGGTATACAGATGAACATGTAGACAAAGCAAAATATAGCATATATATATATGTATATGTTATATATAATATACATATGTGTATATATATATACACACACACATATAAAATGAAAAAAGGAAAATTAATAGAATAAACCTTCAGGGCCGATGATATGGCTCAGTAGGTTAAGGCACATGCCAACAAGCCATATAACCTAGTTTGATTCTTAGAACCTACCTAGTGGAAAGATAGAACTGACTATTGTGGGTTGACTTTTAATCTACACTAATCTACATACACAGACACACACATACATATACATTAAAAAACAGTATATCACACTCAGTTATTACTGTTCATCTATCTATTCTCAGAATTTAGCACAGGACTCCAGTTTTTAATATACTGAGCAATACATTTCTTTCAACCAAATGAGAAACAAAAATAAAAACAATGTAAGTCTGAGTAAAATTTTGGACATGTCAGTGACTGTTACACTTCTACTCAAGGTCTATTAAGACATAATATTTTTCTTTATGGTGTTAGGGACTGCACTTAGGGGCTTATACTAAGCACATGCCCTATAGCTGTACCAATCTCCCAGGCCCGTAAGACATGGTTAGAACAGACAAATGACATGCTGTGCTTTATATGGGTACAGTGGCACAAGCTTTTAATCTTGGCTACTTGGGAGACTGAGGTTAGATAACTCTAAGTTCTAGCTCACCCTACCCAATTCAGAGTGCCAATCAAAACCAAAATAAATAAATAAATAAATAAATAAATAAATAAATACTATGTTTTGAGAATTTCTGTTAAGATACTGTTTTCTTTTCCCCCTTCACCTCTTCCACTTCTTAAAAAAAATAGAAACAAAAAAAAAAAAACAAAAAAAAACAAAAAAGGAAAAGAAATGAAGGTATTACATTGTTTTCAAAACCAACCTCAAATGTCTAAGTGTGTCTTAACTTTTTTTTTTTTTTTTTTTTTTTGGTTTTTCGAGACAGGGTTTCTCTGTATAGCCTTGGCTGTCCTGGAGCTCACTCAGTAGACCAGGCTGGCCTCAAACTCAGAAATCCGCCTGCCTCTGCCTCCCAAGTGCTGGGATTAAAGGCGTGCGCCACCACTGCCAGGCCTGTCTTAACTTTTAAGGTTCCTAGACTATAGGTATGTACTACCACATCTGGAAATACCATGCTTCTGTTCAGCAACCTGGGAAGCTGAGTAGCTGCTCCCCAGGAAGAACAGGAAGTAGAGCCTGTGGGACACAGGAGAAGGTCCCTGTTCATGCTCCTGATCTTACCTTTTGTAGGTCAATGGAAAACTGCTGGATGGCCGCCTGGAGCTCCTGCTCCTTTTGTTCCAGGACTACAATCTTATGCTCTGCACCTGCTTTTGAAGCTTTCAAGTGATCTCTTCATTAAAAGAAAGCAGACAATGAGCAAATTTTGGTATTTCCTCTATTACTCTCCAAAGGAAGAATGCACATGACTCCTTACATTTCAGGCTGCAAGTGTTATTACAGCCACACTAAGTTTATCTCAGTGAAAAGGCTCCTTGGCTTTCAGAAGCAGAAGCAGGAAGACCACCCAGGTCTAAGCAATGAATTCTGTCTTTGAGTACTTAATAATGTTACAACTCAAATCAGACTGTACTGCTTAGTAGGACTAGAATAAACTTGTGCCTATGCAGGGGAGGGAGAGAGAGGATCGGTGCTGTGATGCAGTAGGGGGCCTGAGGCCTAGGCATGTAAGGCTAAATCCAGAAGCCTTTGCCAGTACTGAGCTAAGAAAGTTGTGATGAGCAATGGGGACATGTGGGCGGGCCTTAGCAATGCTACACCAACACCTCTCCCAAGGGCCCCACAGACCAAGCAAGAACCTCTGTTCTTCCAGCGTTGAGCAGTGTCTCTGCAATTCTTCTAGCTGCTGGCTTAAATCAGATGACAACTGACTACAAGTCACCAACTCCTCCTGAGTACGATTAAGTTCCCTGGTTCGTGCATCCAATTCTCGCTCCATCTTTCCCAAGCATTCTTCTTTTTTTAAAAGCTGATAGGAAGACATAGTGTCCCATTAGGCCACTGCTACAAAACATACTTTAAACAAATAGTTACATCACTGAGATGGTTCAGTGGGTAAAGGAACTTGCTTTACAAGCTTTACTACCTGAATTCAATCCCTGGATTCCATGCTGCAAGGAGAGAATGGATTCCTGAAAGTTGTACTCTGACCACACACAAGCTGTGGCATATGCTTGCCTTCTCTTTTTCTTTCTCCCTCCCTCCGTCCCTCCCTCCCTCCCTCCCTCCCTCCCTCCTCTCTCCCTTCTTTCTTTCTCTCTCTCCCCTCTCTTTCTCTCACACACACTTTGTCTCTTTTCTTTCTTCCTTTGTCTGTCTCTGTCTGTCTCTGTCTCTGTCTCTGTCTCTGTCTCTCTCTCTCTCTCACACACACACACACACACACACACACACACACACACCACACAGAAAGAAAAAAGAGAATGACAGTTTTGTGGGATGAGAATTGGGCTAAATGTGTAGTCCTTAAAAAAATAGAAGGCAGCTGGGTGGTGGTGGTGCACGCCTTTAATCCCAGCACTTGGGAGGCAGAGGCGGATTTCTGAGTTCAAGGCCAGCCTGGTCTACAGAGTGAGCTCCAGGACAGCCAGGGCTACACCGAGAAACCCTGTCTCAAAAAACAAAACAAAACAACAACAAAAAAATAGAAGGCAAAAGATACATTTGAAATAGAACTTTTCCACTTTTAATAAACCTGTTCCAGTCTTGCAAGTGATGATCTCTTGAGGCATAAAGGCTCACTGCTCTTTGATACTATTACTGAACTTCTAAAACTGACACACCTACCATGTGTTTGACTTTGCTGATTTCCTGTTGCTGGAACCCCTCTAACTCATCCATTTCATCTCTCTTTTGAAAAAGACTCAAGCTCTGGTTCTTTACTTCTTGCAGCTGAGATGTTAGAAACCTTTTATCCTGTAAGAAGAAGACATCAACTTAGGCAACCCAAGTATTAGAAATCTGTAATGTATAAGCAGAACTTTTAAAATTAGTTTTTAAACTATGTGTTTGTAAACACACACACACACACACACACACACACACACACACACACCTGCCACAACACATGTGTAGAGGTCAAATGATAACTTATGGGTTCCAGGGATCAAACTCAGGTCACCAGACTTAGCCACAAGTGCCTTTCCCCATTTCTCCAGCCCCAAGACATTATTTTGAGACAAGCTTTGCTAGGTAGAAACTAGCTGCCTATGTAGGCCATTGATCAATGGTCCTAAGATATCATTTTTATTTAGTTAAGAGACTCTCCTATCTCCTCAGTGCTAAACCTTGAGCACTGTTCTGGTTCCCCTAGTTTTGTTAGGCAGCATTACCAATGTGACTACAGGGTCAATAAGGACCTACAACCAAACAGGCAGCGGAACCAGTTTACCTGTGAGGCAAAGGGCACTAAAAAGAGAGACAGATTGTAAGAAAAAACATCTCAAAGTATCCATCTGAACCAACAGTCCAATGGAAGCTTACTTTTTTTGGTCACAGGGTTAAGGAAATGTAAGGAACACCATGTGGACAAAGCTGAGGAATAGACATCTGAATTATACCCTTTCTACCATCATTCTTCCTGTTCCCAAGTGGCCACTCAAAGCCAGAGGGCACCAAGCCCAGTTATACAGCAGCCATCAGCCTTCCCGTAAGTAAGGAAAAGGATGAAGGTAGAGAGTACAACAGGAGGAGCCAACAAAGGATA
This sequence comes from Arvicanthis niloticus, assembly GCF_011762505.2. Classification (NCBI taxonomy): domain Eukaryota; kingdom Metazoa; phylum Chordata; class Mammalia; order Rodentia; family Muridae; genus Arvicanthis; species Arvicanthis niloticus. The sequence continues at coordinate 17,068,411 of NC_047659.1, forward strand.
CCCAGCATGCCCATCCAGGAGGAAGAAGAGGCAGGCTTTTGAAGTCATTCCAATCACCACTGTCCTGCTTCAACCTGTACTGTAAGCTGGGTACTTGGGAGAACAGTCTTGTTTTGGCATAATATATGAGATTTATTCTTATTAATGTTTATTATTTGTGTGTGTGTGTGTGTGTGTGTGTATGTATGTGAACACGGGCTTGTGTGTACCACGGTTATATGTATGTAGATTATAGAACAACTTGTGGGCGATGGTTTTCTCCTTCCACCATCTGGTTTCTGGAGACTGAACATAGGCAGCAGGCTTGGCAGCAAGTACCTTTACACACTGAACCACCTTGCCAGTTCCCACTTTTGACTTTGAAAGAATTCTGAGGTGGCCGGCTCAGTAGTTAAGGGCATTTATTCCTATTCCAGAAAAGTTCTTAGCACCTGGGAACTAAGGCAAGTAAGGCAAGTAGCTATGTGACTCTAGTTCCGAGGGGTTCAATTGTTATGGCCTCCATGTGTCACACATGTGGCATAGAGTCACACAGACAAAAATAACACATAAGAATTTAACAAGCGGATTTTTTTTTTTTTTTTTTTTTTTTTTTTTTTTTTTTTTTTTTAAGAATAGAATCTTACAAAGTTGTTAGGGCTGGTTTTGAACTCACTCTGGTCAAAGACAGGGCAGGCCTTGACTTTGCAATCTTCTTGAGTAGCTGAGTACAGGCCTTTACCAACTAGTGCTGGTTGGAGAAAATAGTTCCTAAACCCCACAGATGATGCATGCATAAAACAAAAATGACTGACCTTTTCAAGCTGTTCCATCTTTTCTGACCATTCCTAAAACAAAGCAAAAGGAAAAGTAAGCTTTCCAGGGAAGCGAATCTGCAATACTAAGCCTTTCAGAAAACAACTTGCTCCCAAAAGTCACCAATCAACAACAAAAGGAATGACACACAACAACATAGACAAACAAAAAATACCCATAGAATTGGTTCAATATTTAAAAAGCTAAATGTCCTTTAAAAAAAAAGGAGAATGAATTTTATATAAAATTCTAGAACACAATATAGCCTGCAGGTGTCCTCAGTAGGACAGTTGAGCTCTGTTACTCTTCTGTGTCCCCCAGAAACACTGCTATGACTTCTTGAGAGTGGGCAGACAGAATCTACTGAGTTGGGTCACATGGCTGATGTTTAGACATCAAATCACTCAAAGTCTTGGGAAGCAAGATTAAGAGTACTTGGTAACTGTCTGCTCTCTTGCTTGATTTTCTAATATGTGTTATGCCCTCTGGTGTGTGACAAAGGAGAGGGGATATTAGACTCCTCATTCACAAAACACAATTCAAGGGAAATAACATTGGTACAAAAGGTCCATTCATAATAGATGCAAAACAATATACTACTTTTTGATTATTTTTCTCATATTTACATACATTCACACACCGTAGTTATCTATTGAGTACTAACTAGTAGAGATACTTTTATATTTATACTTTAAAACATGCCAACCATTTATCTACAGGATTATCACTATGAAACACTGATGTTTACCCAAATTTAAAACACTACCGACTATATCAAATATAATATACCCTATAGTTACTGTAACATTATTTTCCCTTTTACATTTTTTTGTTTTGTATTAATTAATTTATTCCCCACCCCATGACCACTTTTTTTTTTTTTTTTTTTTTTTTGTGGACACAGGGTTTTATATAGACCAGGCTGGCCTTGAATACCCAATCCTCCTGTTGAGATTATAAGCATGCACTATACCTGGCTTATTTTTCCTTTTGTTGCCATTCACGTAGCACCTTGCAGTAGCTGTTTCTATGGGGATCAAGAGTTCCCTTCTGTCTACACTTGATTTTTGAGAGAGGGTCAGAAGGGCTATGTGAACTGCTGTAATGTCCAGTAATTATACTGGAAGAGGCAGGTGCTTGGGGGTGTAGGGTTAGAGACAACTTTTTACAGGGTGAGATCTTTTTTGCAGGCTCACTAGTAGATTATGGATACATCATTTTCCATTTCTATTTTACAAAGATACACAGAGAGAATAACTCATATTCTGGACACATTTCATGATTAAACTGTCAAGTCGGATTTCATAAGAAAAGGCCAAATGAATCCTTAAAGAATTTACATGCATTCCTTTCCTTCTAGGTCATCTAGACTTTTATCAGGTCTATATCATTATTTTTAAGTTGGGTCCCTAAGTGAAATCTTTTCTGAGCCTTGGGCAGTACCACATTTAAATACCTGGTCCTTCCTGGCTAATGCCAAAGCCAGTCCTTCTGCCATTTTGGCTCTGTTGGCTTGGAATGTTTCATTCTGTTCTTGAAATTTCCGCATGGAAGCTGTTAACAAAGAGGCTCTATTTGAGACATGGAAATACTTCAGAAACAGCATGACAAACAGCTCATGTGAGTAGTTTACAAATGTCACTAAATGAAACAAGCAAGGTCACAGAAATGGATTATGACACCATGAAAAATTCAAGTTTCTAGAACCTTCCTGCCTTGGTAAGGGTCTGGGTCCTTACTTTTGCTTTCTGTAATAGTAAAGACGTCAAAAAGTAGTTTTTGAATGGTATCATGACAAACACTTAAGGTAGTTGGGCAGAGAACACCAAGGCTGTTGTGAAATGACAGCTACTACCTCTTCATCAAAATTGAAAATCAAAATAAAAATCAAAGCCAGTAACAAAAACAAAAACAAACAAACAAACAAAAAAAAAAAACCAAAAAAAACAAAAGCTGTCTTTAGTTTTTTTATGCCTTCCTGTAGCACTTTCCTTGGATGACAATACCCAAGGAAAACATGAGTCGGGATAGGTTAGTGTAATTTAACAGAATATATGTCCATTTTATTGTTGTTATAGTGATGTCAAAGCTTCCCCACAGTCAATACAACAGTAATGAAACTATGTTGGAAATGTCCTCCTAGGTTAGACCCAAAAGCCAGGGACTAGAATTGTGCTAACACCTAAGGGCAATCAGTAAGTGGGTCAACTAGAGAGACATGAGTACAGAATGATCCCCTCTTTAGTATGCCTATAAAGCAACACAAATACACTTATACTTGATAACTTTCAGTCAAATGTCACATTAATCTCATTAAGAACAGTATAAAATAGAGATGAGTTCTGATGAATACATGTAATAATATACTAATTCATTTAAAAAACTAAGGCCTGAAAAGATTAAAGAAAGCAGAAAAAAAAAATACGTACAATCCTGGTGTTTTTCTAATGCAATTTCAAGCTTCTCTTTTATCTTCTGCAAGTTTCGGACCTGTTCAGCATAGTCTTGGGTGAGGAGGGTGATGCACATACCAGGAGTGGACAAACATCAGGAAAGGAAGTTAATTAAACAAACAAACAAACAAAAAATGAATGAAAATGATGGTGATTCTCTTAACCTGAAAACCAGTCCTATTAAGAAAAGCTAGGTAGAAAGCCTCCCATTAACAATGAATGACACAGGCAAACAGGAAAAGTACAAATTCTGCATGGTATAAACAGTGAATACAGACAGGTAGATTTGTTTAGCCTTGGCAGAGAACAATTAGGCTAGGCCTGGCCATCAGAAATGCCCTGCTATGAAAAACCGACCATCATCTCCATTCATCTATTTCAAGTTTCAGTGTTCCTTTGGTGGTTCAAATAAGAATGGCTTCCACAGGCACATATATTTGAATGCTTTGTCATCAGGGAGTGGGACTATCTGAAAGGATTAGAAGGATTAGGAGGTAGGGCCTTGTTGGAAGTATATCACAAGGAGTGGGCTTGAAATTTCAAAAGCTAGGTGGAGCCTGCCTGCTTGCCTGCCTGCCTGCCTCCCTGCCTGCCTGCCTGTCTCTTTGCCTATGGATCAGGATGTAACTCTCAGCTACTGCTCCAGCGACTACCTGCATACTGGAATACTCCCAGCTATGACGATAATGGACTAAATTTCTGGAACTGTAAGGAAGCCCCCAATTAAATGTTTTGTTTTATAATAGTTGCTTTGGTCATGGTTTCTCTACATAGCAATAGAACGGTGACTAAGACAGTTCCCATTCCCTGTTGCCTTTAGCAGTATGACAGATCAAAGGTAATCACTAAAAACTCACTTGCAACTATACAACTGAACAGCAGTAGTTAGGTAAACAGCAAACACTTTAGCACAGAACTGCCTTTATGGTGTAGATGCTCAATCTCTAGATTGGTATAGGTGCTCCCTTTTTATACATGAACTGAGTGACATAGGTCACCTCAAAGGTGAAAGAATTATCTGGGGCATCAAAGAAAATAGTATGGTATAATATAAAAGTATAGAGAGTAGTTCAAATCTCAACTTTGTCAGTTCTTAGCTAAGAATCTTAAGTAAATTGTTGATCTGGAATATTAGTTTCTTTATATATTAACTGGTATTAATAACATCTATTTCTGTCTCTTTTGGAGACATGGTTTTTCTGTGTAGCCCTGGCTGTCCTGGAACTTCCTCTGTAGACCAGGCTGGCTTCAAACTCAGAGATCCACCTGCCTCTGCTTCCTGAGTGCTGGGATTATACATGCCTAATTACATGTTGGGCCTAATTACATATATTCCAAAGGAAGCATTAAATTAATCTATACATTAAGTGCTGAGCACACAGTGGTAAGTAAAACATAGCTGCTATTGTTATTACTCATACAAAGCCAGTGACAATTCCTAAGACGTTAAGTGGACTGATTGTCAAGGCCAACCACTCTCCTTTCTGTACTGGGAAAAGCACTTACTAACACTGTAAGTGCCTTCCCACCATTAAGGAATAGTTACTTCACTTCTGTTACTAGTGTTGTTTACAGATATCAAGATAGAACAACCAACTTTATGGATAGGTGTATAAGATATTAACAACTGACTTTAAGCAGACTGTTTGGAGTTGGGTCTGAATCTTAGTTTGGATCCCAGCTTTACCACTCACTACCTGTGTGCCTTATCTTGTTGATCCCAAGAAGCTGAATCTGAAGAAAAAATGATTAATAATAATGTGAACGATGCTATAGACCTCTGACAGCTATACAAATCTATTTCACATACAATCCAGTAAATTTTAGTGTTTTCACGCCAACAAAATTGGCATAAAGTCACAGAACAAAAGGAGACACATAAATCATGAACTATCTCATAGGACAAAGCTATCAAAATATGTCCACTGTCAAAAAAAAAACAATATAAAAACTCACAATTCTATTATGAACATGCCTTGTTTGGTTAAAGAATATAATGGGAACTGTGCAAATTGTAAAATGAACAGAATACGAATTGAGTAAGAATGGCCTCCACAGGCTCATATATTTGAATTCTTAGTCACCAAAGAGTGGCCCTATTTTAGAGGGATTAGGAGGTATGGCCTTGCCAGAGCAGGTGTGACCTAGTTGATGGAACTGTGTCACTGGTGGTGTTCTTTGAGGTGCAAAAGCCCACAGCAGGCCTAATGTCTTCTTTTGCTTTCACATCAGGATTTAGGTCTCTGCTACTTCTCCAGTAGCTCAGATGTTTGTCATCATGCTCCCCACCATGATGAAAATGGACTAAGCTAAGCCTCTGAAACTGGAAGCAAACCCACAATTAAATGCTTTCTTAAGAGCTGCCTTTGTCATGGTTTCTTCACAGCAACAATAGTACAGTGACTAAGACAAGACAGAGATGTAAGAGAATTACACCTCCTTAAAAAAGCAGGTAATAAAGTTAGAAAAAATCAGTAAGAAGTGGCCTCAAGCCCTGGAGTAAGATTCACATGGGTGATATGATCTACAGTAAGTAGCAGCCCAGCACCAAAGCCTATCTGTAGCACATGGATTCAACATTTGTTGATCATTCCCTATCCTATAGATATAATTTTGTACCTGAAAGTAAGCTATGCTAATGGTGGAACATGGCCAAATCTATTCTACATATATTTTTACTCATTGTATTAAAAAAAAAAAAAAGTCTTTAAACTTCATGTTTTTGTTTTAAAATTTTCTGTGCACATGCATCCATTAGAGGAAACTTTCAGGAGTTGGTCCTCTCTTTTGTCCATTTGGGTCCCAGGGATCAAACTCAGTTGTCAGTCTTGGCAGCTTGTCCACTGATCCTCTGAACCATCTCTCTGACTTCCCTCCGCCCCCCAGCATCTTGCTATGTAGCCTAGACTGGTCTTAAATTTACAATCTTCCTGTCTCCCTAAGTACTACTATCAAAGGCCTGCAGCACTCTACCACTCTTTACATGAACTTTAAATACTTTTTATAGCTGTGGCTAGAAACTTCAGGAGCAGAAAAATAGATGCTTTAAAAAAATAAGCTGACTAGGAGATCAAATGTTATGTGGAAGTTACTATAAACTCTATAAAGCAGGCTCATAGCAGGGGAGGGACACCTGGCTTAGGTCTGCTGTTTATGGCTTCTTAACACATACCAGAAAGTCTGGCCTCTAACTTCCGTATCTGTTCATTTCTTCTCAAAAGCTGGGAAGAGAGATCTTCTCTGGAGCTGCTTCCATCGGAAGCCTGTTGGGACAGATGAAAGGGAAGAGCAATTCATGTGGGTCTCTAGCCCTGTGAACCAGTACCATCTAGAAGAACAACACCTCTTCTTTATATTTATTACATTTTAGTTGACTGTAATCACTAAAGCCTTCTTAATGAGGCCTTTCTCTTCCACCTGTAAAGTGGAAGTGACACTACTTTCCTGAGTGACATGAAAACCATAGGTATTGTCTGTCACACAAGCATGTCATATAAGTTTATGCTGGTGTAAGCTACTAAAATAAATGCAGTCCCTTATGTAATAGTATAGAATAAATATGTTCCTTATCATATTACACCAAGAATATAATACAAAAAAAGATCTTTGTCTCCTAAAGATTAAGTTCCTAGAATAAAGGGGTGGGGTCTTTAACAAAGCACCATAGTCTTATGCATGGCTAAGATTTTGTCCTTACTAATAAAGCTTCAGTATCCCCCCTTTACAAAACAAAGTTATTAATCCAAACCTCCAAAATGCATCACACTTTCACAGAAAACATTTATTCAATTATTCAATATATGAATAGGCATCTACTTTCCATCCCAACAGTCAATTATTTCAAATTTATGCAAAGTTTTGTGTGGTGGTGCACACCTTTAATTCCAGCACTGGGAGGCCTAAGAGGCAGGTGAATCTTTTGAATTTAAGGCTAGCCTGGTCTACATAGGCTGTTCTAGGACAGCCAGGACAGTCAGACTCTGTCTCAAACAAACAAACAAACAAACAAACAAACCCAACCAACCAACCAACCAAACAAATGGGAACTTACTTATGGGAAGCCAGGCATGGTGACACAGGCCTTAACACCCAGGTCAGGAAGCAGAGGTGGCATATCTCTTTGAGTTAGAGGATAGCCTGGGTTATAAAAACAAAAAACAAAAAACAAAAAAACCAACCCTCAAAACTTAAAAGTCTATGCATACTACTATTACTTTGGGTATCATCTGTTACTGCTAAGGCATAGGGGGAGAGGTTTCTTTTTGGTTTTGAGACAAAGTCTTATTCTGTAGTTCAGGCTGGCCTTGAACTTGATTGTATTACTGCCTCAGCTTCCTGAATTCTGGAATTACAGGCATAAGTCACCATGCCCTGCTGATATTCTAACATGTTTTTCCTTAATTTTATTTGCACATACACACACACACACACACACACACACACACACACACACACACACTTGTGTGGAGGTCAGAGGACATTTGCAGGAGTTGGTTCTCATCTACATATGGGTCTCGGAGATCAAACTTAAGTAATGAGGCTTGGCAATAAGTGCCTTTACCCAATAAGCCATCTCTCCAGTTTGGACATTCAGACTCTTATCTTTACTACTACTATTACTTCTGATGAAGAACAATGAGATGAAGGAAAGTAGAGTTGAGTGGGATGAGTAAAGCAAAACTAAGCATGTAGGAAAATGCCATAAGTAAAATTACTAATCTGTAAGCTACTTACAAAATATCTTTTGAAATAGGGGCTGGGGAGATGGATAAAGTACCTGCTGTAGAAAGATGTAAGTTTGGATCTGCCAGGTATGACGGTACATTTCTGTAACCCCTGTACTGTGTGGGAGGGAGAAGACAGGCAGATACCACAGTAAAATGGTGAGCTTCAGGCTCAGTGGATCAGAGTGCTTGCTGGGCAAGCTTGAGGACTTGAGTTGAATTTCTAAGCACCTAGAAAAAAATACCAAACATGTCTGCATGTATCTGAACCCCAATGTTAGGGGAGGAAGGTGGAGACAAGTAGATTACAAGAACTCCTTAGCCAGCCTGCATAGCTCAAAGAACTTCTTACTGAGGAAGAGACTCATTTAGAAAGAAGTCAGAGAGCAAGAGGAAGATACCTAATTTCCTCTTCGAGTTTGCATGTGTGTATACACCTAGGCACCCACATGCATATACAAACACACAAGACCAAAATAAAATAAAATAAAATAAAATAAAATAAATAAAACAAAATGGTAGGGATCACCAGAGGAAACTTCCCAAAGCTGACCCCTAGCCTCCGCATACGCCTGCACAGGTAAGTATACCTGCATATATACATAGACATGTATATACTTAATGCACATCACACACACACATGTGGGGGAAGGTAAACAAAATTTAAAATTCTAAAAGAAAATCTTTTTACCTTTAAAAACGTTTTTTTTTAGACAGTGTTTTCCTATGTGGCCCAGTCTGGCCTTGAACTGAAGATCTTCCTTCCTTAGCCTCCTAAATGCTAAGGTTATAGGTATGTGTCATCCTGATGACATCCGAGTCTTTGGTTTTACTCTAAAAGTTTTCAAAACTCCATCAAAGTAGGGAGAGTGGCCTAGCAATCATTTTCCATTTGCCCTTCAAATGTTGTTCTCACAGTTGCTTCTTCATTCTTATTTTGATGAGGTTCAAATAACAGACATCAGGACCTTTCATTCTGAACACTAATATGTATTTCCAAAGAATGGTAGTTTTTACTTAGGCAGAATTCTGTTACCACAACAAACAGAACTGAAAATAATACTAATAATATTTCATCTTTCATACTGTTTTTACAGTTTATCTCTATGATGGTTTTATAGGTGGATGAACAATTTCCAACCCATTTTAAACATTTATTTAACTGTTCAGGTACTTGCCATTCAATCTTTACTGGGGGCCAGTTTCTTTCTTTTTTTTGTCTGGTACTGAGTAAACCTAGAAACCTAGGACTTATAAAAAGACTCTGTACTAGGATTGAATCTAGGGCCTCACACATATTAGTAAAGTGCTCTTCCAGTGAACCTTACCCCTCTTGAGGGTCAGTGTCAAGGACAGGTAAAAGTAGCCTGTGGAGTCATAGCACTTGGGTTCAAGCCCCAGTGTCACCACTTCTTAGCTGCAAGAACCTGGCCTGATTACCTAACTGTCCGATACACTGTTTCCCTCATGGTGAACTGTCACAGTGACTTAGATTGACCTCACAAGCTGTATGAGTAGTACATAAAGCAGCACTTGTCAGTCTCCAGAACAGAAGCTACCACACATTTACTCCTATTACACACTATCTTCTCCTAGTTGTCTTCTCTGTTTACACATCTAGAAGAGATGACAGAAAAGGACTTCTTAGTTCTGCAGTTTGAGGAAACTAAGATCAGGGCCCAGGGAAAGTTTAGTGTTTGGTAAGGGCTCACTTTTTAGTTCATGGATGGGAACCTTTTTGCTGTACCCTGAATGGTAGAAAAGGAAAGGCAATGTCTGAAGCTTTTTATAAGGGCACTAATGCTAAATACCCAGGGCTCCTGACTTACTTCTCTCTCAAAAGTCCTCCTTCCTAATGCCAATAGTGGTGAACCGTGGGAGACATAAACAGAAGTTGTTTTATTACTGTGAATGAAATATCCTAGGCTCTAGCATTGTGCTAAACATTAGGAACAGTGGTGAAACAGGCTTCCCTAAAATAGTAGTAGCAACAACGGAGGCTGATTATGAAATACTTACTAAGAACTGGGTCCTATAGGATTTCTATAGGAAATACATATTTCCTATATGTATGGGTGTTTTGCCTGCATGCATGTCAGTGCATCACAAGTATACAACATCCCTCAGCTGACATTTTCCAAGTATTGTCACTGGTCAGTTCTTGGGGAACAGAGTGTAATACTGCAGGAGCTGCAGTTTCCACCAAGCTTTGTTTCTCATCTCTCCCCTGGTGACGGCAGTCAGTGAAAGTCTACACTGAGTATTCCTGGCATATCACCTAGCCTAGGGGATGGTTTGAGAGATCCCTGATATATACTTTAGTAAAGATAGATCCAGTTTGTATTCCTGGTTCACAGATATGGGAACTAAACAAAGAAAAGTGAAGGAAGCTGTCTACGGTCACACAGTAATAATGCAGTAAGAAATGAAATTTAGCTTGGTGAGGTGTTCTAGCCCTCAGGAAGCAGAGGCAGGGAGATCTCCTTGAGACTGAGGTCAACCAGGCCTACAAAGGGAGACCGTGTTTCAAGAGAAAAAGAAAATACAGCCCAGGTCTTGGTTTCATAATTGACCTGTGTGAGATAAGTGTTTCACTTTATTGCCTTTCATGGAACTCCTAGTTCTGTTGGAATAATCGTCAAGTGAGTCAGCACTAGTAATTCATAGTAACAGGTGCTACTACTGAAGAAAGAGAAAATATGCACCAAACTCAGGAGGAAAGGGTCAGGGCTCAAGAGGCTTTCTAAAAGTAACATGAGAGAAGAATCTCTGAAGGATGCCCAAGAATCTGTCAGAAGAACACAGAATGAAAGACAGCAACACATTCTAGAGAGAATAAATAGTATAGACAAACAATTCTTGGCAGGAAGCAATAAAGTTTATTTCAGGAAGTCCAACAAATTAACTATAAATCTAGCACAGGGTTTAAGAAAGCTGAATAAGATTAAGTTGGATAGGTAAGCTACGACAAACCATCCGTTTATACCACAATAATGAGCTCCTGAACATGAGGAAAAAGTTACAGGGTTTTAAGCATTAAGAGACATGAATAGATTTACTTTTAAGATTATCTTGAGGGAAAGCTACTGGAGGCAGGGCATCAAGATTGCTGACTTCTATCCAGGAAGACGAGGTCACTTGGGTAAAAGGGAAACACTAGTAAATGCACTAGTAGATGGAGTAGAAGGTAAGTTTTGGAGAGATTTGGGAAATGGATCCAAAATAGCTGTTGACTGATTACATACTAAGAAGTCAAAAGAAGGAGGATTCTAAAAAGCCTTTATGGCTTCTGTCCAAGGAGCTGGGCAGATGGAATGTACGTTTAAAGATGGAATAAAGAAGTCCAATCTATTCATTTTGAATCTGAGATGACACAGGAAAGATGTCTGTTTAGAGAAATATACTCAGTTGAATATAGGTGATCAGAGACAGGGAGTGAGGATCAGACTGTGTAATTACTTAAATTCAAATAGGTTACTGGAAAAGTCTCAAAGCCAAGTAGTCCCTAAATTCAAGTCAATCTCTATGCCTGGAACAGATTGCAGATGACAGACTTCATTTATCATCAACATGAAAGGAAAGCAGGTTCTTCTGCTGCAAAACTCAGCATTAAAACTAAATGCTTCAGCTAGGTGATCAAATAGCCACTCCTATTTTCTGTTTGTTACACGAGCCAATGATAATCTTTATCTTGCAATTTTATTGCTCCACTCCAATAACCTAATAGCTTTTACCATGTAATACGATCTGGTTTCAGGTTGAGGAAGAAAAGAGAAGACTCAGCTGACCATGGAAACAATTCAAGTGTCAATCACCAGAAGAAGAAAGGTAAAACACAGCCTTTTCAAATGGTGGCATTTTAATAAAGGTAAAAATAAATGAGTCATACCTTCAGGGAACATAGATGCGTTTTGGGAAAATGGTGAGACAAAGGGAAAAAAAAGTAAGTCCAAGACCTACCCTTTTTATAAGCCCAAAAATACAGTTTTAAATAATAAATTGTTCATGAGCTCAAACATAACTGTTTAGATATTTTAAAAAGCAAGAAAATGATACACACACAGTTTAGGCTACTGCCTATCTGACACAGCCGGGCAATTTGGAAGTAGCACATAAATGGCTTTAAGAGCATTATTAACGTTCTATTTCTCACATGGGCACTAACTAGACTTGCTTCATGACTTACACTTTACATATACATTGTTCTTTACATACTCTCTTTCCTTGTGGACCTGGAGAATAAACCTGCTTTTATGTTATAGACATTCATATATAAGAATATATCAAGAACTAAAATCCTTTAAAAAGTCATTTAACTTAGTATAATCTTCAAGCTTTACTCTTTCCTGTTAAAAGCAGCATACTGTGAAAACTTACCAAACACACACACACACAAACACACACAAACACACACACAAACACACACACATACACACACACACACACACTTTATGAACAACATAGGGTACTGAATCCATAATGATAATTTTCCATCAACTTTCACAGTAAACTGTACTCTGGCTAACTTAAGACCACAATTCACAGACACTGCTAAATAACAATGACTTAAAATTTATGTGCCTATGAAGAAAACAAGATGTACATTCATTCACTCTTTATTTATTTTTGAGACAGGGTTTTTCTGTGTAGCCCTACCTATCCTGGAACTAGCTCTGTAGATGAGGCTGGCCTCAAACTCAAAGAGACCCATCTGCTTCTGCCTCTCAAGTGCTGGGATTAAAGGTGTGTACCATCACACAAGGCAAGATGTAAATTTTAATAGACTAAAACAAAAAAGATGTACAAGTTATATAAATGGAAAAACAAGAGGGTAATGCACAGAATGCACAGGGGAAAATAGGTAAAAAAAAAATAACAAAGCAAATGTTAGTAAGAATGAAAAATGAGAAATGCAGCCTTTTCTATATCTACAAACTAGAAAAAGTACAAAATAATCTAAAAGCTTTTACTGGAAAGATTTCTTGCTGTAGTATTTAGGAAACATATACTGACTCTATCAAACATTCAAAAAAAGAGAAGACACTTACAAAATCATCTCCTGAGTCAGCTCCCATGGAGGCCACAGACTCCTTGCTCACAGTTCGTGGGATCCTCGGAGTGCCACCTGGTCTCTGAGCAACAGCAGTCTCTTCTGCAATTTTCTTCTTTAGTTTTGCAAACATTTTTGCTGTGTGGGTATGTTTCAGGGGAAACTTAACCCCTGGACTTCTCAGTGAATGAAATTCACTCACACCTCCAGGCTAGCTGCATCCCACTTAGATGTGGGCCAAAGAATTTTGGCAGCACAGGCTCTATAAATCAGATGAAAAAGAGCCAAGTTAAACAGCTGTCAGACCCAGGTTTCAACAGTAGTTTCATAATACATATACACACACATAATTATTAAACATTTAAAAAACACTCAGGTGCTTCACTTACATATATGAATAAGGACATCTGGTCTGAGGGAGGCAGAGTAACCTGCCAAGGACTAAGTACATAGGGCTAGTGTCTGAACACAAAGCTGATTCATAAACCTCAACCTTTTGTTTTAGCAATGGCACATGTAAAATTTTCCAGGTCAACAGCATGTAATTATGACTTAATGTTTCAAATCTTTCTTCTAATAATATATTTACTAAGATTTTAGTGTTTTTTTTTTTCCTCCTTAAGTCAAAAGATAAAAATATGCAACTTAAGCCCTGGCTTTCAATCAGGTGCTTCCTCCTAGAGGGGGGGAAAAGTTACAACATAGAAAAAAAAAAAAAAAAAAAAAAAACCACCAAGAAATCCAGACTAACTATAGTCATCAGATGCCCTTTAACTTTTCACACCTGTGTGGAAATGTATAATTTTCTTTGTGCTTGATAATATTACCTTAAACCACAATTTCTTCCATATGATATTTAACATGAGATTCAAAATTTCTTTCCTTCAACGCTATCTAAAACATTACTGGACCAGGTGCAGAAGCAGAAGGATCTCTGTGAATTCAAGGCAAGTCTGGTCTACACAGCTCCAAGTCAGCCAGGGAGGGCTAAATAGTAAGAGCTTGTCTCAAAAACAAAACAGAGCGAACTCCTACTGTTCTGTTTCAAGCTTAACTTTTCACGCCTTGTGAAGGGTACACTCTGTTGTAAGATGACAGATGATGCCTCACCACTTCAGATTATCCATTAAGCCTATGAAATCCTTCAAAACTTTACGCCCCCCCCCCCAATTATCTGTAAACCACTGTACTCACCTGTCTTATCTACTATATCAAAACAGTCTGGAGGTCAAAGTCACTGTCCTGTGTGACAACAAAGATAAAATAGGTTGGATATTTCAAGTGCAAGATCAAAACGTTCTGCGGGTGCGGGACAAAAGAAGAGGTCAGGGCTGAATAAGTGGGCAAATATACTTTGCCACTACTGTACTGTGCTCCTCAGTCCCAGTCGTCAACCCAAGAATTTCACCTTTAAGCAAAAATTATTTCTCACAGCATTGGTTGCCTACATTCACGTCTCCCTAGGAGTTCTGAGCAAAACATCTTGAATTAATTGAAGGCTTCCCAGTGACAACATGTATTTTTCAGCTGATTCTCATACACATGAAGTGTTTACCTGGTCAGGCTTGTGATCTGGTCCCTGAGCCCTTACTCGCACTAAGTTGCTAGAACAAATAACAGCAAAGTTCTGACAGATGGTTAAGGTCCAGAGGTGCAGGTCACTGCAATTAGGATCCCACTCCCTCTGGCTCTCTCTGGAGCTGCGGCCCTGCTAACGCTGTCAACCAAGAGAGGGGCTCAACCACTGTTTGACAGTAGGGAGATTGCGCCCCTGAAAACAGTGGTGGCTTGGCAGGTCGCGCAGGGCAGCTTCAGGCTCTCAGGCCAAGGAGGCAGCCTCCGCCCCGAGTTCTCTGAGCACTCCGGCACCGCCCCGACCCCTGGGATGGGGGCCATCGTGTCCCCACCTCGCGGCAGACCGCCGGAAGCCACGGGAGAGAGGGAGGCCTACTTGCGTCCGGGACTCCTGTAGTGCACTTGCTGTCTAAAAGCAGCCACGCCTCCGCGGACTCTCGAGGGCGCTTGGCCCCCACCTCAGGCCGAGGAGCCAAGCACAGACCCGGAACCGCACGTTTGCCGCGCGCCGGAAGTGGCAGCGCGTCGGCTGGGTTCTTCGCGTGCGCATGCGCCCGTGTGCGAGTCAGCGGGGCGCGAGCGGGTTGCTTGGGCCGTTGGGCTGGAACGGATACAGGGCGCGGGCACCTGTACCTGTGCTGGCCGGCCACTGCCACGTCAGCGAGCCGCACACGACTGCGGACCGCAACCTGGCCGCCCTCGATCGCCACCTTCCCTTCTGAAGAGGAAGGAGTCCCGTGGCGTGCGGCACCCCAGTGCCGGCTTCGGGGCTACAGGAAAGCCTGTGCTCCAAAAACTACAATGGGCACCTTTCCGTCCGTGTTGCTGACGATCATGTTTCATACAAATGAAAAAAGTTTCTAGAACCTTACATCTTTGTTCTGACTAAATCAGATTTCCACATTTCTCAGTTTCAAACCAAGCATTGTACATTATAGCAGCTTCAGTCAAGCCCCAGCCTAAGGGTTTTTGTTGGTTCCATCTATTATAGTCTTCTCTTGTTCCAGTTGTAGTAGCAACCAGGCAGGGGGAAAACGAAACAGTATTTCTATTATTATTAATTATTCACTATTATCTACAAAATAAGCGTGAATCTGTAACTCAAGACAGAAGCACTTAAGGTATTAAAGGAAACAGCGTCAATAATACTAAAAGTACACAAAACTTTAAGCAAATAATGTTTATTTTTTATATTGATGATACACTTAATATATACGTGATTCAAGATACAAAATTCATTTACAAGAGTTCACACTAGATGAATGTATACACATTCCTAGAGAATATTTATCAATGCAAAGTTCTTTATTACACTGACCACAAAAAACGCAAATATTCTGTAATCTTGTTATCTAACAAACATCAAAACAACGTTTTATTTTCCATCCTAGTATTTGTGCCCTCAAAGTGACAGGCACTGTGTAACAGTTAAGAATATTGGAACGCCTATGGAATCTGCTCTGTAGAATCACAGTGTTTACTCTGAAATTCATGTAGTGAAGAAGTGAAAGGCTCACATCCTGTATGACAAATCACATACACAAGAGTTAAGTGATCAACAAAAAAAAAAAAAAAAAAAAAAAGTTTAAGACCCTGACAATTTCTAAGGTCTATAAAATGTTAACTGTAACAGACAAAAGCAGAAAATGACTGCTGGAAGTGAACAAAACCAAATGTAAAAACATCCTTAAGAGGATGAATGGTTTAAGCAATTTAGAAACACCACAGACAAGACTTTTAGAATACAAATGTTCAAGTCAAATGATACAATAGAATTTCCCCCTTAGTCACTGTGGTAAAGTCTCTTCAAAATTGACCAGTAACACATACAACATGTGAATCTAAACAATTTACTGTATAACAGAGCTGACTGACAAGTTTATATTAACTCACAATACCCAAATTTTAATACAAATAAGACTGTCTCAAGGATCATAGTGATCTGTGAACAACTAGATAGGCAATCAGCTTTATTTTTACGACAGAGAGCACTTGAATAAGAATTCTTACATAAAAATTGTGCTTCGATCTGTTGAGAGCTAATAAATGTAACTCTATAATCCCTACAGTGTTACAATTCTATAACATTTCAGTTACAGACAAGCACATTAAAAAAAAAGTGTTTCACACTACTAGAAAGTCAAGTATAGTTTCTGCTATTTCAACAAGTGCATTTCTGCCTAACATAGTGTAGACAACAGGTTCACCATTATGTTCAGGGTAAAAAGATCAACAAAATGTAAAAAACAAAAACAAAACAAAAAAGCCCCAAACCCTTGATTTAATTAACCTTTAGTGATTCTTTGAATAAAGCTAATTGACACTAAGTCTTAAGATGGAAACTGCTCAGAAAATAACAAAGTTTCTAAAATTAGTTATACTAATCTTTACAGCAAAGTAAAAATATATGACTTCTAACTACTTCATCTGATTCAGTGACAAATGCAACTATCACTTATATTGGTGTTACAAAATGAGGGTAACTTTTCTGGGGAAATTCCTTCTCTTGTAATCTCTACTAAGCATTTCTTACTATGTAAGACCTTCCCTGCCTCAATTTTAAGAATCCCACGACTTATAGGACTCTAGTTGAAGAGCAAGGCTTATTAAAAAAAAAAAAGTTTGGAAAACTAGTGATTATGGTCTATGTGGTAAAAAGAATGCTCCTATGCAACTACAAATGGCCACATAAATCAAGTTCTAAGTTACTGTGCTGAACCACACAATGTAATTTAATGATACAATAATTCTTAAAAAACAAACCCATTCCTCAGGAAACAGTAACAGAACTTATTATGTTACAACACTTTAAGTATTTCTCCACCTCCCCAGAAGACTTTAAAATACACCACTGTATACTTTTAATTTAGAAAAAAAATTAGTGGCATGCAAAAGAAGATGGGAGTTAAGATTCTGTAAACATACAGTGGCATTTCTCTTCGGTTTGGAAATGTTTACTGGGGAAAGAAGTAACATCATTTGACATTTTATAATGGTTATTTATGCTGATTTCATGCTTGAAAATTCATGGTTCAAACTCTAATGTTTATAAATCACTTTTGAACCAGGGACCAATGGACATTCCTGACAGCTTTAAACGAGGGAGGGAAAACAGTATATATACAAAACGTATAAAAATTTAGTTACCTTTCACTTCAGACTTATATATAAAAAAACTAGCCATAATTCCTCTTCAATTTGAAAGTGATGTAACCCAGTTCACTAATTTTCATTTCATAACAATGAAAATTTAAAAAGTTAAATCTGAGATCTGAGAAAAGCAAAATCTGAAATTAGTGATATTACCACAAATAATACTACATATAAAAAGATGATTGTCTTAGGATACAGACTAGAATTGTCCACTTAAAAGGAAAAATATTTGCAATTTGTAGATTGTTTTGTGACCAAATTCAGATGAGTCTGTAAGTAAATCTGTCAAATGCAATGTAATATACTTTAAACTGTTTTTAAAATGGAATCTACTGTCAATATGATAAAACAAACAACAATAACAAAAACCCCCAAACCACTGCTTTGAGTAGTCTGTAAACTTAAAATTTGAAAACAATAAAATATTTTAAAATGATAAAATGGTGTTACAGTTATGAATAACAGCGTTGTGTAAAAATGAAACTCTAAACTAATTTTTACTTAAGAAAACATATAAAATCTCAAAGAAAATACTTATATGGTACCAAATTAGTTATATTTAATGCATTTATCCTTACCTAACTGTATGTCCTCCTACATCCTTCCTTCCCTATAAGCAAGTGATTGATCCCATCTTCACATAAATTATTCTCTACTAAATAAAATGCATGTTGAGACTTACATTCTTGTGCTCAGAACTCAGCGAGGATGGGACTTAAGTATAGCTACGTTTGGAAGGCCTAGTCTGAAGAAGATGAATTGTCTTACTTTTATTAAATTATGTGGTATCCAGTGTTCAGGAAAGACTAGGAGTTGACTATGTGTGCATAAGTATTCAAGAGAATATGGGAGAAAAGGCTTGGTTTTCCCAGCAATTCCTATTTTACTGAACTGCAAAGTTACTAGCTTTGTTACTGACTGGGACAGCAGTTACAGGCACAGAATCACCTTTCCCTACTATGTTTTTTAAAAAGCAAATAAACAGTTAGGTGTATGAGTATTTTGCCTGCATATATATCTATGCCCACAGAGGCCAGAAGAAGATATCAGATGCTCTGGAATTGAAGGCTGTGAGCAGCTATGTGTGTAATGGTACAGGACTTTAATCTCAGCACTCAGAAAGTGGAGGTAGGAGGACCTCTGTGAATTCAAGGCCAGCTTGTTCTAGATAGCAAGCTCCAGGACAGCCTGGGCAACATAGAGAGACCGTCTCAAAAAAAGAAAAACACAAAGAGTTGCTCTTATTAACTGCTCAGCCATCTCTCCAGCCCCTGTGAATTTTAAACAACATATGATCTGCTTTCTTCAAAAAGGTTTGGTTATTAAAACAACATTAGAGTCTTTGAACATTTTTTGAATTTCTCAGAAAGAAAATAAACCACATTAATATATCTTAATGTATTTCAGGAAAAAGATAACTTTAAGAGTATAATTGAGGGGCGGGAGAGATGGCTCAGTGGTTAAGAGCACTGGCTACCCTTCCAGAGGACCAGGGTTCAATTCCCAGCACCCACATGACAGTGCACAACTGTCTTTAACTCCTGTTCCAGGGGATCTGACACTCTCACACAGACATAAATGTAAGCAAAACATAATAAATTGAATGCACTAAAAAAGAGTATAATTGAAAAGTGTTATGAATAGCTGGCTGCTTTATTAACAATGGGGCAGGGGTAAATGTAATAATTTTAGAAGTGGTAAAATTGACTCAAACTGATTTTTCTCTTTGAAACAAGTAATAAGAGAGATTTGGTTTTTGGAAGAATACAGTACAAAGTTGCCCTGGAGTTATATTTTACAATGCAGAAATAATTTTATTCTTTTTAATAAATGTATTGAAGTGTGTCTAAATATCCCTTACATTCATTCATGCAAATAAACACATGAACTAAAAATATTAATATGCTGCAAAATGCCAGACACTCACAAATTGACACCGTACATATTTTCTGTAATTTTACTGTCTCCATCACCATCACCCAAAGACTGTTATGATTTTTGAGTCAGGGTTTCCTGTAGCCCATGCTGCTCCTAAACTTACTATGCACCAGAAGCTGGCCTCAAACTCCTACTACCCCCTCCTAAGAACTGGGATTACAGATACTGTCCCTGCCCCACACATTGTACTCAGAAGCCTAGGACTTTAAAGCCTTTTAGGCACTTCATAAGAAACCCACTTTGTGTGTGAATGTATGGTTAAATTGTACAGTAAAAGTATTCCCAGAGAACTCAGCAATAAAAGTAAAGGCTCTGAATTTGCTGGAAGCATTTTTCAGATGAATATACCTATCTTTGATATGCAATGCCAGTAAGAAAAGTTTACTTAACCAGACAGCTGCTATAGACACACACACACCAACAACCCAGTTCCTCTCTGTCCAGCCCACTGAGGTTCGGCCTTCTTTTGCTAATGTCCCTTCTTCTGCCTCACAGAGACACATATAAAATGATCATACTGATGGGAAAAAAAACCTCAGAAATTAAAATTTAGCATCAGATATTATAATGATAAACATGGCTATTTCCTCAACTTAAAAGACATTTCCTATTTTCAAGTGAGAGCAAAGTAATTTTTTTTCAATAGCCCTCAAAGTCCTACTCAGTACTAACACTCAAATATGGGCTAAGAAAAATAAAGAACTAATAGATTAAGACACTGCTGGTGTCTCAGTTTCAAAAAACATAGTTTCTCAGGTTTCTAGCAAATATATCAATTTAAATGGAAGTTTGTAGACGACTTTAAAGCTGAGAATATGCAGCCTACTCTTAGTATCTTCATATCTTAATTTCAACTCCAAAGGAGCCCATTTTATCTCAGCACAAGCCCCTTAAAATTGAGGCTTGTGAAGGATATCCAACAACAACCTAATTATAGTAGCATGAACAATGCCACTCTGATGTCCTCACAGAACTAAAATAAATCAGCCCACAATGGGTATGGGTATATAATATACACACACTGCATCACTGCATACCAAGATATTTTAAAATATGTACACATATATACAAAAAGTTTACAGAGATTTCATATCGCATCACAAAAATATAGACATGCCATTAAAAGTATGAATTTCAAATAAATAAGTTCTAAAAAGAGCCTTCAACCTAAACACTCTTTAAATTCTCCAAATAAACATGAGAACAGAAAACATTTCCAAATCTCCAAGAGACTCAAGGCATTTAAATTCATATTAAGCCTTCCACTCACATAGAGTGGACGGATGTTATGCAGACACTGGCACCTTAATGTATCTCCAGCCCAAAACATTCTCTAGTTATTGAGGTTATTATAACTCTCTATGGATAACTGATACTTTTCAACTAGGTTGAAACGCCCCTCAGACAGACAGAGATTGAACTTGGAGAAGAATTCTACAGAAGGATCTGTTTCTGATTCGCAAGTCTGATCTGGACTTCTTCATTGACATTAATGAAATTCAGTATTATTACCTATTTAAGGAAATTCTATTACATGACGGAGGAGAAAAAACAAAACCAAACTCCAAACCCAGACCTCCAGTCAGGAAAACCTCAAATAAGAACAAATTATACTCCAATTTCCAAACTGTGAAACATTTTAACTTTGTTAAAAAGTATAAAGGGCACAATAAATTCTGTGCTTTGAAAGTTTTTTGAGAGCACCACTTCCTAGGAGGGAAATACTTACATAAAAAGAACATATCCTGCCTAAAATCAAAGAAAAAAAAATCTGATTTTATAATTAATAAAAATTGCTAGTGGTGGCTGATTCACTGGCATGAATATTCATTGTATTGGGATTTAAACACAGAGCTTTGCAGATGCTAGGCAAGTACTCTATGACTGAACCTTATCCTGACTGGTTTGAATATCCAAAACAGTGAGAACAAAATCTTAACTTTTATGTTAAGATTATACAGCTCTAAAATTTTCCTCCCTGTTTATTACAGAAAGAAGCCTGAGCAACTGGGCTGAGATGAGCTCATGTTTGCATGTCTATCACCAAATAGCTGGCAGCTTCTGACATCTCAGGTTTCTTTCTCTAAGACAGGAAAGGTGGCTGCTTTAGTATCAGAAATACATGGCTGGGCAGTGGTGGCGCACGCCTTTAATCCCAGCACTTGGGAGGCAGAGGCAGGCGGATTTCTGAGTTTGAGGCCGGCCTGGTCTACAGAGTGAGTTCCAGGACAGCCAGGGCTACTCAGAGAAACCCTGCCTCAAAAAAACAAAAAAACAACAACAACAAAAAAACAACAACAACAAAAAAAAAACAAAAACAAAAAAATGGATTCAGAGAGAAAATGCCATTGTGCTTCACTGTGCTTTGTGCATAACATGTGTTTACAGCGATTCTTAAGACACCAGAAACTTTATCAGAATCTACAGAGAAACTTGTGTAATTTGAGTGCAAAAATGTTGCTCCCTTGGCTTTGCTTTTTTTTAGTTTCACTATTTAAGTTTTTAAAAAGTCTAAGATTAAATGGGGCTTAAAATAGACAAATCTATTTTTGCGAAAGGGTCTCATATTGTAGCACAGGCTGGTCTTGAACCTACTCTATATAGCTAAGGATGGCCTTGAACTCCCGATGCTCTTGCTGTACCTCTAAGTATCAGGAATGGAAACCAGGGATGTATACAAGCTAGGCAAGGTTTTAATATTAAGCCACAATTTTAGTCCCCAAGGCAAGGATTTTTAAATCTCCTCTGCTTATATTTCACCATTAAAAAAATGTGGTGTGACACACGTTTGTTTTTTTTTTTAAAAGGCATAAATTTGGGGGGTGGGGGGAATGGGGATAGGGGATGCCATCTGAAGTGTAAATAAAATATCTAATAAAAATAAAATAAAATAAAAGAAAAGAAAAAAAAAGGTATAAATTTGCTTTTAAAGTTTCTTCAAATTTCTTCCTACAGTTTTGCTCTCAAAAGATTCCAGATCTCTTGACAATTATTTTCAAGATCGACTTTTGCTATATAATCTAGGTTAGCTCTGACCTTGCAACCTTCCTGCCTTAGCCTCCTATGCACTGGGATTAAAGGCATGCATCACCATACCCAGCTCAAAATTGGCTCTACTGTTTTCTTTCTTTAAAAAAATGTTTTTCCCCTAGTGATGGAGACCAAACACAGGATTTCTAAATACTCTACTATGAAGCTACAGCCTCAGCTTTGGTCCATTTTATATCTTTAACCACTAGTTAGGAACTGCATTACTATTAGTTTAAGAACCCATGTTATAATCTAGTTTTACACTGTGATCTCTAACATACATTTTTCTGACCATGGAAGGTCTAATTTAATTTTTCCAGGAAACTCACTTTAAGCAAGTCTCAAAACAGCCAAGTAGGACCTAGCGGTTTTTGGTTTGTTTTGAACCATCTTAGTAAACACGATATAGAAAGGATGTTATAGTGCTAAAACCACACAAATCAACTTTTCTGGAAGCAAGGCTCCAAAAATCACAGACAGGAATAGGATCTTCGGTGAGTAGCTCCACTTTATATGAAGAGTGCTAAAATGCAGACCCGTGCACCTATCTGTCTGTTAAAGAACATCATGCTGTTACTAGAAAAGCCAGGATTAGAACTCAGACCTCTTGCTTCTGAAACCAGTGGTCCTTATGCTTAACAAAAGGTCTGGGCCACTTTAGATGTCAGGGAACAGGAAAGTGGTTGTTGTTGGTCAATACTTAAAGGAACTGGAACAGAGGCCAGACAGCTAATGACCAATTACTGCTACACTACAGGAGGATAGTTAAAAAAAAAAAAAGAAAGAAAGAAAGAAAGAAAGAAAGAAAGAAAGAAAGAAAGAAAGAAAATCATGATTTGCAAACAAATGGAAGTAGGCCTTTTAAAAAAGAAAAACCTCCATCTTGGAAGGGCTCTTTCCAGATTAATCTTTTTCTAAGCTTTCAAAAATACTGTCTGAAAGAACATACAAGCAATTTTAAAAGCAAATAAAATTTCCTAAGTCCCTGACCCAACCATAACCTGGACTTCACAAAGTAAGTGCCCTAGAGCATAATGTGGCCACAACTTACACCCACATGATGCTCCAGTGAGAGTAACTGGGTAAAAGTACCGCATCAAAAGTGTCCTTATGGACACAGGAAAGAGGTCCTGAAAACAACCACTTCATTTCTCCAGGAACTGTCAGGCAGACCGTGAACACGGACCTTACAATTCACAGACTTCTGAATTTAAATGCCATGCAACCCAAAGAGGCCAGGAAGGAAGAACCTTCACAGCTAGTGCCTTAGAGATTACCAAGGAGATGGAGGGGAAGAACATACAAAACTCTTTATATTACATACTGAGTCCTATTTAAAATAATACAACAACTTATGCATGAATATAAAATAACAAAACACAGGGACTTTTAATATCTTACTTCCAAACTGTCAAAGCAAAATTAACTTCTGACTGACTTTCTTAACACCCGGTTATCCTCAACTCACTGACAGTCTCTCTAACATCAATGCCTTGGAAACTTGAATATGAAAGAAAGATTAGAAACTGTGCAGTGAGTATACCAAGAAATCGATCATAACACTGTTTAAAACCAACCAATGAAGTCTGTGTAAATCCAACCGGAGACATCACAGAATTATGAAACCAATGACCTGATTATTGGCTGAAATATTTAAAAGTATTTTCCTTTGCATTTTTAGCATTCAAAGACCACAAAGAAAATAAAATATGCAAACAAATCTTATAATAATAGCACTCACATTCTAAGTAATATCTGTCACTTAAAGTACCAATTTAAGATTTAATTTCCAGATGCAAACCAATTCTAAACAAGTTCTAAAAATCTGACATCACTTAATGAAATGCAGACATCTCAAGACATCAGTTTGCACATTAGAGAGTGACTTATGTTCCTACTTAATGTGGAATAAGAAGAAACTCCACAGAAGGGCTCTGCTCTTGACTGTCAATAGTCTAGTGGCCAGTTTCACCACTACAAACAATTATGTATTTCCCAAATCTAGACATTTAAAGGTCCAAGCTTAACTTATGGATTGTCCTCATTATGTAAAAATAAACAATATGTTCTTCTTAAGGTGGCAATAGTAACTATTTGAATGTAGGGGTAGATGTTGGAGGTAAGAATCTAATGTCAAAACCAAAAAATAAAAATTTCAAGATTGAGAGTTTAAAAGACTTTAAAGATTGTATTTTAAAAGTTACCCTAAAAGTTTGAACTTTTTTCAGTTTGCTTTTAAAATGGTAGTTCCTAAATCCAAAAATAAAAACCAAGTAACACACTATGTCTCTGTCACTACATTAAAAAACTGCACCATTTAAAATCTGTGGAAAATGATAAACTCTTAAACAAGAGGGTTTTAATAGTCATCCATAGAATTCTCAAAGAAGATGTTTCGAACATCCAGAATGGAGGCCAATTCCAAAATGTGCTTCTGAAGGTGAGGGTTCTCCACGGTCTCATCCCTTGGCAGTTGTGGATAGGATTCTGGGTAATTTCGAGTTTCCTGGTAAATAAGGAAAGTCATGAATCACTGACTGCTGGGAGGAAATTACTTGGCTTAACAGTATTAAGGAGCAGTTAAATGTTTATTTTCTTCTCTTACCAGTTATTATTACTAGTATATCTGTTTATTTTTTTGACTTTTAGACAGGATCTTGTTATTCCTCAAACATGTGGTAATGTTCTTTTGTCAGCCTCCTGAGAGCACAACCATATTTGGGTACTGTATTGAATTACTAACAAGTGACAATTTTAACCTCTCGATATAGCTTCATATGGGCTAGCTTAATATATTAGCATACTGAATTATTTTACAAATATTTGCTAACCTCTATGGCTGTTAGGCTCTATATTCTATACTCTCAAAATTCATGCAAATCCTCAGATCCACACATAGAACTAAACAACGCCCCCCCCAAGTCATTGCACGTATAAAAAAAGCTGTAGTAGAAATCAAAATGAGTAAAAAGACAAAATCTAAAATAAAAACTTCCTGAAGAGAAAAAAACCTTTGTAAACTTAGAACAGAAAAGATTTCTTAGGTACCTGAAAAAAACCAAACCAACCACAAAAGAAAACCTAGTTAGTTGAATTTCCTCAGCATTTAAAAAGCTTAGTCTTCATAAACTTATTGTTAAATGAAAAAATCTTCACCACCACTCCTAATGAGTGAAAGGCAGACTGGAGCCCATCCACCTGGATGGGCGCAGACTGTAGGTCTGTGGCACCCAGTGCAGCCTGTACACAAGCCCTTTCATACCTTGTCAAGGGAGTATTAATGACCTGTGTTGAAAAATGGCCTGGCAGTTTCTAGAAATGGAACACACATCAACTTTCTGTCAATAAAACTCAAAAAGTAGGAAGGGCAAGTGGTCCTGATGGACAGTACATATGACACAGTGAACTCACACTGGATGTCAATCACAAAAGAAAAGCAACTAGTGATAGGAGAAGACAGTGGCTCTTGACAGTGGAGAGGACAAGGAAGCCCTGCCTCTAGGAATAAGAGGCAGGGCAGTGATGTCTGAGTTTCCTAATGATCATCTTTGAAGAGACTGAAAATAAGAAGAGCTTGTGTTTCCATACAAGTTAAAAAGTTAAAGTTGCTGACTAAGCTGAAGCCTAGTGGTGAGGCAGCATAAAAGACACTTTTATTAAAGTCTTCTCTGTATGTGAACAAAAATTCAGAGTTAAAACTCAAAATATGTCTGCAAAGACTCACACAACGTCTTCTACTTTGTACTGAAGCAGAGTTTCATTGACAGCTAATATTACAGCTGTCCAGGTGATCAGCAACAACAGAAAAAAGGACTATTACTCAGAAAGAAAATGAACTAAGCAGAGTTGGAGGAACAGCTCAGTGGTTCAGAACACTTGTTGATCTGGACTTGGTTCCCAATACCCACAATGGAGGCTCAAAACCACCCCAAACCCCAGTTCCAGGAGATCTGATGATATCTTCCTGCTTCTGTGGGCACCACACATTCATGTGGTACACATACATGCATGCAAGCAAAACACTTACACACAAAAAAAATAAATAAAAAATGAGAAGCTAGTGATATATAAAACAAAAAATGCACTAATCTTAGTAACAGCTTTACACAAGATTCTACGCAATGCGATTCAGGTTCATGATATGGATGTGAAAACCATCATGTGAGCAGCGATCTGTGATGTAGTGGTTCATAGACTCTCCAGAAGGGCTCAGAGGAAACATTCTGGAATGACGCTGTCCTGTGGTTTAGTACAAGTTTGCACTCACAATAATACAATGTATACTTCAGTTTTGTGCATTTTACTGTAAGCATACATTGTGGGGCATACCTATAATCCTGGTACTCAGGAGGCTGAGGCAGGTGGACAGAAAGTTCAAGGCCAGCCTGGACTAAATGGTGAGACTATCAATTATACAAAGCCAAACTAGAAAAAAGATGAAAGTATATAGTAGAATACTTTGAAACTACAAGTTGTAAAATGCTTTAAGAGAGAGAGAGAGAGAGAGAGAGAGAGAGAGAGAGAGAGAGAGAGAGAGAAAAAGAGAGAAAACCAAAAAACCTCATGGTCTATAAGTTAAAAAATGCAACGGATAACATTAAAATCCAAAAACCCTGAGCACCAACTTGGCCAGGACTCACTCAGTTCAGTGCATTCTCCCAAAGCTTATCGGAGAAACTTATTGCAGTAGATAGTATAACATGAAGACCTGCATCTGGACAATGTGGAGAGAATGGGATTGTGGTGCATTCAATCCTAAACAGATGTCTTCATTATTCCAAATCCCAGGTGCTGGGATGACCTTTCTTCACATTGTATGAAGGTGTGTCCCTGTATTTTCAGTTGTTAATTCTTGGTGGAGAGGTAAATGCTGGCAGGATTTTGGTACTGTCATTTCTATGGCCCATCACCCAGTTTTCCATATGTAAATGCTTGTTTTCCTCACCTGCCCAAAAGATGAAGATCAGGCAGCCCTCATCACCTAAAGGCAACCCTAAGAGGTGGATCAGGTAATGTTCTGCTGCTGAGTGGTTCAGACTGAAACACAGGTTTTCTGTAATAAAGAGCTGACATCTGGACCTGGGGCAGAAAGTATGGTGGGGACAGGACTTCTAGAAGGAGGAGGGGGAGAGGGGAGGAAGGGAAGAAAAATAGAGAAAATGGGGGACAGGGGAGAGGGAGATGAAGAGGGCAGGCTTGGAAGAGAATGGAAAGGAGCAGGAAGGTAAAGAGCTACCCCCATGGCAGGGACACTGTGCGTGTGGTGGGCGTCAGGTTAAGTTAGAATTTAGCAGAGCGTCTGCTCCAGCTAAAAGACAGCAGCTTTAAGCTATATAAGAAGGCCCATGCTTAATTAAATAGAGAGCTGGTCCAAGAAAGCCCTGTAATACTCAGGGCTCAGGGACCTATGCAAAAGAAGAGGTGAAAAGACTTTCTAGACACACAGGGGTGATATACACATGCGCTCAGAGACTGATAGATGTAGAAGGACCAGCACAGGAAAGACTTTCTGGACACACAGGGGTGATATACACATGCGCTCACAGAGACTGATAGATGCAGAAGGACCAGCACAGGAAAGACTTTCTAGACACACAGGGGTGATATACACATGCGCTCACAGAGACTGATAGATGCAGAAGGACCAGCACAGGTACCAACCAGACAAAATCCTAACCCCAACCAAGAAGCATTGTTACCTTCTGGGAAAAGGAATGAGTTTTCTACAATGGTGTATCACTAGGTTTATCAAACATATTCCAGGACAGATCCCATGTCCAAGAGTAGCTAGCCAACATGAAATACATCCCATGTGTTTTGTGTGCATTTTTTTGTTTATTATTATTATTCTTCGACTTACTGGTCTTTTTATTTGTTAGTTTTTTTTTTAAACGAGGTCTCACCATGTAGCCTTGGTTGGCTTGGAGCTCACTATGTAGACTAGGCAGGCCTCAAACTCAGAGAGAGCCTTCTGATTGTCTCCTGAGTGCTGAGACTAAAGGCGTGCACTAACTATAACTGTATCATTTATATAATAATAAACATCTGGAAGCAATCCAAATATCCATTATTGGCAGAATGGTAACTGAGTCAGTAGCAAAGAATGAAAACTGTAATCAACTTGGCTCCTTTTAACAACATGCCATTCATACATGTACATATATGCATGTAAAAGGGTATATATGTATTTTATGTTTTAGTGGTGCTGCTGATTGAACTCAGGACACTGTGCCCATTAGGTGGGCATTCTACCACTGAGCTATATCTCTAGCCCTCAGAACACCACTGGCTGAAATAAAGCAATATAAACCAGTCATATACTAGACAGAAATGAAAATACACAAGGTTTTAATAAAAGCCAAATGATTACAGCACTCAGGAGATCAACTGCATTTGAGGAGAGATTTGGCAGGACCCACAGCAGTATTCCCAAGTAAAGACAGTGTCTTATATATTCCAGGCTACCCTCAAACTCAATAGGTAGCCAAGGGTGACCTTGAACTTGGACCTCTACCTCTGAAGTACTGGGAATGAAGCAGCTCATGAAAATGTTCCTAATGGGAACATGTGTCACAGTATTGTTAATCTTTTTCTATCTATTCATTTCAGCTCTTCAAGATAAGGTTTTACTGTGAATTCCAGGCTGAGCTTGAACTACTGAGTTCTGGGATTACAAGCATGCACCACCGTGCCTACAATACTATTCATCTTAATGCTACACATGCTTACTTCTAAATACTATTCTGGATCTATTGAGAGTTTATTTAATGTAAGTAAAATATAATAAATAATACTCAATAACAAATTAAAATGGTGAACTTGGTTTTTAATGGTTCTCTGCCTACCCGAAAGGCCTTGTGCATCCTCATGGTGGCTGAACAGAAGACAAACCTTGTGAGAAGCAATCGAAGAAATTCATCACCAAAAAACTGGAGGAAGGCCTGATCTGCAGAGAGGAAGGGACAGTGAAAGGAGGTGACATGAAAATGACACTTCAATAGGCAACTAAGTTAAGGGAAGGCTTCATGTCTGGGACAAGTACCTTTAAAAAACCTATACAATATATAGCAGGAAACCATTTAAGCCACTACAGTAAGCTTTGTTAAGTTTTCAGGTAGATTAGCAGGGTACCTATTGAACGTGAATGGGTCAGTAGCTGGGCAATATCACGGTTGATTTTTCGAAGATATTCTTGACATTTTTCCCACAGGCCTCTACGCATGCTTGACAATCCAGACACAAATAGGAAGGCCATTAGAGGATTGTTCAAAAAGAGCGTGAAGAGGCTACCTCGCTGAGACTGATCTGTAATAACAAACATGTTACATACAGACAAGAGTTTTACAAAGGGTTAGCAAACACATGAGGAATATTTTAATATACTAATAATGTGTAAAATTAAAGCTGTATCAGTAAATCACAATTCAACAAGTTAATTCTTTATGAAGCTATGAAAACACATCCTAGGCAACTGCCTTCTAAATAAAATAAGAATACTGAGCCTCCTTCATTATGAATGATAAATAAATACATTTCTTATTATCTGAACAACTAGCCAACTTCATCTGAATGTGGCAAGTGTTGACCATGAAGCATCCATGATGTAAGTATCTGATGAGCATCTGACTTACCAACTTTCATGACTTGTTCTTTCTCTGTAACTCAGGCCCTTTTTGAGACAGGGCCTTATGGAGCCTAGGCTGGCCTTAAACTCATGAAGTAGCTAAGGACAAAAGACTCTTGTCTTTTTCCCTCCCAAGTGTGGGATGATAGGTATGTGCAACCACATCCGGCTCTCTGGCTGGCTCTTTAATGTCAACATTTTCTTTCTTTAGCACTACACACTCCGATCTCAGCTCTTAGTCCACGGTTGAGCTCCCAATCCCACCATCTCCTACTTCTCTCAGTGTCCCTCTAACTCACTCTCTATGCCGCTCTTTCACCCTCCTCTGTTGAACATCTTTCACTCAAATCTTTCCAGTCATATCACCAATCTTGAAAGGGTTTTTATCATTCAGTCACACTGTCCATTGCCAGAGTCACTACTTTAACTGCTCACATAGCTCAGGGCTATGACAAATATAATTTCCTGGCTGAAACATTCCTGTTCAGTCATTCCTCATCCCTATCTACCATCCCTCTCCTTGCTTACTCCTCTGTGTTAATAACAGTTCCTTGTTTGTTCTCCCATGCTTCCTCCTGTTAGGTCATCTCTACCTTCTACTAGGCATTGGTTCTATAAGAAACAACTGTATTATCAGATGCAATGCTGTTCCCCAGTGCCTAGCACAATGCCTGATAAATAAATGAATGAATAACATATGTCTTGACTAAGGATAGAGCTACAGACATAAAAAAATGTAGGAACCTTATCAAATACATCTACTACTTTGTGGCTAGAGTACCCAAGCCCTGTTGTAACAATGTTATTGAATAAATCCTGAATGTTTTCAATATAAGAATATTCAATATGTCTGGTGGCTGAACTTTACTTAAAAGTATTTGTAGTCTAAATTTTATAGTATAAAGATAGGATTCTAGCAAAAAACCATTAAAGACATGAACTATTAACAGCATATACTGGGTGCTTTCTAGATACATAGCACTACACTACAGGGTTAAGTAATATTATTATTTGATAGATGAAGTAATTGAGGCACAAAATGGCTTAATAACATTTCAAAGTCACAGAGACTTTGCTAACAAGCTAACAAGAGGCTAGGTTGGGACTCATATTCAGTTGGCAGCCTTAAGTCTGTGTTTTCTTCCTCTGTGTATTGAATTCTCTAACTGAATGTTGGTATTAACACTTGACCATGTAGTTTTAAATAAAACTACATTAGAACAGGATGATGACAGCACTCTCTAGTAGTGGGAAGAGGTTATGTTCCTCCAGAAACAGTAATAAATAGGATGCAAAATCCTCAAAGCAGGAGAATTTTACCGTTGTTTGAAGGTAAGTTCTATCCCTTAGGATTTGGTTTTAGTTATGTGAACTTAGAACTGCTACAAGATTTTCCCTGTTAAATAGCAGAACTTACCTTAAAACAACGGTGTAAGTCTCCAGCTTCTCTCAGGCATTCAAGTGCTGACCATCACTTCCTGTGTCAAACTATGTCAGCAGACAGGACTTCTGGCTGGGAAGTAGCAGTGAAATGCCATCTCCCACAGAGAGACATCGGCACTGTTCACAGTCAGGGAGACAGTGAAACAGTTCAAATACTGCTAAGACAGTGTGAAGTCTCACTTAGCATTGACCTAGGAAATGACTGGGAGTTAGAATTAGATCTTATGTGTAACCTAGTGAGGACAAAATACTAAGGGCAAAAGGCTTCCATTTGTAGCCACTGGTGAAATGGCCCAAACAAACTTGTCCTTCTGGTGAATTCTGAAGAAATTTTTATTTTAAAAGTATAAGATAAAAATTCACATAAAACAAAACAAGCAAAGAAAGAAAAAAGCCTTTGAAGTTGTGCCAATTCAAGTATCCTAACTCTTAGACACAGCCTGAGAAGTTTCCTAGGCCAGCAGTTCTATGGTCTTCAAAGATGTCTAAGGTGCATAATCAAAGATGTAGAAAAATCATGCTATATGAGTATGACAAGAAAAATCAGAACCATTTTTTAAATCTAAAAAAGCCAGGAGGTCTCTAACAGCAAGAGATCAAACTATTGCTTTTTCAGATATGAATTGCCATATGTAGTACATTAGGGAAGCCTTGTCCACAAGGATTCCAGATATATTTCAGATTAACACTTGCTACAAATATCACATATCCGTGTCTAATCATGATGGGAGGTCATAACAAATACAGTCTTTATTCATTAAGACCTATTGGTGTAACAGGCACCGAGAACTTACCTTGCAAAGCTTTTGGATATGCCGTGGGAGAAAGAAGGCAGACGAGTGGCTGTCCAAACAAATTTGTAAAATTCTGCAATATATAAGCATTTAAGACTTTTATTAAAGATTTGACAAATTCTAATTTTTCAGTGTACATCACTAGTGTATAGATTGGGTTTTTAAAGTTATAAACAGATAACTGGTGCAGGTCATCTGGGTCTCTAGAAACAGTGTTCCTATGGGATATACCAGGGCCCATTTTCAAGAAGATCTAGTTTTCTGCCTCAAAGGTACTTCCCTTCCTGAGACTCATGGCAACACCTCATACAGGATAATACTGAAGTGCTCATTACAGCAAGAACTAAGTGCACATTCAGACTGCAAGTGGACTCTGCATAATTTAGGATATCATTTCTCTTAAGGTAGATGTATTATAATAAACACAGTTTTAATGCAAATTATTTGGTGAAGCAACAAAAAGGCATATATAATTCCTAGGATGAAACTGAATAAGCCAAGCCAAAGAGTTAAAAATTCTAAAGGGTAAAACCAAAGACAAACAAATGGAAAGTAAGACTATGTTCTTACTGATAAACCCACCCTAAAATGTCATGACAATAGTGCATTACAATTTCAACTAATCTCAATAAAGAGCTACTAGTGTTTTCCCCCACAATAAGAAAATGTGCCTGGCGGTGGTGGCATACACCTTTAATTTCAGAACTTGGGAGGTGAAGGCAGGCTGATCTCTGTGAGTTCGAGGTCAGCCTGGTCTACAGTGTAAGATCCAGGACAACCAGCTACACAGAGAAACCCTGTCATGAAAAACCAAAAAAAAAAAAAAAAAAAAAAAAAAAAGAAAAAGAAAAAAATGTTAAAGTTTACATAGTTAAATTAGTCAGGAAAGTAAAAAAGAAGACTCAGTAACTATTCAAGCACTGGTACAAGAGTGAGCAGAAAACAAATGGAAAAGAATGAAACGTGCAAAAAAAGGACCTGAAAATATATATGACTGCTATATGTATAACATAGATTTCTACACATCTAGAAAAACATGCTGTTTCCATACCTTGTGCTATATATTTGGATGAATATTAAGCAATAAAAAATCTAAATGAAAAAAGGCCCAAAACCTAGCAAGTTATTTTTGTGGCCTGAAAGCTCTTCTTACCTATTACGATTGCTAAGATTAATAAAGCCAATTATATAATTAAAAATCAAAAACCTAGTGCAGTACTCTAAGCCATGAAAGGTGGAAATACTGGCAATCCCAGCACTTGGGAGGTGCAGATAGTAGGGTCAGAAGTTGTTGGGGCCAGCCTGTACTCCAAAAGACTATGTCTCCAAACAAAAAAACCAAATGAACAAATGAAAGAAACAAGTTGTCCCCCTGCCCCCCAGCTTGCCTATCATGTATGAGGTCCTTGAATTCTGAAGAAAGTGATCACGGCATTATTCTACATTTTGGAAATACCTGTGGGTCCAAGGTCTCGTCTTTCTGCCTGTTAATCAAACTTTCTGTCTCTGACACTGACTGACACACACACACACACACACACACACACACACACACACTCTCACCATACTGTGTAGTATTATAATAGGCCTGAGAGCCAGCTTATAAAGTTAGCTTTGGCTGGCTTCTGGAAGCTACATGTGGGAAAAGTCACATGACTGGGCTTACTCTGTCTAGTTGGGGCAAATGACACTTCAAGGAGAACCCCGATATTCAGTGTTTCCTCTGGAAGCCTGGTAGAGGATACCCTAGTAATCAGTTCTCAATGAAAGCCCTGACTTTAGTTCTCTAGTAAGTCAGTCTTTAAAATTTTGTGACTGGGTTTCACAAAATCCAAGTTGGTCTGCTTCTGATCATCCAGCCTCTATGTCCTAAGTACTGAGAATACAAACCAGAGCTTCACGAATGGTAGGCAAACACTCTACCAACTGATATGCACCCCAAGCCCTGTAATAAGCATCTCTAAAAGAAAACACTTAACCCACATAGTTGGAATTTGTTGCTGGGGAATGAAGTGCATCCTGTATGACTACTGGGCCAGCACCTTGGAAATTTAGAACTGTTTTTTTTTTCCAGGTTCCCTTACATTCCTTATCTATTGCTGATTTTGCAATTATCATCTTATTGTACTAAGTCTTCACATAATTATATGCTAACTACTGGATCCTCCTTTAAATTATGTGCATTTGAGGACTATTGTAAGGTCCTCTGATAGACAATACTGGGTTGTATATATTCTTTATTCACTTAGGTACAGGGTATGGTGACGTTGCTTAGACTGGATTTGAATTCATAGGATTAAGTGAACCTCCCACCTCAATCTCCTAAATATTTCAAACTATAAGCACAGGTGACCATGTCTAACATATCAGATTATATTTAAATTTTAGGACTTGGTTGGTAAAATACTTGCCAAATAAGCATAAAAACCTGAGTTCAATGTCTAACAAATGTGAAAAAAGCAAAATGCAGTAACATGTGCTTATAATGCTGAACTTGGGGCTCAAGGGACAACTAACCTAGAATGATAGGCAAATCCTAGGTCCTAGTGAAAGACTCTGTATAAAATAACAAGGCATAGCTAGCAAAATGGCTCAGCAGGTAAAGGTGCTTGCAGACATCGCTGACAACTTGTTGGATCCCCAGAAACCAAATGGTAGAAGGAAAGAACTGATTTCAAGTTGTCTTGAACTTCACAATGCACAACCCACTCCCAGACGCACATGTGCGCGTGTGCGTGCGTGCATTTGTGTGTGTGTGTGTGTGTGTGTAAACAAAAAACATTTTAGGAGATAAAGAAATAGCTCAGCAGTTAAGAGTACCCCCTACTCTTCCAGAGGACCCAAGTTTGGTTCCACCCCTGTTATGTCAGGCAGCTGACAAGTGCCTGTAACTCTAGCTCTAGGATATACAATAAATACCCTTCTTCTGCACTTTGTGGACAACCATACATATATTCTAATATTCATTCTCTTTCTCTCTCTCTCTCTCTCTCTCTCTCTCTCTCTCTCTCTCTCTCTCACACACACACACACACACACACACACACACAGACTCACTTTTAAAAATCTCTAAGTTAAAAAAACTGAATCAAACTGCAAGGCCTGGTGATTCATGTCTATTACTTGAGACTGGAGGATCTTAAATTCAAGACCAAACTGAGCTATGAAACAGAACAACAACTCCAGTAATAACTTCTATCAATAGATAAAGTGTCTTTTTTACAAGGTCCATTTTCAGTAAATACTCACTGAGGAGATGGAGCAGACACTGTCTCAGGTGGTAGAGATAGGGCAGTAAACAAAACAGAAAAAACCTTGTCTCCCTGAAGATGATACAGACAGAACCCCAGTAAACAAGATGAATAAGTTATATAAAGCCCTCAAAGGTAACAAGGAGTCCAGATACAGAACATGAAATTCAAGCAATTACATCAACAGCACAGGCTTTATTCATTATTTATTAATTTATTTTTAAAATCTGACCAAATGTAATGGTCTAAAGTTTTATTTTTGTTTTTAAGATGATTTATTTTTATTTAATGTGCATTGGTGTTTTGCCACATGTATATATGTCTGTGTGAGGGTGTCAGAACCCCGGAATTGGAGTTATAGACAGTTATGAGCTGCCATGTGGGTGCTGGGAATTGAACCTGTGTCCTCTGGAAGAGCAGTCAATGTTCTTAACTGCTGAGGATCTCTCCAGCCCCTAGTACAGGTTTTATAATCAGACTGTTTAAACCGAGGTAAGCTACCATTTAGTTGAGTGTGTGACCCTGGGTAAAAATGCTTCAACTAGGGCTGGAGAAATGGCTCGGTGGGCAACAGTACTAGTCTTCCTTGCAGAAGACCTGGGTTCAATTCCCAACACCTACACAGTGGCTTACAACCATATGTAAGTCAGGGTCCATGGAATCTGGCACCCTCTTCTGGCCTCTATGGGTACTATATGCAGGTGGTGGTGTATAGACATGCATATAGACAAAATATTCACACACATAACACAAAAATCAAATATTTACAAAATGCTTAAAATTTCTGTGCCTTGGTTTTCTTGTAAGTCAAATGAGGATAATAAAAGTGGCAACAGTGGGCCTCGAGGTACAGTCCTGTAGTTATTTAGGAAGAATATTACAAGTTCAAGGCTGGCGTGAGCTATATATAGAGTAAGTTCAAAGCCCTAAGCAACTTAAGTGAGACACCACAATCTCCAAGTAGAACAGAAAAAAGAAGGGCCAGGGATGAAGCTCAGAGGCAGAGTGCTTGCCTAGAATGTGTGAGACTCTACATTCTAACTCAGTACTGAAAATGAAGTGACCAATGAGCTGTGTGAGAATTAAATGTGCACAAGAACATAAAACATTTAGGAGAATACATAGTACCAGTTGTCATAATACAAATATTAACTATTATGGTTTTAAACAACAATAAAGTCACAAGGTGAGGAAGGCTTGTGATCTGAAACATGGCAGTTAGCAAGGACCTAAGTGATTTCATTTGTTCAAACACCTGAAAAACAGGAGGTACCTTTGAAAATGCAATTAAGATAGAAAGAAGAGAATGCAAAGAGTCAGAACATAAGATTGCCTGGATTATTGAAAACTAGGAAGAAAATCAGTGCAGCTGAAGAGACTGGCAAGAAAGATGGTCAAAGATGCCTGTGTGGCCTGCCTGCTGAGTGAGGGAAGTCATGGGAGAGTTTGAGCAGAGAAGGAACATCCCGACAAATTGGCACATGTGCAGAAGAAGAGGTACAGAAGGAGGAGCAGATAAGTCTTGTTGGGAGGTTACTGCAACAACTCAGGTGACTGGGAACAGCAGCATGGGCTGGGGGGACAATGGAGTCCACCAGATATTGGACATTTAACTAGATCTTACAAGGTTTCATGTTCTAAGAGGGAAGAATACTAACATCAAGAATAAAGGCAAGACTTTCAGCTGGAACAAGTATAAAGAGCAAAATAGGCTCTAACCAAGACGGGAGGCTAGAGGTAGAAGTGGTCTAGAATTGTTTTTGGTATGACTGTTTCTGTTAGTTTGCAATTGCTTAAAGAATTTTGAACTGGATACAGAGTAGGTAGATATAATGTTATATGTGGAGTTGTAGAGACAGAGGTCTGACCTGGAGATACCACACTTGGAAGAAGCCAGTAGGGAAACAGTAATGAAGTCATGAAACTAAGTATGAGTATAAGGGGGTCTACTATAGCTGCAAAATAAGATGACAGGATGGAACCCAGGGACACTCCAAAGATGGTTAGAGACATGAAGAAAAACCACTAGAAGACATTGGGAAAAATAAGCTAAGGCCTGACCTTGGCTAGCTTAAGGCAAACTAGTAGCTTGAATTTAGGTTTTGAATGTCACACCTAGAAAAGGGCAGAGATGGTGAGGTATTCTTATGTGCCCACATTAGAGAAGAATCCTACAGGGCTACACCATTAAATTAAGAATGAAGTAAAACCAACACTCATATGTTCTCCTATTAGTACCCACAGAGCAGTAGAATAATGTGTCCTGGTATTGAGTTCAAGACACACTGTTCTCCTAAATTAGTTCCTGCAGGTCAGCTTTCCTACAAATCTTCAGCCCGAGTATCTACTTAGGACCCAAAAGGGTCCTAAGCTGGTGGTTCTTCTAGATGTTTTGTTTAAGCAAACACAAACCTCCAGTAACTGAAGGCTCCATGAAGTTTTTCCAGTTTTAAGGATAATAAGCTTGCGTGTACCCATGTGCAAGCACACACACACACACACACACACCCCACAAAATCACAATGCATACCCATAAACAAAATAAAAATTTAAACTTCAAAAATAAACATTTGTAAACCCAATCACTGAAAATGCCATCTTAAATAGCAAAAGTAGACTCAAGTATAGGAATTATGTGATAAACAAGACCAATAACTACTTATTGAGCTCAAAGAAGTAAAAGCAAAGACTAAAAATAATAAACTATAATGAGCAATATATGAAAATGCTGACACCAACATGAAACTCAAGATGGATTAATAATGTGTTAGACACTGTTAAAGAGACAATGAGATCTAAAGCAGACTGGGGGGGGCGGCGGGGGGGGGGGAACGAAGACAGAATCCCCAACAGAGAAACATGATGATAGAAAATACTAAAGAAGCTAAGAAATTTAGAAAGCCTGCAAGGGTCCCAGGAGAAGATGTGAGGCAGACTCAAGAGTCAGTAAGTAAAGAGATAACAGCTGAGAACTGTCATTATCATTATGAAAACTCCAACTTAACCAATTCAAGTCATCTAACAGACTCTGACATGTTCAACCAAATATTTATTCACCACAGACTAACTCCAGATTACTAGAGGCTAAGAGAAGTAATTTTAAAAGAGAGAAAACAAACAAACAAACAAACAAACAAACAGAACTCTGGAATTTTGGGGGTGCTGGCAGGAGACCAGGTATAACTGACTATGTGGTTAAGAAGTCATACCAGAGTAAAGCAATTTGCACACATGAAACACATTAGTTCTGGGCTGTTTTGTGATGCAAAGTTCCCTTTCTTTCAAAAGTGGAATAAATTTGGAATGAGAAAGAAGAGTTACACAGGACATTTAATCTTTAGTATAAAGATTACATATGGAGAAGGATACAGTATCATCTCATCACCATTCAACATGTATTTATTAAGAATCTTAAATGTGAGGCAGGAGGACAAGGATACATGTATGTAAACAGCCACAGTGTACACATCCAGGAAAGCATACATATGCTGATAGTTAGAGCTTGGAATTCTAGGAAGAATGAGTTTTACCTGATAAATATCATATATGCATAAAGGAAGACCTAAAGACCTGACATAGAGCTTACCACACAACTAAACGCTCCATCTCAATTATGACAAGTCCTATCCACTCACCCAGTTTCTCAACTCCATTCTAAAATAGAACCAAAAAAGTGAGGATTATGATACTCTGAATGAAGTTTCATATAAAAGAGGCAAAAAGAAACAGAGACAACTCAGAACATAGGAAATCAGGGAATATGAGATAGATTTCTGTGGCTGAAGAGTAGCTAGGTAAAGCACTCACCTAGCATGATGTGAGGCCCTGGCTTACAAAACACACAAAATAAAGTAACATACACACAAGTAAAATAATCACTTATGTTCCCAAGGATATGAGAAAACATTTCAAACATGAGAAAAAGTAAATTATATATGTCTACTGTGTGTGCATATATATTTATTATATTCATACACACATCTATTTTTTCTAACTGTATCTATATTAAAGAAAAAAGACAGTACCCTGATCTGGGAGTATTTTAAACTTAGTGGCCATTTTATT
This sequence comes from Arvicanthis niloticus, assembly GCF_011762505.2. Lineage (NCBI taxonomy): Eukaryota > Metazoa > Chordata > Mammalia > Rodentia > Muridae > Arvicanthis > Arvicanthis niloticus. The sequence continues at coordinate 17,108,306 of NC_047659.1, forward strand.
GAATTATTTTATTGATTTTTCTGTTTTCTGTACTGTTGGGAGCCGACTTTAGTAGAAAGCGGCTAGATCAACTTTGCAGCCATCTGGAACCATATACCCTGATGAAAGACTTGGTTGTCAAAAGCCTATAACAGCTGAAGCACACTCTGATAAATATATTGTTTATCCCACATAGCTTGTTTTGCTGTTTAGTGACCTCAGCTGTATGGTGCACGTGGTAAAATGTTTTCACCTGTGTTCTCCTGCTTGTGTATATAAATACCTCAGAATTCCCTTCAATAAGGGAGACTTGAGAAAATAGAAGAGACTGAATCACACCCTGTCTTGTCTCCATTCTTCGCGTCTCCTGCCCCAAGAGCCACACTCTCTCTTGATCAGAGCACTTAGCCCCAAAAGTGTTGAAGCAAAGTGTTGAGGCAGAATGTGGGCCTCAACACTGTACTACTCTTAAAGAACTTTTATATATATACGTAATTTATGTATTTATATGCTGGATCTTCTTGTCTAGATATTTTTGTCTGAGAAGTGGGGGTGGGGGAACTCACTCTATAGCCCAAGCTGTTCTAAACTCTAATCCTGTTCTGGCCTTCCTTAGGGCCTTGCAGCTCCCTCTTATATTCAATACATACACAAATTAAGAAAGTACACAGATTAAAGTTTCCTAAAAACCCAAAATTCTAACACTGAACTTAACAAAATGGGTAGCAAGAAACATGCTAAAAAATAAAAAAATTAGGGTGGTTAGATGCTCTTAGAATTCAGGCTTGTTTCATTCATTCATTCATTCATTCATTCATTCATTCATTCATTCTGTTTTTCAAGATAGGATTTCTCTGTGTAAATGCTCTTAGAATTCAGGCTTGTTCCACCCACCCACCCACCCACCCATCCATCCATCCATCCATTTGACAGGGTTTCTCTGTGTAACAGCCCTGGTTTTTCTGGAACTTATTTGCAGACCAGGCTGGCCTTGAACTCACAGAGATCTGCTGGCCATTGCCTCCTGAGTACTGGGACTAAAGGTGTGCACCATCACACTTGGCCAGGTTTTATTTTTAAAATGAAAGTAAACATGAGAAAAAAAATGAAAAACATACATGTGGGGGTCACCATTCTTGGCTACTCAGCCATTTCCACTGACATAATAGAATAAACTGGGTAATGTTTGCTTTTCTATTCATGTTGAAGACCACAGCAGAAGAAGCTTTCAGGAGCAGAAACAAGAACCCAGTCCAGTGTGGACATCCTGTCCCCTAATTTAAGCTTGTTTTGCTTTACTATATATTATTATAGCTTGAATTCTGACAACTTCAAAGTGTCTTGCTGCTGGTGCTTTTGGAGTCATTGAGGGTTTGTTTCCAAAGCAAACAATTGCAAAAGTACTTCCAGGTTAAACCACATTCAGACTCAATAGTGGAAAAACAAAGCATATGTAAAATTGTTAATATTTAAGATCATTACTATGTAACATGAGAAGGAGTTTCATTTAAACCATGTGTGCATTAAATTAGGTGTGCAGAAAGGAAAAGTGTTTAAAACTAGAAAATAAGCTACCCATATTATCTCTAGCTCTGTAAAGAAAAGCAGTCTGGGTTATATAACAAAAATAAACCTCCCACCAGAGATCTTGGAAATCTTGAAAATTTTTTTCCTGCAGGAGGATTTATTATTTTCCACTGAGAGTCCATTCATGCGTTTCTTCTTGTTTCTATTCATAGCATCAGATCCTGACTAGCATGCACAACCTCAAAAGAAAAGAAACACTAAATACAAACTGTAAAATTAAAGAAGCAAAACAAAGCAAAATAAAAGGGCATATGTTAGAAGTGGGGACCCTGGGGTCACTGCTATATACCTGAAGTGTAAAATAGCTCTCCAGGGACTCACCTTGTAGGCAACACTATTGGAGGAGTCCACAATGATGAACAGGGGTTTCCTTGTGAATGGATAGAGATCTCCAGGATGAAGGCTGCAGGAAAAACAATGAGAAATTGTGCAACTGTATGGCCAAGTCTCAGAAACAGTATTCTACAGTTTGGTTTTCCCAACACAGCATTACAAGGAAAACAAAACTAAGGAGCAAACACATAGAGATACATGTGCATTTATTGGGGCATGTTGATTCTACCTGGAAAAAAGTTCAAAGATAATTGTTATTCAAGACTAAATAAATAAATGGTGCAGTGGTGTGTTACCTATATAGATCCTGCATGCAGGAGACTTAAAGAGAAGAACAACTTGAGTCCTGGAATTCAAGAGCAGTATGGGCAGCGTCAGTGAGACAAACGAACCCCTCAGCTAAAAAAGACCCATATGTAAACATGACTAATCCATGGCATGGGAACCTCATAGTTCCTTGGCTATTTGCATCTATTGTATTGCTAGAACCTCAACTTAGAATTGACCTTAATACATGCATGTAATCAAAATGGTATAAAAGCATAAAGGAGGAGGGGGATGGGATAGGGGGTTCTAGGGAGGGGAAATGGGGAAGGGGATGACATCTGTATTGTAAATAAAAAATAATTAAATAAAAAAATGGAATGACACAAAAAAAAAAAAAAAAGAAAGAAAGAAAAAAAAAAAAAACCTCAGAAGTAGGTTTCACACACACAACTGCTTTGTATTATCTAAAATCTCTTTCCAATAATGTGGTTTGAAATTAAGATAGACCAATATCCATATTTCAATGGCTCTTAAAATGCATCAACTATTTTAAAGATGTTTTACAATAATTTTTAAAGATTTATTTTACATGTATAAATGTTTTGCCTGCATGTATGTATGCATGTATGTATGTATGCCCGATATACTTAGACATCAGAAGAGGTAATCAGATCCCTTGAAACTGGAATTAAGGATGGTTGTAAACCACTATGTAGGAGCTAGGACCTATAACCAGGACCACCACAAAAATTATCACGTGCTCCTAACTGTTGATCCAGCTCTCTATATCCTTAAACATTAAAAAAAAAAAAAAAATTCAAGCTACATTTCAATATTCAAGACAAGAATGTAGAGAGAATATCTTGTATATTGTATGGATGCATCACCTGTCAATTGAAAAGCCTATTGCCTATGGCTTAGGTAGGAAGCAGTGGTGGGTAATCCAGGAGGCAGAAAGGATTCTGGGATAGAGCTAGATCGAGGCCCAGAAGATGAGAAGAGACAAGACAGATGCATGGTACCTGAGCACACATAACCAGCCACATGGCAGAATATAAATAGATTATTTTACGTTATGATTCTTGTTGAAAAGAGCCTAGCTATATGGCTAAAGTATTTGTAAATATATTATGAGTCTGAGCCTTATTTCAGGGATCATGGAAATGAGAGGAAGAAGTAGGATCTAACTTGAACACAAGAAAGAAGAAAATCTTTCACTCTTCTTTATATTCTCTTTGGACACTTTTATGTAAATCATCTAGGCTGCCTGTTAAATATGCACATTAACTGGGCCACAAATCAATGGACTGTAATGCCCAAGTCCAGGAACATGTACTCAAAATCCTCTGCTGTAGATTACAGTCTTTGGCATGCACACACTTTCTTGTCACATCAGTATTAATGTAGATGTACATAAAAAGCAAAACTGATATCTTACTGGTTAGTGATTATCATCTAACCTCAATACAGTTCATAATAGTTTTGGGCTTTAATTGAAATATGAGTAATATATATATATATATATATATATATATATATATATTACCATACTAAATTAATGATATATTTGCTCCATATTTGGCTCTAGTAATCTTTAGCAAATTTCAAAAAAATAATACTATGATGGCTATCTTGGTTGTCATCTTGACTATATATTCTGGAATGAATAAAACCCAAATGGTTGGGCACACCTATGGTGGATTCTTTTCTTAATTAAATAACTTGAAGTGGAAGGACTCACTTCTAATCTCATCTTTGAGGTGGGAAGATCCATCTTTAATCTGGGCTACACCTTCTGCTGGGAGCCTATACAGGACACAGAAGAAGGAAGTTCTCTTTCTTTGCACCTAAATAATCTTCCTTTTAAAAAATACTTTTAAAAATAACGTGTGTGTCTGTGCATATAAGTGTTAACTGAGGTTCACAGAGGCCAAAGGCATTATTAGGTTCCCCTTGAGCTAGCATTTAAGGCTGTAAACTGCCCAGCAAGGGACCTTTCTAAAAGTAGTATATATTCTAAATTGTTGAGGAATCTCTTTAGCCCCAACCCTCCTCTTCTTTTGCTTGGTTTTTGTTTGTTTGTTGGGGTTTTTTGAGAAAGGGTTTTTCTACATAGCCCTGGCTGTCCTAGAACTCACTATGTAGACCAGGCTGGCCTAGAACTCACAGAGATCTACCTGCCTCTGCCTTTGGAGTGCTGGAATTAAAGGTATGTGCCACCTTTATGTAGTTTATGTTGTGTATGAGTACATGTGAATGCAGTTCCCAAGGAATCCAGAAGAGGATGTTGGATTCCCTGGAGACGGAGTTACAGGTGGTTGTGATCTACTAAACACAGGTGCTAGGAAGTGAACTCGGATCTAGAAGAGCAGCAAGAACTTTTTTTTGTTTGTTTGTTTTTTCGAGACAGGGTTTCTTTGTGTAGCCCTGGCTGTCCTGGACTCACTCTGTAGGCCAGGCTGGCCTCGAACTCAGAAATCCACCTGCCTCTTCCTCCCCAGTGCTGGGATTAAAGGCGTGCGCCACCACCGCCCGGCTGCAGCAAGAACTCTTACTGGCTGAGCCAACTTTCAAGCCCAACAGTCTCTTTTCTGATAGGTCATTTCTAGATCTTGGTTTTTGTGAGTAATATTGTAATAAAGATGGGGTACAGACATCTTGTTGAGATAGTGGACTAAGTGACATAACTACATTCCCTTTAGATATAGGCCAAGAAACAGGGTTAGCATTTTATAGTCTACTTTTTCTTCTTTGTAGTGTGTGTGTGTGTGTGTGTGTGTGTGTGTGTGTTGGGCATGAGTGGAGGCCTGAGATTAATATTGCGAATCTTATCAAGTCACTTTTCACCTTACTCTTTCAGACAGTCTTTTAGTCAAACTCAGGCCTGCTCAGATGTATAGTTTGGCAAACTAGCTTGCTACAGGAAATCTTCTTTCCTCCGTTTTAGGCCAGCACATATACTTTGTTTGTATGGCAAGGGCTTTAGCTGCTGAGCTACCTCCCTGCTTTAGCTGCTTGAGATATGCGCTACATATCTCAAATATAATTATGTATTAACTTAATCATTTGTTCACTCATTTGGAGACATGAATGACTTTGTTATGAAGCCCAGCTGTCTTGTACTTCTAATTGCTAGGATCACAGGCATATGCCATTATACTTGGCACATTTTAAACGTGCTTACATCTATCTATATATCTATCCATCCATGCATCTATATATCATGTGTGACCTCCCCCACTCCCACCCCGGCTAATTTGGAAGTCAGAGAACAACTTGAGGAGATTGTTCTCCTTCTACACTGTAGGTATATGGGATTGAAGTCAGGTCATCAAGCTTGGTGGCACGTGCAATCACCTGCTGAGCCATCTCACTGACCCTTATTTTTAACATTTGAATGAAAACTCAAACTGTTTCCTTAATAGTCGTACCAATCAAATTACATTCCCCCAAAAGCTTTTAAGGGCTCTCCGCTCACATTCTCAACAATACTTGTGTTTTGCAACAACCACCCTAACAGATGCTAAGTAATAACTTCTCATGTTTTCAATTTGCATGTCTCAGATGATTAGTGATGCTGTGCATGCATTTTTTATATACATCTTTTATATTTTCTAAAATAAATAATTTCAAACTAAGGTGAGTAACAGCATCACATTTGGCTTGGGAACCTTAACTATGATATGAACAATTTGAAACATACACAGGCCTAATCTCCCTTCTCTGCTTTTCAGTATGAAAAGTTGAGATTTAATATAAAGTGTTATTAGATAAGCTCACTGTTAATTAAAAGCAGACTTTTGTCTTTCAACTAGAGGGATCCTAAAGATTCCTCTTTGCTAGAGAAAAAACAAGCTTTCACACAAGAACACAAACAAGTGCTATCAACAGCAGTCTAAGGGAACCTGTGTAGTAGTAAATTAAGTTCCCGTTTTGCTTAATATCTTAAGAGAATTTTTATCCCTAGAATGAAACTAGAACACATACCAGTGCATTTCCTTCTGAGACTGATTTCGTTTGTGGATCGCATCTCCATTGATAATGTCCCGGTTACTATTAGTAAGAACACCTCCAAAGTCATAAGGACCTAAAAGAACAAAAACAAGAAACCTAGAATTCAACCTGAGGGTAACACCAAGTGATCTGATGCTCAGGTACAAGGGTATCAGTGACTTTTCCTTTGATACAGTCACAAAGCATTTTTCTTTAAATTTAACATTTTACTATAATGGAATAATTACGATTTTATCACACTGCCTAGTTTAAAAAAAAAACACTAAAATATTTACTAGCTTTTCAAATATAATATATTGAGAAACAAAATAAGAATCTACAGCCAGGCATGGTGACACACGCCTTTAATTCCAGCACTCAGGAGGCAGAGGCAGGTGGATCTCTGTGAGTTAAAGGCCAGGCTGGTCTACAGGAGATAACTCCAGGATAGCCAGGGTTACACAGAAAGACTGTCTCAAAAAATTCCACCAAACAAAAAATACAAAACAAACAAACAAAACCTCCAGCAGCAACAACAAAACCAATAATCTATAGCATCTCCTTAATTTGGGTGGTAAAAAGGGATGGAGACCTGGAATCTTTAAAATAACATTTACAGGATATCTGAGAAGTCATGGTGAGGACCCAGTACTGATGGTGTAGCCAGCCAGAGGCCAGAGGCCTCAAACCAGACCAATGACTCATTGCAATGAATATTTACAAGTAAAGCTGCATGGACAAAGGGGTATAGTGTGTGACACACTGTGACACACCACAGCTTCCAGAGCAAGAATTTTTGTTTTGTTGTGGGATATTCAGATAATCTTTGAGAAAGGACCATTCAGTTTATTACCTATACTAATTACAACAAGGAAAATAAGAAGCCAAAAGTCTAATGTGAAGACCTAGAATAGTTGCCTTAATAACATGTTTTCAGACAAGAAATACTTAAATATAAATATAAGTAAAGTCACTAACATTTAAATAAGAACTAAGGCAGTTACTCATGCTGTTGTCTTCTCCCTCCCATGTACATGCCTGTAAATGCTCCACTATAACCCATCCCATTACATCACAGTTGGATTACGGACCTTTAAAAAAACCACTGCAATGTAAAGACTATAGCAATTTGTTTTAAGAGTTAACATTTTACTACTTTGTAGGTCATGCAGGGAAGATGGTAGGTCATGCATTTTATAAAGGAATGCCAATTGCCACAGACAAATGAGGAGGAAAATGTTGAAAATGTTAAACTATTTTTCTCCAAAGATTTAAGTCCTTCATTTACATCTGAGTTGCTCAACTAGTCTGAATAATTTCTGGGCTTGTACATTCTGATAGTTTAAGGTTTTATTCTGAAGCAGCATCCCAATATTGCATGGACTGAATCTGTAGTAACAAAATAAAAAGGATTGAAAAGAAAATTGTAACAAGGACTTGAACTTTCTTATTTACAAAAGTACACTGATTTCTACAAAGACTTTCAGCCACAATGCTGCCTCTGACCAGATCCCCAAATGTATTAAAAGCTTACAATGATTCAATGATGTCAAGTAAATGGGCTAGCAAATTCCAGAATCTATATACAATACATTTGGCAAATTTGATAGTGAAGTATGCATTACACATAAGTACTGTGTCAAGATTTTTGGACTTCAAGGAATAAAATAGATGAGCAAAGAGAATTAACCAGGTTCTCTCCAACACTGTCACTAAACAAACAGACCAGGTTTTAAATTTAAAAGCTTTTTTAGATAGCTTAAGGTGGTCTCTGGGCTGTGGGCCATTGTCTTGTAGAAAACAGAGAATTCAAGCCCTGCTCACGGTGGGAGCATTCCTTTATTGTACCTTCACCATCAGAACGACCTGTGGGGAAAACGCCAGTGGCTGACAGGTAAATCAGAAGCACACTATTGGCAGGCAGCTCCTGAAATGAAAGAAAACCACACACACAAAACCAGACAGGAAAAATAATAGTGTTATTTAATGTTCAGCACAATTTAAGGCTGTGGGGGACAATAATGTTTTTAAACACACTGCTGTTACCATATTTCCACTTGTTCCAACTTCAAATCACATGGCAAAGATTCACTATATTCTACACTGCATCACTGTCCCCAAAGCTGTGGACACATTTTCTACTTGCAACTCCCCATCTGTTAAGAGAATGTTCTCTGGAAATATAAAATGGAGGGAGAAAGATCTCCATTGGTGATAAAGAAGGTAAACTCCCTTCCATGCCTTCGTCTATGCAAACTATAGGAAGATACCAACTAATTCCCATCATTCTTTTCTTTTCTTTTTCTGTATAAAGCTCACACTGTCCTCAACCTTGCTGTGTACTTATATACCCAGGTTGTCCTTGACCTCCCTACTGTGTGGCCCAAGAGATCCTCTAACTCCTGTCCAAAGTCAGGATTACAAGCATTTACCCCACCCTTCCATCAGACAAAGTCTCACAGAGCTGCCTGAGCACATGAATGCTACACATCCTGTTCTTGTTTTTCAGTTTTGCATTGAGTGTTAGGCCCAAAGTTGTTTAGCAATAAAAATCTAGAAAGGAGAGAATAATCAACCAACAGTCTCTGATTGATGTTAAATATAAATTACTCATCACAAGCAGCTACAATCCCCCAAACTTTGAGGGTCAGAAGAACTACTGGAACAGCACTTGTATATGTTCATACATTACTAAACACTTCAGGCATCTGAAGAGTGACCAAGTCTACCCTGAGCACATTCTTAGCATTAGAGAAAGAGGTTATACTAACCTTAAAAGATGCTGCTAAAAATGTATACAGTTGGCTGAAGGTCGGTTTGTAGAGTAGATACTTGTGGGGGTTTTCTCGTCTGGTGGGCTTGTCAGCTGGCTCCTATGGTAACATGCCAAAAATGACACATAAAATGACACATAAGTGGTATGTGACAGCTGAGGGTCCACATTTCTTATCTTTTCTATAAGATAACCTAATTTTATTCACTGTCTGTGATTGTGCTTATCAACTGTGTTTTATCAAGAGAGTTCTTTTTGTTTTGTCACAGGATCTCATAATGTAGCTCAAGCAGGCCTCTAGCTTTTAATAATTCTACTGTTTGGCTGTCTAGCGGGCCTCACAGGTGTGAGGCCCCCATGGCTGGGCTAAGAGAATTCTCTATTTACTCCCATGCCCTCAAGAGAAGCAGAAGTGGTAAGAATTACCAGTCAGTCAGGCAATGATCACCTGTATTCCTGGCTTATTCATCTGCGAAGCTAAATTCATTGGCTCCCTCTCCAAGGCTTGCAACATCCGGAACATGTCAACAGTTAATTCACTGAATTTGACCTGAAAGAAAAACATACCTGGTCATTTATGGAATAAGCCTAACTTCTGGTCTTTGATCACATTATTATTCTTGACTTTCAGGTATATTTAATAACAGCTGATTTTAAAATATACATATATACATACATTCATTTTTAAAATAGAAGTTATATCTTTTCCCCCTTCTCTTTCCTCCCTCCAATCCTTCCCATGTACTACCTGTCTTGATCCATCTTGAAATCATGGCTTCTTCTTTAATTGCTATTGGGATGTGTGTTCGTGTGTATGAGAGAGAGAGAGAGAGAGAGAGAGAGAGAGAGAGAGAGAGAGAGAGAGAGAGAGACTGAGACTCTCTGTATGTGTGTGTGTGAGAGAGAGAGAGAGAGAGAGAGAGAGAGAGAGAGAGAGAGAGAGACTGAGACTCTGTATGCGTGTGTATGCACCTAAATATATAAATACAACCTGCTCAGTCCATTTAGTGTTACTTATATGTATATGACTTCACAGCCAACCCTTTGGTATTGGATAATCTATTAAGGGGTCCATCCCTGAGGAAGACTATTTCTTTCACTGTCAGCTTTCCTTAGATGCCTACAGTTCTTTGTCTATGTGTGGGTTGGTTTTTGTGTTTGAGACAAGTTCTTATCATGTATCTTTAGCTGATGTAGAATTGCTATACAGACCACAATGGCCTTGAACTCAAGAGATCTTCGTGCCTCTACTTTCCAAGTGCTGAAATTAAAGGCCTGAGCCACCATGCCCAGAGACAACTCATATTTTATTCTTTAATATTTAATTACAAGACTTTCAAAAGGCAAATATGGCAAAAGAATTGTGCAGTGACACTCCTGTGCTCACTATCTACTTTGTGTAATTAGTGCTTAGGCTTCTCCATCATAATGCATTAATTTCCTCAAGCAGTTTTTAAAAAGCAACTAAAGTTACAAAAGCACAGCCCTACAAATCATGGTAACATTTGCTTAAGTTGATCCATGTCTGGATTCATACTTTATAATCTCCTCAGTGTTCTGGCACTACATAGTATTTAAGAGTACATCCTTCTCTATCTTTAATAACACTTTTATAGAAGACCTAGGAACTTTCTTTGTTCAGAAAGATTATCCCCTGGAGTTTCAAAACTGTACCTGACTGGGCATGGTGGCTTACATCTTTAATCCCAACAATTGAGAGGCAAAGGCAGGTGGACCTCTTTGAGTTTGAGGTCAGCCTAGTCTACAAAGAGAGTTCCAAGATGTCTAGGGCTACATAGAGACCCTGTGTCAAAAATCAAAATGAAAATGTTCCTCATTCATACATACATAATACACTGCTCGGGATTAGGCCCATGGGCCTCATACATGCTAGGCAAGTGTTCTACCACTGAGCTACCAGAAGCCCATTTAGTATCTCTCTTAGCAGATCAGCAAAAACTCAAATTTTCCTTATATAAAAATTCCACAGAAAAAAATTAAAAAAAAAAAGTAGAAAACAAATTATCAATACAGGTATTTCTGAACATATTTAACATTTCAACACATCACCGAATTTCCAAAAGTGTTATAAAACTGCACTACAGCCCCAGATACTCACCACCCATTATCTCTACACAACAGAACAAAACAAGTTCTTCTAGAACAGAGCAAGGAGACAATACTTGGCTATTTGTCCTTTCATTGTCAAAGAGGAGGTAACTGAAAGCATGTGATCCAGGACAGAACCAATGTAGTCGTTTCATGCATTCCTCTTCCTGTTTGTTTGGAAAGGGTCTTACATGTAGCCTGGGATGGCCTTAATACCTTCCAAGGGCTATGATTATAGGTATAGTACCTGGCTCTTTTTGAATTCTAAGGAATAAGCTCTATAGACATTGGAATTATAGATTGCTATTTTCCTGTTTTTGAGTTTGCTAGTTTTGGCTGTTTTGTTTTTAAAAACAGGGTATTGCTGGCCATGGTGGCAACACTCAGGAGGCAGATGTAGGCAGATCTCAGTTAGTTCAAGGCTAGCCTGGTCTACAAAGTGAGATCCAGGTCAGGTAGAACTATATAGTGAGATACTGTATATGAATATATGCAAGTGTAATGAAACCTATTACTCTGTATGACAACTAAAAAATAAAAAAAAAATTAAAAATTATAAAAAATGACCTTCTCAAAATGCAGCTCTCACCAGCTCCACCCTTTGCTAGTTCCCTGTGACCTTGGGAAAAGATCACTTTCCTGATTTTTTCTTGTGCTTCTTGTTCCCTCCATCCCACCCAGAGTAGCCCTCTACAAGTGCCTCATCCTCCCAGAGGCCAGGCCTGCAGACAGTAGTAGGATTGTTACTTTTGCTTGGCATGCTTACTCTGGACAACTTCTTGTTTTAGTTTTCGTTGTGTTCCAAGACAGGGTTTCCAGTATAGCTGCAGCTGTCCTGGGACTTACTCTGTAGACCAGGCTGGCTTCAAACTCACAGAGATCCACCTGCCTCTGACTCCTGAGTACTGAGATGTGTGCACTACCACTGCCTGGATTTTACTGTAGTTCTTAACTTCAGCACTTTGTCAGAAAAATATCCCATTATCTCTCAGACTAGCTCAAATCCTTTGATGCCAAACATCAAAAAATACACCTGACTTTTGCTACATTTGTTGAAGTGATATTATCTAAGAAGCTATTTTGTTAATAATTATTTTTATAGGTAAACAGAAAGCTCCATTAGTGAAGGCACTCTGTCTTTATTGCTATACAAACACACATCCTGGAAACATGGCTGATAGATAATTCATAAATACTGACTGGGCTAGGGATATAGGTTTAGCTCAGTGGCAAATTAATACACATTGTTCCATGTCATTAAGCATCTTTCCATGTCATTAAAAATTGTTTCTAAAAAATTATAGATATATATGAACATGGTATAATTGATTTGACCATTCCTCACAAATGTAAGGAACTCTACAAGAGGAAAAAAAATCCATGATCAAAACAATCATTTTAAAAGTAAATTTAAAGCATAAATCTTTCACAGTTCTTTACCTGATTATTACAATTACCAATAATGAGTGCATCAGCCAGAGACAACTGTCCCACAATCATGCCTTGCTCCAGCAAGGGGGCTCCTGTCTCAGCGAGGCGATTGGATGTGATAACAATAGTGTTATCATCATTTAACACCATCACAGGGTCTGCCTGAAGAAAAAAGAAGCACATTAATGGTAATACAGAATACCACTTCTTGTTCTTCTTAAAGTCACATATATACCATAAACACACAACATAGTCATTTGCCTACCTATGACTGTGACAAACTTTCCCTCAAGAAATTACCTCAATGAATGCTGCTACCTCTTGAAGCACCAGGTTCCACTCGACTTGATCTTCAGTATTAAAGCGATGAGTATAATCTTCAATTTCATCAGACAACTCCTGGTATTAGAAATGCCACAAAGAAAAGCAGCTATTAATAACATCCATAAAAAGGCTAGCAAGATGGCTCGGCAGGTAAATGAGTCTGCCACCTAGCCTGACAACCTAAGTTCAATCTATGAAACCCACATAGTAAAAGAAGAGAACCAATTCCTACATGTTATCTTATGACCTGACACGTGTGCATGTATCTCTCTCTCTCTCTCTCTCTCTCTCACACACACACACACACACACACACACACACACACACACAAGAATGTAAAAAAATTATAATCTCCACAAAAACCAGCTGTATTGTAATATCTGACAGAAAGTAATAGAATTATGTTTGATCCGTATCAATATCCAATCCAAATTATAACAGAAAACAAATGAAAGCCACAGATTTGCTTCGAAATTAAAAAAAAAAATTAGAATGATACATGTCAAATAAAAACCTTATAAAGGTCTATTTCCTACTTGGTGATATATCGGCAATGTACTTATTAACAGAATTGCCTGAGAAACAAACTCATAAATGTTAACACACAAAGAGCACTCCCTTCCTTTATATCACATTGTGTTTCAGAACTAGTCTAATTAATAGCTGAGGATAGAAGATCACAGCAGAATATATCTCCTTCCAAAGGGCTTGTGAAAATTAGGACATATTTGAGTCAAAAGTATCAGGCTTAGGTATGGTGGCTCATATTCATAAGCACTCAAGATTGAGGCAGGAGGATTGTCAAGAGTTTACAGATAGCTTGGGTCAGAGATCTACCTGTCTCTACCTCTCAAGTGCTGGGATTAAGAGCATGCAGTGTTGTGTCTGGCTCATGGAAATTACAAATCCAAGATCAGCCTGGGTTATATAACAAGACTCTACTTCAAACAAAACAAAACAAAACAAAACAGAACAGAACAAAACAAAACAAAACAAAACACTATTTACCTTTACCAGGTCTTTCACAACGTCCATTTTGTTAAGAAGAAGACAAACTACTATAAATCTTGCATAGTATCGGAGTTTCTTAACAACCAACTCAGGCCTGCAGTGGACAAAAAAGAACTCAGTCATAATATTAAAATGGAAAACACGCTGTGAAAGTACTCTAGCCAGCTCAAGCATGGTGTACATGGTTTTAGCAAGCCTTGCTAAAACCTTCTTAAAGCTAGCCACCAAGATCTATTCCCTTATTTGGCCATGTGCTCCTTCTGAGGATGAATACCAAGGTCCAACTATCAAAGTATCAAAGTCCAGCAATCCAAAGCCCCCTTTGGCTCGTACCCAATTACAATGAAACAACTCATCCTAACACGGAGTTTCCCATTTTTACCTTCATAAACCTCATAAACCATCATTTTCCTATGGGCCATGTCTGTCCACCCTCTATCCAGAGGCAGTCCTTTGTCCCACTCCAGGACAAATACCCTTACCCCGTCTCCCTTGTTCTCTTCCTCTATCTCCTGTGTTCGTCTCTTTCTCCCTGTCCTTTGTCCCTCTGGAACAAATAAATCTTTTGTGCTGAGATCTTGGTGTCATGAAGTCCTGAGCAATACTGATCCTTCCACCCTGTTCTGACTTTTTCTACTTTTAAATGGGTTTTTAAAAATGTCGTTATTATTGGAACCGTGATAAAAATTTCCACATAAAACCATACAGCTTGCTTGGCAGGGTAGCACATGCCTGTAATTCCATAACTCAGCAGGAAAGGCAGGAGGATAAGGGGTTCAAATACTGAGTTCAAGGGCAGCCTGGGATACAAGAGACTGGCTCAAAAAATCAAAACCAGATCATCTTTTAAATATTTTTTTACACTGATTAAGTTATCATTCTATATTCATTCATTTATTCACTCATTCATTCATTCATTCAACAAGCATGTACTGAGAATTTAAGTGTATAAAAACTAATACGATGATGGGGACTGGAATGAGTGATGGTTCTGCATGCACATAGTTCACAATAATTTTTAACTTCGGTTCTAGGGGGTCCACCGTCTTCAAACCTCCTTGGGCAGAAGGCATGCATGTGGTACACATAAACTCATATACATAAAATAAAATTTAAAATCTAAAAACTAAGAAACAATGGCATGAGATTGAAAGGGTAATAATTAAATAAAAAAAATCCTTTCTTCACAGACCTTACAAATAGAATAGTAATTTAAATACATATGAGTTAAGTAAATATACAAAACAATAGAATAAATATAATTGGAAAGAAAAGATGCCATTTGGGTCCTACTCTGAATTGAATCTGTCATGTCCCCATAAACTCCCATTTTGAATACTTGGTCCCCAGCTACTAGTGGTTTTGGAAGGCATAAGGAAGTAGGTCCTTGGAGGTAAGTCTTTAGGTTCACTGGACAGGCCTCATTTCTGCCTCAGTGAGAAAAGTGTATAACTCCATTTTGGAAGAGGAGCCATTATGCTGCATTGTTAAAATTAAGTTTCCATTTACTGTAAGAGCTGAGTCGCTGTTTTTAAGACTTTCCTAGAGCCTGATCCACCCCAATTGATGACCTTGACTTGTGTTTTACAACACCCTGACCCTTTGATCCTTTTTTTTTTAAACTATTTATTTATTATATGTAAGTACACTGTTGCTGTCTTCAGACACCCCATAAGAGGGCATCAGATCTCATTACAGATGGTTGTGAGCCACCATGTGGTTGCTGGGATTTGAACTCATGACCTCCGAAGAGCAGTCAGTGCTCTTAACCACTGAGCCATCTCACCAGCCCCCTTTGATCCTTTTTAACCCTCCCTAATCACGTTTTTTTCTTTATTGAGATCTTTCTGTATTTTCTTTTTTTTTTTTCTTTCTTTTTCTTTTCTTTTTTTTTTTTTGGTTTTTCGAGACAGGGTTTCTCCGTGTAGCCCTGGCTGTCCTGGAACTCACTGTAGACCAGGCTGGCCTTGAACTCAGAAATCCACCTGCCTCTGCCTCCCAAGTGCTGGGATTAAAGGCGTGCACCACCACCGCCCGGCCTTTCTGTATTTTCTTATTATCTTTTCTCTTCTATAAACCTGCTTTGTAACTACTTGTGATTTTATTCCTTAAAAGGGGGCCAAGAAACAGCCTTGGGATGCTCTCTTTAGCTTGACTCAGGAGGCTGTAGCTGGCCTGCTCTTGGGTGCTCAACTTTGCTTCAAATTGTGCTCAAAATTGTGGGAGTGATCTTATTATCGACCGGTAGGATTTACATTTTCTGGAGGCCCCAGTGAGATTCAGACCACTCACCCAAATTCTAAATTTGGACCTTCTCTCTGGGACTTTAGGGCTGAGGGGTCTCACCTCAGGAGGTGTACACCTTGAGAAATTCCAAGGTTCCAAGATGTACTTTCAGTTTCACAGACTTGGACTATCAGAGTGAGCTTCCATGATGACAAGAGCCACAAACATCTACAGAGGCCTCCCTGGTAAGTCACAGTCTGGTCTGTGGACATCCTGATCTGAGACATGGGGGAATTTGATAGAACTCCAATATTTGTCTTGTCTTCGTATTTCTGTCTGATTAGTCTTGCCTTCATATATTTTGTCTTTGTAAGTCTTGTCTCTGGTTTCATTTTTATTGTCTGCATTTTGTCTTTTGAACTTTCTGTGTTAATTAGTTTATCTTGGACTTGGGACAACTGAACTGATAGACAGTATGGGTAATAAGACTATCGAGCTTAACAGCCATCTATCTTGTATTCTAAAGAAATTTTGACAAACTTAGCTAGACCTTTAATACCAGCACTTGGAGGGAGAGGCAGGCAGATCTTTCTGAGTTTGGGGCCAGCCTGGTCTACAAAGAAAAACCCTGTCTTGAAGAATCAAAATCAAAAAGCAGAAGGAAAAAGAAAAAAAAATTCAACCAAGTTTACTCCCTATAGCCAAGGAGAATTATGAGTATCCATCCTGTCACAGAGAGTCACTTACGTGAAACTGACTAGCCCTCCCAGGGCACTTTTGACTCAGATCACCTGCACAATGGTATGTGTCACCCTTGGCAAGCCTGGCCACCCAGAACAGAATGGATACAACTTGTCTAAAGCAACTTCCAACAAACCACCCTGGATGAAGATCTGTTTGAACTGAAACAGGCAAGGTGTCAAGCCCTGGATGTCAGCAAATGGGCCTTTTAAGAGCCTGTAGCAGAGACCCAAGAGGCCTCTCTGAAAACTGTTCTGCAGGATTCACAGGAGAAAGAATTCCTCCTTTCTTCATAGAACCATCTCCCTGCTCCCCCCTCCCCCCACCTCAACCTCCACTTTTGCCAGCTCAGTGCCCGTCACCCAAGATTCCCTCCTCTGCCCCTCTGTCTGAGTCTACCCTTACCTTACCTTTTGCTCTTCTTCTCTACCTCCATCTATCTTCCTTCTCTATACCTCCCAGCTCTTTCCCTACCTCCCCATCTTTTCCCCTCCCCACACCCATCAGAGGCCCTTTAGACTCCTCTTCCAATTCTGGTGCTGGGATGGCGCGTCCTTTGGGCATGCTCTTCTACAGCCGTTTCCTGACAATCTCTACCTGTATGTTCCTTTCTCCACTACAGATCTCTACAACTGGAAGATCAAGAATCCCCCGTTCAGCTCTAAATTAGATTCCTTAATTTCTCCAACTAATTCTACCTTTTCCAACAATCTCCTCACATGGGATGACTGTCAACAGATTTTCCATGCCCTCTTTAATACTGAAGAAAGGGAACACACTTTAATAAAAGCAACTATAAAGCACTTCCTGGAATAACTTCAATGGCTGAAGACCAGAGAGAAAAGGCAATTGCCTGTGTACTGCTAAGACAGAGACTCCAATGAAACCTCAACTCAGAGAATGGTAGGAGATCATTCAGTGAATATCACCAGGCTCTGTTAGAAGGGATGAAACGGGTAGCCTAAAAGCCCACTAAACTATCTAAGAAAGCAGATGTAAAACAGAATGTAAATGGATCACTTTGAGCTTTCCTGGAATGACTGCTGAACACCTATCGGTTATAGATAGTTATAGACTTTGTTACTTGGCCCCCGACATATGTAGGATACAACAGATGGATGGATTTGCAGGACAGAACAGATCCATAACTATTAGAAATAGCCCAGAAGATATTTGACAACAGAGACAGCAAAGATCTTTTGATAAAGAAGATGGGGTGTGCTACCATGGCTGCACTATAAGCTCCAGCCACTTTCAGCTCGTCCATATACCCTGTGATTAAAAGAGAAGACATTTATAAAAGAACCAATGTTCCTACTGCAATGAATAGGTCACTGAAAAAAAAAAAAAATCAATGTCCATAACAGAAACAGGCAGGCTCCCTGAAACCCAAGTCAATCAGAGCTACAGAAGATCAGAAAACTCCTTTGAACTAAGGTCTCCAGGGAGCCTATGGTAACCTTCACCATCCGGGGCCAACTCACCAGCTTTCTGTTAAACACAGGGCTATCCTTTTGGTATTACAGAAACCCCTAGGACCTCTTGCCAGCCAAATAATGGAAGTACAGAGGGCACAGGACTGCTAATCTGGGACAGGAAATGGACTGACTTATTCTTTTACTGTTATTTCTGCATGACCCTTCCCTTAGAGGAAGGACCTCTTGAACAAGCTCTAGCAAACAAACATCATTCTCAGGAGACACTCTCCTAGGTTGCTAGTGGGAGGCCCTGCTAAGACTTTAACTATAACCTGCCCAATAAGTGAGGAGGAATACCTGCTCCTCCAATATCCAACCAATTCCCTGAAAGAGGAATGGAAAAAGTTGCTGATTCTGAAAATTCCTAAATTCTCAGTTCTTCCATTTCTCAATTTCAACTGTGAAGGCTGGGCCATTGTTAGATCCCAGTGAAATGGGGAGGCTGAAAGTCTGATATCTCTCATACCATTAACAACCAAATTCGTGATCTACATAGAGAAATAAAATCTCTCTAACAAATTTTTGACTGTACAATATGGCTAGGATGGTCCCCTCCACTTGCCCGTTCTTAGCCCTTTAATATTGTTTTTACTGGTTATCATAATCAGGCTCTGCACCCTCCAATAAGTTACTAACTTGACCACTCATCAGATAAACAATTCTAAAATCATTGCCACTAGATGACATAATAAAGACATCCTATCAAAGATTTGATAGAAAAACTTAAGCCAAGGGAGAACCTGCCTGACTCCATTTTGAAGGCAGGAGCCATTATGCTGCGCTATTAAAAATATATTTCCCTCTTTCCCAAACCTTTGTCAAGGTCTCATGTATAAGACATCTACCCCTGAATTCCACCAGACTCCATAAAGCAAGCAGTGGTGTTCAGCTGGGCATGGTGACCAAACAGCATTGTGCTTTTGTCTTTTTAGACTCTTTTGAGACAGTCTCACTTCTTAGCTCTAGCCAACCTTTAACACAGAGCTCCACCTGTTTCTGCCTCCCAAGTGTTGGAACTAAGAGTGCTTGTCATTACATCTTACAGTAGGAAACTTAAAACAGAAAATTCAAGCCGGGCGGTGGTGGCGCACGCCTTTAATCCCAGCACTTGGGCGGCAGAGGCAGGCAGATTTCTGAGTTCGAGGCCAGCCTGGTCTACAGAGTGAGTTCCAGGACAGCCAGGACTACACAGAGAAACCCTGTCTCGAAAAAAACCAAAAAAACAAACAAACAAACAAACCAAAAAAAAAAAAAAAAAAAAAAAAAAAAAAATTCAAAGAATGTTAGTAGTCTTTTCTCTCACAACTAAATGGTCTAGAGATGACAAAGATATTAGTGAAGCCTAGCTTTAAAGTCCTTTCTTCCCTATGAAAGCTGTGTAGCCTATATCTATCATATAGAAGTAACCCTCTATGATAAGATAGCTCAGTGGATAAAGGCACTAGCCTGATGGTCTGAATAGGATTCTCAGAACCTATGTGGTTGAAGTAGAGAATGACTCCTAAAAGTTGTCCTCTGACCTTTCCATGTACACAGTGACATCTGCACATGAGAGCGTGTATATACACGTGTACACACACACACACACACACACACACACACACACACACAGACAGAATAAAAGAGGAAACGTATGTTTTTTGCACCATTTCCACGTGAACTAAAATGCTGAATGTCTTGTCATCTTTCTGGAGGCAAAGCTGACACATACCTGTCCTCTTTATTGACTTGAGAGTAGTATGATCTCTGTCTGATTGCAGAGTAGAAGGAGAAAGCCTCATTCAGATAACTGGTCTCAGAAGTTCGTAAACTGTAAGAAAAAAAATGAAGTATGCTGCAAATACTTAATTTTGGGGTAATCCTCATGAACAATACTTATTCTAGACTGCCCTACTCTACACAGGGAGATAGGGATGACTGACTTAATTTTGAGTCAGCAAGGTATCAACCATTTTACCTTTCAATTGTCTGGTAGCAACAGCAGCAATAACGTTCTTCCCTGCTGTTCCAACCACAGTACTCATCACTCTCACTCTACAAGGGACAGCATTCTACTACAGTGTATCTGCTCCCAAGACTTGGCTAATCCACTGCCACTTGATCTTTGGTCCATTTCTTTAGTTTTTTTCCCCCCTCCTTACTAAACTATACTACTCCTTGGGGGATGCTAATGAGCAATGGTGTCTTTTTAACATGTCTAGTTTAATAAGAGACTTTCAAAAAATAATTTACTTTAAAAAGTTTATTTGGTGTCTTGACAAATTTTATACACACATACACCCTTCTGGTTACTCTCTCCTCTCTCATTTTTCCACTCCTATCAAATCTTGTTTCTTCCTGTCCCTTTCCCAGATTCATGACATGGTTTTGTTGTATGTCTCATTTAGTTTTACCAGGGCCACTTATGCAACCATTGGATTGGGACTATCTATGGAGCCTAGAGAGGTCAACAGCGGGTACACAACTGCAAAAACACAACCTTTCTCTGAATCTATCAGTAAAGCCCCCTGACTCCTTTTCCATCAAGGCCTGGCTGTTAAAGATCCCTTTTTAGTGGACATGTAATGCAGACATCTGTACTTGCTGAGGATTCATGATGACAATGACTGTATCTTGCCCAGAAAATGATACTTCTCAGCTCTTCTCTCTATCTGTACTTTCACAATTACTGTTCTGAGCTTGGGAGGGATGGTATACATGCCTTCTCTAGGGATGAGTACTCCAAAACTCACTTATTCTCAGCACTGTAACAAAGGATTTTTAAGATCCTGTTCTAGCAAAAAGAAGGATAAAAGAGGCATGCCCACACTGAAAAGATGATAACTTTTCTTACCTTTTGTTTGGTTTGTCTTAGTTTTTTGAGACAGGGCTTCTTTGTGTAGCCCTAACTATTCTGGAACTCACTCTGTATGTAGACCAGGCTGGCCTTGAACTCACAGAGATTCCCCCTACCTCTGCCTTCTGAGTGGTGAAATCAAAGGTTGTGTGCCACAATCAAGGACATTGTGGGTTTTTCTTTTCTTACCTTTTAAATTACAAAAGGCTAAAGTTTTTGTTATTGATGTTACTTTGTGCTGAAATTTAGCTTTGTAAAAGGAGATCTCTTCTTTCCTCACTGAAAGGTGGGACTATACAGATGTTATTATTTTAAGGATGCAAACAACTGTCAATTTACCTCACTTAACGTCTCAAACATAGCCAACTAGGATGAGTGTGCAAAGACTACTATAAACATCATATATGCTGTATGTTTCTATACACCATCAAGACTTGAGAAGTCCTAAAAATGGTAAATCTATTTAGTATTCATTGCTTATAAATAACCAAAATCAAACTCCTCAGGTCTGATGAAATGAAGTTACTGAAGAGAACAGCTGACATAAAGAATACTGCTTAAATTATATAATGTCATTTCATGATGTCATCTTGATCCATCTGGCCTAAACAAAATTCCATCTATAACTCACTGTCCTCCCTCTAACATGCTCTCTTTTAATCAAAGAAACACTTTCTTCTTTCCATATGTAATTCACTTACTAATAGTGGTAATACAGCTGCCCGATCTTGGAAGCGATTTCTCCTATTTGCCACCGCTTCAAGCCATACCGATTATCCAAGACTTGCCTGTTTACATAGGAGACAAAAAAATAGAAATAACTAAATATAAATTTCAAAAAGAACCAAATCTATAAATTCAATGATAAAATATCATCTCATTAGCAAAGATCATGAATTATAAGATTTCACTATAACCATTCAATTACATTAAAAAATGTTTCTCTTGACTGATTTGTGTCATGTCATCATGTGTGTATATATATATGTACACACACACACACACACACACACATATATGTATAATCTGTGTATTTGAGTGCATGAACATGTGATTATGTGAGTGTATGTATGTATGTATGTATGCCACAGCTCAAGTATGGCAGTCAGATGATAGCCCTGGGTGTCAGTTATTGCTTCTCACATTCTTGGTCATTACTGTGCATGCAGGTTAGTCAGGGATTCTTCTGTCTTTGCTTCCATTTTCATCATAGGATTATATGGGATTACAGTCTCACACTTGAATAACAAGTGAGATAACCATGACTCTTGATCTTATTTCTCCCTCCTAAGCACTAGAAATATAAATGTGTACCACCATACTCAGCTAAAAAATTTATTAACTTCTCACTAAAGCCGAGTGTGGTGGCACATGCCTTTAATCCTGGTATTTGGGAAGCAGAGACAGTTGGATCTCTGTTAGTTCAAGGCCAGCCTGGTCTACAGAGTGAGTTCCAGAATAGCCAGGGCTACACAGAGAAACCCTTTATCAAAAAAACCAAAAACAATGTAACACTTTCTCCCCAAACAGCATGGGTTAACTACACTCATTTCAGAATGGAACCACAGATCATCTTCACATGTGAAACAGGGAGTAGACCATTCCATACAAAACATTCATTAAAAATCAGAGAATACATTAAAAATCATAAACAGAAAACAAATAAACAAAACCAAAACCCACCAAAACCTGTTTTTATTTGGATCATGAAGATATAATACTTTATACTTGATCTTAGCCAAAAGCACTAAACAGGTTATTTTAAAAGCAACAAGACTGAGCCAACAAGATGACTAAATCTCTAGAACCTACATGGTGGAAGTAAGATCCGACTCAGCCAGTAACCTTGTGACCTACACATCTCTCTCTCTCTCTCTCTCTCTCTCTCTCTCTCTCTCTCTCTCTCTCTCTCTCTCTCTCTGTCTCTCTCTCTCTCACTCTCTCACACACACAAACTAAAGCCATTTTGAATAAAACTTCTATATTGAATAGAGGTCAAATGAAATTTAAGTCCCTAAGATCTCCCTGGTTAACTGACATCATGCTTGGCAGAGACATGTATGTGTGTGGGGAGCCGACAGAAGGTGGCTATCATCCTTGCAGCCATCTTGAGCCATACACCCTGACAAGAGACTTGTTTACAACAGCCTGCAACAGCTGAGCACACTCTGATAACATCTTGTTTTATATACCCAGGATTTTCCCTTGGGTGTGTGAGACTTAAAGGCATGACTTACAGGTGCGACTTAGAAGTGAGACATATAAAAGGCAAGAGGCAGACAGAGGAAGGTAATTTGGAAGAAAACTTGGAACTGGGAAAGAGACTAGGAAATAGAACAGGGATAAGGACTTGAAACCTATTACAGCTGGAACTAGAATTAGGACTTGAGACTTATTATAGCTGGAACGAGGATTAGGACTTTAGACTTGAGACAGTAATTTGGAACTTGGGACTGGGAACTAGGGACTTGGAGAGAAGAAGAGAGACTGAAGAATAAATGGGATTGAATCACACTCTGTCTGGTCTCCATTCTTCATGTCCGTCCTTACTCTCTCTCTCTTGCTGAACCCTGACCGGAGCAGCTTGGGGCAGTGTGGGCTCTAACAATTTAGCCCCCAAGGCTTTGGCAGTGTGGGTTCCAACATTGATAGAGTGGTCCTCGACATTTTGGCCCCCAATTGTGGGGCTGCTCAGGCCTCGACATTTTGGCGCCCAATGTTGGGCAGAGGGATCCGAGACATATGTGGATAACTGATACCCTGGTTGGCAAGTTGAGACATGAATGCTAGACAAGTTGCCCTGTCACAATTGAATAATACAACCAATGGGAACAGAATAAGTGTATCACAAAGACATGTTTCTAAGGAAGTCCCCTATCCCTAAATCCTGATTGGTGGGAAAATATAGCTGTTCCTTGGCACAGATGTTTGTGGTTTTCAAAATTAAAAGTTCTGCAACATTCCAGCACTGAATAGGGGTGGATGTGTGGTTGTGTTACAGTTCAGCTCCCAAGTCTGTTTTGTGCCCTGATCAATCAGTAGCAGCTTAAGTACAATAAACTTTTGTCATCTACATTGATCTGGTGTGTGAGTTGTACTGGAGCTAAGCAGACCACATAACAACACTCTGTAAAACTTATAACTAACACACACACACACACACACACACACACACACACACCCACCACAGTAATATGTAAACAAAAAATGTAAAGAACAAGACAAAACAGTATATTTGTTCACAGTCAGAACTACAGCTAGCATACAATTATACAGTACCCCTTTACTGCCCTTTAGCTAGGAAACTCTTTACCGATGCTGCTGCTGGAATTTCCAGAGTTTGGTGTAAACATCAAAAGTTCTTCCGAAGTAGGACTGCCACTGCTTCTGTCCATACTGAGGCAAATCTCTGAAAAGTGAAGTGGGCGTTGACTTTAAATATTCAGAAATTATATCTTGTGATGATGTAAATCATAATAATTAAAGTACTTACCTTCAGGATTTCTTTGTTAAACAAAATTCTAATTTTTGAAGGAAAAATAATTCTAGAGACCAGAACACATTTTCCCAGTGTCACACTAAATTACAGTTCATCTTAGTGTCCTTTGAACATGTCTCTCCCATCAGGAGAAATCATTTCTTCACTGGCAGGTGATATAATCACTTAGGTACTGCTATTTTCTAATATTTATCTTCAGCTAAGACTACGGCAATCTAGAAACACTGCTTTAGGGAATATAGCCATAACTAGAAGTGAGTGTGTGATTATGCTATTCTATCCCTTTCTTAGAAGAGAAATACATACCCCATGTACAGTCCTTAAGCCTGATGACCTGTGATATCTGCTTTCGATTAATGAATACTCCCTACTTACTGTATGAATATTGGGCCTATGTTAATTTGTTTAGGGCAATGCATATAATTATAAATTATTCCATCTTCCATTCACCGTCTGATCTAAAACTGACTATAACCTATAACACAGAGAAGATATACCAAATGGATTCAAAGAGCTGTAGACAGCTTACAGGTATCTCGGGAGTTAGAAATAAATCTCCATTTTGGTAAGGCATAAAAATTTGGAATTATCTGTTATAGCAGCAGTATGTTAAAAAAGGTAGTTAATAACTGGTGTTGAGTACAGGTTATTGTCATGAAAGACCCTGGCATTGGCCTCAGGTGCAGGTAACTGTTACTACAGACTGAAAATGAGGCCATTGGTGGGATGGCAAAACTGCCTGTAGAATCCAGGCAGTGTGACAAACTTGGAGGTTTACACAAAGAAGGTAAAAATGTTATTAGCCAACCCTGGGTTGTATCAGTTGGTTGTACTTTAACAAAATGCTGTAAGAAAAGGGTAACTTCTACCAATAAATAAATAGATAGATAGATTGTCTATAATCAGTTGAAATAGAGAGAATCTACAAATTCAAGGAATTTCAGGACTGAAAGATTCAATTTCAGACTTAGCTAAAAAAAGCACAGTTGAGTCAGGCATGGTGTTACATGTCTGTCATTCCAGCATGCAAAAGATCTAAGCAGGGGTATCCTGAGTTTGAGGCCATTCTAAGCTACACATAGGAAGATCTTGTCTATGTAAATAAAAACATCCCTCCTCCAACATACACACAATAAAAAAACATATCCATAAATGTTTCTGAAGATTCATCCTCATTAAAAAAAAGTATAAGAGGAAATAAACAAAACAAATCCAAACAACCTCATAGTCTCACCATTTAATGCTTTTTTAAAAAAGATATTATTTTCTTATAATATTTGTTTTGTTGCTTAAATAAAGAAGTTGAGGGCTGTTGAGTTGGCTCAGTGGTTAAAGTGTTAGCCGTCTAAGACTGAATTCAATTTCTAGAACCTGTATAAAGATGGATGGAAGAAAAGAACAGACTTCACAAGGTTGTTTTCTGACCTCCACATGCCACATGAGCTCCATGCATGTACATCCACACATATGTCATAGACATACAGGATGATGATAATGAAAAGAGTTACACTTCTATTTTCTTTGTTGTATAAAACAGTGTTTTAAAGGTGAATGTTTTGTGTCCAATCTTGGGGTTATCAGAATAAAATTAACAACTGAAATAAAAGTGATTGATTTTCTACTATCACTCAGAAAATCACTATACAAACATTTCTCATATTTACATCAATGAAAAACGTTAGCTATATATTTTTTAATATTAATTTCTTCAAAAGAATTCAGAGCATTTATCATTCCAGTCTAAAGAATCAGTCATTTTGCAGCTGGCAAGATGGATTAGCAGGTAAAGGAGCCTGTTGCCAAGGCTGATAACCTGTGTTTGATCTGCAAGATCCATATGGTAGAAGAGAACCAACTCCCAAAGGTTGGCCTTTGAGCTTTTCATAAATGACACGGTTTCTGTGCAATACCCCTTCCCCCATAAACAGAAAAAAAAAAAGATTTCTTTTTCTTTTCTCTTTTCTTTTCCTTCCTTCCTTTCTTCCTCCCTCCCTCCCTTCATTTCTTTTTTTTTTTTTTTTTTTTTTTTGGTTTTCTCGAGACAGGGTTTCTCCCTGGCTGTCCTGGAACTCACTCTGTAGTCCAGGCTGGCCTCGAACTCAGAAATCCGCCTGCCTCTGCCTCCCAAGTGCTGGGATTAAAGGCGTGCGCCACCACCGCCTGGCCTATAAAACTGTTTCTTTTGCAAAACAAGGTTAAATTTTTTTCTATATCACCTTTTCCCTAATGACATATATCCTAGAGCTAACATTTACGTCACTACAAATGCTTAGAATCTAAAATTTAAATAATGTATTTGATAGTGAGTAAAAGACAAATTCTTTTACTATTCAGCACTTGCTTCTAAATGCATCATCTGATTATTATTGCTGTTAACAGTGATAGGAAATTAATGACTCATGGAATCAAGTTAAATGTGGCTTTGTGAATTTCCCCAGAAGTTAAATGACCTTGCATTTAATTTTGCAAAGTCACTGATGATGTAAGCTCATTCTTTTTCTGATATTTTAGAGGAATGTACTGGTGTGACACTAACCTCTCTTTAAACGTTCAGTGTTGTTAGCAGGTATCTATCAGGAGAAGGCTGGGAAGAAACAGACTAAATGACTAACTTAAACATTGCAGGTGTAGTTAGTGTGAAGCTAAGTTGTCAAAACTCTACAAGTTTCAAGTTTCTATATGTAGTGTTTGAATATGCTTGGCCTAGAGAGTGGCACTATTAAGAGGTGTGGCCTGGTTGGAGGAAGTGTGTCACTGTGGGGTGGGCATTGGGACCCTCTTCCTAACCATGTGAAAGCTAGTCTTCTCCTAGCAGCCTTTAGATGAAGATATAGAACTCTCTGCTCCTCCTGCACCATGCCTGACTGGATGCCTCCATGCTCCTACCATGATGATTAACTTGATGACCAACCTCTGAACCTGTAAGCCAGCCCCAATTAAATGTTGTCCTTATAAGAGTTGCCTTGGTCATGGTATCTCTTCACAGCAATGGAAACCTAACTAAGACACTATAAATCTACTTTTTTTTTTTCTTGGTTTTTCAAGACAGGGTTTCTCTGTGTCCTGGCTGTCCTGGAACTCACTCTGTAGACCAGGCTGGCCATGAACTCAGAAATCCACCTGTCTCTGCCTCCCAAGTGCTGGGATTAAAGGCATGAGCCACCACCGCCCGGCTATAAATCTACTTAAAAATCTACTATAAAACTTAGTTGAATGAGCTATGATCACTAATGCTACTCTCCAGCCCTCCTCATACCAGTCTTATGTGGTATGACACTCTTCCTTAATTCCTGACCACTCACAACTCTTCTGGTTTTACAGTGTCTTTCACTGGCTTCTCATTTACTTTATATGCTTAGTGTCTCGTGTGTGCGTGCGTGCGTGCGTGCGTGTGTGTGTGTGTGTGTGTGTGTGTGTATGTAAAGTTGCTTGTGAATTATGGACAGTACACTAGGACTCAAATTCAACCACCTTCTAAGTCCTAATTCAATATTTTCCTTTTTCTAGTATTTAAGATAACAATGTAGGCTGGGCGGTGGTGGCTCACGCCTTTAATCCCAGCACTTGGGAGGCAGAGGCAGGTGGATTTCTGAGTTCGAGGCCAGCCTGGTCTACAGAGTGAGCTCCAGGACAGCCAAGACTACATAGAGAAACCCTGTCTCGAAAAACCAAAAAGATAACAATGTAGATTTCTTTTATCCCCTTAGTACTGAGATTAAACAAAGGCATTACACATACTAGGCAAATAATCTACCACTGATATATATCTATGACCCTAGATTTTCTTACATTAATGAGAATCATAGCATTTTGTTCTTGAAGCAGAGGGAGCTTTAAGAAGGTATTTTAAGCCAGGTCATGGTGGTGCATGCCTTTAATTCCAGCACTTGGGATGCAGAGGCCAGTGGATCTCTGAGTTCAAGTTCAGCCTGATTTCTAGAGGGCATTCCAGGGCAGCCAGGACCACACAGAAAAAAACGTTGTCTCGGAAAACAAAACAAAACAAAACAAAACAAAACAAAACAGAAGTCCTTGCTCTGTACTCAGCTGGACACATTAAGATCTAAGAAGATCTGTCTTATCCGACATTTTAGAGTTTAAAATAACTGAGTAGAACAGACCAATATGCTCTTTTGTTTAATATGACATTTAAATTGCTAGATTTTGCAGAAGCTTTGAATTTACTCAGAAGCTTCCCAAAACGGAACAAATAACAAGAGAACAACAACAACAAAAAAAAACCCAAACAAAACAAAACAAACAAACAAACAAAACCCACAGAAAACGTTTTTCATTGATATTAACTTTGGAACCCAAAACAGTAGATTTGTGTCCTGAGATCTGAGCACACAGAAGAAAAACCCCAGGGTTCTCACATAATGATTATTTCTGAGGACACACAAGAGAGGACACAATCCTCAGAGGAAATCAAACTTGCCAGCGTCCTCTAGAATCAGGAGATAATACATGTCCACTGCTTAAGCATCCAGCCGGTTGTACTTTGTTTTGCCAACTCTCAAAAAAGAATATAACAAATGACAAAAAACAAACAAACAAAAAAACCTGACAATTTTCATAATTCAGGTGCTTGGTGACAAACTGCCAAGAGCCAAATGCCTTGTATGCTGTCAGTATCTATAGAGGGGATGAGAGAAGACAAGTGATGGACCATCAAAGATGTGGACCCACAACAGCCAATACCGATTAACCAGGGAGTAGCCTAGGCCATTATGAGAACAGAAGCCTAACTGGTACAGTTTGGCCTGAGCTGTGAGCCACAAAGCCACACAGAAGGAATTCTAGAAATGAGAATTTCTAGTCTAATGTGAATTGAGATGCAAGCCAGTGTAAAACAGTCACTGAAGCCAAGGACTTGATATGAAAAGGGAAACAAATGTCTTGGTAAGTTCTACATGGATAATATGCTAAGACAGAACTACTGACACACTGGATCAAATAACACATTTATTAATGTTTCTTTTTACTTTAAAAAAAGGTAGTTGGAATATACAATTATATCTGAAGCTCACATTTTCTTTATTAGCTCATTCATTCATTCATTCATTTTTTTTCTGCCGATCTTATTGTGTGGCCCTGGCTAGCCTGGAATTTGTGGTGATCTTCCCTGCCTCTGCCTCTCAGGTGCTGAGATTACATCTTTGCCCATGCCCAGCTCTCATTAAATTTCTATGTCAGTGCTTTTCTAGACCATGAACCCAAGACATCCAATGCAATGCAGTGCCGGTCTATGCCAAATGCATACTTGACTCTGTTAAGTGGTAAGCCACATGAAATGAGAATGGAGCACAAGCATGCACAGATGTTGTTACTTCTCTAAGAACTATTAGTTTGCAGAACTGGCCTCTGGGAGAATATTAAGAAAGAGGAGCTTGGCGGTGGTGGCTCACATCTTTAATCCCAGCTCTTGGGAAGCAGACACAGGTGGATCTCTGAGATCAAGGCCAGCTTGCTCTACAGAGTGAGTTCCAGGATATCCAGGACTATACAGAAAAACTCTGTCTTGAAAATAAAAAAAAAAAAAAAAAAGAAAGAAAGAAAACAAGAAAAGAAAGTAGGGAAGGAAAGAAGAAAGAAGATAAAGGAAGAGGGAGGGGACAACTGGAACAAACTTCATTTCTCAGTCCCCCTCCCCCATCCAGTAACAAGGGCATTACAAAGATAAGCCTATAGTGAAAGTCATACAGATAATCCCTCCCTTTGTAAGCATTAGGAGTACATTTGTTTCATTTCTATAATTATGTTTACTTTGGTAGAGAGTCACAGCCCCATCCTCTCCAAGGCTTGTTTTAACTTTATGTGTTTACTCCTCTAGAGTGATACAGCTAGGGATGCAGAGGTCTCTGCTTTTCCAAGATAACACTATCACTTAGAGACACAACTGCTTCTCAAACCTAGGTCTAAAACTGCTGCCTGGAATAATTCCACCAAGCATTACATTCTACTTTCAGTTTTTTTAGTTGCCATGGCAACCAGAAACTGGCGAGCACTTGAGATTTTGATCATTTTCTGAATGTATTCAAATCTTTTAAAAAACATTATTCTCACTTCATGACTACTGTAACTAAACATTAGCACTATCATAAGCAAATCACCATTCACTTTACCAGTTTCTTACTCTCTGGAGTGTTTTCTTACACAGAGTGGAAAGAAGAGCTAATTACTATGCATATATTTCAAACATGAAATTTCTATCCAGAAAAACATTCTGTTAAGATAATTACAGCTGGAGAAACAAAAGGCTCTGACATCTCAAATAAACATCCCAATACATGATAGAAAGACAGAACTCCTTAAGGCTTACCATACAGGCCTCAAATACAATGAAAAGCCTTGAAGCCTCTCATGCACTGACAAGTATTCTGCTTCTAAAGGATTAAAAACTCCCATAACAGAGAGTACCAGGGAATTTCTGTATCTGTATTCTGAGTTCAGGTCATGTGAGTATATTTGTTTTGTTTTCAAAGAAGAACATACTTGGGCTGGAAAGATGGGTCAGCATTTAAGATCATAAAGTGCTCTTGTAGAGGACATGACCTCATTTCCTAGCACCCATACTGGGTGGCTCATACCTGCCTATAGTTCCAGATCTAGGGGAATCCTGTATTTCTAGGACATCTGAACTTGCATTCACAAACCCACACATATATACAGAATTTAAATAATAAAATATTTAAAAATCTTTAATGTGAATCTAAAACCATACTGCAGCTGGGGTACAGCAAATAACCACTCTGCACAGAGGACTGGGTTGCATTTCTAGCACTGTGCCATCCTCACACCCCTCCCCTCAGAGAAACACAAAAACTCTCTTCACCAACTGAGGAGAGAAAACACAAAGTCACCTAGTAAAGATGAGCAACATGAGACCAGTGTTAGGAGTTGACACAACTGCACCTAGATGCCACTTGCCTCTTCCCCTAGCTGAGTACCGGTTCTGACTACCAGTGGATTTCATGTGCTCTGTGAGCACTGTGATTTTGTTTTCCATTTAAACCAATACAAATATAGAAGGAAGGAGACAGTCAAAAAACTCCCTAATGACAGCAAGATGCCTCAGTGGATAAAAGTACTTGCCACACAAACCTGGCAAGCTGAGTTTGATCCCCAGAACCTACATAACACATGGCAGCTCACAACCATGAGTCAACTTTACTTCCAGAGGATCTAACGCCCTCTTCTGGTGGCACCAGACATGAAAATGATTCATAGACAAACATGCAGACAAAGTACCCATACACATTAAAATGATGACGATGATATAAAAAACGACAGTTTCTACGTACAGATATGGAATAATAAGCAACCGTTAAATAATAAAACCATTTTCATTTCTGTCAAAGAAAAAGCCTGCAGTCACTTCTTTATGTTTGTTCTTTTGTCTTGTTTTTGAGGTAGGGTCTTACTTTTAACCCAGGCTGACATGATCATTCTGTAGCTCTGACTTACTGTGATTCTCATAGTTTAGCCTCCCCAATACTGAAATTAGAGGTATGAGCTCACCCAGCAACAATTATTTCCCATCCATCCATCCATCCATCCATCCATCCATCCATCCATCTCTATCTATACACATACATACATGTGTATATAAAATATTTATGTGTTATATATGATTCTATGTATAACTTTCAGAAACCTACCAAAACTCAGACAGGGCAAATACAGAACTAGAGAAAAGTTTAACTACTAACCTTAAACCATTGAACAGTTGCTTAGATTTATCCAAAAGATAACAGAAATCTGTAACTGTCTTCCTCTCTCCCTGTGGGATGTCATCTTCAGCACCTCCAGAGGACATGGTTTCTTTAAGAGTAAATTCAGTCCTGTAAAAAAAATATATACTCATTTACTCAGTTGATAGAGGGCGAAGGCAGATCTTAGTTACAGTATCTGATGGCATTTTTCCCCAAGGCAAATATAGAATTCTTTTGATTACCCAAATAATCAAAATGTGAAGGACAGAGTTGGAAAATAAATGATCTCACACTTATAATGGTAAGAATTGATGGAAATATATCCAAAGCCATTTTTAACATTCTTTCATCTAAAAACTGTAATTTGAACTCCTATCCTATTGCAGGCATATAGTTTGATTAATAATCTGAAACACTGACCCTTTACCTGTTTGCCTATTTGATTCTGTAAATTCATCCTAGAAAACGATCCTTCACATCTTCTCCATACTTAATTATTATAAAAATTAAAAAAACCCCAAACAATCTAATGAGTCCAAAGAGTAAACCAGGGAAGTATTTCACAGAATACAAATCCCTGCATTTACCCTACGGCTGACCTGTATTTCCATTAAGGTGAAGGTATACACTGAGGCAATATCCCAGCAGGTAAAGTGCCTGCCACAAAAGCAGGACCTGAGCATGATACCAGTACCCACACAAAAAGCTGGGTATGGTAGCACATACTTATAATCCCAGAGATGAGGATTAAGAGGCAGGCAACCCCTAGGATGGCTGGCCAGCCAGTCTAGCTGAGTTAGCTAGCGAGTGACCCTATTTAAAAAAATCAAGGTGGACAGCAACCAATAAATGACGCTCATCATCATACAATATGTTTCAGCACACAAACACACACACACACACACACAACACACACACTACACCCTAAAAAAGGTAAGGTACCGAGTATAAAAAAAGACAAAAAAATTTTCTCACACATAGGGGCATATACTAAAACTAGAGAGAGAGACAGAAATACAGAGACAGAGAGCTGTTGAAGTAAAACTTACGAAGTAGAGAAATGGCTTCTCTTTCCTAGAGACTTCAGTCTACAGTCACTAAGTGGATATCCAGGCCTGCATGCATGTGCAGTGTAAAAAGAGGCAGCTTGTAGGGGATGCCAGAACAGAGTATGCATGAGTGAGGACAACTTTGAGGGGCGGGGGAAAGCCTCAGCTTTTTGGAGAATTGCAACTGGCCAATTAAAGCACCGAGGCCTAGAAAGTACATGATGATCTGGAAAATCTTATGCAAAAATGCTCAAAAAAGTATAAACACACCTAGAGGACAGCTATCCAGCCTGAAGGAAAAATTCTATTGTCAAAATGGAATAATTTCAGCATCAAAACTAGGATAACGATGATTCTAATGCAAATGAAACAGGAGCTGTTGCTGGGCCTGGCCTTGCATGCCACTGGTCCCAGCCCTTGGGAGGCAGAGGCAAAGGTGGATCTATGAATCTGAGGCCAACTTGGTCTAGAAAGCAAGTACTAGGACAGCCAGGACTGCACAGAGAAACCTGTTTCAAAAAACCATAGAAGAGAAAGAGATGTGAAGCTGTGAAACAACACAAGATTATATGGAAGACTCACAGTGGCTTTACCATAAAACACACATTAATTTCAAAGGGAAAAGTAACCCCATAGTAGTAAAATCTGGAAAGAAATTTAATGATAAAATCTATGAAACAGGACATAATAATAAAAACTGCTATATGAGAAAGGAGGGTGAGTCTTTTTGAGTTTGAAGACAGCTCAGTCTACACAGTGAGTTCCAGACCAGTCAGGGGTACACAGTAAGAGCCTATTTATAGTGACGATTCTAATATTTTGGTTTAAAAACAGCAACACAGATATATTATAAGAATATGTTCTCTCTCTCTCTCTTGTTTTCTTCTTTTTGAGACAGGGTTTCTCTGTGTAGCCCAGGCTGTCCTGGAACTCACTCTGTAGACCAGGCTGACTGTGAACTCAGAAATCCACCTGCCTCTGCCTCCCAAGTGCTGGGATTAAAGGCGTGTGCCACCACTACCTTGCTTCATTTTAATCCCAGATTTAAGATATGGTGCTGCTTTAGATTGTCCATAGCAGCTGACTATGATTTGCCTCATGCTTTCGAAGAGGTATGATTTTGCCAGCTGCACATAGTTTCTGATACTGTGTGACATTTGGAATTCTGGGAACTTTTTAAAGGGTATATAAATGCTAGGGCCCAGAGAGGTGGAGTGGGTTATTGGTTGAGTATGTTAAGAAGTCATACACAAAGAAGAAACAAGAAGAACTTAGATATCCTGATGTCGAAGATCAAATTTGCCCCAAGGAAATCAATGTGCCTAATCAGCAGGAAGTAGTTTAATGATGTCACTCATTTTCCTACCCCTGACTTTATTCAGGGATCTCTTTCCTTTCCCCTCTATCCTTTTTTCCCTCTTATCTAGTGTTAGGGAGTTGAAAGGGTGGAAGAAAGAAGAACCCAAAAAGTAGCAAAGACGAGCTATACCTATCTCAAAAAAAAAAAAAAAAAAAAAAAAAAAGGAAAAGCTAAATAAATAATTCACAGACAAAAACAAAAAAAGGAGGGGAAGGAAATACATAAATAAGGATAAAATTTACAATAGTCTGAACTGATTGTTCGGCTAGTTTGGGAATTTTTGGAACAGAATCTTAATTCAAGCCTCAGGCAGGCCTCAAACTCATTATCTTCCTGTCTCTCTCAGCCACAGAAGGACTGGGATGACAGGCATGCAGCATCACACCCAGCCTGGGCTGACCAACAATGCAAAGTACAGTTTTGGATGTAGACAAACTGATGCTTAGGGAGAGATGTTCCACCATGAAATACATATTACAAATTACACTGGAGAAGAACAGCAAAGAGCAACTAAAGAAAGGACTGGGAGATAGAATAAGAATAAACCAAACACAAAACTCACAATATCTTAAGATACAAGCTGTTTCTTTGAAGAGAATAATGAAATTCTCATATAAATGAGCAAGGAAAAAGTAAAATAAAAAATGAAGACTGGGGATGTAGCTCAGTTACTCATGAACTACAGCAAGATGGCTGGCTCATCAGATAAAGGCACTTGACACCAAGCATGATGATCCAGTTCCATTGCCAGGCACACATAGTAGAATCTATTCCCACAAATTGTCCTGAGACTGTTACATATGCTCTAAATGCTTTTATTAAAAAAATTAAAATTTTTATTTGTTTATTTTATTAAAACTTTTATTTATTTTTGTGAATTTCATATCATGCCCCCCAATCCCACTCATCTCCCCGTCCCTTTATATCTGCCTTTCACCCTTGCAACCTCCCCCTACTGAAATAAAACAAAAAATAAAATTAAAACATATTAAAAAAAACCCCAACCAACCAACCAAAATAGTCAACTCGCTGTGGAAGCTTCAGGGTGTCACACAGTACCCGTTTGCCCTAACAGCTTTACTTGTAAATGTTCATTGCAAGAAATCCTTGGTTTAGTTCTAGACCTCTGGCTTTTGCTACATTACCAATACTGGATCCTCATCAGGACTCATTTCAGATATCCTGCTGTTGCTCTGTCATGTCTTTGGATAGCTACAGGATCAGCCCTTTCATGTTCTAGCAGTTCTCAGATGGGTTGGTGTTGGAATAGATAACTCAGAGCCCTGAATCTGGGCTTGGGTGGAAGCTGAATTGGTCAGCCCACCAGCCCTCCTACATTGCCCAGGTGAGGGAGGGCCAGGGCCAGTTCTACTGTGCTGTCCAGGCAAAGTGTGGCCTGCTTTCCTGAGTCCTGCATCGGGCAAAGGATGGCGCCAGCTCTCCTACTCTCAAGCCTAGGGGCCAGCTCACAGGCCTGCCTCGGGGTGAGTGGGTTATTAATTTTTGAAATTAAAATATGATTACATCATTTCTCCTCTCCCCTTTCCTCCTTCCAGTTTGCCTAAAAAGAGAAAGGTGGGGCATGGCAGCATTTGTCTGGAGCTCAGCGTTATGAGGGTATGCAGGATCAGGGTGCTCACTGGCAAGTCAGTCTAGGTGAAATAGTAAAACTCTAGGTTCAGAGAAACTGAAAGAGTTAAAAAATCTTAAACTTTCCACAGATGGAGTCAAGAGTGCAGATCAGCTTGTTCTGCGCTCTGGGTCCTAGGAAACTAGCTATCCACAAGACAAAATAAATAAGAGTTCAGAGCTGAGAGTTCAGGTCAGCGTGCCCATGCACCCTGGATACCAGGAACAGAACTGATCACAAGATAGGGTTTCGTGCCCGTGCACCCTGGATACCAGAAACAGAACTAACCACAAGACAAATTAGATAAGGTTTGATTCTATGAGATATTTCCTCATGACTGTTTCTTGAACCTGTCACGGAAGCTGAACAATGGACAGGTGCTTTCCATAGACACTTAATCATGATTTCCCCCCTCGTCTCCCTGGGTTGCGGTTCTTCCTTTAAAAGGTCTACCTCTTCTCTAAGTGGGGGTTGTACTTCATTGCTTGCCTCTGCGTAGGACAGGCTAGAAGTGCGACCTCAACATGTTGAAATCAAATATACCTCTTGTTAATTGCATCAAGTTCGGTATCTTGCAGTTATTGGGGTGGCCGTGAATTCCCATGGGTTGAGAGGGAGTTTCTCCCTTCCTGTCGGGCCTTACAAAACCTGTCTCAAAAAGTAAGCTGGAGAGGGCTGGACAAATAGCTCAGTGACGAAAAGTATGTACAGTTCTTGCAGCGGACCTGAGTTTAGTTCCTAGTACCTTTGTTGGGGTGACTTACAACCCCTGAAATGCCAGTTCCAGAGAGAGTTAATACCACTGGTCTCTGATAGCTCACATGTAAATGTCTCCTGCCCAACACAAGCACCTACATGTAATTTAAAAATAAGTCTTTTTGTTTTGAGACAGGGTCTTTCTATGTAGCTCTGGGTGTCCTGAAACACTATGTAAAGCAGGCTGACCTTGAACTCACAGATTCACCTGCCTCTGATTCCTGAGTGCTGGGATTAAAGATGTGTGTCACTACATGGAGCTAAACTAAACTAAGGATTTATTTATCTAATTTTTTAAAAGTAAGGTGGAGAGCAAAAAAGGAAAATTACCCAAGAATGGGCAAGTGGGTGTAGGCATGCATGCATGCATACATATTCACCACAACCCATCCCCAACGGTAATAAAGGACTATGCCAATCAATCTGAGTATGTGAAACAGACAAACACTGAGAAAAATACTTTTTATTAAACTTAGTACAAAAAGAGCTAGCAAAATTTCATAAACCCGTTAAAGGATGACAGCCTAATTAAAATCTTACCCATGATGAAACCTTAAGACCCAGATGGCTTCATCACCAAATTATACAAAAAACATAATAAAAAGGGAAACAAACAAAAACCTGGCTGTCATAGAGAAACACTAACCTCACAGAATATGGAAGGAGGAATACTTCCTCAACTTATTTCATGATGCCATCATAACTTTGATAGTGAAATCAAATGAGGACATCATAAGAGAAGAAAATTACAGGCTTTTCTTAGTGATGAATACATTAATCCAGTGTTACAAATTCAATTCAGAAACACATGAAAAGGACATATCAAAACTGGGCTTATGTTAGGAATGTAAAGATCTATTATTTGAAAACCAATTACTATAATCACTTATCACAAAACTATAAAGGAGAAACATCTTATGTTGGCTGCTCAACAGACACACAGCATGTATGAGGTAAATTTAAAATAAACTCACAGAAAAAGGAAAACCCTGGGAAATTATGGACACAGTAGGTAATTTCTTATAATTATAAAGAGTGCCCTAAAAGATAGGGCTGTGGCTCAGGCATTAACATGGTTGTCTAGCATACATGAAGCCTGGGTTTCATTCTTAGTACTATGGAAACTAAAGCAAGATGATGTTTGCCTGGAATTTTAAGGTCATCCATAGTTTGAGGTCAGCTTAAACACATAAGGTCCCATCTCAGAGAAAATGAAGCAAAGCACTCACAAAGGACTCATAAAGTTTTTTTATATATAAAAAAACTATAGAAAATCCATACTTTCCAGTAAAATGCTATTATCACTGCAATGAGATTGTGGATGTTGTTACCACAAACATCCCTGATACAATTCTATTTTTGTTTTCTGAGTCAGGACTCATTATGTGATCTCCCGCCACAGCCTCTTAAGTGATGGGATCCAGCTGTGCACCACTATGACTATAAAGAAGTTCTTGCCAGGCATTTGTGGTGCATGCCTTTAATCCCAGCACTCTGCAGGCACAGGCAGGCAGATCACTGTGAGTTTGAGGCCAGCCTGGTCTACAGAGAGAGTTCTAGGATAGCTAAGTCTTCTTAGAGAAATCCTATCTTGAAAAACCCCAAACCACCCCCCAACTCCAAAAAAGGAAAAAAACAAATATAAAAAACAAAACCCCGAAGTTCTTAAACTGTTGAGGTCTGTTCCCCATCCCTCCTCAGCATAGCTGTAGGCACTTTGTTTTATGCCTGCCGGCTATTTTATATTGTTGCTGTAATTTGCCTGCCAGTCATTGACAGAAAAAACCTTGACTCATAGCAGGGTCATGCTGATCACATATGCTGTTATGTTCTGAAGTTTGTTAATCTCAAGAAATTCCACAAAGCTTTATATAGGACCCATCAAATTAAAGGTCAATATGTACTGTTAGTCTAAAATGGCTTGAGTCAAGAGCTGACCAACTGGCAGCACTTCCTACACCTGCGTACGGACTCACTGTGGTTTTTATATTTTTTTCCTTTATAAAGCTGGCACTGAGAAATGTTCATTGAAGTGGCTCAGCCTCCAAATTTTGAGACTCTGATTGATTAGTTTTATGATGTGAGTTCAATAAACTATCCCTGTCTGACTGAGATGGGTGTTTGTGTGGTTTGTGGGGCGACTGTTGGACCCCAATAAAATAGGTATCACTAAGGTGGAGAGGCCTAGCATGGTGCACATAATTTTAACCCCAGCATGTAGGAGGTAGAGACAGATCTCTGAGTTCCAGGCCAGCCATAGCTACACAATGGAGCCCTTGTCTCAAGCAATAAAGTGAAAAGGCAAGCCATCAAGAAAATGAAGATTTTGTAATATGTGTATTTGACAAAAACCATGTAAGTAAAATAAATGAAAATCCTGTAAAATTAGTAAGATTTTTATAAAAGAACCAAAAATATTTTTCCACAAAGATCTCTTAGGGAGGGATGTTAGCAATACTATACTGTACTTTTAAAGTTTTATTCAAGGACATGTGCACACATATGGATCTGTCTGTGTGTTACACCATGTGTGTGCAGTGCCTATGGGAGTGTCAGACTCTGGAACTAGAGTTCTGGGTGGTTCTGAGTGCTGGGCATGGTGCTAGGAACTAAACAGGAACTCTGGAAGAGCAAGTGCTCTTTACTGCTCAGTTACCCCTATAAGCCCAACAGTGTATCTCCTGAGCTGGCATGAACACACAAGTTTTGTTAAGTTACAGAGTTATTATTTGTCTACTTTTTTGACTAGAGTTTTTGTTGTTGTCTTTTGAGACACCAGTTCACTATGTATTTCTGGCTGGCCTCTAGCTTAGAGATCTGCCTACCTCTGCCTCCTGTGTTCTGGGATTAAAGGTGTGTGCCAACTCTGCTCCCCGCCCCCTTGCTTTTGGTCTTTTATTTATTTAAATTATGGTAAAAAAAGATGGGCAGATGTGGTAAATGTCTTTGATCATAGTCCTCAAGAGGCAGAGGATGGCAGATCTCTAAGTTTGAGACAACCTGGTCTATGGAGCAAGTTCTAGGATAGCCAGGGATACAAAAAAAAAAAACAAAAAAACAAAAAAACAAACAAACAAAAAAACAAAAAACAAAAAAAAACCTGTCTCAAATAAAATAAAATAATAAAAAATGATGTTGAAAAAATAGCTAAGAGAATGGATAAAACAGGCCCCTTAGTATAGGGAGTATGTGGGTACCAATACCACATGTGCACAAGGGCAAGCAGAGAGCCCAAAGGCAGGAACTGTTATGGGCTTATCTCCCAAATATTCAAGTCCTGATCTTTGGTCCCTATGAATATCTTTTTTGTGTGTGTGTGTGTGTGTGTGGGGGGGGGGGGTTCAAGTCTTGGCTGTCCTGGAACTCACTCTGTAGACCAGGCTGGCCTCAAACTCAGAAATCCTCCTGCCTCTGCCTCCCAAGTGCTGGGATTAAAGGCGTACACCGCAACTGCCTGGCCCCTATGAATGTCTAAGTAAGACTTTTAGTTACAAAGATGTAAATGCAAAGAAGAAATACTGTAGCACAGGGAGGGTCTTCATCCAGTGTGACTGCTGTCCTTGTAAGAGACAGCCACACAGAGACGAGACAGCCATGTGAACAGAGCTGGAGCCTGGAATTATGCAACTGCTCATCACGGAGTGCCAAGGACACTAGCACATGGCAGAATTTAGGGAGAGTCACGAACAGCTTTTCCCTCTGAGGTCTTTAGAGGACTCAATTCTGTAACACTTTCATGTTGAAATCTGGCTCAACTCTGAAAGCATAAATTTCTCCGGTTGTAACCTCTCCGCCTGTCTTTTCTCACCTTAGCTCCGGTTGTAACCTCTCCACCTGTCTTTTCTCATCTTAGCTCCGGTTGTAACCTCTCCGCCTGTCTTTTCTCATCTTAGCTCCGGTTGTAACCTCTCCGCCTCTCTTTTCTCAGCTCCGGTTGTAACCTCTCCGCCTCTCTTTTCTCATCTTAGCTCGAATTTGCATTTTTCTGACAACTAATAATGTTCACTGATCTCTTTTTGTTCCAGCAAGCCTAACAGATACACAGATACAGAGTTGTAACAGAACTGTGAGGAGGGAGAACAACGGAACCGCAGTGAGCAGGACAACTGTTCCAAGCCTCAGCCCAGTACATATAGGAAAAATAGCCGATTATTGACCTACACTGTTTACACTTTCTTTTCACAACAAGTCTTTCAATAAAGCAACAAGGAAACTGCTACTCTTGGGACTGGAGAACTCACTCAGCAATTTATAGTGATATTATTTTTCCAAAAGACCCATGTTTGATTCCTAGTACCTATGCTAGGTGGCTCACAGTCTTATGTAACTTCATCTCTTAGGAGATGCAACTTCTCGGCAGGTACCTGCACTTATGTGCACATAGCCCCACCCAGACACACATACAAATCTAAGTAAAATGAATCTTCTATAATTGGAAAAGAAAACTTGCTACTTAATTAAATTCCGAGTAAAGGGTTGGTAACATGAAAGTCTGAAAAGAATCTGGATAAAATGATGTGTCTTGTAGAGCAGCAATGGATGGCTTCGACTGGACAGAGAAGACTGAGTACTGCCCAACACTTAGCACTGATGTGATGAAGCAAAAAAGAATTAGCTGCCACTTTCAGTCAATCACAAACAAGCAATTTCTTCCTGCCCTGCAACCTCAGAACACTGTGGTAGAGACCAGGCAAGGAAGGAGGCTTGAAAGGCTACAGAACAGGTGTCACCACCATTGCTACAGTGCAGTTAGCAACACTTCAAAACAAGGCCTTCCCTTGATTAGATTCAAAAGAAAAC
Organism: Arvicanthis niloticus; assembly: GCF_011762505.2. NCBI lineage: Eukaryota > Metazoa > Chordata > Mammalia > Rodentia > Muridae > Arvicanthis > Arvicanthis niloticus. The sequence continues at coordinate 17,150,203 of NC_047659.1, forward strand.
AGGGTGACAAAAATATGTAAATAAAATATAAATACATTAAAATTTTGACAAAAAAGTAAAATTTATGAAAATTATGTGTTTAAAAGATCCTGTTTTTTTAGGAGCTACTTTTTGGTTTTTGTTTAAAGAAACATGAAAAAGGGAACTGTAACCATGTGTTTACCAACTCTAAATATGACAGGCAATTCCCCTTGGTGAAGGTCACGCCCATGTTCTAGGTGTGTCTCCTTCTTGAGCTTCTTTCTGTTTCTTAACTCTAGTGATTAAAATCATACTCGACATCACTGAATAAGTTCTAACTCTGCTTTGAAAAAGAAATTTAATATTAGTAATATGTATTTCATGATACCAGTAGACAATAAGATCAATTAATGGATATAAAATTTGCCCTGTAAACTATAATATATTCTAAAATTGTTAGTTATAAAATTGTTTGCCTACAAAATAAAACACAAATTGAAAAATATTACATATAAAAAAAACCAAAGTCAAGTATACATGTCTCTGGGAGTTCTGCTGATTCATTTGCCATGTAGAGTATGAAAGGAACAAAAGCTGTGCTTGGTGCAGATGGTGTTCTTATTATATGGACAAATGACAGATCTCCAGAAGCAGTTTCCTAACATAGTGTAAAGCATCTTCATGCACCAAGAAAAGCATAAAATTACCATCGAGTATGTATAAAGCATTCTCTAAAAGAAGTCTATTTATGGCTTCTTCCTGAATGTTATTAAAGTTAAACTAAGCCACGCGTGGTGAACGCACATCCATAAGCAGAGGGCTCATAGGACAGACAGGCAAGGAGGAAAAAAAGAGTTTAAGGCTAGCCTCAGCTACATAATGAGTTTGGAGTCAGCCTAGGTTACTTGAGACCCTGTCAAGAAAACATATTGTTCTCCCTCCGGAGATCTGGGATCAAAGGCATGCACTACCATGACTGACTTAGAAAACAACAAATTTCTACTTCAAAAAAATTTATTTTTATAACCTCACAGGAAAAAAAAAAGAAATTAAGAAAAAAGATATTAGGTACTACAATGATAAAAAGTCTGAAGGCCATTTTAAGACACTGTTTACATCATTTTGACTAATACATGTGGAAAAAGAGACATACTTACCCAACATACATTAATATGCAAAATCTCAGCATTAATTTAACTGAGACTCAGTACCCACTAAGTCATCTTGCTAACCCAAATTTATTTTTCTGATGCTGGCTAATTTACTTCACATTCTCAAGGTTAACACAAATGGTATAGCATGCTATCAGTACTCCCTTAAAAATTGTGTGTATGGGGGGCTGGAGAGATGGCTCAGTGGTTAAGAGCACTGAGCGCTCTTCCAGAGGTCCTGAGTTCAATTTCCAGCAACCACATGGTGGCTCACAACCATCTGTAATGGGATCTGATGCCCTTCTGGTGTGTCTGGACAGCTACAGTGTACTCACATACATGAAATAAATAAATAAATCTTAAAAAAAATTTAAAAATTGGGTGTATGGGTATTATGCTTGCGGAGGTCAGAAGGCATGTGTTGCAGGATATTTGATCCCACTGTGAACCCCAACATTATGATACAGCTCACCCTTAGCATCACACGTCTTTCATTCCAAACAATGAAGGTAAAGTTAGCTTGTAGAAGGAAACACCCATGTTTGAAAGTAATGTCTAATTGAGTAGCAGAAAAAGTGATAAATCAGAGAAAGATTTGGCAGAACAGGATATGCCCAGGAGAGGAAAGGGCTACTTAAGAGAGCAGTGCAGAGAGAGAAAAAGAGAAAGGAGAGGAGGCAGTTTTACTGGTAGAGTTTTTTTGTTTTGTTTTGTTTTTTGAGACAGGGTTTCTCTGTGTAGCCCTGGCTGTCCTGGCACTCACTCTGTAGACCAGGCTGGCCTCGAACTCAGAAATCCGCCTGCCTCTGCCTCTCAAGTGCTGTGATTAAAGGTGTGCGCCTGGCGGCAGTAGAGTTTTTAAAGAGACAGGCTGAAGATAGAACAAGCCAGAGAATGAGGTGCTAGAACATTAGAAAAGATTGCTAAAGTTATTATGAGGCCAAGCAGAGCAATTCACAGAAACTGAAAGAAGCCAGACTGAGTCAGTAAGCTTGGAGAGGTGTTTGAGGCAGAACAGGTGAACTAGTTAGCCAGAGTTCAGAAAGAACTAGAGTGGGTAAGCTTATTCAGCAGTAAGTGTCAAAAGCTGAAAACATTTTATGCCTAGATAAGATTCTGGGAGGGAGGGAGGGACAGACGACAGACAGACAGACAGACACACACACACACACAGAGAGAGAGAGAGAGAGAGAGAGAGAGAGAGAGAGAGAGAGAGAGAGAGCGCCAAAGGTCACTGCACACAAAATAAAGACATGAAAGTTGTAGGGAATCACTCCATGACAATTGCATAATCTGTTTGGAACTAATCAGGGGAAAAAAGCTAAAAATACTGTCATCTATATGTGACAAATTTGCTTTTCTAAAATTGCCAGGTTTCATATGCAATAAACTGGAAACAAAATAGTTAAGAAAAGAAGGAACAGTTTCTCAAAGCAGAAAGATAAGCTGCTGCAAGTACTTCTACCTCATCCACTTTTCCCATCCCACGGTGTATGAGACATGAGGTTTCCATTCATCTATTCACTTAGTTCTGTGACTAATGTGGATAAAGCTGCTATGACATTTGTGCATCAGTTTTCTACATGTGTGTTCACTTCTCTTGGACATATACTTCTTAGATGTGCTAGGTTACCTGATAACTCTTTAACTTATAATTACCTGACTATTTTCCAGAATGATGCACCATTTCATATATGCTGCAATCTAGGATACCCCTCTTCCCCCATCCTCATCTGAACCTGTAAATCCCTTTGTAGCTCTAGCCATCCTAGCAGGCGTGAAGTACACACACCTTGTGATTTGATGTGCCTTTCTGACAGCAATGCTGAGCAGTTTATGCACTTAATGGACCTTTACACCACCCAGATCCTCGCCAAAGTGGTTTTTGAAAAAACATTGTCTTTTTATTACAAACCTGTAGGAACTCATTATTTACTCTAAGTGAAAATACTTTAGCAGATAAATGCTTTTTTTCTGTAGATGTCTTAACTGATTCTTTTTCTCTCTTGTTACTCACTATGTCTGTCTCTCTGTATTGAGGGAAGGGGTTAGAGACAACAGTGAAGGAGTTGGCTCTCACCTTTCCACCCCAATATGTAGCCAAGGGTAATCTGAACTCCTGATCCTTCTATATTTACTTCCCCAGCACTAGAACTGCGTGTGTTCACCGCCATGACTGCCAGGTAAGATATTTCTATATGTATTATGTTTTATTGTTGTTTATTTATTGTTTTGAGACAAGGTCTTATTATGTAGTCCTTGCTGATGTCCACCCAACTTACTGTGTAGGACTGGCTGGCCATGAAGTCAGCAAGATCCACTTGAGATTAAAGGTGTCTCCCACTATACCCAGTTTTCTTACTATTTTTAAGATAATGGTCATATACTTACTTGAATTACTTCATACAACTAAGTTGTGACTTTATTTAAAAAGGATTTAAAAGCCTCTAGAGAGCCTAAAGTCGGAAAAAAAAAAAAAAAAAAGAAACAAAGAAAACAAAAGACAAGAAAAGAAAAGAAAAGAAAAGAAAAGAAAGGAGAGCCTCTAGGGTTGACGTAGATTGTGGGCTTGTTTGCTTACAATTCTTTTAAAAATAATGTTTTTATTCATTTAATTTTATGTGAATGTGCCTGAGTATATGGCTATGCTCCATATGCATGCAGGAGCCCATGGAGGCCAGAAAAGAGCATTGGATTACCTGGGTCTGGAGTTATGGATTGTTGTGCCAGCACATGGGTGCTGGAAACTGAATCCGGGTCCTCTGGAAGAGTAGTAAGAGATCTTAACTATTGGGCCATCCCTCCAGCTCCCTACTCCACCCCCTTAAAAAATGTGTTGTCCAGGCTGGTTCTAAACTCTGGGGATGTCAGGAATTCACCTCCATGCCTCAGCCTCCTGAGCAGCTGGAACCAGGTAGAAGCCATAGCCCTATACCCCTGCTTCCTGCCTTATCCAAAAACCTTGTCTGGAACAATGCCACAGAACTCTCTTTCCTTCCTTCCTTTTTTTTCTGCCTTTATTTTTTTGAGGCAGGATTTCTTTGGGTAGCCTTGGCTGTATTGGGACTCACCCTGAAGATGAAGAGTTCACCCTGCAGATCTGCCTCTGTTTCTGCCTCCCAAGTGCTGGGAGGTCTGTGCCACCATTTCCTGCCTGCCTTTCCTTTTTTTTTTTTTTTTTTGGTTTTTTCAAGACAGGGTATCTCTGTGTAGCCCTGGCTGTCCTGGAACTCACTCTGTAGACCAGGCTGGCCTGGAACTCAGAAATCCGCCTGCCTCTGCCTCCCAAGTGCTGGGATTAAAGGCGTGCGCCACCACCGCCCGGCCCGCTTTTCCTTTTTAATGTTTGCCACTCACTATGTTTAGCCTTCTAAAATGGGTTTAATTAAAAAGCTGACACTCTAAATACCATTCATACCATACCAACCTCCTATCAAAAAAGTGTTCAAAATTAACAATTTATTTTATTGTTATTATTATTTGACAAATGCAACTCTGTTGAGAACTCTGTTGTGGTTCTAATGCTTTTGTCTTAATCCAGCCCCCAAAACTGGGAATTGCATGTCCAAATGTTGAAGGTCCCTGTCCCCAATTGGTTTCTG